>NC_040907.2:47023367-47638112 GCF_004126475.2 Phyllostomus discolor | reverse complement strand
TTAAACTCCTAGGTATCTACCCAAGAGAAATGAAAACACACAAAGATGTGCATACAAATATTTATGGCAGTAATATTCATCATAGCCCCCAAACTGGAAATAGTATCTATCAGCTACTGAATCGATAAACACAATGTTATATTATCTGTAGAGTAGAATATTACAATAAAAGTATTATACTAAATGGAAGGAGGCTGACACAAAGACAACATATTGTATGATTCTGTTTATTTTTATTTATTGATTTAGAGAAAAAGGGAGAGAAAGAGAGAGACATCGACAAGTTGTTGAACATTTTTAAAAAAGATTTTATTTATTTTTTAGAGAGAGGGTGTGGAAAGGGGAGCAGGAGAGAAACATTTATCAGTTGTAAGCCCCCAAGTGGGGATTTGCCCCACAACCCAGCATGTACCCTGACAAAGACTCAAACCGGTCACCTTTCAACTTGCAGGCCAGCACTCAACCCACTGAGCCACACCAGACAGTGCTGTTGTTTCACTTATTTATCATCCATTCATTGGTTGATTTTTGTGTATGCCCTGACTGAGGATTGAATTCGCAACCTTGGTGTGCTGGGATGATGCTCTAACCAGCTGAGTTACTGGGCCAGGACCTGTATAATTCCTTTTATATGGAAATTCCAGAATAGGCAAAACTGTAGAGACAGAAAGATCAGTGGTTGCCTAGGGCCAAGGTGTGGGAAAGAGATGGATTGTAAACAGGCATAAGAGGACACTCTGTGGTGATGGAAGTGTTCTAAAATTGAATTGTGGTGATGGTTGTGTAATTGTACAAACTCACTAAAACTCAATAAAGTTTACATTTAAAGTGGATACATTTTATGGTATCTAAATTAAACCTCAATAAAGATGTTTTGAACAAAGCAAAACAGAAAACTATTGTGTCTTCTTGGCACCCTTTTTGGCTCACCTTTGAAATACCTGGTGCCTGCACAGTTCTGGGGCAAAATTTTCCTTGAGCTTTCCTCTCCACACCCTCAGAAGGCCTTGCAGAAGACCAGAGGTGGAAGGTTTAGCAAACAGTTCTAACCCTGGGGGAACGATCTGCTTTCTCTTGGCAGAGGTAGCAGGAGAAAACTGACAAACAGGAGCATACGTAGAACAGCATGATCAGGATGGTAAAGACCTGATAATCATGTCCTAATCATTCATATCATTCTTCCTTCAAATACTTTCTAGTTTTTCCTGTGCACAATAATTGCTGTGGCTATAAAATAATGAATATTACAGCAAGGTCCCTGCTCTCATGGAGCTTATATTCTAGTGGTATGAAATGGGTAGATGGATGGAGGGTGGTGGGTGGAGAAAAAGATAGATAGGTAGGTAAATAGATTTTTTTAAAGTAATACAAAAATACCTTAATTACTCTAAAGAGAGTTAAAAGAGTAATGTCATAGAATGACTGAACCAGAAGATAGAACCAGTCATGCAAAGACCAGGGAGAGGAGAATCCTAGGTGCTATTATTATTATTGTTGTTGTTGTTGTTATTATTACTGTCCTTCACCCCAGAGGCCCTCTATTTCCTCTTTACTGAGCTCAAAATTCAGGGTCAATAAATGTAATCACTCCTATAAACTTTCTTGATCCCCTTAGTTCTGTCTTCATTTCCAATTGTGGTTGGAAAAAAAATCATAACCCCAGTTAAACTGAACTTTTCACCTACATTTTAAACTTGTCACCAGGAAACTAAGTAAGCCCCTACTGTTTCCTAGCTAACATCCTACGTCTCCCTGACCCATTCACTTTCCTACATTCTACATTCCTACATTCACGTTCTGCTAATGGACTGTTTCATACTTATTCTTCTCTTATCCCTCATCCTCACTCCCCGCTGATGATGGTGCTTCTTTCCTCAGTGAGAAAAGAACCAGAAGAGAACATCTAGTCACTTTTACCAGATCCATATGTCCATGCAGGTGTACCCCACAGACCCCGCCTTACCTCCTGCCCACCAGGCTGCACTCTCAGTGCTCCTAGGTAAAAGCTTCCACTTGTACATTGCATCCCACTCTCTCAGAGACTCAAGACCTTCTCTGTCTTACACAATGAATTTCTCTTCTACTGGACCATTTCCATCAGTATATAAATAGACCATTTCAAGCACTTTAAAGGCAAACAAACTTTCCCTTGGACTCTATGTTGCTCATTTGGTTACCGTTTTATTTCTCTAACCCTTTGTAGCCAAGCAATTGTCTCTACTATTTGTCTCTAATTCCCTTCCTCCTCTTGCCCAAATTCTCTTCAATCTAGCTTTGTGACACCATTGATCTGAAAGTGGTCTTTTCAGGGCCTATAAAACAAACAGAAGTAAAACCCTACCATAAAGGGAAATGAATGAGGCAGCCCAGAATACAAGAAAAGGGGTATTGGGCGGAGGGGAGTTCTGAATTCTAGCAGCTGGCTTGACTACCTGTAGCATGGAATTCCTTACATAATTTATCTTCTTTTCCTCCCTTTCCACTGAGCTATGCATCCTTTCCATACATTTTCTTTATTTTTCTCTGAAATCTACTGTTGCCCAGCTTCTTGAAGCAGTCTGAATACCAGACTAACTGCTGACCATTTAGGGGGAAAGAGAGTAAAACAAAATCATAGCAGTGAGAGAGAAAGCTTTCATTTATGTTTCTTCTTTAAAATCAATGTGAAACCTCAGAAACCTAAAAGCCTCTTTAACTCAACCAGGAATAATTTTAAAGTCTGAAAAAGAATTGCCCCCCAAACAATACCCCTATTCTAAGATGAATGTAGTTGCCATTTGTGCTAATTCTGCAGTTATCCTTCTTTGTAAATAGCCTTGTCAAGAATTTTACACATTAACCTCAGGCAGCTTAGAAAGTCTGGCTGCAGTAGTCTGTTTGCTGACCTTATCAGAGGGACAACTGTGACTTAATGAGGTGATCTCAGGTCCTTTTTTGAGCAAGCTGGGTCCTTTTGAGCAAGCATTTGGTACTGGAGACAGCACCAAATGAGGTGGACATTTGACAATTGTCCTGGTCAGTTGGTTAATACAGGAAATCTCAGTGAAAATAATGCAGATCAGTGCTTAGTAAGATGCAAGTCACAACCCATTAGTGGGTGATGAAATTAATTTGGTAGGTTGACCAATTTTTAAAAGATGAATATAACAGAAAATATCAGAGTTCATGTACATACTCAAGGTTGATATAGTTTGTGAGACTTTAGTTTTAGTTATGAAGAGGTGTGTCCTGGATCATAAGATTAAGTTTTTAAAAATTAAAGCCATTGGTCTAGAGCTATTCATAATGCAAGAGCTGACATGGACTTATTCAGGCTCACTTCCTCTGAGCTCTAGCACCAGGGCAGAACCTTAAAGGGCATCAGCGGCATACAAGGAGGAACTGAAGTATCTGGCATCAAGGTGAGAGCTGGAAGAAGCTTCCTCCCAGGCAGAACTATAGATAGTGGCCATTGTACCTTTTCTGAGCCCTGTCCCACACAGAGCCACAGTACAGGAGCACCATATATGAATCTCCATCAACATGGCTCTTGAGAGCCATCACACAGTAAGCCCTTCCCTGACAATTACCTAAGGATCCACCCCATCCAACTTATGGGCCCACCCAAGCTGGTAACAGTGGCTTTTCCATATGAAGGACTGGGCTATGCTCAAGCTTCAGACCTTCCTAAATCTGCTCAAACAAGCAACAGCTGAGCTGAGCACAGCCCCCATACCTCTCACTGAGTGGCCCTATGTCCAGGCACTAGCAGCAGCCATATGCAGATTACTTTATTGCTTATGCCAAGGGACCCCAGACAGAATACAGGTGGAGCTGCACCTTGGCCTGCACCACCCAGGAAACTCCAGAGCCTGGGCACCCAGTGGACAGTTACAGACCACATTGGAGCACCACCGAGCTACCTCTACAAGCCATAGAGGGTGGTGGTTACTGGCCAAGGGTCACAGCCAGTTCTACCAGCTGTCTAGTCTGGGTAAATACCTCCCATTGACCTGCTAACAGCAATCAAGACTTATATACAAGGGGAGGGTATATTCAGTCCACACAGAGGATGCACCTTGAGTACCCAGTTGGGTGATAGGGGAGACTGTGTCACTGGACCCTACGGGACACCCACTACCTATTCTTTCTCTTTGGCCATGCAACCAAGACACAGAGTCAAAGCAGCTCTATCTAATACATAGAAACAAACACAAGGAGGCTACCAAAATGAGGAGACAAAGAAATATGGCCCAGATGAAAGAACAGACCAAAACTCCAGAAAAAAAAAAACTAAACAAAATAGAGATAAGAAACTACCAGGTGTAGAGTTCAAAACACTGGTTATAAGGATGCTCAAGGAACTCTCAGTGGACACTTCAACAGCATAAAAATGATCCAATCAGAAATGAAGGAGGCACTAATTGAAATAAAGAACAATTTACCATGAGTCAACAGCAGGGTGGATGAAGCCAACAATCAAATCAATGATTTGGAACATGAATAAAAAGACATCTAATCAGTACAGCAAGAAGAAAAAAAGAATCCAAAAAATCAAGGATATGTATGGTGCCTCTGAGACAACTTCAAATATTCCAATGTTAGCATCATAGGGGTGCCAGAAGGAGAGGAGAAAGAGCAAGAAATTGGAAACCTGTTTGAAAAAACAATTTTACAAAAACTTTCCTAATTTGGTAAAGGAAATAGACATACAAGTTTAAGAAACACAGAGAGTGCCAAACAAGATGGTTACAAAGAGGACCACACCAAGACACATCATAATTAAAATGCCAATCGTTAAAGGTAAGAAAGAATCTTAAAAGCAGCAAAAAAAAAAAAAAGGCAGAGCGTTACCTACAAAGGTATTCCCATGAGACTGTTGGCTGATTTCTCAAAAGAAACTTTGCAGGATAGAAGGGATTGGCAAGAAGTAATTAAAGTGATGAAAAGCAAGGATCTACAATTTATATTACTCTACCCAGCAAAACTATCATTTACAATTGAAGGGCAGATAGCTCCCCAGACAAAACAAACAAACAAACAAACAAACACCTAAAGGAATTTATCATCACCAAACCATTATTGCAGGAAATGTTAAAGGGACTCATTTAAAAAAAATAAGGTCAAAACTATCAACATTAAAATGGTAATAAATACATAACTATCAACAACTGACTCTAAAAAACAAACTAAGCAAACAAGCAGAACAGAAACAGAATCAAGAATATGGAGAACATTGGGATGGTGGACAGTGTGGAGGGGGCCTGAGGCAATGGGGAAAAGATGAAGGGATTAAGAAGTACAAATAGGTAGTTACAGAATAGTCATTGGGATGTAAAGTACAGTATAGGAAATGAAGTAGCCAAAGAACCCATATGCATGACCCATGGACATGAAGAGATTGTGGACATGAAGAGAGAGAGTGTGGAGATTGCCTGAGGGAGTTGGGGGTGCTGTGTGGAGGGGGGCTAGTGAGGGGAAATTGGGACAAGTGTGATAGCATAAGCAATATAAATAAATAGATAAATAGATAAATAAATGTAATGCAACAGCCAGTGTGGTTGAATGCACTAATCAAAATTAGAGGACATTTAGAAATTTTCCACATCATTTTATATCACTAGGCATGAGCAGAAACAAGAGAAATCCAGAGCACTTTAGAGAGGGCTTTCATATACAACAGCAGGTGAAGAGCTTGAACTTTATAGTCTCTTAGCTAAATTACCATCAGAAAGGCTTTACACTTTACAAATCACTTTTACAAACTTGATCTCATTTGAGGTTCCTATCCATCCTTTGTAGTAGGCAAGACAGGAAGGTGGCAGCATTGGAGGCAGGCTTCAGTGATCCATCTAGTTTAGGTCAGGCGCCCGGCCAGCAGCTGGGAGAAAGAATCTAGCCCCACAGCCTCAGGGAGAGAGTTGGCAAGGCTGAAAAACCATGGGGGTTCCAGCCAAGTAAACTGGGGTTCAGGGCAGAACTCCAGTTCCAGGAGGGAGAATGGAAAAGATGAACAGGAACTGGGGCTGAAGCCCAGTTACTAAACATGGCACACAGGTGGCCAGGCCCATTCCCAGCACATGGATTCCAAACTCCCATCTGCAGAGTTCCAGAACCCCATGACTGGCTTTTGAAGAAGGAACAGAACATGAATAAGGAGCAGGGTTGAGAGGCTATCAAGCACTTACAAAGGCATGAGGAGCTAGTGGGAAATGGCAAGTTAATCAATCAGACTGGCATAAATAGGATTGCCAGATAAAATACTGGATGCTTACTTACATTTGAATATCGGATAAACAAAGAATACATTTTAGTATGTGTGTCACAGGCAATATCTGGGATATATTTACATCAAAAAAATGGTGTTTACCTGGAATTTAAATCTGACTGGGTATCCTGTATTTTTATTTACTAATCTGGCATGTGAGTAATGGAGGACGAGGCTGGGAGGCTTGGCAGAGCAAGATCACAAAGGGTCTTGTGTGCCATGCTTGACATATAATGAGCAGTCATGGCAGTTTTTAAGTGGGGGAATAATATGATTGGGTTTGCATTTTAGAATCAACACTGTAGTAGTCCTTTGGAGGACAAAGCAGTTCAGAAAGACAGAAACTGAGAGACTAGAGGCTATTTAAGTAGCTCAGAAGAATTGAATATGACTTGCTCACTTCACACTTTTGCCTAACGCCAGAGAGATTGCCAAGTTCACTTGGACTGTAGAGACCAAACAGTTCTTTCCAGAATTGCTCTTTGGAGTGGTGGGGAGGATATAGATATTTGCCTTGCCCAAACTTTGTGTCAGTTGCACACTTCTTGAGAAAGTTGGAAAGATATCTATATACATCAATCTCCTGCAAATAAGCTGAGTATCTTGTTCACCACTGTATCCCCAGTAGGTAATCAATAAACACTTGATGAGTTCCTCAAGGGCAAAGTCTATGTCTTCATTGTCTTTGTTTTTTCTTTAGCTCCTGACCCAGGGCTGGGAATAAGTTTCTCAGAGAATAGTTCTTGATTAAAGTGGTCTAATTAATTAACAACCAGAAGTGCTTCTTATTAACTACATCTTCTAACATTACTTCAAAGTACAACTGGCATATTTTTCACACACATGCAAAAGAAGCCTGACTTTTTTTATACTGGACCAAAAAACTGTTATTAAAAGCTGCAGAATTACACTGACTAGATGGACTTTTAAAAGTGATCCTCCTCATGTGGAAACGTGTTTTTGTTTGTGTCTTTTTCTTGGGCATTTTCCTAACTACTTCCATATGTTTGTCATTGCCTCAGTATTAATAAATCTAGATCTTAATTAAATACTTCTCAGGTAGGTAGGTCATCAAAAAGTGGTACAAACCAAGCATGTGTCTTCAGTCTTGCAGCACCAGTATAGTTACTCAAATATGTGTCTTCTGAGGCTCACTGGAACTTATTGAGGGCAGAACCTGCTCTTATTTATCTTTATACTCACAGAACTTTCACTAATAATGGGTTTGCTGAGTGTTCGAGAGCAGAAAGCCAAAAGGGATAGAACAATTCTAAGAAGTGCATGGGGTAAATACAAATACAATAAAAAATATTATAACCACTCATTTAAAGATTATGTCACATTTAAAGTATTATGCTAGGTCTTTACATATATTTTATTAAATATCAATCCCAAAAACTCCTCTCTGAGCCAAGTGCTATAAGGCTCATTTCATGAATAAAAAACTGAGAATCAGAATTGATGAATAACTTGCCCAGGAAGACACAGCTAATGGACCTGATTCCAAAGTCCATGCTCTCACACACCAAATTGTTATTTTTCAAGTGCCTATTGGAGAGATGGAAGATTTTTGATGTGCCTGTAACAGCAGCTCTCTTTGATCAGCAGCTGTGTGGAAACCCAAAGAACTAAACTTTGATTGTCTTTGTAATACGTGAGTGCACGTATCTGGAAGACAAGAATTCTGGAGGTATTTCCTCTGTTTTTGAACAATGTTCCTTTTTTCTCTCTTCAGCTTTGTATTTAAGGGAGCACATGGCTTTAAATATAATTAGGTTTCATCTCCACCTTGCTGCAAGGTGATATTGTTACACTTAAAATTATTATCACGCTATTATTATCTGGGATGAATACATGATCAGTAATGATGTCATCATTAAGGATAGCAACTTCATCTGCCCTACGCAAAGGAACACGTGCAGTTCCAGTTCATGTTCATATATGCAATGGAGCCTCGTGAATCTGGAAGTGTAGGAACTCATCTGTGACAATCCAGACCCTTCGCTGAGATGTAAATATAATTGCAAGCATCAGTTATTCTCCGGTCTTTAAAGCTACAAATGTGCAATTTTTGTCCAGATGCTGACATCTTTTCAGCAGCTCTCTTCACCCTGCCTCTTTAACTAATTGCCAGCTTCCTCACTTAGTTCACTGGGTTTCAGGGGGAACCAGAGTCTCATTAAGAATGTTGCCTCTCCTGGCTGGCATAGCTCAGTGGATTGAGCTCAGGCTGCGAACCAAAGTGTTGCAGGTTCGATTCCCAGTCAGGGTATATGCCTGGGTTGCAGGCCATGACCCCCAGCAACCGCACATTGATGTTTCTCTCTCTCTCTCCCTCCCTTCCCTCTCTAAAAATAAATAAATAAATAAATAAAAATTTAAAAAAAAGAATGTTGCCTCTGATTATTTGATTCCAGGGTGAGCAGGGCTAAATCACAGCTTAACTCCACCAACCTTTTGGAGTCTATGAAAGCAAAAGTCAAAGGGCAAGTGTTGGCCTTTGACTAATCATATGAATTGGAATGAATTTGAAGAGGAACCAAATGTAGTATAAAAACATAAATAAAAGGGGAGAGAAAGCACTTGGTTCAAAAAAAATTAAGGAAACAAATTATATTTTGCTTGTCTCTGTTAACTGGAAGCCTGACAAAAATGGTCTGCAAAGGTGTAAGAACCAGAAAGCATCTCTAGTGTTCTGCCTCTACCAGAGACATCAAAGGAATTTCCTACAGATGGTCAGGATGGAATTACAGAAAAATCTTCACAGGCCTCCTTCCTTCTTTCACTCATTGCCAGATAGGGTGCTAAACATGGGAGATATAAAATGAACATGTTATGTCCCTGGCCCTCCAATCTTACCCTGTAGTTCGCTGAAGTGTCAAAGTCACCAGTAAGTAAATAGTCAAGGACACAGTGGGTGCACAAAAAGGGAGAGGTTAACTCTGTGATTCTTAAAAAAAAATCATAATCATGTAGGGCTGTTCAGTGAGATGACAAACTTTCCCAGGTAAAAGTGAAGTGGACTCTGAATTAACGGACACACTTTAATCAAATCTTAAAAAAGGGGGTCTTGAAGAAGCAATCAATTCATACCGATCTAGGGAGGAAATGATCTGGTGAGTGTTCTTCATCTTCAATTTGTTGGATATTAATTTTACACAGCAGAATTTCTGCCATACATTACTAAGCAATCCCCCCTCTCCATGTCCATCCTCCACCCTCCATCTCCAACTCCCTAACAGTTATCAGGTGAGCTGGGCTGAATCTGAACTCCACTCAAATGTATGACCTGCAGCAACTCTGTCAGTGCTCACGGCCTCAGTTTCTTGCCCTGGAAATTGCGGAACCCAGGTCATTTCTGCTTCGAATTACGAAATACAGACAAGAAATCAGAAAGGAAACTCAAGAGAAACAAAAGTGAAAGTGCCCAAAGGAGATATAGTAGTAAACAAAAGTACAAAATTTTATATCTCCCTGAAAAAATGTGGCAGAATTCCCAAATATTTTTTTTCCAGCAACCGTGAACACGGGACTTGGGAAAGAATAAAATGTCTATCACGCTCTCTGAATGTGAAAAACACAGTGCAGCATGAATCCACCTTGCTCCAATCAACTGTCTTCTTAAAAAATGCTCCCCGACCCTAAACGACCATTTATTAGAAATTTCTTCCAAAGACATTAGTCCTTGATGTATACGGTCCGTTCCCACAATAACAACCCTCCCCCTGCCCCCATAAAATACAATACAAAGGTGCGTCCCACTTTGGGCAGAGAGAGAAAAGGGGTAAAGAGTGGAAGGATTCGAACTGATACTAGATGCTGCCTGGCGTTGCCCCGCGGTTGTTATAAACAACATAACCCAAGCAAACTCTTTTAAAACTTGGGCAACACTTTATCATTTCTTTCCTTAGGTAATAGTGAGACCTCTCTGAACATAACCCAGAACGGTACACTCGCCTGGGATCTAGAGCGCGAGCTTTGGGGTTGACCGGCAAGTGGGGGACACCAGAAAGGACAAAACTGACAGCTTCGTTGAGTGTTTGCAGCGGGTGTGGGGCCAGGACACGCGACCGCCTAGGCTAAAAGGTGCGACCTGGACCCACCGATGGTCACTGGGCTCCCTAGGTTGGAGGATGCTCCTTGTCCGCTGCGGCAGTCTCTCTTCGCGGAGCAGAGAAAAGGGTGCGCGCGCGCGCACTCACACACACGCACACCCTTCCCTTGCAGTTGTGTCTCGTCTCTCTTTTGTTTTTCTCCCTTCCCCGTCATGAGACCCGGAAGTTTTTTTTTTTTTTTCTAATCCCGTCTCTCTCCTTTTTCCAAACTCTCCCCCCACCCGCCCAATCTATCACATGGCAGAGATAGAATAAAAACAGAAAAATGGCGACGGTCACGTTGTGGCGAGCCTTGCTGCGTCATTAGATATTCTTCATGCAAATAGCGGGAAGAACAAAGGAAGGGGGGCTCGGGACCCGCGGGGGCGCAGGTGGGTGTGGGGGTGGCGGGCCCGGCGCGGGGGCGACGGCGCGTGCGGGGGCTGGGCGCCTGCGGGAGGCGTGCGGCCGCAGGGTTCCGTGCCGCCGAGTGTCTACGTCCGTGTGCGCGCCCGTGCGCCGCCGTGCCGCGCCGGCCGTGGGCGCCGGAGCCTGCCCGGGGGCGCGGTAAGCCGTGGGGCGAACAGAGGCGTTCGGGGAGGCTGGCTGCGGCGCGCGCACAAGCATACGCACCGCGGGGCTTCACCGACTCGGCGCCCGGGCGGGGGGCGGGCCGAGGGCCGGCCGGGCGGGGGCTAGGGCCGAGGGCCAGCTACTGCCCGTCGCCCGCCAGCCTGCTTTCAGCCACCTGAGGGGACCGCACGCAGCTCGTCATCTCTGGGTAAGTAGTGGGGCGACTGCGAAGCGACGCGGGGCGGGCTCGGGGCTCGGCACTCAAGCACGGACTTAGAGCATGTTGCTTGCTTGTGTTTGTTGTTGCGGTGTGTTTTTCTTCCTGCGGGGTAGAGGGGGGCGACCTCGCCCAGGGCATTTCCGCGGTTTCCCTTAGGCCCTAGCTGGGATGTCAGGCATCCTGCTGGATGTACAAGGGAGCGGGTGGCCCCCGGGCACCCCGCTCCGGCCCCAAGGAGGGGGAGCGGCGTGGAGGGGCGGGGTGGGGTGTGTGTGTGTGTGTGTGTGTGTGTGTGTGTGTAAATGTTGCGCACTCGCTTTTTTTCTACCCCCGCTTTCTTCCAAGGGGCTGGCGTGAGTCCCTCGAGGTCCGGTGGCGACTGTAAATAGAGCCTGGATGTTGTTTACATGAAGGATCCGGCGGGAGGAGTCTGCAAAGAGGAGGCGGAGGAGGCGGCGGCGGAGAAGGAGGAGGAGGAGGAGGGAGGTAGGAGAGAGGAAGACCGGAGTCCCCGCGGCGGCAGCGGCGGCGGTCCGGGGTGAGGGTGAGCCCCGCGCATTCCAGGGATGGGGCACTAGCTAGCACGAGGCTGGGACGTCGGACCCTGGGGTAGGAAAGAGAATGGGCGCCGGACGGAGAGATGGGGCTCTGTCACCGTGGCATTTTTAGCTTGCAACCTGCCACGCAGATTCTCCCAAGCTAGAGGGGTGAGGGTGTGTGGGGAGGGCGGGGAAGCCTCGATTTCTCTTCACGTTCATTCTCTCAGCTCCAATCTTTTCCCGCTTCTCCTGGCTCACCTGTTTATTTTCTTCAAGAAGAGCTTGCGGTATTTTATGTAGTCATGAAAGGCTGTTTCTTTTATTAGAAGCATTATTCGGGAGGGGGTTGTATTGCTGTAATTTATGCCAGTCCAGGTCGCTTTTCCAGAAGGGGGAGGGGACTTGGAGACCACTACTTCCTGGCCTTAGCTGACCCGAGGGCTTCTCCCTGTCATCCCAGGCCAAAGAGTCCCTTCCCTCACTCTGCTGCCCACTCACAAGAAGCCACCTTCTTGGAGGAGGACCACACCTGTGCTTATTCCAGCTTTGGAGGAGAGGTGAGCCAAGAAACGAGGGAATCCTCTGGTCCCCAGAGCTTTTAGCCAACCCTCATCCCAGAATTGGCCAGAAACTGCTGTTTTCATCTGCCGGTTGCACTGGGCACATCTATCTACCCTGACTGGCAAGTTGTGATCTACAGATGTCTTGGGATTTTTTTCTTCCCTGTGGACCTGTACCCCACCAATCAGCAACTAACTGACTGCTAATGTTTAGATCGAGAGACGGAGGTGACCCCCCCTGCCTTGGTCCAGTGCTGTTATTTATTCCACACTGGGTTTTCTAATGGAATCCTCAGCTGTCCCCCTGTAGTCCCCATCATTTTTCCCCTAAGAGCTTAACCCAGAATCAGGCCTAAGCAGTTTCTGGCTCTCTTTCCCTGAGCCCCACCCTGGCCCCTCTTCGTTCTCCAGAGCCAAATATGCCTCCCAAAACAGAAGGCACACCCATCCCCAAATCTAACCATTCGAAAGGGAGGAGAAAACTGTGGAAGGGAAGAGACCTAAGAGTCTCCTTTCTATCCTGAATGTCCTCTATATCATTTTCCTCTTTGGGCTTCCTGGATTTATAATCCCTTTATTCTTCTTACCAGCTGTCCCTCCCATCCCTTTCTGCATAGTCCTGTGATAGATACTTGGGGATGATGGGTGGAGACAAGAAGTGATCACCCTTGTCCCCTGGATTGAGGCATTTTTCTTCTCCCCTGTGTTTTCATTTCTGAGATATTTAAAAGAGTAAAATATGTAAATATGTTTGCATGCTTATTTGAACTTGGTTTCTTGCTGGCTAATGAGTTGCTGGGACTCAAATGGGAGGGAGGGGAAAGAGATGAATAGTGAGTATTTCCCCTAGTTTCCACCATCTGAGCATCCCCAGGGTTGCTGGAGAAGACCCTTGTGTAAAAGCCAATGGTCTCCCTTCCATGACATCACCCCCTAAGCCTTTCCAACTTTAGCTTCAGAACAGGAAGAAGGCTCAAAATAGAACTACCTTAGGAATCCGGCTCCTTTAGAAGATCAACTTTTAAGTCAGCTGCAGGAGGAACACTAAACTTTGACATAGAGAGGGAAAGCTGTAGTGTCTGTAATTGGTTCCTTTGGGGAAGGGTGGGGGTATGCTTTTCATATATATTCAGAAAAGCTTTTCTCAACATAACTTGGGTACCTAGACCAATGAATGATTAATAGGATAGTTCGATATTCATTTATTGAATTATTCATATGTTTCAGTATGTCAACAATAATAAGCACTGTTCAGAATGAATTAAAAAGGGGCTCCTAAAATGTGGTCTAGAGAGTTGGCTAGAGATAGAGGAGGTTGTGGGGGTTAGGCTGGGAGGGAGCACGTGAAGAAGGCGAAGAATCTGAGGATGCAGTGACAGCTGCTGTGACTGAGTGTGGAAGTCAAGAGGCTTATTATAAAGAATGGCCATAACTTCTGAAGGGTGACAGATGTCCTGGACAGAGAAGTAACGATGTCAGGATTTTCAGCCCTTACCTCAGAAATGAACTCTGTGTCTCTGAATTTCCATGTCTCTATTCTTTCCCTTAATTGAGATGTGTCTGTCTGAGCTAAAAGAAGTTGTTCCATCTTTGGAAAGAGCTGCTGATTAAGTGATCAACACTGAAATACAGACAATTTAAGTAAGGATTAGTAGTGGGCCAGAAAATAGTAGGCATAATTTGAGCACCAGGTGGGTGCTGTAGAAGGACTTGGTATTGAAGGCATAATATCTCTTAATCTGGCTCAGGTTTAAAAGAATCCAGGTAGCCACTTAGACGTGGGGCTGTCAAGTACCTGAAATATGGCCATGGTGTTAAGGAACTGAATTCCAAATTTTATATAATTCTTGAAATTGATATTTCACTTATATAATTCTTAAAATTGATATTTGATTCAGGTATTGGAAAACAAATAAGTTCAGAAACAACTTGGGCATGTGCATGGACTTTTTAATCTGTAAATTTTATACAATCCAAATACAGACTTTTTCTGATGAATTTAGTACTAAATTGATGTGTGTTACAAGCATAAAATAAGCTCCAGATTTTAAAGACTTAGTCCAAAA
Source organism: Phyllostomus discolor (assembly GCF_004126475.2). NCBI lineage: Eukaryota > Metazoa > Chordata > Mammalia > Chiroptera > Phyllostomidae > Phyllostomus > Phyllostomus discolor. The sequence goes on along the minus strand of NC_040907.2, from coordinate 47,623,813 downwards.
GGAGAAGTAAAATATCTCATGAATAGTTTATATATATATTTAGATTTTATATATTTATTTTTAGGGAGAGGGGAAGAGAGGGAGAAAGAGAGGGAAAGAAACATTGATCGGTTGCCTCTTGTGTGCCCCTAGCTGGGAACCTGGCCTGAAACCCAGGCATGTGCTCAGACCAGAAATCAACTGGTGACCTTTTGGCTCAAGGGATGACACCCAACCCACTGAGCCACACCAGTCAGGGTGAATAATTTTTATATTGATTACATGTTCCAATGATAATATTTTGGTTAATACTGAGTTTAAACATGTGAAAATTAATTTTATGTGTTAATTTTTTAACATAGCTACTAGAATATTTTAAAATACGTATGTGGTTTGGATTTTACTTGTTTTGGACGGTGCTGGCCTAGAATACTCCTTTTAGTGCATGGATTAATTTCAAAAGAGGTGATGGCATGACAGTTATTTCATGTTTGAAAATCATCTACTTTCCTGGTGGAGATTTGGGGACCCCAAGAGTTGTTATTACAATATTTGAGACCTAATAGTATTGTTTTGCGGAATTCTAGGCAGGACTTGTGCCTTATTCAAGGTCAACAAAATATGCAGGGCACTAGGAGGGCTAGTGAGGGCAGCATGGGAAAATTTAAGTACCCACACATCTGGCTATGGCTGCTTTTGTGAAAGGCTCCTAGGTATGCTAGAATATAGCATAGTAACAATTGTGACACCTGGTGGCATCTTAGTGATTCCACTTATCATTCACCTTTGTTCATTTTCTCTTCATTTACTTTCTCTCCTCATTCCCCATCCTAGCTCCACTGGTGGTAACTGTGCCCAGAAAATTGCTGACCCCTGTCCTCTGAAAAAAAGTACAGTGCTGATTTCAATAGATAACAGTTCTGTGTTGGGGGTTTGGTTTTGTCTCATGAGTTTCTGTAACGTTTCTTACTGAAAGAGACTTAGGGGCCATTTAGTACTGTCCTTTTCATTTTATCATTGACAAACTGTCAAGTACCTTGCCTAAGACCATACCTACAGAGGCCGGAATTAAACACACACTTTTGTTGATAACCTATTTAGAGAATCCCTGGGAAATGAAGAGGTTCATCGATTAATCAGATGTTTGTTGAGCTTGCACTTTGTGGAAAGCATCCCTACTGCTGGTGTTGTGAAGGGATGTGAAAACAATCTCTGACTTCAAGAACAACACTGTTGCTTTAAGTAAATAAGAGGTAAACAGTGCTAAATTAAGTTATAGTGCATGATAGAGCATTTAATAATGATGAGTGCAACCCCACTGTGGCATATTTTACAAGTAGAAATGTGTTCATTTTACAGATGTAGAATAGAGGATCTGAGAAAGGTGAACTCTGCAGAAAAGAGGAGTATAATTGTGTTTCTGGAATGGCCCCCGGCTCTACAATTGGAGGTCAGTACAAATCTTTGGTATTGGCCCCTTTAGCTGCCTATTAAGGGAATTTGAGAATTTAAGACCCAGCATTTTTAAATGGCACTGCTGCAGTATGAGATCAGGAGTTAATTGGAGACAGGGATTTTAGAGACGAGTAGCTAGGGGTGGATCATTTTGACTAGTTACTCTAAAAGGGTATAATGCTGAGGTGAAATCAGGGTAAAAGTGACTTGTGAACAGAGTACAAAATCCAAACTCTGGGGAAAAAAATAGATCTAGAACAACAGCAGAAAGTAACATAACTGTGTAGTAGACAGTTGGACGAAAGTGTGTATGCTGAGTGAACGTGTAAGAGGTAAGAGCCTATATAACAGAATTTATGGGCCAGTCCATTTATTTGTGAATTTTAGTCTCCTGGAGCCTTTTTGAGCAAGAAAGCACATTCCTGTTTCTTTCTGTACATTGTTGTATACATAGGTCTTTTCCTCAAGATGGACCTGCTATGAGTTATGGAGCATGAGACTATTTAGAGGTCAGTGCTTTATTAAAGTAGGTAAACAGTGACTCCCCCATTAATGCTTCTGTGTGAGAACTAGGGCAGACTTTGCACAGGACAGTGGTCCTCAGCTTTTTCTTGCCTTTCAACCAATTTCTCATTCAAACTTTCCTATTAACCTTTGGCACAAGTTAGTTTTAAAACACACTTAATGTAGCAAAGCTTTGCAATAAAATGCAAATATATATTCATACGTCTCACAAAGCAGTATTTTGTTGACAATACATTCTTATATCACAGTTTGGTCAAATATAATGTCACCGAGTTGAATTATGGTTTTCACATTGGGGAGAAAATCACACATCAGTAAGAGACTGGTAGATGTAAACCTATTTTGGTTTAAAAGTGTTTTCAAATATTTTGTAGTGCCAGCAGCTTACTAATACCTCCAATTATTTATTATATAATCAGATACTTAAAGGTTCAAAATCATCATATTTTCATTTTTGGTCCATAGATAAGAGGGACGTAAGATGGTTTTTGTGTGTGTTTTCACTACACAAGATTTAAAAGCAAGTTTTTTAGTATGCTAGTCTCCAGAAGTCCTTATTTCCTAGATGATATTTGGTGCATGCATCATGAAGAGATCATTCTCAGCTGTATCATTTTTATCATAGAAGAACTGAATTTAAATCAATTTATTCTCTGGAGGAAAGCATTTTACATCACTTTCTTTTTCACTCTCTTACCATATACTGCATTTTCATTCTGTAGCAAGAGCACCTGCATTCACTTGTTTTAAAATTAAAGTAATTCCATTTTTATGAAGAAAAATCTTTGGAGAAAGAAATGTTTCTGGTAGATTGGGGTTTTTTTAAATGCACATTTATAAAGAATAATTTACAAGAAGGAACAAAACTTAATATTTTGAAGCATTTATTTATTAGTACTTATAAAATACAGTTCTAAAAGCCCATAGTTTTCTTCCTTGAAACTGCTTTAGAATTTATTCTGAGAGGATATTAATTTCAATAATTATTCACAGAGTGATGATTTGCTTTTTATTACTTGGTCTCTTGGGGTCTTTTTTAGACCCCAATTTATATAGAAAAAAATTGAAGTGAGAGAAAAATGCAAAATAAAGGAAATACTATCTACTTATTGTACCAAAAATGTTTAGTTGTATGGTTTTTGGTCTTGGTCTAATAGAGTGAATTTCAACTCTGTAGTATATTACCAACATTGTTTATCTTTGTGTACTTCATATTTAGACATTCAGTTGCACTAGTATTCAGTCTTAAAGAAGAACAGTCTAATAACTAATCAGTACATCAGTGTCATTTATTTGTTCCCATACTTATCCCCCCTCCAGTATTTCAGTGTGAGTATTCATCTTTTCTAAAGTGGACAGAACTTCTGGCCAGGAAATGTTAGGTGCTAATCTTTTTATCCTTTCGATTGATCAACTATCTTACATTTTATTCTTAAATAATCACAGTATCTTTGTTCATTTAACAGATGTTTATAATTTGAGTGAAAATGTGAAGCTATTTCCAGGAATCTTAGGTTATGGGATCCAACTTTTTCTTAAAAAAAACTTCATTGCCCTCTCGTGTTTTAACTTTGTATTACATCAGTTGGCTAAGTCCTAGGCAATGACCTGTTTAACTTTCAGCTATTTTTGTGCTTTAGAGAATGTTATTTTAATCTGTGTGTATGTTTTTTTATTGGATATTAATTTTCCAAAGATAGGTCAGTTTCATAGTGCATAAAAGTTACTAATTGAGCTAGAATCATTGTACTCTGTTTTTTTACTTCTGATCTAAAGAACTGATTCATCTTCTGACTTATTTGAAGTACAGTGCTAGCATCTAAAATGAATATAATGAGTTTTGAAACTACAAATGCCTAATTGAAAACATAATTATTTTTCAAATACCTGTCAAGTTTTACACCTGTTGAAGTAACTTGAGAACTTATGATTGACATGGGAAAAAATGAGTGAATCATGGTTTTCCTAAGTTGGTATTGTAAAGCCTGGATTCCAATTTCAAAATCTTTTTTGTACTTTTTAAATAAAAGTAAGAATCATCCCTGAAACACCTTCAGGGTATGTCTCAGAGGTACAGTTAATTTCAAAGCACGTGATGTAGATATGTTGATTTTTTCAAGAAGGCATTCCAGAGGTGGTCAGTGATTCCTGCACCACCGTAATTGTAGGGCTGACACTGACAGCAGTGAAAACGCCCAGCAGGTGTGCTCAACGTGTAATCATCAGTGTCATCAACTCGAGTATGTTCTTAGCACTCAGAACAAGAACACTGTCATTTTTTTTACTAATGTACAGTTCTTAAATCACAAAACCCATACTAGTTTCTGTTTTATGAAATGAGATACTCAGAAAACTAAAAATCTTAAGCAAAAAGTAGATGTTTTCAGAAATCTAACTGTTTGTGTAAATTGTGCAATCTGAATATCCGATTGATGGAGTTGAGTGGCCAGATTGGGGTAGAGGGAAAAAAGCCCTGGGCTCAGTCATAAGACATGGATTTGAGTCCAGGTTCACCATAACTTAGGGCATGGTCTCAAGTAAAATACCTCACCTCTATAGGTTTTTATTTTCTATCTGTAAAATTGGCTAATGATATCTAACCCATTTTCAGAATCATTTTTTTTGATGAATTTAATGAATAAACTAATTGACAACCCAGTAGGGTTCTTGTGGAAAACCAAATGAGAAAGCACATAGAAAATTACTGAATGTCAGGCAAAAGTGAAGTATTATTGCTGTGTTTGGGAGCATTTTGAGAACAGACCATGTCTGACTTACCTTTTTTTTTCAATCCTCAGTCGAGGATATGTTTTTTTTATTGATTTTAGAGAGGGGGGGCGAGAGAGAGAGAGAAACATCAATCAGTTGCCTCCCATAGGCACCCCGACTAGGGCTTGAACCCTTAACCTAAGTATATGCCCTGACTGGAAATTGAACCTGCAACCTTTTGGTGTAGGGGACAGGGCTCCATCCAACTGAGTACCCAGCCAGGGCCATGTCTTACTTGTCTTAATTAAGCATCCAGAAGAGGTCTTGCAACATTTTGGTCCCTCAATAAATATTTGTTTCATGAGTGATTGAGGTCAGGGATTGAATCAGTGAATGTGTGCATAGAAGAAATACATTGTGAAATAAGCTGGAAAGCTTACTGCATAATCTGTTTGCTCACTCGCATTAATATGTACAAATCATGTGTTCATCTTTCATTCTGTTATAATTCAGCTGGGCCTCTTAATATTTCAGCATCACCATTTGCTGGTCTATGAACCCACTTCTTATTCTGCTTTCCCTCATCTCAAACCAGAAGGGGATCTTTAGTCTTCCACTTCATGGGAACTTTCAGAGAGAGTCATTGGTCGCCTGGAAAGGACGCCGCCAGCCTGCACAGTGACTGACAGGCTGCCCTGGCTCAGTTATCACAGTGCTGATGCTGTCCATTCTAAAGGTACAGTACTGTGATAACTGAAGGATGGCAGCCATCTTGCCTTCCATCAAAGGAGCCATCGTGCCCAGAAAGGAAGACAGAAGATGAAAGGGGCGTGTGAAACAGGTGCAGGGGTCCAGAAACCCTCTCCACTCTTCCTGTATTGTACTTTCCCTAGCACGGAGCGAGTGTTATTCCCTCTGTCTTTGCCTTATTTTTAACATGGGGATAAAGGGAGTTGGGTAGTTGTTTGCACAGCAGCATGAAGACTTACACTGAATTGATCATATTATGGTCTTTGGAGCTTTTAGGAGACTGATATGAGATAAGTACTGAGTGTGAATGAGTATTTTGGGAGGGAAGTTCAGAGAAATTTGTGCCGTTTTTATAAATATAAATGTTAGCCTAATTAGAGTAGCTTGGCACTTGTCAATATAACCTACTCAAAGTGCAATTCAGCGTAAATGGAGAAAAAAAGCCCTACATGTTGAACAGTACTGATACAGTTCAGCGGTTTTCACCCTTTTTCATCTCATGACACATTACTAATTACTAAAATTCTGTGGCCAATCTGACCAAAAAATAGGTATAATGTTGATTCATTGACATCAGACAACTTTCATTGGGTGGACGTCGTCATTTATTTGATGGTCTAAGGGGAAAGAGGTTGGTGCCCCTAAATAAATAATCAAGTATCACATGTTTTAAAAATTCTTCTGGTACACTGGTTAAAAATCGCTGATGTAGTTACATGAATAAAATTACATCTTTTTGTTTAAGAAATGGGTATGGATGTAGCATATTTTTTTCTATAACATGAATGTTTAAACTCTTGTGTAATTCAAAACAGTGATTGTTGAATGCCCATGTTATTGCTGTTGGTGTCACCTTTACATGAAAATAAAATGTTACTTTTATCAACTAGTTAAGGACCACCCTGCAGTGACATCTATAGGAAATTTTACAGTGCACGCACCTTCAACCTGCATCTTATTCTAGGGAGTACTGCTGGGGTGAGGTTACTAGAGAAGCCAGGGTTTCCCTCATCCTTCCTCTCTTAAGACTCCTAAGACATGGACAGCAGCAGATGAGCATTCAAGTGCACAACTGTCATATGTTAGATTGCAGTTGGCTGCAAGACTCAGGTAATTTCATGTAGTTTAGGCTCAATGCCTAAAATGAAGATCTCTTACCTTTTCCCAGGCTCATGCCTATCTGGGTACCTCACCACAGTGGATGGCTAGCCAGTGAGGAACCCAAAGCAGTGACCCACGTGCTTGGGCACAGAGAAAACAAGGCCTGTGAAGGTCAGGCCCTACTTGGACCTGCTGGTTACCACAGGGTGAGAAGAGCCAGCATGAAGGAAAACCATGTATGTGATGTTTTAACGTACGTGAGTCCTAACTTGCTAATCAGTGCAGCCCAGTCATTGTCTTAGACTTGGGCCATTTGTATTATAAAGTCCTTCACTGAAACTTGAGTAAGGAGGAAGGGGAACAGGAAGCAAGTGGCAAGGCAAAGAGGCTTAGTTTCACCCTTCATCATCCAGTCCTTAGACATTCCTGGTCACTGTTCTTTTGCTGGTTCACATAATTCTTTCTCTGCTCTTCTCTCTTCTGCTCCTGAAGTAACCCCTTGAGGTACACCTGCTTGTCACTGAATTGTTATTTTCCATGTGGCAGTAACCACATGGTGGCCCTGTATCTCACATACCTTCATGTATTTAGAATTTCTGTAAACCACAGCCAAGACTTATGTTCCTGATTAATTATAGGGAGCAATGGCTCTACCCAGTTGTGTATTATCCCACCAGCCCTGCTCCTTTACTAGAAAAGGAATTTCTGACAGAAACCCTGGAAAAACTTCTAAGAAAAGAAAGTTCTGGGATTGGTGAATTCTCGAGTAATTTGGAACACTCCTACTTTTTAGTAGTATAGCAGGTGGAAAAAAGTGCTTCAGGGAGTGAGGTGTTATGCAGTCATTGGCCTTGGTGAGGATTTCGCCACCTTCCCTGATCTTCCTGTTTTCCCATTACTAGTTTCCATAAAAACACAGGTTTTATACTTACCCAACATTGATCCCAGCATCCGCACCCGAGTCTGTGGGGTGTACAGAGGTGAGTGTTGGAGCATTTCTACAGACAGCTCCACACTGGGTCCTGCTTCCTGTCAGTAGAGAAGCTTGAGGCCCGGTTTGCCTGTAGGAGCTCCATGAGATTTGCCTAGGCCTGGAGGTCCTTAGCATCCTCAAGGAGTTCAGAGATGCAAAGTGTTCCAGCAGGTTAAATGAGGAGTAATCCAAGAGAAATCTGATGGGGTTTTTCCACTGCTTTGATTAAAACACACACAAAATGTGTTGGTTGCTATATTTGTTGTGTTCTTTGGTTGAGGTATGTGAGAGTGGGAGGAATGGCATAAAACCAGAATACCAAATGATCCAGCAGTTCCACTTCTAGTATATGCCCAAATGAAAAACCTTGAACATATACCAGAGTTTACAGCAGTGTTAGTCACAATAGTCAAAAAAACAAGGTACCCACATGTGCATCGATGGATGAATGGATAAACAAAATGTATATACATAAAGTGGAAGATTTCAGTTTTAAAAAGGAGGAAACTCTGACATGTGCTGGAAACGTGGATGAACCTTGATATGCTAAGCGAAGTATGCCAGACACACAAGGACAAATAACTGTGTTCCACCTGTGAGGTACCTAGAATAGTCACATTCTCAGATCCAGAAAATGGAATGGTGGTTGCCAAGGCTGGAGGAAGAGGGGATTGGGAAGTTAATGGTTTAATAGGTACAATTATTGGGGAAAATGAAAAAATTATGGAGATGAATGGTGATGGTTTCACAACAGTGTGAATGTACTTAATGCCACAAAAGTGTGCACTTAAAAATTAGTTAAAATAGTAAATTTTATGTCTTTCACCACCAAAAAGAGCTTTTCAGGGTAATAGCACTATTACAGCCAACAACAGGATTGAGCTGATGGCTCTCTCAGTCTTCAGGGTGAAAATAATTGCTGTTTCTTGTAAGCAATTAAAATGTAATTCCTGTGTCCTTAGCATTTGAAGTTCTCTTGAGGAATGTTAGAGGTATTTCCAAGGTTTCTGACATAGCACAGCTTTAAAATTTTGTGAAATGTAAATAAAACCTACAGTGAAAGTACTGAATTAGAAAAAGACTTCAACCAGAAATTAAATGATGGGGCATCTCTTGATGGCTTAATGCCTTTTATGGTGAAATTGGGCAACTCCCTGGACCTCTTCACGCTCCACCTCTTTGGAGTTTTGGTAAAGATGACTATGTAAAATGTATACACGTGTGTGTATATACATGGCCGTTTTGATGCCTAAAGCAGCATTGCAATGTGCCATATTATTTACCCTTGAAACACACTGAGATGATAGCATTCGCAGTTTTAAGTTGAAGTGTTCAAAAGCATTCTAATTTCACTTGCAACTCAGGTATTATCAGTCTCATTAAAAGGAGTGTTCCGTAGCTTGCTCTTGGCCATGGAGATTTTTCTATTACATGTTTAAATGTGAAGGTAAAGGAAATTAAAAGCATATGGACTAGAAGTGGATGGCAATAGCCTTCTAGAAGGACTCACGTGTTTTATTAGCCAAGGGTAAAAAGCATTGATTTGCGGTCCTGTCTACTTCATCACAAAGCTCCTACTTGGGGCTGTTCTTTGGACATCAGATTCAGGTGTAGGAACTGCCCCCACCAGATTTCATGCTGTATTCTACCTTGATCACACCCCACAGAGTTGGAGCCAAGAGTGAGCTTTTCTCCCTACCACACCAATTTCAAGTAGTTTTCTGTGTTTAGTATATTTTTTAGTTTCTCTGAATAACCAGCCAATTATAAATGTGCCACAAATTTGTGTATACTGTCCTTAAACTGATTTATTTCTCCCAGGTTGTTTCTATGCTTGACATGGGACTTTTTCCCTTAAAAATTGCTTTCTTAAGATTGTATTCATGTTTACACAGTCCTCATCTAAGATAGTTCATTCTCATCATCACCAGTTAATGTTTCATTTCACCACGTGAATTCTTCATTAAGTATGAGCAAGAATAAGGGAGGTACCAAAAAGCCATTTTGTATTTTTCCATATTCAAAACATGATGATTGTGAGGATTCCCAGTGAAAGCAAATGCCAGGTATGAGAACATGTGCCTGGAACATGCTCAGCTGGGGTTCCTTATATTTACATTGTTTGAAAGGCTTTGGGGTGGTTTATACATTCCTCTCTTATAATACATGTCTAAACAGTTCACGTAATTGAAAAGTAAAGTAAGCTGATTATACCTTTATGCATTTGGACTATTACTCTTATTTTTCATGCAATTATGAAGAAATGGATAGTGATGCTAAAAAGTAGGAAGATGTAGAGAATGGTTCCAATTTAGTGGGAAATTCATTTTCACTTTGTTCCACTATTTTTGTACATGTAGTTCCAAGCATATTACTTAGACTCCCATTGCTTGTTTTTTTCCCCCACTTTGAATATGAATATCTTTGGGCTGGGAATGTCTTAGGGTCAGTTGGGGTGGTACCTAGAGCACTGTGCTGAGAAGACCTCTGAGGCCACACCTGCGCTCCGCAGAAAGGAATACGGTAACCACCAGTCATTGCTTACTTGTTACCAACTCTCAGTGTTTGCCAGAGGCATCAGATCGAGAGGCAGTGGTACATTTGCTGACCCTTTTCTAGAATATAATATTTGTACTATACAGGTATAGATCCTCTGGGAGGGCAGAAATTCTCAAAGTTATATTGATAAGAACTAGATTTCTGGGAAACTGTGTCATTAGGAATGTAGATACCCTTTATGTAAAAGAGAATTATAAACTTTTTAGTCTTCTAGTGTAATGTGTAGTGTTATTTTTAGACATGAATCTTATTACCACTCATTGATTTCTATTTTGATAAATCTAGACTCACCCATTAGGTCTCATATTCTAATCTGATAAAAAATATTGCCATTGTGTAGTCATTTTGTGCAATCTTTTGTATAATTTATACATGTAGAATTTTGTATAAGTAATAGTATCAAATAGCTAGAAGAGGCTGTTCTCTTTTTTTAATTGACAGGATTATTTGCTTTAGGTGAGTCAATATTTATTGAGTGCCCTTGTACCAAGGCACTCATTTCATTCTAATTCAAACCCTCAAAGAGTAGAAGGGTCCTCTACATTGTACAATTGAAGAGCCTGCCTCACAGGCTTACAGAGGGCCCCAAGCTACACAGCTAGTAAATGGGAGAGCAAGGTTATGAGTCCAGGACATAAAAAGTATGAGAAATTAAATTAATCCAGATTTGTTCTTGATTAGCAGGTGAGCTTTGAAAAGGAATTAGACCTAACATGTAAAAGTGCTTTAAAAACTTACACATCACCATCTATACTCTCTGCCGCCATCCACTCTGGCCAAAATCTGATGCTTTCTCAGCTGTTCAGCTAGAATTACATTTTTAAAATGAAAATTTTATCATGGTACCACTTTGTTTTAAAAACCTCTAATGGCTTTATCTTGGGATCAAGACTGCTGCCCTTAATATGCCCCATGAGGTCCCAGGCAGTCTGGTTCCTCCCTACCTCTCAAGTCCAATCTCCTGCACCCAATTGACCTTTGACCTGGAAATCGAGCTGATTTCTACTTCAGATGCATTTCCTTCTTCCCAGGATACCCTTACCATTCACTGCATCTGGTTATCTCTTATCCTTCAGTCTCTGGGTAAGTATCAATTTCTCAGACCCCTTTCCTGACACCCCAGCTATGTCCAGTCTCCTGACACTCCATGCTTTTCCTTCAGAGCACTTGTCACAATTGAATTACATAGTTTGGGATGTATGTTTCATGCTCGTTAGATGTGAGTTCTGTGAGGGCTGAGACCCTGGTTCTGTCCATTGCTGTATTCACAGAACCTGGTACGTAGCTTGCAACAGAAATCTAATGTGGCATGAGATGCTAAGTGGAGTCTTTTCTGTTTTGTATGAGTAAGTGTGATGAGCCCAGAGCTAAAACAAGAGGTGTTTTAAAGTCCCCACTTTGTGTTCAGAGAAGTGCAGCTCTGTGGCCATCACTTTCCTGCAGCACTTTTTCTAAAGGGGTCATTTCAGCAGAGCTAGCCCTCGCATTGCTCTCATCCCTCACACCCATGTAAGAGGCTTGGAGGGTCAGGGGAGAATTGTCACCTTTGGTGGAACCTCCCTCACAGCAGAGGAACATTCAAGTGAGAGATAATCTTGTCTAAAAGCTGGTGAGCCACTGTCTCAGAAAGCTCCGTATGCCCAGGCCCTGCAAAGCTAAGAAAAGAAGTGGAAGGAAAAGTGCCACGTTTGATGAGACAAGGACAATAGGTTTCTTGGATACTACGGTCTGAAATGAATTCATAGGTGTCTTGGGACTTAAGCTTTTTCTGGCTAGTGTCCCACAAGAGAGCAGCCCTTGGTCCCCTCACTTCCCCTTAACAAATGAACAGACCCATCTGTGTCCCTCAACAGAGTTAACAGGTGTGCCCCGGGAGTGAGCCAGGATATGGATGGCATCTAAAGTACAGGCCTTTGGGCAATGAGAAAACACCCCCACCAAGGTGAGGTGATTCATATAGGGACTTGCTCTTGAACTTCATGAAGAGGTGAGCCGGCATTTCTTGCAGAGCAATTTTCAGAGGTTTCCCTTCAGCAGAACTAGCTCTCAAATTCACTGTGATGGTCATGAAAGGAAGCAACCTGGAGAATAAGCTCAGGGAGCTGGGAGGTGGGCGGGGGAGAGACCACTCACTGCCACACCCCATACCCCACTCCCCCCACCCCGCCCCACCTCAAGCCTCACCTCAATTCGAGACACCTGCAGAGCTTTGTACTGAATATGAGATTAAAGTCTTAATCAAAATGAAACATTTAGCTGGTAATAGGGCACTTGAGATGTTACTACTACTTACTACTCAATAGGAAAGGGGAAGTTAGAACAAAAAAGTTGGGAGTTATTGGACATAAAATAATTTATGTTTTTATTCCTTACTGAGTTGAATTCAAAACAGTTAAAATTATTCATTAAATGGGAAGAAGGGCTATAAAATATCCCTTCAGAAAGAAGGTTGCACATCAGTGTTTACTTTCCCAGAAAGCCCCTTCACCCGCTACATGTGAAGGCAAGGAAATAACCACCTCAGTCCTGACACTTCCAGTGGCCTTTTGCCTCTTACCACTGTCCCCTTGCCTTTCTCCAGAAAGCAGGAGGCAATTGAGCAAGACAGCAGAATCCAATAAGGAATATTTTTATTTTTAAATTAAATTTATTGGGGTAACATTGGTCAATAAGATCATATAGGTTTCAAGGGTACATTTTTATGATGCTGGTCTGTATATTGCACTATGTGCCCTCCACCTAAAGTCAAACCGTCTTCCTTCACCGTAGATTAGGCCCCTTCCACACCCACTCCCTTCCCTCAGGCAACCACCACATTGCTGTGTGTGTCCATGAGTTTTTTTAGCTGGACTCCTGGCACATCTGGCTGAAGAAAACGTGCATGAGGGTAGGTAGGGATTTTTCCAGTGATACCTCTAGGGAGGTTATCATCGAGTGGTGTGATGGCCAAGACACCCACATTTTTTACCGTTCTTTGTGATCCAATAAATTCACTAAGATACCAACGTGGAGCCAGCTACTTTAAACACAAAGATAAAATCCTTTAGATGCACTTGCCTTAAATAATGCCAGTCCTGTTCTAGAAATCAAGTTCTAAATAACCAACAGAAACCCACGTAACTAGTTGTTAGTCCCATCAATCTACCAAGAAGGGTGGACATAGTAGAGGTCATTTGCTCTGGTGTTTTTCAAACCGAAAAACTGATTTAGTTGAAATCAATTAAATGTTGAAATCAATCAGTATTTAAAAAAATAAAATAGGAAAGAAGATACTAGTGCATGCATGCAGTGAGGATAACTATGTCACCCACTTTGCAGCTGCTTGTTTGATTGTGTGTTTGTGAGTTTGTATACTGAGGCACAAATGTATTTTTCAGTCTGTTTTCAGTTAAGCTCATAAGTCATGGATCTAGATGTTAAAGTCTGGATTCCAGATCATTTCACTATGTATTGTAAATGTTGGAACTGAAGCCCAGAATGGCAAAGACACTTGTCCAAGGCCAGTAGGAACAGAGTAGAACTTGGATATACATCTCTGTCTCCCAGCTAATGTTTACTCCTCTTCTCACCAGCCTGGAGGCAAAAGCAATAGTAATAGCCAATACTGAGTGAGTGATTACTTTGTGCCAGACACTGCACTAAATACATCATCTTATTTCATAGAGAAATGGAGTAAATTAGCTTTGTGTTTGGTTTAAAGTAAATGTTTGTGACTCAACAGCGACTGAGATCACTGTTGTAGTCCATGGCTAGATTAAATACAGAAGTTGTGAGTAAACATTTAAAGTTTTTATAGCAATTTGTCAGAATAATTTTATGTCTGTTGAACCTAGTAATAAAAACATTGGCTTGCGTTTTATGTCTTTAAATTTTTTTTCTAGGAGTTAATTTTTATTGTGTTCTATAAAAGCACTAGACTAGGATGGATTGGCAGTGAGAACAAACTGTTCCTTTACCATGAATAGTTTGTGAAGCACCGACTTACACCCAGCAAAATTGACCTCCTTGTTGGTTGACGCCTCTTGCCTCCATTTGAAGTGCCAGGTGGTCACAGCTGAAAGAGGCAGATTGCTGGATGCAAGCCCCCTAACAGCAGAGTAGGGGTTACTGTGATATCCAGACTGCTTAGGAGGGGGGACTTCCAATTTTAGAAATAGCTCCCCATGTGTGGAGAGGGCTAGTGCCGACTGTACTAACACCAATAAATACCCCAGTATTTGCTTCAGAGTTTCCAGAAGAGGGACTGATGGGGATGTGAGTTTTGCTCCCCCTGTTCTGGGAAAGCAGAAAGAGCCCCTTGCAAAGCTCTCCTTGTGAGAAAAAGTTCGACACAGAACAAATTAAATTCTCATTCCCCAAGACTCAACCAGAGCAGTAAGAAGCAGAGGGACCATGCCACAGAGGTCTCTAGGAAAACAGGCTGATTAAAGGGAGCCTGTGTATCTTCTGGAATTGCAAACTCTGTGGAGAGAAGCACACTTCATAAATCCTTTAGGACTGCTTGTTGGCTACATCCTCAGATTTGCACGAAGAACTGTTGTGAGTGAATCAGTGTCTTTGTTTGCATCTCCTGGAATTCCAAAGTGCAGCCAAGGAGCTAGCAAGGTTGAGCACTGGACCGAGCATTTAATCAGTTGAACACTTCCTCATGTTTTCCTGGTTTGTTCTCATAACAAGTGACCTTAGTCCAACTCCTAGCAACATGTGATTGTGGAATGTTCTCTCCTGAGGAATACTGCCTGGTTTTTTCATTCTGAACATACCAAAAATCTCTAAAGATTCAGATGAGGGTTTTTTTTTCTTGGACAGTAATAATGTAAGCTAACTGTACTGCTGTACACCCAGTGTTTCACATATGTTATTACAAAGTGTCAAAACCACCCTAGTCAAAAACTAATACTTAGGAAAGTTAGGTCACTTACTTGATGCAACACAGTTCAAGCTCCAGTTTCTGTGTTTCTAAATTTTCTGCAGGTCCTTTTCAGCATCCTTGCCCAGAGGAGTCAATGCCAGAACCCCGGAGTCAATGCCAGAACCCCAGAGTCATGACATTTTCACTTACTCGTTTCTGAAAACAGTTTCAGGATCCACTTCCTTTTGGTTTTGACTTTGAATACACCTACCTATTGAATAACTCAGGAACGGGATGATACATTTAACTACTGTAGGTCCCGCAAGCCACAAGTGCTCATGGTAACAATGGCTAACATTAAGGACTTTCTTTCTATTGAACCTGCCTATCCTGTAATTTTTACCCTCATTGTCATACTTTATCCTTGTACAGAAACCACCTTCCCATCCCTTTTCCTGCTTTATTTTCTCATGGTACTCCTACCTAGTATGTTCACACTAACACTTCACTATACTTACTGTGTTGCTTGCTACCTCCTCCCCACAGGAATGTAAGCTCCATGAGGACTCTGTGTTTTTTTAGCTCAATGATATAAGCCCCCAGCAGATAGGGCCAGACCTGATACATAATAGATACTCAAATATTTGTTGAATGAATGAATGAATGAACAGTCTTTTTAGGTAAATATCACTATTGTCCTCATTTCATAGATAAGGGAACTGAGGTTTATGGTATTAAATAATGTGCATGAAATGGAAGCCTTTCTTTTTTTACTTAAAAAGAAGTTTTTATTCCATAGATTTTAGGCTGTTGTGTGTTCATTTTCATTTGTATCCAGACACTTCTTGATTTCTTCCTTGATCTCATTGTTAACCCATTGATTGTTTCATAACATATTGTTCAGTCTCCTTGAATTTGACTTTTTGAGCTTTTCCCTTTAGGTTGATTTCTAGTTTTAAGCCATTGTGATCTGAGACAATGCTTGATATGATTTCAATTTTCTTGAATTTGTTGAGGCTTGTTTTGTGTCCTACCATATGGTCTGTCTTTGAGAATGTCCCATGTACATTTGAAAAGGGTGTATATTTAGCTTCTTTGGGGTGAAAGGTTCTGTATATATCAGTTAAATCCATTTTATCTAGCACATCTTTCAGTGCTACAATATCCTTGTTGATTCTTTGTTTGGAAGATCTGTCCATTGTTGATAGTGGGGTGTTAAAATCCCCTACTCTAAGTGTGTTGCTGTCTATATCTTTCTTGAAGTCCTCCAAGATTTTCCTTACATATTTAGGTGCATAAACACACAGTGTTTATGTCTTCTTGATGAATTCTCCCCTTCAGTATTATGAAGTATCCTTCTCTGTCTCTTTTTATGGCCTTTGTCTTGAAATCTATTTTGTCTGCTTGACCAAATAAATGAATTTGGCAAAACAGTGGATAAAAAGTCAATATTTAGAAATCAAAAGTATTTTTGTACACCAACAATGAAATATCAGAAACAAAAATTAGGGGAAAAAAATTCCCATTTAATATAGTAACAAGAAAAATAAGGTACCTAGGGATAAACTTAACCAAGGAGGTAAAAGACCTGTACTCAGACAGAACACTGAAGAAAGAAATTAAAGGAGACACCAGTAAATGGAAGCATATACTGTGTGCATGGATTGGAAGAATTAACATCATTAAAATGTCCATACTACCCAAAGCAATGTATAGATTCAACACAATCCCTATTAAAATACCAATGACATATTTCACAGATATAGAACAAATATATTAAAACCAGAGACATGGAAATAAAGAACAAACTGACAGTGACCAGAGGGGAGGGAGGAGGCAGGTAATGGAGGAAAGAAGGGGAACATGCACAAAGGACCCATGAGAAAGGACAATGGGGTAGGGATTGTCTTTGGGAGCAGGGGTTGGACAGGGCAAGGGAGAGCAACGGAGGGGGTGCAGAATGGGGACAACTGTAACTGAATGCCAATAAAAAATTAGTTTTTACATGTTAGTGGTAATAATAGCTTCCTTTGTGCAGCTTCCTTTATATAGCTTTCTTTTTCCATTATATTGTTGGAATGAAAAATTTAACAAAAAAGAGGTTGGTTTGGTGCTTCAGGTACCCACATTAGAGTGGATAAGCAGTATGTA
This sequence comes from Phyllostomus discolor, assembly GCF_004126475.2. NCBI lineage: Eukaryota > Metazoa > Chordata > Mammalia > Chiroptera > Phyllostomidae > Phyllostomus > Phyllostomus discolor. The sequence goes on along the minus strand of NC_040907.2, from coordinate 47,606,759 downwards.
ATTGTTGAGTACATATGTTGGACCTCTTATCTATAGTAGTAACTATAGCTAATACTAAATTTAAAAAGATATTTTTCTCTTCTCTCCTATTGTGGTGCTCCCAAATTAACACAGTGAAGAAAAGGCTCACATAAATGCTTCGCTAACACAAGACTGCAGCCGCTGGAACAGTTGTGGGCACCTCCTGAGACAGAATTGCAGAGTTGTGAAGAACTTGGGAGATGTCTAGCCCAGACTCTCCTCCCCTCTTCCTCCTCCAAAACTAGATTTGGGGACTTGGGTCATTCCTCACTGGACAGCCTATTCCACTGTGGACTGTTGCATTGCCATTGGTTGACTGCATTGTAGAAAATTGGTTGTATTGAGCTGACATTTATCCCCAGGTAACTTCTACCCATTGGTCTGAGTTCTGCCCTCCAGGAAATTATATAATAAATGAAGTTCCGTTCACATGTTAGCCCTTAAACTATTGGTTTATTTGTACTTACTCTTAGGTTTCTCTTGTCCTAGTCCTTCAAACTTTCCTTGTGGCATCTTTCCAGCTATTTTGCATCTTTCCACAGTGTCTGTGGACACTGTCCTCCATTCCTCTGTACCACTCCTGCCACACCCAAGAAGTTTATGATGAAAACAGCCATTTATTGTTTTCAGATTGTAAGACACTGTCCTACTTAACTTTCTAAACAACCGTTTTGTAGATAGTATTAAACTCTATATTTGAGCCTGAGATTAGGAAGGATTAATGTGTTTAAGATCACAGCATTGTAACTAGCAGAGCATGGATATGAATCTATGTTTGACTCTAAATCCCAAGCTTGATGAGATGCATTTCTAGAAGTAACAAAGAGGATAAGCTTAGCTACCCAAGGCTCCTGTTTTCATTCACTCTGAAAAACAAGCACAGAAAGATATTTTAAAGGAGTTGTGGTATCTTCTTCCTATTCTTTGAAAAAAGAAAACAGAATACAAATTATTGTGTTCCTATTATATACCATCTATTTCATATTTGTTCATCTCATTTAGTTCTCAGGACAATTCTATGAGGAGAGCACTATTATCAGTATCATTTTACAGGTGAGGTAAGCTGGGTCCAGAGGCTGTGACACTATGCCACCTTTCTCACAGAAGGTTCTTAACACTAACTGCCTCCTTCCCAGCGGGTATCTGGCTAGACTGTCACCCCTGACGATCATTCCTTCTCCTTTCCTGTCCAATGTGTCCAAACTTAGCCAATTGCCAATTTGCCTAAGTGGGAAACACCCTTGCCAAATTAGATGATCATTCATTCATTATTAAAGGTTTCCTGTATCCATAGCTTTGGGTCCAGGATTAACCAAGTAAGAAAGTTGCATGAGGTAATGTGGCCCATCCTCCCCCCTTCCTCTCCAGTTGTTTGACCCCATCCATGAAGTCAATGTGAGTGCAGCACCGGCTCATTCAGCGATGTGATCCTTGAGGGCAGTGACCCACCAGCTTCCAGGCTGAATTAAATAACTTGCCAAAGCATAACTACAGAAATTATTTATTTAGGGACCACAAGTAGGAATCTTCAAATCACATTACTAATCACTGTATTTGTATAGTACATAAATGTTTACAAAAATACTTTTTACTTAATAATAAATAAATAAACATTCTTCCAAATAATTCTATTTGTTCTCTCAATCACCTGGTAACACAGGCTGAGCAGGGGCACATTGCCCTATTTTATACATGGGAAATCAGAAACTCAGAGAGACCAAGAGACTTGCTCAGAGCCTCACTGTCTCTAAGGGGCAGAATCCAGACAGCCTGTTCAAGCTGTGAATCCTGCACTTGTACTGTGTTGTCCCTTCTCTTCCCTCCTCTCTTGTACTGTACACTAAACTTCTTGTACATCTCTGCCCTTGCCATTGGCCTGTTGGCTAGGACCCATCACCAGCTCAGAAGGAATTGAGCTAGACCAAGCTGGAGCTGCTCCTTGTTTTCAGGCTCTGCTTCCCAAGCCATCTGGTTGTTCTGACTTTCCAAAAAACAGATGCAATGGTTTGTAGGTTGTCATCCATCTTTGCCATCCCTTGAGAGTCCAGTGACTTCCTGCAGCATCAAGCTGCCGTAAATGTTCTTTGCGCCCAGGTAAGTACTTGTGCATATTAATCCTAAGGTCACACTAACCATGTGAAAAACTTACAAGTTCACTTAATTTCTCTAAGGTGTATAGTAAGCTGAGAAACTGCCCTGGAGGCCAAGGCTTCCCTGCAGGTTGGCTCAAAGAACATCTGATCTAAAGCTTATTCTACCTTGCAGAATCAAAGCCTGCTAACCACTCCCCCAACCCTGTCCCCATTTCTAACACCTGTTAATCACTCACCCAGTCTTCCTTTCTAAAATGTCATTTCAAAAATGTTATATGAATAGAATCATATAGTATGTAACCTTTGGAAATGGCTTTTTCTGCTCAGTGTAATTCCCTGGAGATTCGAGCCTTCCTACAGGGTTTTGTTTTTGTTATCTAAAGGCCATACAATAAAAATTTTAAATTTATCATTTAATTTTAATTATTTTTTAATAATTAAAAAATATTAATTTTTTAATGGATTTTAATGGTAATTTTTAATTACCCCAAATCCATAGCCAGGGCCCCTTCTTAGCCAGGAGAAGAACTATATTGCTTAATTTTCAGAGACTCCATGTCTTCACCTTTAGAATGACCATAATAATTACACCTCTGTATTAGTTTGAAATCTTAACATTTCAGGGAGGAAAAGCACCCATATTCCCTTTATTAATGGAGGATTATTGTTAAGATGGAAGACAATGTCTTCGTTTTTTTTAAGATTTTATTTATTTTTAGAGAGGGAAGGGAGAGAGAGAGAGAGAAACATCAATGTGCGGTTGCTGGGGGCCATGGCCTGCAACCTAGGCATGTACCCTGACTGGGAATCGAACCTACGACACTTTGGTTTGCAGCCCAAGCTCAATCCACTGAGCTCTGCCAGCCAGGGCGGACAATGTCTTTAGCCATAGAGTAACTTCAAGTCCCAGTACTTTGAGCATTGCAACAAATGGCAGGCCTCATGCATTATTTGAGGAGGGATGACATTAGATTTGATGATACACCTTTTCTGTGACTCGTTGCCATTCTTACTGTCCAGGAGAAAGGATTTGGCTATTTCTAATGTAGAGAACCTGTAATGGGCCCACACCAAATGCCTTAAAGGCATTGTCTTCTCCTGTGGCCCTCTTGTAGACCCACTAGGGGAATCTCTAAACCTCTCTGGCCACCAGTCAGAACTAACTGAAGATGAAGGTTGCTTTAGGAGGTGATGCCGTGTCCCTGGAGGTATTGGGATGGGAACTGCATAACCAGTATGGGACGAAAAGCAGATAGTACAACTGATCCCTGGTTTAGTCTTTAGTAAATGAAGGTAGTATTTATCTTACTCTATGTAGTACAAAATGAAAAGTCAGCATTTAGTCAACATTCTCAGAAGGGGACTTTGGATTTGAAAAGTTTTTAGGGCTTAATGGACCCCTCCCATGGAGGACAGGTGTTTCACAGTGTTGTTATAAGGAACAAAATTCAATGACCAAGAACACCCTGGCCACCTATAAAGCTCTACAGGCACTAGTCATGTCACAACGTCACCTGATTATTATGAATTCAGTCTCATTTAAGTAGCGTTTTGGTTACATGCTACTTTGGAAAGGAAATTTCTTTGTGTGTGTGTGTGTGTGTGTGTGTGTTTTAAATAAAAGAGCCTAGTTTGTCATAACTAGGAAGGTTAAACAGGGAAATTATATATATATTTGCTTGTGTTTCTGAAAGAAGACAGTAGAGTTCAGTACAGAGCTGAAAACAAGGCCCCTAGTGTCTGGAAATGTCTGTGGGCAGGAACATACAAACCCAAATGATAGCCTCTGGGATTCCTGTGATAAGAGTTACAGAATGGCAACCTGGCTAGCGTAGCTCAGTGGATTGAGCTCGGGCTGTGAACCAAAGTGTTGCAGGTTCGATTCCCAGCCAGGGTACGTGCCTGGGTTGCAGGCCATAACCCCCAGCAACCACACATTGATTTCTCTCTCCCCCCCTCTCTCTCTCTCTCTCTCTCTCTCTCTCTCTCTCTCTCTCTCTCTCCCCCACCCCCCTTCCTTCTCTAAAAATAAATAAATAAAATCTTAAAAAAAAAGTTACAGAATGGCCAACAGGTAGGAACGAAGGTCAATCACCAGGCACATGCAGGCTCCTGGGCAGTGACATAGCATCTAAAACAAACGTAATCATTGAAAGCCTACAAATTCTGGCTCCTTTCTCAGATTCCACATTTGAGATGCAGAAGGGAACTAAACTACATATTTGTTTTAAAAAGATTTTATTTATTTATTTTTAGAGAAAGGGAAGGAGAAAGGGAGAGAAACATCAATGTGTGATTGCCTCTCACACACCCCCTACTGGGGACCTGGCCTGTAACCCAGGCATGTGCCCTGAGTGGGAATCAAATTGGTGCCCTTCAGTTTGCAGGCCAGTGCACAATCCACTGGGCCACACCAGCTAGGGCTAAAACAACGTCTTATGGAACAGTTTCTTTCCTTTCCAACTTTCAAAATAAGACCTTCTTTTAGGTCAGCCTCAGACTGGGGAAATGAGAGATCAACCACCTAGGACAAGCTCCCCACCACACACACTGTAAATAGCTTCTTCCATTTGGCAGGAATCCCCCTCATCTTGGTAATGAGTACCTGCTGGCTGCCACTGACCCCCTACTGAAGCCAGCAATCAGGAGCACAGAGGGATGTCTGTATTCCTGTGCTTCTCTGTGTCTGAGCAGCCAGCTCTGCCTGGCATCACTGGCCATTGACACTTTAGGAACTCCTGAGACCAGATCACAGATCCTAATTTTCCATGATGATTTTGCTACTGTCTTGATTTTGTGGCTCTGTGATAGGAATATACCTTTGCATATCCCTTGCTACCCCAAGCCTAAGTCTTGAGTGTCTCTTCACCTATTGTGTTGCTTTTTATGCCTGTAATTGCCATATTTTCTTGTCTTTCATGATTTTTCTGTCAGCTCAGTCAAAATGTGAACTCTTTCAGTACAGGGACCATTCTTTCTTTCTGGTACCCCCTACCCCTAGCAAAATGCCTAGCACATAATAGGTGCTCTGTAAATATCAGCTGAGCACAGAATAACCAGAATGCATCCACAGGAAGGTGAGTAGGATAGAGAAAGCCCTGGAATCTAGGTCACATGGGGGACTGTGCTTGTGTGAGACAGAGGGGTGGGTAGGGAAGTTATGCTGCACAAAGAAATGGGCCCCTAACGGTATCCATGTCTTAATTCCTGGAACCTGTGAATGTGTCAAGTTACATGGCAAGGGGGAATTATAGTTGCAGATGGGATTGAGGTTACTAATCTGACCTTAAAATGGGGAGATTATTGTGGATTAACCAGGTGGTCAGTGTAATCATGGGGTTCTCAAAAGAGGCAGAAGGGTCAGAGTCAGAGGAGGCATGATGACAGATGTAGTGGCCGGAGTGACATGGCCACAAGTCAAGGAATGCAGCAGCTTCTAGAAGATGAAAAGGGAAAGAGTGGATTTCTTCTAGAGCCTCCAGAAGGAACACATCTCTGCTGACACCTTCATTTTAGCCCTATAAGACTTTTTCAGACCATAAACCCATTTCAGACTCCTGAGCTCCAGAATTGTTAGATAATAAACTTATATTTTTTAAAAATTTTATTGAATTTATTGGGGTGACATTAGTTAATAAAATTATATAGGTTTCAAATGTATGATTCTATAATACATCATGTATATTTTATTGTGTGTTCTCCACCCAAAGTCAAGTCTCCTTTCATCACTATTTTAAATTTGTATTTTCGAACCTCTAAATTTGTGGTAATTTGCTACAGCAGCAATTGGAAAATAACAGAGGCTAAGCTGGGATGCGGGGTGCGGAGGGAACCTCAGGAAAGAACCTGACCTCAGAAAGCAGGAACCTGGAAAAAGAAATGGCCATGTGGCAGTACCTCAGTCAGCATCCAAAGAGACCTCAACCTAATCACCGTAGATCAAAATTAGTTGATGGTAAGATTAGCACTGGCCAGCAGCTCAATGTGTGGGAGGCTACCTCTAGCTTCCCAAACAGTAAGCGTCTTTAATAACTTGGGAGAAACTGCAGTAGTGCATGGTATAAAAGTCAGTCAGACCTGGGGTTGAATTCTCTGCCACCCATAACTGTATGATCTTAAACAAGTTATACAACCTCTCCAAGCCACAGTTTTCTTACCTGCAAACTGAGATAAATCTGTTTCTTAATTAGGAGGGTTGTTGTGGAGATTAAATAAGAACTCAAGTAACATGCTTAACATAATGCCTGACACCTAGGAAACAATAATTGGTTTCTATTACTAAAAATATTCACACAATCTCAGGTAACTTTAGGAGAACAGTGTTGGAGGCATCCACATGCTTCCTACTGACTGGACCATATGTACAGTCTATGGTGAGTTCTGGGAACCAAAGTCAAAAAGAACAACCAGGATGGTTGAAAGACCACGAATCAGGTCAGATAAAAATAATATCCAAAGGAATGGGGAGGTTTGACATGAAGCTATTTGAAATATTTTCAGGGCTGGCTACATAATTGTGGGGTCCAAAGCAAAAGTGAAAGGGTGGGTTCTCTCATTCAAAAAAATGTTAAGAATTTTAAGATGACAAGAGGAGTCCTTCTGAGCACAGGGCCCTATGCCCAGCTTCACACACCCAGGAAGCTGGCCCTGTATATTATCATGTAAGAAGTGATAGATTGGCTCTGTGAAGCAGTGGTGACAGCAGCAGCAAGAAGATGAAGAAGTTCAAGTTCTTGAGACATGATGATAATGGGGACCACGGTCAGGATGCAAATAACACGTAGGGAAATGGTGAGAAGGAAGAAATGGAATGAGAAGTGTCTGAGCAGCAGCAAGAGGAAGGAAGACTATTGTGTTGTCCTAGGACTGGCAGGGCACCCCCTACTGTACAGCCATGCTTGCTGGGTCTCCAGGGAACCCCTGGTAGGCCGACCAGCTCACAGCCGTGAACAGAACATCACAAAGATTGCTACGTTGGCCTCTATGGAGTGGTTCTGGAGGTTCTACAGCCACTTAAGTATCTCCCTAGAATCAGACAAGTGACTTCTATCTCCTCAAAGAAAGAATTAAACCCGTGTCAGAGGGAATTAGCAAATAAAAATGGTGGAAAGGAGATTACTTGGCTGTGTGAGGGCTTGGCAGCCTGTTACTGGGAGGATGTCATCCTGGGGAACAGTTTGTGGTCGGGGAGATCTGTGGACCTGTGATGCAGGAGGTAGCAGGAGGTAGCAGGAGGTTGCAGGAAGACATTATTTCAATATGGAGTAAAATTGGTGGCAACATAGCAACTATGATCCAAATCCAATGTGTATGTGTATGGTCCAAATGGATGGGAGAGCTCCAGCCAGTCCTTCCATCCCTCCCTGAAGGGATGTCCCTGAGCTGCATGCTCCCTATTTGTCCTCATCCTGGAGGGCAGATGCTGTTAGTCACCCTCCAGCATTACTGACTTCATAAGGCAGAAAAATGGAAAACGTGACTTTGTAACAGATAAACTTGGTTTTAATGGGGTTCTGTGGAGGAGTGTTCAGCCTTTTATTTGCTCTGTGCTGTCTAGATGCCTCTTGGGATTTCTGTTGAGCTCTCCTCACCCTTCTCGGGCTGTGTGAAAGGCATCGTGAGGATGTGTACAAGCCAGACCTGTTGCCTGCGAGTTATCATTATTGTGAATGTCTATGTGTCCCGGAACAGCTTTTTTTGCTGGAGAGTGCTGGAATAGCTGTAAATGTGTTCTGGCTCTGCCATTAAGTTATTGGGATGTTTTGTTTATTTCCCTGACCTCTTCCCCCAAGCCCATCACTTTCTGAAAGTGTTTCTGCAGATTGTGTGCCACCCCTGCTTATGCTCTTGTCTTCCCACCTGCAGCACTCTTTTTCCTTTTAGGCACTGCTACCCTTAGAATTTTCATCCTGTGGACCGTGCTGGTTCATTGAGGCTGCTTTGAAAGTAGGCCTTGGTAAATTACATGGGAGCAGAATCCAGTATGATCAGGAGATAGATTATAAAATATATGTCCCACGTGCAGGATTTAGAGCTGAGGGCAATGACTGAAATCACTTTCCCAGACGGTCAGAGCCTGTGTATCGGGCGTGTTTCTGCGGGTTGTTGACCACACCTCATTGAGGAAGGGAAATGGAAACCTGGTTGTTGCCAGGCATCAGCATTTAATATGGTAATGTCTGTGATTCTGAAACTAGGACATCTAAAGGAAAGGTGCCCTTCATGGGTGGCTTCATTTACATGGATGTGCCTGTCTGCAGTGGTTGGGAAAACATACTGTCAGTCCTCTGATAAGGTATGTTAGCAAATGTGCTCAATCCCAGATACCCATACAGTACATTCTTAAAGGCTGGTGTAGGCATGCTTTAAAAATGACCAGTCACTTATCAAAGCACCTAGGATTCAAGTAAGTAAGGATTAACAGTCCCATGGCATACTCCAGGTAGCACTTACTGTCTTCATTGAATCGTGTTAGCCCAAACCACAGTACCTTAAAGTAACACTTTTCTTTAAAACATGTCCTTGGAGGTTAGGAGACTACTCTGGCACCTGGTCTCAGAGGAGTCATATGAGGGTAAGAGGCATTTCTTTACTGTGCTTATATTACTCTCTTCCTACTTTTTAACTTCTGAACACCCTCCAATTACCACTGTTTGGGGATGCTCTTTTCTAAAAGAATAGAGAAGTATGGGGGGTGGCTAAAAAGAGGCACTTTCATTATAAGTAAAGGTAGATCTGATAAGAAAATCAACTGGTGCTCCAAGAATGAATTTCCAAGTGTTTGCCAGTGGAGAAGTATCAGAGGCTGTGACAAGAGTGATTACACTATCAGAGCAATGGTCTATTGCTGTGACAAATAGAAATCTCCGGGGGAAGGAAAGGGATGGGCTTGACCCCAACAGAGAGAACTAGAACTTAAGGGAAAGAAAACTGCAGGCATAACATAAGGGAACACATTGTAATAAACCTATAAAGATAGGAGAAACTTTAGCACTTCTGTCCTTAGAGGTATTCAAGCAGAGGGTGGGCAGCCACTTTGTAGTTATTTTATACCGGAGGTCAGAGAACTCATTACTAAAAGTGTTCAGAATCTGAAGAAACAAAAAAATTAATTGCATGACTTCTAAAATTTATTTCCAGTTCTGAGAGTTGGTAGTTCCATCAAATATTTTTTAAAGGGGGATTTAAAGAACCCTCAAACTTTTCTTAGAAAAGTAACAATTTTTGAAAATTATGGAACACACATACACACATATGCACCTCCATACTGCCATCATACATTTTGATATATTTGTCCTATTGTATTATTCCACTCATATACAGTTTTCTGTTTATGCATTTTATTGTATGCTATTGCATTAAATGGACATAGTATAATTTGTTATTCCCTAATTACTGGGAATAACAGTCAATTCTTTCCAATGTTATTATAAAGAGCAATGCTCTAGATGTTTTTAGATTTTTTGAATATACAGGTTCTCTTTATTAGAAGAGTTAGTTTATTTGGTTGAAATTACATAGCTCATTAGAGCAGCTTGAATAAAAAAGGCTTTGTTGATAAAAACAATCACAAAAATGCGAAATGCAAGACACACCTAGGAACTAGAAAGTTGCCCAACACACCGCACTCCTCTTATCTCTTATTTTCTTTAGAAGGTCAAGTCTATCTTTGCCTACTCTTGGTTCCTTCAACTTTGGTTCATACAGAGCTTTGACTTGCCTTGGACTCAGAGATCACGAGTCTGCATCAAGAGTCCAGAGCCAGCCACTAGCTGATTAGAACATCTGTATCTCTTATATTAGATTCCTGAGCAAGAGTCTGATTAGCCAAGCTCCCCTGGCTTTGCGACCTGTGCTCTCCAGTTGGAGGGAGTAGGGGATTGGCAGTGGGGTAAGGGCTCTGGAGTTTGCCTAGATTCAAATCAAGCTTCTCTGTGTTTCTACTTGCAAATCTGTAAAATGAGGATGACACTGGCACCTACTACATGAGGTGATTGAGAAGATAGAATAAAATAAAATATTCCTTGCAAAGGAATATAAGAAGGGCCCATGAGATGCTGTATAGCTCATATGTGTTAGCTCTTAGTTTTTAAAAAAATTTATGGAAAGTATATATAACCAAATTTAACATTTTTAAGTGTACAATTCAGTGGCATTAAGTCCATTCACGTTGTTGTGCAGCCTTTGCCACTATCACCCCCAGAACTTTTTCATTATCCCAAACTGTTGTTCTTGTTTTTACATTATCATTATTATAATTATTTCAAATATGGCTCCCTGTGTAATGGGACGTCTCAAAGAAAGGAATGTAGTGGTACTGACAGTACCACACTTTCACAACTCTTTAAGTCTTACAGAATACTCTCACACATTATTTTATGCATTCCTCCCAAGGAAGGATTTCTTGAAGTAGGAAGGTGTTATAATCCTTACTTTACAGGAGAGGAAACTGAAGTTTGGGAAATATGTCTTGCTCAACATCTCTCATCTAACTTGGAGATTCAGGACTCAAAGTCAAGTCTTTTCACTCCGTGTGTGTGTGTGTGTGTGTGTGTGTGTGTGTGCGCGCGCGCACGCACGCACGTGCGTGTGTCTTTTCCATAATATCCCATAGGTCTCATTACTCAGCCAGACTTTATACCCAGTTGTTTATATTTCCTACTATGTACTGTATTTCAGATTATGAGAAGGAAGAGAAAAATTCTCAAATTGGGACTTGTGGGTGGGCTCTACTGGGAAGTACAGGCCTACAAGAAGCCTGACAGCTGTGCAGTTTACCAGTTTCCATCCTAACATATAGGAAAAGCAATAGTAATTTAACTTTATTGTACAATGTGGCAATTCTGTGAAAAACAAGGAGTGGAGGACTTGGCTAATGGACCTCAACCCTTACCTTAAAAAAGTTCTGAAATATTTACGGGAAACAAATGGCACTACTGAGTGGATTTTTAAAATGAAATAGAGAAAAAGATGCCATTAGAAATGAAATGGGTGAGTTTTTGCTGATGTTTTATGGTTTGTACAGAGAAACATATTTTGTCTGATTGGCTTGATGAAAATTTTTTTAGTGAAAAACACCTCTGCCAAATGCCAGCCTTCATTTTATACAAAAACCACAGGAAGAAAGATTGTATGGACTCAAGCTACCTTGCAGCACCTTTCTAACAATTAGATTAATGTTCGCTATTAGGCAATCTTTCCATTAAATTAATGGTGACTTTTTGGATTAGACATGCACTCCCTTTCCATTTGGCACTCCAACTTATTTCCTTGTCACTTGTTCTATAAACTCAGCATAACTGAACACCTCAATGTGATGAGCCTTTATTACGTCTGTTCTGATCATTCCTTTGTAAAAAGTTTATGGATTCTCTCTTCTCTCATATCTAGTCACAGATCTTCTCTTTGGCTTTCAACCTTATCCCACCCCATCTGTGCCACCCTGATCTCACACTATCTATACCACTCTATTTTCCTTGACTGTACAGTGTCAGTTATGTTGATTTCCTTATAGCTCTCAAATAGGTTATATCCAGCCAATCCCCATGTCTTTATCCATGCTATACTTGCATTCCCCTTTATCCATGTGGAATGCCTTTTTCCTTTACCCACTCTTAACATTTTCATTTTTCACTGCCAACAATGTCCAACTTACCCTTTAAGGTTTTCCTGATAACTTCAGCTCTTATAGAGGTCATCCTTCGGTGAGTTTTTATAGCTTATAAATACTACTCTCTTTCATTGAGCACTTATTGTCAGATCCATTACCTCTACTGCTCATTGCAACCACACAAGGTAATTATTGTTATCCTGATTTTCCAAAAGGGAAAACTTAAATTCAGAAAGTTTAGGTAATCTGCCCAAGGTCATATACCCTAAATTGCTAAGCTAAGGATTGCATGTCAGTGGTAAATGATTCTGTTGTTTCTGTGGACTGTCTCTTAACTCTATACTACCTAGAAGTGTTCTAGAAGTGTTTTTCGTGCACTAGTTTTCTCTCCTCAATTCTTAAAATCAGCGACTATAGCCCTGGCTGGAGAGCTCAGTTGGTTAAAGTGTTGTCCATATGCCAAGGTTTTGGCTTCAATACCTGGTCAGGGCACAAACAAGAATCAACAATAAATGCATAAATAAGTGGAACAACAAACTGATGTTCTCTCTTTCCATTCCTCTCTCTCTAGAAAATCAGTCAATAAATACATATATATCTATTTTTTTTTTAATCAGGTACTGTGTAATTCAAGAATTGTATTTGGCTGCTAGGTACAGAGATTCAGAGTGATGATGGATTCAATAAGACAGAAGTTGATTTTTCTCTCATTCAAAAGGGGCCCAGGACTGATCATTTCAACCATAGCATTGCAGTCCTCGCCTCTTTTAGCTCTTCCCTCCTTTAGCCATCTTCCGGGTGTGAGCCTTATCCTTGTGTTTATAGGATGGTTTCTGAAAGCCATCATGTTTGTATTCTAGGCAAGAAGGAGGAAAGGATGAAGGGGAAGGGATAGGCCTCCCAGTAGAATTTTAAAGACTTTTTCCAGAAGCTCATCTTACAACTTCTGTTTATATCTCATTGGCTACTACATCTGCAAGGGAGGCTGGGAAATTATAAATCATTGAGTAAACTGATTCACCTAGCAATAAAGGTATTCTGTTTCTGAGAAATAAATGGATGCTGGTCATATGTAGAAATGATCAAAAGTTCAAAAATACAGATAGTCAATAACAATAATGTTTTTTTTGACTTTCTGATATTTACCACCTTTTTAAAACTGTGACTTATGATTTCTTTTATCATTCTAAATAAGTATTCACTTTTGCATCTACATAAATAAATAATTGCTTCTTAAAACATTTTTTTAAAAAAGAAATAAATGTTAAACAGGTAACTAGTAGTCTCTGCCACAGGGACCCATGTCCCAGTCTTCTCTGTATTTTCATAGCACCTAGAAGGTACTCCAGAAACAATGGTAGGCCGTCTAATGTAGAGAAATGGAGAAGGGAAAAAGGTAATTGGAAAATTTGTAAATGAATAAACTAAAGGCATGATAGCCACCTGTGATTTCCAATTTATAAATACTGTATAAGAAAATAAATACCCATTGGTTTTTCCCTAATCAATCCCACTGTCACTCAGACATCAGGTAGGCAACGCTTATAAAGCTGACATCATGAGGCAGAAAATGAGGCCATGTCATTTGAAATTATTTTGAGTAGATACTCTGTTTCTTTCAGCCTTTATTCTTTGCATACATTTCATTTCCATTACGAAACTGGAATAATGTTCTGTTTTGCAAAAGAACTCATCGTAAAAACCCACTTCTGACAAGTGGCCAGTATTCAGGCAATATCTGAGGAGCCCTTAAAGAAAAAAGGTAAATTATATTTACGATAAGAAACTAGTGCTATGCACTTCTGGAAGTCGCCCGAGTTTCTTATTTTGATTTGCAAAGTAATTAAAATGCCTGAAACAAAAATTTACGGTAATCATATAAGTGTTTCCTCAGTCCTCAGATTCACATAATCTAGAGAAGACCTTTGTTTGAGATTAAAGCATATTTTTGTAATTTTTAATTTTGATACAATTTAAAATTTAAAAGACATTTGTAAGAATAATACAAGGAACTCCTGTATCCCCTTTACCCATCATCACTAATTGTTTAAAATTTAGCCCATTTGCTGTGTCTTTCTCTTTCTCCTCTCTCCTTGGCTTGCGTATATGATTTTTTCCTGAAACTTTTGAGAGTGAGTTATAGACATCCTATGTTAGGAGACCCCCTAAACACTTCAAAATGTTGGCTGAGGAAAGGATATTCTCTCATGTGAGCACAACAAAATGATCACAGCAAGAAATTTAACACCGACGCAGTACTATAATCTAACACATGGATCATGTGCAATCACCCCAGTAAGAGCACCTGTTTTATTTTCCCAGGCAAGAATCCAGTCTCAGATCATGCATTGCACTTAGTTGTCATGTCTCTATAACCTTTTTTAATCTGGAACAGTTCCTCAGCCTTCCTTTGATTTTCTCTAATGTGACATTTTTTAAGAGTACAGGGTTTATTTGGTAAAATGCCCTTCAACTTGTTGGGTTTGACTGACTTGCCTGATGATTACGTTCAGGTTATATATTTTTGGCAGGAATTCCACAAAAGTGCTTCATCATGTGAGAAAGCTCATGGTACTGTTTTGTCTTGACACTGGAGACATTGACTTGGACATGGCATCTGCCAGATTTCTGTGCTATAAATACATGTTTCTTTTATAATTAGTAAATAATTTGTAAGAAGGTTGTTTGGAACTATGTAAATATTCTCTTTTCATCCAACACGCTACTACTAGTTTTAGTATCCAATGATGATTTTCAAATTCATCATTTCTTCTGTTTTTATTAGTTGGCATTCTACTGTAAGAATAGAGTTCTCTTCTAAGAGAAAGTTTCTGATGCAATGTGGCTACAGAAAATTCATTTCTCGCAGTTCTGGAGGCTGCAAAGTCCAAGGTCAAGGTGTGGGCCAATAGAGTTCCAGGGAGAGCTCTCTTCCTGGCTTGCAGATGGCCATCTTCTCATTGTGCCTTCATATGGCAGAGAGAAAGAGAGGACACTAATGTCTCTTTTTCATATTAGAAGGTCACTAGTCCCATCACAGGGGTTCCACCCTCATGACCTCATCTACACCTGACTACCTTCCAAAGACCCTACCTTCTAATACCACCACATTGCGGGGTGAACTTCAACATATGAATTTTGGGGGGACACACTCAGTCCATAACAGACTTTATAAAGGAAAAAACAACCTACCCCCAATTTAAGAAGATGATATTCCCCTTGGACTGTAATTGTGATAGTAAGTATTAAAGCCCATGCATAGGAAAAGTAATTTCTCACTGTGTCCTCTTTAATATGATTCCTTAATTTTGTTATTTTTTACTGTCAAATGGTGAGGGAATTTGGCCACTCTCCCTTTCTTGATCATTCAAGTCTGTTGTTGTTGCTGTCAGACAAGTCTGGATTTAAATTCCACACTTCCAGTTGTGTTTGTGATGTTGGATTTCTTCTTTGGACTTCAGTCTTCTTGCTCATAAAATAGGGATCATAACACCCAGTTTAAGTGTTGTAGGGAGGAGCAAATGCAGTCATGTATATGCAGGCATGTAACATGGTGTCTGATAAAAAAAGAAATTAACAAATATTTCTCTCTTTAACATAAAATTCTGGTTTTTACTGATACAGTTTTGCAAGTTTCTTGACTTGCTTAAGGTTAGATGCTTGACCCATCATCAAGAAGTTAGATCAGGGGTCCCCAACCCCCCTCCTCCCCACCTGAAAATGCAGCTCATATTACCACCTGAGCATCGCCTCCTGTCCTCCTCACAACCCCACCCCCATTCCCTGGACAAATTGTCTTCCATGAAACTGGTCCCTGGTGCCAAAAGGGTTGGGGACTGCTGGGATACATGATCTTAGATATGAAGCATGAGAAAGAGAAAGGTTTAGTGGTATCTACCCATTATTAGGTGGTTTGTATGGTTATATCTATTTTATTCCTTCCTTCTTTCCTTTCATTTGACACATATTTAATGGTATTTGCTATATGCCACTTATTATTTTAGGGATGCACCAGGGATAGAACATCAGACAAAATTTCCTGACCTGACATCAATCATATTTTAATCAAAAACAGTTGACAAATAACAGAAACAAAATAATGTCAGGGAGGGGGAATAAGGATTGTGCAGCAGTTGCTATTTTAATTAGAGAAGAACTCACTGATAAGGTGACGTGATCAGGAGCCCAAAAGAGATGAGGGAGCTAGTCATTAGAGTGCCTGAAGGAAAAGCATTCCAGCCAAAAGAAATAATTCAACAAGAAGAAACTCAAGGTGTAGAGTGACTTACTAATGGTTCACCCAAGGGAGTCATAAAAGAAACCAAAGTAGCTCTGTGGAGCACAAAATTCTACTTCCCTTTTGTGAGTATGATTATGGTCAAGGGCAGAATGGTTCAATGGATAGTGGGAGTTGTGGCAGCTACAGAGGCTGCCACTCAGACCTCTCGTCAAGAAAGAACCTGCTTCAGCAAGTGCGGAGAGTTGACAGCCTCCAGTTTAGCACCTCTTGTGACCACCCCAGCATCTAAGGTGCAGAACTTTCCCAAGACATTCCTCAGCCAATGACTGAGCATGGTAAAGATACTGGAACATGACCACTGTTATGCAAGGTGGGACTCCTTGAAGGAGCTCCCTGTAGGGTTGCCTTTGACATTTCCAGAGCTACGTCACAGTCTGAGCCTCTACTTACATAATCATCCTTCCTTCTCCTTTCACAAGTATTAGACCTGCATTGTGGATTAGAGGATTTTCTGCTCACTCCTGCACCCTCTTCCTTTTACCTCCCACAGATAGTCCCCACTAAGTTGTACTTCTAACCTCATCCCTAGAGACCCAGGGGGCAAAGCAAAAATGCCCATGAGGAAATTTGCTCTGCCTCTACTACCTACATAAGTCAGGTACAGAGTCATAGAGATGGAAAGAGGGTAGTTCACAGTGGTGTCAAGGGATGATCGAAGTTTCCAGATAATCACCATCTGCCCTACCATGAGCCATCACAAATGGTATATAATCTGAGTGAAACCAACTTATTGAAAATGCAGTTTCAGAAACAGTTCCTGTATATGCTAATTTCAGCCAGACTGCTGCCCCTGAGCATTTCTTACTAAGACATTCTGGGGTTTCTAAGGGAGCAGTTCCAAACCCTTAACCAAGTTTTGAGAAACAAGGGACCCACAGCTTAGTTGCCATACTAAAATCTGAAGGAGAAGTGTGCATTGGCAGTAAGGGTGGGAGAGGGTAGTTGGCACTCATTTTCACTCCTGGAAGTCAAGCCATGAGAATCAGTGACATTTTCTAGGCCTCTAACTGGGGTGGTCATCTGTTTTCTACCCCAGGCTGTGTTCAAAGGCCACTGCCTGTGTCCTGCTCACCATTCTCCACTGACATTCCAACCTGAAACCAGTCTCAAAATTGAGAGAACCATGCTCTAATTGTGTAGTTGAGGTTACAGTCACTTATGCAGTGATCCAAAGATTTTTCTGGGTCAGAAAAGCAAGTACTGGCTGGGAAAGAAGTGACTCTGTGGTGAGGTCACTGGGAGAGAAGGTGGAGAAGGTTATGACCCAGAATTTCAGAGTAAACACCCTTTATGTACCAGGCACTTTGTTGTGTTTATATTTCTAGAGCCACCCTGTGGTGCCAGAATTATACTTTAAGGTAACCCCCTTTCATGGCTTAGAAAAATGTGTTTGGAAGGTTGAGTAATTTATCCAAAGTCATAATGCTAGCAAATAGACTTAGGATTCAAACCAGGTCTTCTGACTTTATAGTTAGTGATATTTCATGATTTTTCTGCTAGCTAACTGTTCTGTTGAATTTATCAGGATGCCTATATTAGTAACAATACCTGTGACCTATCTTCTGGCTTAGTTGCTTAAATAAAATCACATCAACTTTGTCATACCATGGTTGGGAATCCCTGTAGTGGAAATTTTCTAGTTCTTGATTTCTCACCATCTATTTTCCTCTTCTTTTGGTAAGCATATTCTAATTTTTCTCTAGATAACTTTTCCCACCCCCACTGGCAGTCCATGAGTTTTGGGAGGGCTCTAACTCTGGCTTCAGAAATGGGACCTGTGACTCCTAAACGAATCAACGTACCCATTTTCCCAGCCATTGAGATTAGGATCAGTATGGAATTAGTCAGGACCAGTTAGTCTTTGGCCAAAGTTGCTGGGAGAAAGCAAGTGCCTTTCCCAGTTCACTTGGACCTGGAAGAATATAGATTGGAGCTGCTGTAGCAATCTTGTTGCTATGATTGATTGGAGAGTCTGTCCAAGGATGATGCTTACACATGAAAAAAGCAGAGCCAGGAGATGACTCAGGAGAAATTGGATCCTGGTGTCTCTTTTTTGTAGTGGATCAGGTCATTCTTAAAGCCAAAACTACCCCCAAGAACTTTCAGTTCTATGACAATTCCACTTGTACCTAAGGTAGTATAGCTTGTGTTTTCTTTTACTTTCAACTGAAAGAGGTTTACCTTATACAACAGACTTCCCAAACTCAACTCAACCAGTGTTAAAAATCAATTAGGATTCAACAATAAAACATAAATAATCTAATTTAAAATGGGGGAAAAATTGAATAGATGCTATATATGGAATTTGTGTCTTCCTAAAATTCATATTTTAAACCTATTTGCCAGTGATATTATTAGAAGGAGGGATCTTTGAGAGGTCATTAGGCCATGGGAGCTGAGTCCTAATGCATGGGATTAGGGTCTTTACAGAGACCCCAGGGAGCTCCCTTGCCCCTTCTGCCATGTGAAAATATAGCAAGAATACTGCCAAGGACAAACCAGGAAGCATGCCCTCACCAGACACCAAAGTTGGCAGCACCTTTTTTGACTTTGAACTTCCTAATTTCCATAACTGTGAGAAATACATTTCTGTTGTTTATAAGCCACCCATTCTATGGTATGCAGTTATAGCAGCCTATATGGACTAAAACAATAGACATTTTTCCAAAGATGTACAAATGGCCAATAAGCTCTTGAAAGAATTACTCAGCATCTTTAGTCATTAAGGAAATGCAAACCAAAACCACAATGACATACAACTTCACACCCCCTAGGACGGCTTTCATAAAAAATACAGACAGTGGCCCTGGCTGGTATGGCTCAGCAGATTGAGTGCCAGCTTGCGAACCAAAGCGTCACTGATTCGATTCCCAGTCAAGGCACATGACTGCATTGCGGACCAGATCCCTAGTTGGGGGCACACAAGAAGCAACCACACATTGATGTTTCTCTCCCTTTCTTTCCTCCTCCTTTCTGTGCTCTCTAAAAATAAATAAATAAATATTTAAAAATACAGACAATAACAAATAATGGCAAGGATATGGGTAAATTGACACCTGAGTATGTTGCCAATGGGCATCTAAATTAATGTAGCTGCTTTGGAAAGCAGTCTGGCAGTCTGTCAAATGGTTAAACGTAGAGTTACCATGTGACCAGCAATTCTGCTCCTAGATGTATACACAAGAGAGATGAAAAGATAAGCCATGTCTAAGAATGCTCATAGCAGTTGTATTCGTGATAGCTAAAAATGGAAAACAACTAAATGTGCATCAACAGGAAATGGATAAACAAATTGTGATATATATTCACACAGAGGAATACTACTCATCAATAAATGAATGGGGTACTGATACATGCAAAAAACATGAATGGATCTAGGAACAGTTGTGTAAAAGAAACCAGATCCAAAATAATACATATGGTATAACTCCATTTATATAAAATCCAACAACAGGCAAAACTAATCTATAGAAATCAGAATGTAACTGTCTCAGTGAGGAGGAAGGGTGTTTTGATTTGAAAGGGACAAAACAGTGAGGGCACCTTCTGGGACTTTAGGTCGTAGTTACAGGGTGTGTATAATTGTCAAAACTTATTGAACTGAAACTTAAGGTCAGTGTGCTTCACTTAAAAAATAATGAATACTATTTTTTAAATTTTGACTAGTTTTTCACTTCTGATGAAGAAAAGAGCATTCACTGAACTTAAGAGTTCTATCTCAAAACATCTTTCCTCATCAACTTAAGAATGGACTGCATTCCTCACCCCACCCCCAGTTTCTCCTTTGATATAAAGCATTGAAATCCCTAAATAAAATGTGATATTAAATTTCCCCAAAAACTATTTTAGCACAGGACTAATTTACAAAATTGTTTCCCCTTTTCCATCTTAGCAAGGCATCTCAACCCACCATTGACTAAGTGGCCAAGTTGTTCAAGACCCTGTCCATCATCTTGTAAGATCCATCTTAAATGAATGGATACATCTTATCCATTCATTTCCACCCTCACCCCCCACTTCTTTCTCACAGAGCTGAAGAGCCACCAACATTTACAAACTAAATTTCTACTTTGGGTAACTCATTTTCATTTATTCACTTCTTTTTTTAACCTCACTCCCCCTAGCTTTATTATGCCTCATTACTTGTAAGTTACCAGTTTAATGAGCCCCAGAAAAGCTATGGAAATCCTAAAATGCAGATTCACTTACCAACTTTTCTATCATGGTTCCTGAAACCCCTGTGGATATGCTAAAATATCCATTTTATGGTGTTTGATGGATTAGAAAGAATCCTATTGCTCCCCCAGTATGGACTTCTCTGTGACTTAAAAAAAAAATGCAATGTGAGCTCCTTTGGGTGAACAGACATTATAAAATAAAAATATTATTTTCCAATACTAAGGAAATTTTTTAGCAAACATATTAAAATGCACTTCACTCATCGTCACGCTGAATCATTTTGGGAAAAGCCCTGCTTCGGGGGGGAAAAAAAACCAGGGCAAAAACATCGTCAATCTGTAGGTTGGCACAAGGAGGCAGCAGGATGACAAATGTCTTATTATTCCCTATGGTGCCTTAATATTTAGAGGACATCTGCTACTATGTTTCCAGCCTCTCCTAAGGCACATTTATCACAGTCTAACTTTATCGTACTGCTGTTTCCCACGTCCACCTGTTACAGTGATAAGACAGGTATAACTAACTCCTCCAGTGCCAGTGAAACAAATTAGTCTTAAAGTCAGCAGGCTGACCTTTAGTCTCAGCTTCTGTGCTGACTATGCTGTCTCAAGCAAATATCTCAAGTTCTCCTGGCTTCAGTGTTTTCCTATGAAAAATAGGAAGAATAAAAGACATGGTTCCAATGAGATGGAGGCCTACTTCCTCCTGGTCATTAGGCGTTCCTCAGGCCACAGAACGAATATATAGAAAAGGGGTGATATACCTTAGTAAGGAGTAATTGGCTTGCTGCTACATGTTGGGGATGGTGTAGGGGGGGCTATG
This sequence comes from Phyllostomus discolor, assembly GCF_004126475.2. NCBI lineage: Eukaryota > Metazoa > Chordata > Mammalia > Chiroptera > Phyllostomidae > Phyllostomus > Phyllostomus discolor. Next base: position 47,585,734 of record NC_040907.2, on the reverse strand, counting down.
TTTAGAACTCAGGGATTCAATGGACAACCTCTTAGCACTCCTTGGCTCCCTAGAAAAGTGTATTCACCTAATAAAAGACATGACTATCAATGGCTCATATCCCACAAGCTTGAAGTTCAGGTTTCTCCTAATCTGATTTAGGAAAGCAGGCAGAAATATCTTTTTTCCCCATATATTTAAAAATAGCTTTATTGAAATATAATTGAAAGCAAAGTCTACAATTTGATAATTTTTGACATATAAACACACATGTAAAAATCATCAACACAATCAAAATAATGAACATACCCATCACTACCCCCCTGCCAAAATCCCCTTACCCACTTGGTAATCCTTCACTCCCCAATTTCCAGTCAGCCACTGTTTTCCATTACAAAAAAATGAATTTGCATTACCTAGACTATATATATATGAGGTGTTTGTTTTTGCTTAGTAACTGTATTCATTATTATTGCATAGGTAAATTCAAACCCAGGATATAAAGAGTTAGATACTAAGTCTAAATAATTTTTAATTGAATTTATTGAGGTGACATTGATTAATAAAATTATATAGGTTTCAAGTGTAAAGTTCTATAATACATCATCTGTATATTATATTGTGTGTTCACCGCCCCAAGTGATGTCTCCATCACCATTTATCTCCCCTTTATCCTCTTCTACCTCCCCCCACCTCTCTTCCCCTCTGGTAGTCACCATACTGTTGTCTATATCTATGAGGCATTTTTTACTTAATCCCTTCACCTTTTTCAGCTAGCTCTCCAAACTCCCTCCCTCTCTGACAACTGTCAGTCTGTTCTCTATCCAGGAGTCTGTTTCTATGCTGTTTGTTAGTTTATTTTGTTCATTAGATTCTACATATGAGTGAAATCATATGGTGATTGCCTTTCTCTGACTGGCTTATTTCACTTAGCATAGTGCTCTCCAGGTTCATCTCTACTGTTGCAAAGGGTAAGATTTTCCTTCTTTTTTGCAGCCAAGTAGAATTCCGTTGTGTAAATGTACCACTGCTTTTTTATCCACTCATCTACTGATGGACACTTGACTGATTCCAAATTTTGGCTATTGCAAATAATGCTGCAATGAACATAGGATGTATATATTCTTTTGCACTAGTGTTTTATGTTTCTTCAGATAAATTTGCAGAAATGGAATCACTGGGTCATGAGACAGTTCCATTTTTAATTTTTGAGTTATCTCCATTACTGCTCTCCACAGCAGCTGCACCACTCTGCATACCTACCCACAGTGCATGAGGGTTTCCTTTTTCCACATCCGCACCAGCACTTGTTGTTTGTTGATTTATTGATGACAGCCTTTCTGACAAGTGTGAGGTGTTATCTCATTGTGGTTTTAATTTGCATTTCTCTGATGATTAGTGATGTTGAGCATCTTTTCATGTGTCTATTGGCCATCTCTTTGGAGAAGTATCTATTCGGGTCCTTTGTCCATTTTTTAATTGGATTGTTTGTTTTTTTGGTGTTGAGTCTTATAAGTTCCTCATAAATTTTGGATATTGACCCCTTATCAGATGTATTATTGGTGAATATGTTCTCCCATTCAGTGGATTGTCTTTTTATTTTGCTAGTGGTTTCTTTTGTTGGGCAAAACTTTTTTGTTTGATGTAGTCCCATTTATTTATTTTTTTCCCCTTGCCTGAGGTGATAATATCAAAAAACTATTGCTACAAGAAATGGTCGAAATTTTACTGCCTATGTTTTCTTCTCAGATTTTTGTGGTTTTGAATCTAACATTTAAGCCTTTAATCCATTTTGAGTTTATTTGTGTACATGGTGTAAGAAGGTGGTCTAGTTTCATTTTTTTGGCACATATATCTCCAATGTTCCCAACACTGTTTATTGAATAAACTATCTTTACCCCATTGTATGTTTTTGCCTCCTTTGTCAAATAATAATTGACCTAAAGGCTTGGGTTTATTTCAGGGCTCTCTATTCCGTTCCATTGACCTATGTGTCTGTTTTTATGCCAGTACCATGTTTTGATTGCTATGACCTTGTAGTATAGTTTAATATCAGGTAGGTTGATTCCTCCAACTTTATTCTTCTTTCTCAAGATTGCTGTGCCTATTTGGGGTCTTTTGTGGTTCCATATACATTGTTATGATATTTATTTATTTATTTATTTATTTATTTAGTTAGATATTTATTTTAGAGAGAGGGGAAGGGAGGAAGGAGGAGACAAACATCAACATGAGAGAGAAACATCGTTTGGCTTCATTCCCTGTGCACCCAACTGGGAACCAAACCTGTAACCCACACATGTACCCTGACCAGAAATCAAACCGGTGACCTTTCAGTTTGCGGGAGGACACTCAACCAACTGAGCCACACTGTCTGGGGCTCCATTTAAATTTTTAAAATACTTGTCTTAGTTCTGTGAAATCTGTCATTGGTATCTTGATATGAAGTGCATTGAATCTATAGATTGCTTTGGGTAAATGGACATTGTAACAATGTTAACTTTTCCCATCAATAAGCACAGTATGTGCTTCTACTTATTTGTATCTTCTTCAGTTTCTTTCTTTGGTGTCTTATAATTTTCCATGTATATCCTTGAAAGATGGATGTATATCCATCTTACATCCTTGGTTAAATTTATTCCTAGGGCCCTGGGTGGGTAGCTTCGTTGGTTAGAGCATCCTCCTTTACACCAAAAGGTTGCAGGTTTGATTCATGGTCACAGTATATACCTAGATTGCAGGTTCATCCCCCCGTATTACAGGTCAGTGCACATATGGAGACAATCAAATGATGTTTCTCACATCGAAGTTTCTCTCTCTTTCTCCCTTCCTTTCTCTCTAACATCAATAAAAATGTCCTCGGATGTGGATTAAAAAAAATCATTCCTAGGTATTTTATTCTTTTGGAAGCAATTGTGAATGGAATTCTTTTCTTAGTTTCCCTTTCTGAAAGCTCATTATTGATATATAAAATGCAACTGATTCCTGGATATTTATTTTTTTATTCTGCTACTTTACTGAATTCATTTATCACTTCTGGTACATTTTTGGTGGAATCTTTGGAGTTCTCTGTATACAGTGTCTTCTCATGTGCAAATATTGCTATTTTTACTTCCTTCCTTCAAATGTGGATGCTTTTTATTTCTTCTTCTTGTCTGATTGCTGTGGCTAAGACTTCTAGTACTATATTAAATAGGGGTGGTGAAAGTGGACATCTCTGTCTTGTTCCCAATCTTAAAGGGAACACTTGTAATTTTTGCTGATTGAGTATGATGCTGGTAGTGGGTTTGTCATATATGGCTTTTATTATGTTTAGGTATGTTCCCTCTAATCCCACCCTGCTGAGGGTTTTTATCATAAGTGGGTGCTCAATTTTATCAAATGCTTTTTTCTGCATCTATTGATATGATCACGTGGTTTTTATCCTTTATTTTGTTTATGTGATGTATCACATTATGTGATTTGCAGATATCATACCAACCTTGCATCCCCGGAATAAATCCCACTTGATCATAGTGTATGCTCTTTTTAATGTATTGTTGTATTCATTTTGCTAATATTTTACTGAGGATTTTAGCATCCATGTTCATCAGGGATATTGGCCTATAATTTTCTTTCTTTGTAGTATCGTTATCTGGGTTTGCAATTAGGATAATGCTGGCCTCATAAAATGAGCTTGGGAGACTTCCTTCCTCTTCAGTTTTTTGGAATAGTTTGAGATGAAGAGGTGTGAGTTCTTCTTTGAATGTTTGGTAAACTTCACATGTAAAGCCATCCGGTCCAGGACTTTTTTTGCGGGGGGAGAGTTATTTTTATCACTGCTTCAATTTCACTAGTTGTAATTTGTCTGTTCAGATTCTCTGATTCTTCCTGACTGAGTTTTGGAAGAGTGTATGTTTCTAGGAATATATCCATTTAGTACAGATGGTCTAATTTTTTTGGCATACGATTGTTCATAATATTTTCTTACAATCCTTTGTGTTTCTTTGGTGTCAGTGGTTGCTCCTCCTTTATTTCTGATTTTGTTTATTTGGGTCTTCTCTTTTTCTTTATGAGTCTGGTTAAAGGTTTATCAATCTTGTTTATCTTTTCAAAGAACCAGCTGTTGGTTTCATTGATCTTTTGTATTGTATTTTTAGACTGTTTCATTTATTTCTGCTCTGATATTTATTATTTCCTCTCTTCAACTAACTTTACACTTTGTTCTTTTTCAATTTCCTTTAACTGTAAAGTTAGATTATTTATTTGAGATTTTTCTTGTTTCTTGAGATAGGCCTGCAGTGCTATGAATTTCTCTCTTAGGGCTGCTTTCCCTGTGTCCCATAGATTTTGGATTGTTGTGTTCTCATTTTCATTTCTCTCAAGGTATCTTTTGATTCTTCCTTGATCTCATTGTTAACCTATTCATTGTTTGGTAACGTTATTTAGCCTCCTTGTCTGTGTGTGTTTTTCAGACTTTCTCCTGTGATTGATTTCTAGTGTCATACAATTATAGCCAGAGAAGATGCTTGATATGATTTCAACCTCCTTAAATATATTGAAATTTGTTTTGCATCCTAATGTGTGGTCTACCCTAACAAACGATCCATGTGCACTTGAAAAGGATGTACATTCCACTGCTTTGTGATGAAATGCTCTGAAGATACCAATTAAATCCATCTGATCTAGTGTGTCAATTAAGGCCACAATTTCCTTGTTGATCTTCTGTCTGGATGATCTATCCATTGAATACAATGGGTATTAAAATCTCCTGCTATGACTGCATTACCGTCAGTCTCTCCTTTTATGTCCATCAAGATTTGCTTCATCTCCTTAGGTTCCTAAGTTGGGTGCATAAATGTTTACAAGAGTTATATTCTCTTGTTGGATTGCTCCCTTTATCATTATGTAGTAACCTTCTTTGTCTCCTATTATAGCCTTTGTTTTAAAGTGGGGGTGTCCAAGTTTTTGGCATCTCTGCCCACACTGGAAGAAGAAGAGTATCTTGGGCCACATAGTAAATACATTGTGACACATAATCACACAAAAATATCACATAATGTTTTAAGTAAATTTATGACTTTATGTTATGATTTTGTGGGCTGTGTGTGGCCCACAGGCCACAGGTTGGACACTGCTGTTAAAGTCTATTTTGTCAGATGTAAGTTTTGCTACTCTAGCATTTTTTCCTTTCCATTTGCATGAAATATCTTTTTCTATCCCTTTACTTTTAGTCTGTGTGTATCTTTTGTTCTGAGGTGGGTGTCTTGGAGACAGCATATATATGGGTCTTGTTCCCTTACCCATTTAGCTGCTCTATGTCCTTTGATTGGAGCATTTAAGCCATTTACAAAGTGATTATTGATAGGTACATATTTATTGCCATTTTATTCATTTAGCTATGTTCCCATTTTTCTCCTCTTCTTCCTCCTCCTCTTCTTCAAGAAAGCCCTTTAACATTTCTTGTAATACTGCTTTGGTGGTAACAAACCCCTTTAGCTTTTTCTTCTTCTTCCATTCTAAATGATAGCTTTGCTGAGTAGAGTAATCTTGGTTGTAGGTCCTTGCTTTTCATTACTTTGAATATTTCATGCCAATCCCTTCTGGCTGAAAGAAGAAATCAGATGACAGTCTTTTGGGAGCTTTCTTGTAGGTAACTTACTTTCTTTTGCTGCTCTTAAGATTCTCTCTTTGTCTTTAAACTTTGTCATTTTAATTACAATGTGTCTTGGTGTGAGCCTTTTTGGGGTCATCTTGTTGGGGACTCTCTACACTTTCTGGATTTATGTGTCTTTTTTCTTTACCAAGTTAGGGAAGTTTTTGGTTATTATTTCTTCAGATAGGCTCTCCGTCCCTTGCTGTCTCTCTTTCTGGTAACCCTACGATGCAGGTGTTGTTATGCTTCATGTTGTTCAAAAGGTCCCTTAAACTATCCTCATTTTTTATAATTCTTTTTTTCTTCTTGCTGTTCTGATTGGCTGTTTTTTTCCTACCTTGTCTTCCAAACTGCTGATTTGATCTTCTGCTTCATCCAACCTACCGTTTATTCCTTTTAGTGTATTTTTAATTTTATTCTTCATATCTGACCTTTTTATGGTTTCTGCATCATTTTTCATGCTAAGTACCTTATAGCTCTCACTAAGTTCCTTGTGCATCCTTATACCATTTTTCTGAATTCTGTATCAGAAAAGTTGCTTGCCTCCTTTTAATTTAGCTGTCTTTCTGGTGATTTCTTTACTTTGAGGAATTTTTTTTGTCTTCCCATTTTGGCTGCAGCTTTGTGTTTGTTTCTATGCAATCTGTTATGACTCTTAAGCTTTATAGGATACCCTTATGTAGTATGTGTCCTGTGGGTTCCAGCAGTGCAGTTTCCTTGATCACCTGTGCTGGGTGCTCCAGGAATATCCCTTGTGTGGGTTATGTGGGCCCTCCTGTTACAATTGAATCTTGATTGTAGTTGGCTCATTTGTGCATGGGATTGACCCTCAGAGTGGCTTACTTTGAGTCTCATACCTGAGCACAGTATGCAAACTGCTGTGCAGGTGCTGACTACATGATGCAGAACTCACCTCAGCAGGATCTGGTGCCTGCTGAGATCTCCCTTTGGATATGCTGCCTGTGAAGCTTATTTGATCCTGCTCTGATGTCTGAAGCTGCCCATTGGGTGTGTTAGTTCTGGGCCTCTAGAAGGGTCTCTGGTGCAGACCAATATCAGATGCTGCCTATAACTGGCCCTGGGAAACCTGTTTGGGGCTAAAAAGTGATCCACAGATTTTGGCTGCTTCTCATGGGCCTGGGTGTGTGCAGGAAGGACCAAGATGCACACCAAGTCTGGCTATTACCGGAACCTGGCCTGGGGCAGGTCAGCAAAAGTCCCAAGGCACCCCAAGATCCACCTCTGCCTATGTCTGCCTGCCAGCTGCCTGTTAGGCTCAGTCACTGAAAGAGCCTCTGATGGTACTTGAGTTGCATTAGGTAGGTTGTCAATGAGTTACCAGGTGTGGGTGAGTGGTGTTCATCAGATTAGTACAGGTTCAAACTCCATGCCAGTGCTGGATTTGAAGTCACTCAGCAAAACTCCCAGGGTACACCAAGTCTAGCTGCCACCTGCTGGGTGCTCACACACCTTTGTGGTAGAGCAGAGTCTCATGGAGTCATCAGGGTGAGACCAGCAGAGTTTATCAGGCCAAAACAGAACAAGATATGGCCAGGTGAAAGGAGGGTTCTGCACTGCTCAGACATACAAGGAAAAAATGGTCCCTATCCTAGAGCCACACAACTTAGTCTGTCCTAGAATCAGGCAGAAGTACCTTTATTTCTATAGCCTAACACAAGGAGAGGAGTAAACAAACAAAAATTCAGCCACAGCACTGATAGAAGATAACAAAAACAGAAATGGGAAGGCAGCCTTCAGTACCAGCTTAGAACTTGTGACCACTACAGAAGCAGGGATTTCACCAGCTATATTTCATGTTATTTAATTTTCTCTCTCCACCAAACCCTCTATTTAAAAGACAAACAATGAAAGTGGCTATAAATTTAGGTTCAGATGAATACAGACCAACTTCTCATCACTCCAAATCTACTCTTTTCCCTTCTCCTTTCTCCATCCCTTGGGAGGTTGACCTAAATGCACTGCATCAATAGGTTCTCTTGCTTTCTGGTTCAACAGGAAGCATAGATCAGAATAAGGAAGGGAGATGGGCAGGACAGAGTATTTGTGCCCTTCTAGTCACTGTACTCCAAACTGACAGCATCCTTCCACTAGAGGTCACAGCTCCTGTCAGGCAGCTCTCTTCACAGAGTTCTCTCTCCTGGTTCTCATATGGTTTTCTTTCCTTCCCCCTGCAAGTATATGCGTGGTAATGGTACTCCTAGGTTACTAATACTAGGGTATTTTATTATCACATTTGGGTTCCTTACACCCTGCCTACACTCTAGTAAATAGTCCCTTTATTAAACTCATCAAATTAGAAAATTTGCACAAATAAATTATTTCTTTTTTGGTGTAGCACTGATGAATATAGACAGATTTTTTTATAGGAACCACAAAGGTTAATTGTAATATCAAACACATTTGTTCAAATGTGTGTGAAATTTCTTTGAAGAATATAATTATCTTTCAGAAGTTGATGAAGCATATGCAATACATATAGACAGATGCATAAAATATTTGTACAGTTTATGGAAAATATATGCACAGTTTAAGGAATAATTATAAAATCACCACCTATATAATCAGTACTGTGATCTAGAAATAGATCATTGTTTGCTCCCCAGAAGCATAACATCCCTACCCCCATGTCCCAGCTAAAGTCACCTTTATTCTGACTCATTGGAAATCATTTCATTGCTTTTCTGCATTTTACCAACCAACGTGTATTTTATCAGTTATGTAAGCATCCCTTAAATCTATGGTTTCATTTATCCTGATATAGAACTTATATAAATGGAATCATGCTATAGACATTCTTTTGCCTCTTGCTTCTTTTGCTCAATGTTATGTTAGGTTCATCTATGTTGTTGTGTATAGCATCCAGGCCTCATAATGTACTTTTGTTCACTCTTGCTGCTGTAACAATATTCAACCCTTTATTTATCTTTTCTAATGTTGATGAATGTTTGAATTGTTTCCAATTTCAGACCATTCAAAACAATGCTGCTAAGAAAATTCTCATTGCCTGGCTCTCCTAACTCCAACTCCAGCTTCTCCCCACAATCCGATGGACTAGGAAGAAGGCTCAAACATCCCACTTATTCAACAGCATATCCTTGTTCTATCCTGGGACAGCAAGCTCAGTGGTCTGATCATCTTAGGTGGACAAAATTATCTCACTATAGTACTAAAAAAGAAACTCCATAATCTAGCCTACCAGGTTTAACCTTTGATATGTCAATAGCAGTAAAAGAAGGGTGGAAAACCTCTTCTCTTTCATCTTTTTTTCTGGCTTTCTAAATAACTATTTTGATCAAAAATACTATTTTGGATCTCAGAAGCTGATTTTTAACCCTTTTAAAAAATTAATTCCTCCTTTAACAGTCTTAATCCTACCCTCTACATAACACTCTCGGTATAAATATATACTTCAGGCCAATTAAGAAAAAGATCATATGCATGAAAATGCAAAGGAAACAAGCATATTAATATGTTTCACAAGTATCCAACTTATAGATAAGACAGATATTTTTTAAATAAAAAGCATTTGTATTATCTATTGCTGTGTAATAAATTACACCAGTATTTAGTGGCTTGAAACAATTAACACTTATTATTTCACAGTTTTCATAGCTCATGAATTTTGGAAGTAGTTAAGCTTTGTGATTCTAGCTCAGGCTCTCACAGGAGTTATAGACCAGAAGAAAAAGGGCTACAATCACCTGAGGGCTGGACTGAGGGTAAAAGATCAACTTCCAAGTGCATGCACATGACTGTAAGCAGAATGCCTCAGTTCCTTGCTGGCTGTTGGCTGGAGGACTCATTTTCTCACCACATGGGCCACTCCTCATTGACACGGCAACTGACTTCCCTCAGAGCAGGTAATCTGGAAAGCGCGCAGGAAACCATCTTGCCTATTACGCCCTAGTCTCTGAAATCACAGTGCCACTTTTGCTTTATTCTCGCCATTAGAAGTGGATCACTAAGTCCAGTCCATACCCAGGGGAAGGGGAATTAGGCTCCACCTCTTGGGTTTGATAATTTGTGGACATGTTAAATCACCTAAGCATTCAAAATCACTCTTTGCTCCAGAGTGCAAAAATCAATGACAAAACAAAGATTTCTTGCATAATGGTGCTCAAAGTCTAGTGAGTATATGAACATGAAAATAAGCAATTACAGTATACTGAGATGTGGGTCCTGGTTTTTTCCCATGTGACATGGGGGACAATAGGTGCTTGGGGGCACACAAGTCAGTACTTGTGAAAATGCTTTTGTATGTGTGTGGTCAAGAAACAGAATGCCTGCATTTAAATCCCAGTTCTGTCACTTACTGGCTACATGGTCATGGGCCAGTAACTCATCTTCTCTGCACCTCAGTCTCCTCACTCCTCACCAGTAAGATGAAAGAATAACAGTACCTAACTCATGGGGTCCTGGTGAGTATTCGATGAGCTTGCATGGGGAAAAGGCTTAAAAAGTCCCTGGACCATAGCAAGGGTTAATTAGTTGTAAGCTGTAAGATGTTTTTGAAATGAAAGGTAGTATTGTTCTAATTTCTAAGACTAGGTACATATCCTTATACCTGTCTTACTGGAAATGAAATTAACTTCTTTTAAATTTAATTCTTAATAATATACTTGTGTTTTTTTCTTTTTAAACATATGGTATCTCTAGTAAAATGTGAATGTTGCTTTTCACCTCCACCCTGCCCACTCATCAATCCCACTTCCTTCCCCAGAGGAAACCACTTTAACTGTTTCGTGAATGTTCTTTGAGAACTTTTTCTACCTAATAAAAGCTATATATTTTTAAAATGCTTTAATTCTGCTACTTTACATGCCTTTTTTTCTGTTAATAGTTTAACAAATCTTTTCATGTTAGTGACTGTCATTTTACGTGGTCCTTTTAATCCAACATTAAATGCTGCAGGCTAGATATACCTTTGATTCTTTAACCATTATTCTGTTGATGGGCATCCAGGTTGTTTCCAACTTCTTATTATTATAAACTATTGTGTAGTAAACATTGCATTTAAACAGACTTTCTGACCTTCAAAAATTTCATGAATATAAATGTTTTTTATTAAATCCTGTTATACTCATTGAACTTTTACAGCTTGCTTGCTTACTTACTTAATTAATTGACTTAAAACAACAGAAATTTATTCTCTTACAGTTCAAGGTGTTCTCTGGGTTGGTTCCTCCTGGAGGCTCTGGAATAGAACCTGGTCCAGGCCTTTCTCCTAGCTTTTGAAGGTTACTGCTATTTCTTGGCATTGCTTGGCTTGCAGCTGCATCACTCCGTTCTCTACCTCCATCATCATAGGACCTTCTTCTCTGTGTTTATATCCACAATGTCTCTGTCTACAGAATTTTTTAAACTTTTAGATTGACAGCCAGGACTTTCTCCAATGTGACCTTGAACTATTTCTCCAATTTTAGTAGGGGTGTCCAACCTGTGGCCCATGGGCCACATACACCCCAGAATAGCTATGAATGTGGCCCAATACAAAATCGTAAATTTACTTAAAACCTTATGAGGTTTTTTTGTGATTATGTGTTGCAATGTATTTAACGTGTGGCCCAAGACAACTCTTCTTCCAGTCTAGATTCTCTGCCAGCCTACATTCACAGCTTGGTTAAGCCTGGGAATTCTCAAGCCCAGCACAAGTAGCAGCCATCACAGATTGCATTATAACTCAGGAAGGGTGGCCCCAGGCAAAACACAGGTGGAGGCTGTCCTTGGCCTGCACCATCTGGGAAACTCCAGAGCCTGTGCACCCAGTGGACAGCTACAGACCACACTGAACCACCACCACTTTATCCCTGCAGAGCTAATCCTCCGCAGAAGGTAGAGATTGGTGTTAGTTGTCACAGCCAGTCCTTGCAGCTGACTGGCCTGGGTAAATCTCTCCCATTGACCTGCTGACAGTAATCAATACTCAACTACAAGAGGAGAGTGTACTCGGCCCACATGAAGGGGAGGCTGTGCCATTGGATCCTACAGGACACCTACCATACTAGGCCAAGCTACCAATGCCAGGAATCATAGCAACTCTACCTGATACATAGAAACAAACCCAGGGAAGCTGCCAAAATTAGGGGACAAAGGCACATGGCCTAAAGGAAAGAACAGATCAAAACACCAGAAAAAATAACTGAACCAAGTGGAGATAAGCAATCTATCAGGTGCAGAGTTCAAAACACTGGTTATAAGTATGCTCAAGGAAATTAGTGAGGGCCTGGACAGCATAAAAAAGATCTAGTCAAGAATGAAGGATGCAGTAATTGAAATAAAGAACAATTTACAAGGAAACAACAGTAGAGTAGATGAAGCTGAGAATCAGATAAATGATTTGAAACATAAAGCAATCAGAATATAAGAAGATCAATGATTTGGAACATAAACCAATCAGAATATAAAAAGAAAAAAGAATACAGTAAAACAAGGATAGTGTAAGCAGCCTTTGGGACAACTTCAAGCATTCCAACATTCACATCATAGGGGTACCAGAAGAGGAAGAGAAAGAATAAGAAATTGGAAGTCTATTTGAAAAAATAATGAAAGAAAACTTTCCTAATATGATGAAGGAAATAGACATGCAAGTCCAGGAAGCACAGAGTCCCAAACAAGAGAGACCCAAAGAGGCCCATTCCAAGACACATCATAATTAAAATGCGAAAGGTTAAAGATAAATAGAGAATCTTAAAAACAGCAAGAGAAAAGCAGTTAGTTACCTATGGGGAGTCCCCATAAGATTATGAGCTGACTTCTCAAAAGAAACTTTGCAGGCTAGAAGGGATTAGCAAGAAATTATTGAAGTCATGAAAAGCAGGGGCCTACAGCCAAAATTGCTCTACCCAGCAAAGTTATCGTTTAAAACTGAAGGGCAGATAAAGAGTTCCCCAGACAAGAAAAACTAAAGGAGTTCATGATCACTAAACCATTACTATATGAAATGTTAAAGGGACTTATTTAAGAAAAAGAAGGTCAAAATTATGAACAATAAAATGGCAATAAACATATACTTGTTAATACCTGAATCTAAAAAATAAACTAAGCAAACAAGAAGAACGGAGACAGAATCACGGATATGGAGAACATTTTGATGGTTGCCAGATGGGAGGGGTGTTGTGGGGGAATGGGTGAAGAGGTGAGAGGTTCAAGAAGTACAGATAGGTCGTTACAGAATAGTCATGGGGATGTAAAATACAATATAGAAAATGGAGTAGCCAAAAGACATACACGTATGACCTATGGTCTTGAATAATGATGTGGGGATTGCCTGAGGGCTTAGGAGGTGCTGGGGGGAGGGGGGCAAAGGGGAGAAAACAGGGACAACGGTAATAGCATAATCAGTAAAATATAATAAAAAAAGAAAAACTATGAAGTTAACTACCTAAACCTAATGATATTTTCAAATTCTGATGCTATACTATAAAATATTTCAGTTTGTGTAGATGGGAATACTAAGTTTATGAGCTAGTGAACTACTCACAGAGCCTTAATGATTTCTCAATTTGGCTACCAAATAAGATTTAATTTTACCAGCCTCAACTCTCCATGGTAAAAAATATTTTTCTCTGGAAGTAATAAGTTACTTCCTCATACTTCTGTGAAGAAATAAAATCTCTTGCTAAAAAGCCCATGTTAGCTAACTCTTATGTTAGTATGGGCATCAAGGCCAGTGAAACAGATTTAATTGTGGGATGTCCTAAAATGGGTGTGGCTGGTGTCCAGTCAAGAGAGTCTGCATATTATATTGACCACTAAACTTATGATAATCTTATTTTGCTTGCTTTGATTTAGAGCTGAGCTCCTTTTTTTCACCTACAAAAACCTCCAGGGTGATTTTTTGTTTTTTTAATTGAATAGTTTTTTTTTTTAATTAGTCATACTCACATAAGAATGTATAAGACAGATGTGCATTCTGAAGAATAAAAATAAAGTGAGTTTTCTGTCTAGTGTCCCTCAAGAAAGGAAAAGAACATCATCCCTGTCAAAGAGCCACCCTGCATGGGCCTCCTCATTGCTCAACTCTCCCTGCACCACAGCGGCAATTGATATCCTAAATTTTAGGATAACCATCCCTGTGGTTTTCTTAAGTCTTATGACCTTTGTGCATCCCTAAACAAAATAGTGTTTAGTTTTGTCTGGTTTGAACTCAGTATAAACAGAATCATATTGTATGTTTTCTTCTGGGATGTGCTTCACTCAACATTGTGTTTGTGTTGTGTGTTGATGTATGTAGCTATTAGTTCTTTACTCTCCCTTTTATAAATATACACTAATTAGTTATATATTCTACCCATGGACATTTGGATTGCTTCCAGATTTTGTTTTGTTTTGTTTTGTTTTGCATTACTAACAATGCTATTGTAAACATTCATGTTCATGTTTCCCAGTGCCAGAGTTTCTAGTCTAGGGTCTACGACTGGGAGTAGAATGGAAGAATCCTAGGACATATCCATACTTAGTCCTACTACATAATGCCAAACTGTTTTTCAAAGTGCTTATACAGATTTATACCCCTATTCACAATGTATAAAAGTTTCCATTGTTCCACAACATTTTCTACATTTAGAATAATCAGGCTTATTTTTATCAGTCTGGATGGTAGTATGTGAAAATCTTTCAATGTGCTTTTTTGAATTTCCCTCCTTGTAAGGTTGAGGAATTTGTATTCCTTCCCACCTTCAAAAGATGGCAGAGGCAGAGAAGGGACAGAGAAGACAGCAGTTAGAGAAGAGGATTGCCCCATTTCAGAGTGTATCTGGATGACCTAAAAAATGAGACATTTCATAATCTGATCAGTTCTGTCCATCACTGGAAACCCCCTCCCATCTTCTTGGAGAAGAACGTTTGTACTGAGATTGTATTATTGTAAGTGTATCATAATCATCATTGTGGAAACCAGTGTTGATAAGCCACAAAAGAAGGAAGTTTTACTCGTCATTGCCATAAGGTTTTGATGCCTTTGATCTTCACATCTACTGGTTTGGCGACTGGTCCCCAAAGGAAACATTTTGGTATACTTGGTCAGCCTTAAAACTTCAAAGACAACAAGCTGTCCAGCCATCTACACAATTGTCATTGAAATCCTTTGTGTTCTCACAGCTTGTGCTTTTTGAAAGATGAGCAACAAATCAACACCAAGCCGGAGTGAAATAACTAACCAGTCTCAGAGCAACCCTGCAGTCACTTATGAGTCCAGTGGGTCCCATGCAAAGCACCACACAGAGTCCTTACAAAAACAAAGTTAGTGGGAACTAGGTATCTTTCACGCCATTGTAGAGAAGCACTTTATTTGTTTGCTTTTCTTTTTTTGTTCTATCTCTTTGGGGCATATTTTGTGTAATTAAGGAGTGCTAACTGAAGGAAATAGGGCAAAAATGCCTTGCAAATATCTTGCTTTGACAATGCCAAAATTAGCCTGTTACATGTATGTGTTGGCCTTGGGACTTATTGTTTTCTTTACTTTTGTTAGTTTTAGATGAGTGGGGAGAAGGTGTAGAGTAAGGATTTGCAGAGATTACTGCAGAAGGCATTTTCTTTTCATAAAGAGGGAAAAGTATACCCACTCATAATCACAAATATTTAAAGTGTGAGACAGATTCTATCCTGCCTTCCACATTAATTAGCTAGGTGAGTTTGAACAAGTCACCTACCCTCTAAATTTATCTGCAAAATGAAAGCATTGTTTCATTGTACAGTCATTAAAACACCTCCTCCAAATAGGCATTCATTCCCTATTAACTCAGTACCTAATGTGGCCCATCAGCGTTAGTAACACTGATTCTTGGAGAGCTCAAGATGGAACATTACTCAGCCATAACAAAAAGGAATGAAATCTTACCATTGGCAACAACATGGATAGACCTAGAGAGTATTATGCTAAGTGAAATAAGTCAGACAAAGATAAATACCATATGGTTTCACTTACATGTGGAATTTGAAAACAATACCAATGAACAAACAAAATAGAAACAAACTTAAGAGATACAGAAAACAAACTGATGGTTGCCAGAGGGAAGGGATTGGGGGATTGGATGAAAAAGGTGAAGGGAGTAAGAAGTACAAATTGGTAGTTACAAAATAGTCACGGGGATATAAAGTATAGCATAAGGAATATAGTCAATAATATTGTAGTAACTATATTTGATGCCTTGTGGGTACTAACTAGACTTATGGGGGGTTACTACAAGTTGTATGAATGTCTAACCACTATGCTGTACACCTGAAACAAATATAAAATATTGATTGCTAACTGTAATTGAAAAATGAAAATAAAATTTTAAAAAGGCTCTTTCTTTACTGGGGGAAAAATTGTGTAATCGAATCCTTTAAGCATCAATACCCGTCCTCCTTTAAAACCAGCTCCAGAATTACCCCCAAATAGTTTGAAACACTTTTTCTGTCTGCAAGTACTATGTAAGGGGGGAAGAAATGTCAGTTGCCATCCAGTGCTAAACTAGAGTGGGTGTGCTAGCGAGCTAATGAGATTGTCTTCGTAAAGGGCAACCCCGTCACCCTAACCATCTAAACGGCGCCTGGGGTCAGGCCGGACACCCAAACGCTCCTTTCTGGGGTGGGGAAACCTGGGAAACATTTCTGGGCTCGGGCCAAGTCACGAGGCTACACCATGGCAGGCATTTTGCAATGCGGAGAGTCCGGCAGGCTTCCGGGGGTGGAAAGAAGTGGGAGAAGTTTTTTTATTCCCTCCCTCCCTCCCCGCTAACCGGCTTCCCCTCAGGGATCTGTGAGGCTCCACCGCGGGGCTAGCACCGCGCGAGTGCGGGTGGCCCCGAACCGGTGCCAAGAAAGCCAGGCTTACTGCAGGGTCGCGGGTTGGAGAAGCGCGCGGGGGGCCGTCCCTTCTCCTGGGCAGAGACAGCCCCCTGCGCTTTCCCGGACTGCGCAGGGGGCTGGAGGGCGAACGGGAACTGCGGCCCTAGGCGACGCTGGGGAACGCAGACTCGCCACATCGATCGCGGCTGGGAACTCCGGGCTCGCACTTTCCGTAACAGCGTCCGGGCTTCCAGCCGCGCCGCGCCCCCGCCCCCGGCTCGCACTTTCGGTGGTGACGCAGCTGGCCGGGTACTGAGAAATCTGCGCAGAAACCCGGAACCACCCTCCCCACCCCCACCCGCACCCTCACCGCAGCTGGCGCCTGCTCTCCGCCCCCGCCCCCGCCGAGGCCCTGGCGGGCCGGGCCGGCCTCCGGGGCCAGCAGGGCCGAGCTCTGAATTCCGAGGTCCGCGCTGCCCTGAGCCCCAGACCCGCAACTTAGGACGCAGGAGTTAAACTTACTGAACGGTCCCTGGGTGTCGGTTAGGTGATAAACGTTTGGTGATATTCATTACTCATGTCACTATGCTAGTGACGTGCGGACTATGAGCTTCACCTAGAGGTGAGGAAACAGGCTAAAAAAATTTACTAGTTTGAAATCAACAGAAGGCAGCACTGCGAATCAAATCCAGGTTTGTCTTGACACGTCTTTATCATCCTTCTCTTAGATTTGCCACTTCGCAGCTTCCATTCCAGTGAGCCGGGAACAGGTAACAGGTGGGACAGGTATACTGAAAGCTGGAGACCCTCCTTCCGGAGCAGTGGGACAATTTGCTCCCTGTCGGTGCTCACTTATTTGCCCAAGTGTTCTGCAAAAATACATTTTTCAAGTGTATCACGAAAAGAAAACTGTGGAAAGCATTTCTCAGACCTTGTGCCTGTATTTTCAAACTGTATACTGGGACCAAGGGCACCTCTCATGAGGGGTTGTTGGAGAGTTAAGTAAACCAGTATTTCACATGAGTGCTAACATCTCGAGTACCCTCAGTACCTGTGAATTCTCTTTTCTTTTTGAAGCATTCCCAGGGACGTCTGGGCACTCACCCTCATCACTGGAGAGGGGACACAATCATTCTAGGCCAACGCCCTCTCTGACCCATGAGTTAATCTACTTAGGAAAATCACTCCCATAGCTATCTAATTAGTAACAGACAGGCAGCTAGAGGCCCTGTCTCTTGGACCTGTGCAACGGCTCTTGCCACCTCACCAGAAACTTCACAACAGCTCGGAGGCTAAAACGTGATTTTTCTCGGAGACCTGATGGTGGTGACGTGGGCGGGGACCTCCAAGAAGGCAAGAAGAGGAAGTCACCGGGCTTGAAGCCTGCTTGCCCCTTGGAGAGGGGAACCCAGCATCTCAGGCTTGAAGCCTGTCCTGCAGGGCTGGGCCCCTTCGGTAACTTGGGGAATCGTTGCAACCCAGTAAAAGATGGAAGGGGTGTGTGTGTGTATGTGTGTGTGCGCACGTACACGTGCGCTTCCAGCTATGTAATGTCCAAGTAAATGTAAAGTAGGAGTGAATATGCTGGCTTAGGTTTCTCTTCCTAGATAGGACAGGGTCCTCCCAAGATAAACCATTTCAGGGCCAGCACAGAATTTTGAAGGGACTTGATCTTGAAAAGTGAAACAGGATAATGGAAGTTTTCCAATATCATGAATTCTTGAGAACTGTTTGGGTTTTAAAATCACTACCCACTCAAGCAGCTGTTTTTCCCTTCCAAGGCTCCCTTTTGTGAAATGAGCTAGTACCTGGATAGCCCTTTCCCTTGGACACCCTGGAATGGAGGGGATATGAATGGCCTCTCAGTAGACTTGGAGCTCCAAAGGGAAGTAGGACCATGAAAGGACAAGACTCTCTCCTTTCGAAACAAAAACCTCCTTTTTTATCACAAAAATAATTAGTACTCATTGTAAAAAAAAAGTTAGATTTTTTTCAGAATCAGAAGAAAAGAAAAAAATTGAAATTCTGTACCCAGAAAACCACTGCTGATAATTTGATGGATAGCATTATATGTAATTAGAGTGAGCACACTGCTGTTTTCCTTGGACATTTTTTTTCCTTTAATTATATTATGACATGCTACTAAATACTTTCCATCCATGTCTTTATTTTTGTTACGATTTTATTTATTTATTTTTAGAGAGAGGGGAAAGGAGGGAGAAAGATAGAAACATTGAATTACAAGAGAGAGAAACATCAATCAGTTGCCTCTTGCACACTTCCAACCAGAGATCTGACCCACAACCCAGATATATGCCCTGGCAGGGAATCAAACTGCGACCTTTCAGTTTGTGGGACAATGCCCAACCCACTGAGCCACACCAGTCAGGGCTATCCATGTTTTAAAATGACTATTGAGTATTCTGCTGTGCATTTATTTAGCCAAAGCCTAATTGAAGGAATTAAGACTGTGTCCAGTAGCTTGCTATTGAAACAGCAATGAAGAATGACTGCAACAAAATCTTTGAGCACATTCTCGATTATTTACACAGGTAAATATCCTAGAAGTGGTGCTTCCGGGTTCAGGGGTATGATTGTCCTGCAGTAACCTTTTAAGCCAGATTCTCCTCACCACGTTTTCCCCAATTTTCTATACTTTTTATTCACCAAGAATTTTAGCACCCGTCACATGCTAGACATGCCTGGATACAGAGATGAATACTTTGTAGCACAAGGTGCCATAGACATTGTCAGGGAAAGCTTTCAGTAGTCAGATGCCCAGTTTGAGGAGGGTTGTGAAAGACCAGTAAAGTTTCTTGAAATTTTAGGTGGAAGATGAATGAGGAGCATTGAAGAAGGGTGGGAAGGACAAGAAGAGGTCAAGAGGAATTTCCTGTATGGAAACAGATGGCCTAAGAGCCTGTTATATGATCATATATTTGGGGAAATTGTGAGTTGTGTTGTATGCTTGTACTGAGTGTAGAGCTTGGAAAGAGGGCAGACACAGAAGGCAGGAGTAGCCTTTAATGCCATGTTAACAGTGTTTGGACCTTATTCACATAGTAAATGGAGTGATTTAAGGAGCCTCCAAGGTCATGATAAAATTGGATCCCAACACTTAATTCACTGAAGGTCACTCTCTTCAGTGGATCCCCAAACTCATTGCTGGGAAAAGAAAACAAAAGATAGCAAAATCTGCAAAGGAAACATCCCAAAAGAATGTTGAAATGAGCCCTGGCTGGTGTGGCTCAGTAGACTGAGTGCTAGATTGAGAACCAAAGGGTCGCTGGCCTGATTCCCAGTCAAGGTACATGCATGGGTTGTGGGCCAGGTCCCCAATAGGGAGTGTGCAAGAGTTACCCACACACTGATGTTTCTCTCCCTCTCTTTTTCCTTCTCTTCCCCTCTCTCTAAAAATAAATAAATAAAATCTTAAGAAAAAAAAGAATGTTGAAATGAAAATTGCAGAGAATCAATCAAATTCAGTGGTAGTAACTAACATGTCCATCACACTTAACAGTGTGCTGTTTTATCATTAGTAAGATTGGTCATGAGAAAGTTTCTTTTCTCTTCTCTAAAGAGAAGGGCCGTAATGTTGGTGCATGCCTAGAGATCACTTCAGATTCCTATCAGGAAAACAAATCAAAGACTTCCAATAAGTCTAAAAACACAGAGCATAGATTTTAGTATATGAAAGCCCTTCATAAACTGTAAATTAATATTCAATGAAAAACATTTCTTGGAGGTTGTTTTTAAAAAAACTTCAATTTATAGACAAGGGATCAATAATTCGAATGTCTTCTGGGACCAGGTAGATGATCACTTTCAGTGATACTGGAAATTTCTCGTCTATTTTCTTGTTGATTGTTTCCTCTCTCTCGTTTTTGCTGTCTCCTTGGAGAATTCTGGTTTCATGTATGTTAGACCATCTAATTCTATTTTCCAACACTTGCTATCTCCCTTTCATATTTTGTATCTGCATTTGGATAGGTTTTTTTCAGGATCTGACTTCTGAGTCACTAATTTTTTTCTTTTTATCATTTTATTTTTTTCTCTCATTTTAAAATTGTTGTTCAAGTATAGTTGTCTCCATTTTCCCTCCACCCCAGCCATCCCCACATCCCACCCTCGATCCTGCCTCCTTTGGCTTTGTCCATGTGTCCTTTATACATGTTCCATGAAAACTGTTCCTCCTTTTCCCCCCGTTATCCCTTCCTACCTCCCATCTGGTCACTGTCAGTTTGTTCTTTATTTCAGTGACTCTGGTTATATTTTGCTTGCTTGTTTGTTTTGTTGATTAGATTCCACTTATAGGTGAGATCATATGGTAATTGTCTTTCACTGCCTGGATTATTTCACTGAGCATAATGCTCTCCAGTTCCATCCATGCTGTTGCAAAGAGTAGGAGCTCCTTCTCTCTCTCTGCTGTGTAGAATTCCGTTGTGTAAATGTACCATAGTTTTTTGATCCACTCATTTACTGATGGGCACTTAGGTTGCTTCCAGCATTTGGCTATTGTAAATTGTGCTGTTATGAACATTGGGGTGCATAGGTTCTTTTGAATTGGTGTTTCAGGGCTCTTAGGGTATAATCCCAGCAGTGGAATTGCTGGGTCAAAAGGCAGATCCATTTTTAGTTTTCTGAGGAAATTCCATACTGTTTTTCCATAGTGGCCACACCAGTGTGAGACTGTTCTTGTTTGTGTCTGCTTCTTAAATTGATCTGTTTTGATTCCCTGCATTTGTGGTGTGAACTTCTATGGTAGGAGAACTGTGAGATTCAGTGGTGCAGTCTCCTTGATCTTTTGAACTTGATGCTCTTGAGATGCCCTTTATGCCATTTATGTTGGCCCTCTGGATGTAATTGGGTTTTGATTATCATTGGATCATTCTTTGATGGGTCCTTCCCTCAAGCTGGCTGACTGTGGGTCGCTCCACCCACGATGTCTTAGATGCTGTTGTGCAGGTGCAGTCAATAAGTGCTGAAGATTATTCTTCTGTCTGTCCAAGGCTATAAGGCTTCTCCCTCACTATTGTTCAGTTATTTGCTCTGGGTGATTTCTCCACAATTTAATTGTAATACCAGATTGGTCCTGGTAGGCAGTTAGTGTGGCTTCCATTTATTTCTCTGCCATCTTGCTTCCTCCTCCCAGGATATCTCTTGCCTTTTTCTCCGGCCTCCGGCCTTCTTCTGCAGGTATGGCTAAGTGCTCCCACAGCTGCCCACCAATACCTGGCTTCCACTGACACGAGCCTCTTGGTGCAGCTGCCATTTCTGGAGTAGTGTGTGTCCTGCTGCACTGCCAGGGCGGGAGAAGGAGGAAGGAAGGAGACAGCGCTCTGGTGGGTCTGCCCCTGCACTGCTGGACTGCAGCTGGGAAGGTACATGCCTTCTGTTGTTGAGCGGCTGAGCCCAGGCCCCAGGGCCTCCCCCCACTGGTCAGCTCCACGCCTGGAGTCCTAGCGTCCCATGACTACTTAATTTTTTTCTTTAGCTATGTCTTATCTCCTTTTGAATTTGAGTTTTAAACTTCCATCATATTTTTCATTCCTATAAATTCTAGTACAGATTTGTTTAGACAATTCTGTGTAGCCTCTGATTTCTTTCTTATAGTTTGAGGCTTTTATTTCTTGAAACAAAGGATTTAAAGGTAAGCCAATTTTTCCCCTGGCTTGACTTTTATGTGAAATCAGCAGTTTTTAAATGCTGGCTATCAATTTAAATTTATTTTTTAAGCAAAGTAGGGAACTCTCTGAGGTTGGATAAAAAGTAAAATGGAAAGATTTCTTTTACATTAGAGGAGTGGATGAAAAAGGGGCCAGATACTAACCTGACAAGCTCAGCAGGAGGCAGTGCAGGACCCTTCAAACTCAGAGACCAAAAGTAACCACAAAGGATGGTCTGAATGTAAAAATTTCTAACTAAAAGTGAGTCATGGCAGGGAGTCACATTCTAGGTCTGTATCTTCCTTGACAAAGGTCAGTCTTTACCTTAAGTAAGCCTGTTATATTTTGTATCTAAGACAACATACCCTTGGAATGCCAGAGTAATCCCCCTTTTCTGGACCCCTCAGGGTATATCCTCCACACAAGAGCATCGATCACAGAACACCTAATTGTTATCTCATTCCCCAAATACCATCTCCATGTGCTCTAAATGTCAATTGTTCACTATCTTATACCAATATAAAAGAAATATCTCTCCCTCCATTTTACTCTTAATCCAATCTGAAAGATTTCCTCACTTTGTTTTCTCCCACCTCCCTAAACTATCATCAGATTTCATGTGACCCTTCCCCCTTACATCTCCTCCTTTCACTGTGATGTATGAATTAAGCTGCCATTTTCCAGAGCATTTTCTCAGTCTGTTGAGGTTTTGCTTCCTGGAAATTGTCATCTGTTTTGCTGAAATAAACTCATAAAAATTATGTACAGGTTTGGATATTTCTTACATTGGCACAACCCATCGATCAAGCCTATGTGTATTGTGTCTGTGTGATGGAGAATGCATTCCATTGGAATGCATCTTTTAGGTTCAATAATCACAGACTTGGAGAGGAAAATCTATTTTCAAGTTTCTGTTTCTTTTTCTCTATAAATTTACCTTCCAGATAGTGTCTAGATTTACTGTTTAGGAAAAATATTTATATATCACAATATAAGGAAATACTCATATAGGATAACACCCCGATCTCAGAGATTTTACATTCTATGCAGTATGTGAGATAGACTGAAATATCAAAAGATTGAAAGAGAGAGAAGCAACTAGGAAGTCACTCTCTTGGGTTGGGTCTGGTTTTAAAGAGTTGTAGCTAAAGTGGGCATGTTGCCACTAGAAAGAATGGAGCCAATATCAGATATTTAAAGGAAGATGTGACAGAAATTGACAACTGAGTATGTGTAGGGTAAAAATAAGAGAGAAATGGTATTTCTGGTTAGTAAATGGGAAAATTCTAACCAAGCATTGTATGTTTCATGGTTGTTTAAAGGATGCCTTCCATGATTGTTTTGAAGGAAAATTTTTAAAAGCTCAATGTCACTTTTCTTTTGATTTATTTCTTGTAAATCAAAGGCAATTGGAATGATTTTCCAATTTATAGAAGGCTCAAAGATGTTAATAAATTTTTATATAATTAGCAGAAGGGAAAACATCCAGGTATTATGGGAAATATTTTAGCTGATACATTCATGTGTATTATCCTGTCTTCTACCTTCTTATCATTATAGGATTGGCTTTCTCCTTTAATAAACAAACAAAAAAATGTACATAGGCACATCAAGATTTTAAAATCTCTGTAGGCTTCTCATGTTGGAAAGCTTCATTGAAATAGACCACCAATATTCCCCTAAATCAATGCTGTTATTTCACTCTGGCATTTCACTAACATTGATTGTTTGAAGGGGCTATAGGGAAATTGATGACATTAAGTAAGATAGATTATGGATCGCATTCAACTCTCATCTCTCGGTAGGCCTAGTAGAAGTAATTCTCCTTATTGCTTTTGGAAGTTGTGAGCATAAGCCTTTGTGTACTTAAGATTTTACCATAAAAAATCTGTCAATCTCCTAATCCTTGCAATAGGTTGCAATTGGGCTTTAAATTTAGGTGTAGTTGGTTTTTTGGTGGGACAGCAGCTTGATTGTAAATGATTAAAACCCAACACATTTTTCCCCTCTTCTGCACCTTTTTAGTTCTAAAACACATGGTAAGTGTTTTAGTTCCAAAACACTTATTAACCCCCTAGAATAAAGACAGCACTAGGAGAATTGGGTTGCTTATGTAGATTTAGGACACAGTGCAAGGACCCAGGTAGGATTATGGTTGTAATACTTTAAAAATTACCAAGCAAATTCACCTGAACGATGTCACATTTGAATCTCACTGCTGCAATTCTGTCCTGATAGTTGGTTAGTGCCTTAGTTCAGGTGACTATTAACAAAGCACCGTAGACTGGGTAGTTTATAGACAATAACATTTATTTCTCACAGTTCTGGAGGCTGCGTGTCTGAGATCAGAGTGCCAGCATGGTTGGGTTCTAGTAATAACCATCTTCTGGGTTGCAGACTACCCTCTTATTGTATCTTCACATGGCAGAAAGACAGTGAGAGAGCTGTCTGGGGTCTTTCATATGGGCACTAATTCTATTCTCAAGGGCTCTACCCTCATGACCTAATTACCACCCACAGGTACTACCTCCTAATATGGTAACATTGGGGGTAGGATTTCAACACAAGATTTTTGGGGGGAGAAGAAGGACACAAAGATTCAGTCCATTGCAGTTGGGCATGCCTATTGTACCAGTGTAGAGACAGATTATCAGAGTTGCTTTGAAGTTTTTTGTTCAGTATCACAAAACTCACACATATGAAAACAAGGACTAGAACCTAAATCTTATTGAAAAAAGTCTGGCATTTTCTGCCTCAAATTCCTTCTCAGCCATTCAGTTTAATGAGTGTTCCTTTGAGGCCCATCACATGTGTAACTTCATGAGGCTCTGAGGGTGGCAAGACTGCACATGTGATGCCACTGGTCTCAGAGGACTTAGAGCTTATTTGGTCAAAGTTTGTGTACATATAAAATGGCTACAGCATGAACTGTATTTTCATACAGTATTTTAGGACTGCAGAGAAAGTGAAAATCATCATGGGCTACTCATTGGGGAAGACTTCATGGAGGAGGCCTATGGGTGTTCATAGATGTGGTACAACAAAAAGGGTCACTAGGAGCTAACCCTCTTGGGTGCCCACCCTGTGTCAGGTACTGTGCTAGGTCCCTCTCATAGCTCCTCTCCTTTCAACCTCACCATAGTCCTCTGAGGAAGGAAGGTGTCATACTCTCCACTTTGCAGATGAGAAAAACCATGCTCAGAGAGGTGGAAGGCACAACTGTCCAAACACACAGATGGGACAGTACCAATGGTGAACATATGGGGACAACTGTCCTAACCCTTAACCACAACTAAACATGATTTTATATTAAAATATGACTTTAAAATGCATGCAAAATTCTGTACAGTCTCCCAAAGTGAAAAAAACAATGGCAGTTCCCCCTTGCTGGACATATGGTCAGACCTGTGGGATAGAACAGAGAGGGGGAATATGTTATGTTCCACACTTATACTTTATAAAAGAAAGTCCTGGCCCACAAAATAATGCCCTTAACACATTTCATACCGCTCACGAGTTTTCTTGTGTTTCGGGAACCTCAATCCATAAGCAAAAATGAAGTATAAACAGTTTCTGCTATCAGAAGAGTCTCACAAACAATGGGAAGACAAAGAAACAATTCCCAAATGAAAGGGAAGGAGGAAGACTCAGAAAGAATGCTAAATGAAATAGAGGCATCTCAACTATCAGATACTGAGTTCAAAGCAATGATTGTCAGGAAGCTCAGTGAGCTCACAATGAGCTACCAGAAACTACAGGGAAGCTACAATGAGCTCACTGCAAATGATATCAACATGAAAAAGGAAATAGAAACTATCAGCAAGGGCCAAGAGGAAATGAAGAACAGTTTCTGCTATTGGTGGTGAGAGACTGGATAATGGATGACAATAATGAAGGCTCTCCGGAACCAGAGACAAATCTGTCCAGCCCTTCCCCTGGGGGTGCAAGGAGAGCACCTCATAAAGATCCACCCAAAAGGCTGTCAGGTGATATGAAGCAGCATGAACCTACATGTATTCCAGCAAGTGGAAAGAAAAAATTTCCTAAGAGAGCCTGCAGAGTTTGTGCCGCCCATGGAAAAAGGAGCGAATCTAGATACTTATGTAAATTTTGTTTGGTCCCTCTTCATAGAGAAAAATGTTTTACACAGTACCATATGTTAAAAAAGTACTAGGAACTTTAATTGTTTAATTAGTTGTTTAATTGTTTTTGTAAATAAAAATGTTATAATTATTGAAAAACAACACCTAAAGTGCATTATGATCTGTAGTTATGATGATTTAAATAATGTGCAGTTTGCCCAAAAATGTGCGGTCCCTGGCATATTAGAGATTTCTATGCGGTATGCAATGTGTTAAGCTTCAAGGTAATTGTTTAAAGGCCAAGTAGTCCATCAAACATTTTGCCAAACTAGTAAAATAAAACAAGAGGGTCAACATAAGGACTGTACTAAATCTTCGAAAGAAACTCTGTTTTGTGGCCTAATACTTGGTGGACAACCTGTTTTAGGAGGCTGAGTTGTCACAGCATTCTTTCCCAAACCATTGAGAGAGGTGATCCGGGAGAAAGTTCATCTCCCTAGACAAGTTTCTAAAGCTATCAAATATGGCTTACCTGTGCTTTTCTAGAACTTTTATTCAAAGTGCTTTTTGTACACATATTTACAATGCATACATAGTCTGTCTTTTGTTGAGTTGTAGGAGTTTTTATATTATTTTAGATATTAAACCCTTATCAGATATATGATTTGCAAATATTTTCTCTCATTCTGTGGGTTGTCTTTCATTTTCTTTCAATATTAGCAAAGTTTTACTTCAATTTTTTCTGCTTATAGATAACTCTGAAAAAGCCCACATGTAAAACAGTAACAGCTCTGGAGGCCACTGAGAATGCCTTTCAAATAAGAGGTACTGCTCAAAATCTCTACCATGCTGGGGGCCAAGGTGGCGGGTGGGGGTGGGTAGGGCTCTGTCAGCAGGACTCCCAGGTCTCTCCTCCCCAACCCCCTTCCCTGTAGTAGATCAGACTCTGCAACATTGAC
Source organism: Phyllostomus discolor (assembly GCF_004126475.2). Lineage (NCBI taxonomy): Eukaryota > Metazoa > Chordata > Mammalia > Chiroptera > Phyllostomidae > Phyllostomus > Phyllostomus discolor. The sequence goes on along the minus strand of NC_040907.2, from coordinate 47,558,622 downwards.
AGCTTGGAACTCTCAAGGGTGCCTGAATGTTCAGGTATGTTAGGGGAAAATGCCAGGATTTCAAGATTGTTCACCTGCCAGCCATGTGCCAGTTCAAAGGGCCCTGGGCCAGTACCCTCTTCCTGTTTCAGCCACAGTTAGAGCCAAGCACTAGGCTGGCTTGGGCCTGCTGGGGGCATGGGGTGAGAGGCAGCCTTTTACCACCAGCAGCCTTCCTCTCTAACCCCCAGGACTTTTTGCTGTCAGTGGTCTCGTGCAGTGTCAGGTACTGCTGAAACCTACCCCTGGCTCTGAGGCAGACAGTGAGGGGTGGCAGGCAAAGGTCCCAGGACTGTGCCTGAAGTAGCTCCTGGCCCCTCCAGCTCTGGCCTGCCTGTATCTTTATTTCTAGACTGTTCTCCATTTCAGTGAGGGGAGAGTGCAGCAGGGTGCTGGCAGCCCTCAGCTCTTTGTGTGTGTGTGTGTGTGTGTGTATTGGGGGCTGGGGGTTGCAGGGGCAGAGGACAGAGGCCCAAGTGAGAGCTAAACAGGAACTCCCCTTGAAGATGGCTCCCCTTGAAACTGTTCCCAAGGGGCTGCTCAGGTCTGACCAGCTGGGTGATCACCCAGGGCTCAGGCAGGACAGGATGAACCTGGAGCCACAGTGTTAAAGAATGATCCAAGGGAGGACTGCATGGGGAGAGGGTATGGTGAGTATTCAGGTGTATGTGCTTGCCAGTGCCCAGCTATCAGGAGGCAAAGCAGTGCTCCCTGGACTGGTCCATGAAGTCCAGTTGGGCAGGCACACATCCTGGCTCATGGGCAAGAGCTCCAGCGGCTCTCCATCCAGGGGTGGATGGTGGTCCCAGATCATTAACTTGTTCACAAAACCCTAGCTGTAGTTTCAGGTTTCAGGAACTCTTCTCACCATGTACCATAGCTTGAAGCAAGCTTAATGTTTGTTCCTCAGTTCTCCCAGTTCTGGCAGCAGCAGGATGTCATTCTCAGTCTTACCGGCAAGAGCATGTGGCTCTTCAAGTCCTTAATGAAGACCAAAATTAACTGCAGCATCTGAATGATGCCTGTTCCTTCTACAATCATGCTGACAGACTTCCCTGTCTTGATGTTGGGGTTGGATTTCTTGTCTGGACAGATGGCAAACTTTCTTTGCTCTGGTAGACTAGCAGCCCATTTGGGTATTGGAATTCAATGATGTCTCCTAATTCATATTTTCTAGATACTGCAACATCTTTCCTTCCAGTGAGAAATTTGGGATGGGTGTCTTTGAAGTAAACCTTGATGACAAGGTCCACTAAGCCTTTGTCATGGCTGGACACACATTTGGGTAGGCTCGAGCTGAAAGGTAGGTATGTTAGCATTCAGGAAGGCCCAGAATGTGATGGGGCCATAGCAGGGTGAAGTAGAACTGCTGGGTGTTATGGCTGATGATCTCCTTGTTGATCAACCACAGTGGGTTCTTGATGTCTGGGCTTTCAAAGGTGACCATTGGGGCCCAATGCTGGATAGCTGGGCAGGCTGTAAAGGAACCAGACTGGGGAGAGCCCCACAGTCCACTGTGCTGAGCTGGGCTCCGTGGTGATGACCAAGACAGGTGGGCCACCTCTTTTCACTTTCTTAATAATGTCCTTTGATGCACAAAAGTTGTGAATTTTGATGAAGTCCAGTTTATCGATTTTTTCTTTTGCTGCTTATGCTTTTTGTATCATATCTAAGAATCCATTGCCAAATCCAAGGTCACCAAGATTTACTGCTATATATTCTTCTAAGAGTTTTATGGCTGAATTTTGCATTAATTTTTTTTAAGACTTCTCTTTTTTTAAGATTTTATTTATTTATTTTTAGAGAGGGAAGGGAGGGAGATAGAGAGAGAGAGAGAGAGAGAGAGAGACATCAATGTGCGGTTGCTGGAGGTTCTGGCCTGCAACACAGGAATGTACCCTGGCTGGGAATCGAACCTGGGACACTTTGGTTCCCAGCCTGCGCTCAATCCACTGAGCTACGCCAGCCAGGGCGCATTAATTTTTTTATAGCATTTCAAGGATGGGTCCAACTTTATTCTTTTTCATGTGGAAATCTACCTGGTGAAGAGACTAATCTTTCCCCATTGAATGAAATTGGCATTTTTGTGGAAAATCAGTTTGCCAGAGATGTATGGGTTTATTTCTGAACTGCCAAGTCATTTTATTGATGTATACGTCTATCTTTATGCTGGAATCACACTGTTTTGATTACTGTTGCTTTGTATAAGTTTTGAAATCAGGAAGTATGAGTCATCCAACTTTGCTCTTCTTTTTAAACACTGTCTTGGCTTTTCTGGGCCCCATGCAATCCCATATGAATTTGAGCATAGATTTTTCCATTTCTGAAAAAGTGCTGTTTAAATTTTGACCAGGTGTATTGAATTTGTAAATCACTTTGCCATCTTAACAAATTAAATTTTCAATCCATGAACATGAACATTTTTTCATTTATTTGTCTTCCTTAATTTCTTTCAACGTTTTAAAATTTTCAGCGTGTAATATTTCACCCCCTTAATTTTTTTAGGTATTTTATACTTTTTGACATATTATAATGTTAGTGTGATTGCTTTTTAATTTCCTTCTTGAATTGTTCATTGCTAGTATATAGAAACATAACTACAAATTTGCTGAATTTGTTTATTAACTCTAGCTTTCTTGTGGATCTCTTGGTATTTTCTATATATAGGATCATTACATCTGCAAATAGAGATAGTTTTACAGACTTTCCAATCTGTTTGCCCTTTATTTTTCTTGTCTATCTGCTCTAGCTAGAAATTCCAGTATGGTGTTAAAAGCAGTGGTGAAAGCAGGAGGCATCCTTTTCTTGTTCCTGATCTTAGGGGGAAAGCTTTCAGTCTTTTCCTACTGAGTATGATGTTAGCTGTGGCTTTTCATAAATGCTCTTTATCATGTTGGAAAAGTTCCCCTTTACTCTTAGTTTTCTGAGTGTTTTTATCATGAAAGGGTATTGGATGTTGTCAAATGCCTTTTCTATGACAACTGAGATGATCATTTTTTAACCTTTGTTCTGTTAATGTGGAAAACTGAGAGACATCACCCTATCTTGGCTCCCTGGTTGCTAAGGTGTTCTGCCTAATACTGGTCCTGCCAGCAGTCAACAGCCAGTTATGCTTTCCCTGGAAGGCACACATAAAGTGCCCAGTCCCCTCATCGGGCAATAATTCTGCAAATGCCATGTCTTCTACACTTCTGCTAAGACCCAGGCTTAGGAAAATTTATGAAGGAAACAGAGATGGTCTTACGCTGTCCCCTGGGTACCCAGTTTTGATCCCATTACCAAGTTACTATGTTTTCCCATGTTCTTTATCTATCCATTTGACACAGGGTGCCTGTGACTGTAGATACAAAGATTTTATATGGTCCCTACTGTCCCATAAACTCACAGCCTGGGATGGTGTAGAGTGGAGGTAGATATGCAAACAAATAATGAAAATAGAATATGATGAAAGTAAGTATGAAATTATATGAAAAGAACTCTGAGAAACTAAAGGAGGAATCCTTTTTACCTGGGGGAGCTGAGGAGGTTTTTTTCACAGTATGTGCAGGAAACCACAGGGAAAGCAGAGGCTTGGGCCTGATTATGTATGTATGCCTGACTGTGGCATTGGACTTGATCCTCCAACAACAAAGGAGCCATTCTTTCCTTTCCTCTTTTATTGCCCTGCATCTTAGAACTTTAAGGCCTTGGTCCCTGCTAATAATAAAATAATAACCAATGGTTTTAGGCCTTACAATGTGTCAGACACTGTACTAAATGCTCTGAATTCATTATTTAACTTGCTCTTCACAACAACCTTAGAAGACAAAATATTATCATCCTCATTTTACATATTAAAAAAACCCCTGAGGTTTAAAACTCAAAGTTACACAAGTAGAAATATGCAGAGCTAAAATGTAGCTCTGACTCACTGCCAAGCCTGTGTTCTTAGAAACACAAGTCAGCAGGGTTTGGTGCAGTTGAGGGATGGGAAAGAGTGGTCTGTCTCCCCAAACCAGCCCCAAAACTTCTCCACATTTTAAAATGTTCATACCTCCTACTGGGGCTGATAGCAACACTCTGAAACCACCTTGTTGAGGTGGCAGTGGCAGTTACTATGGAGAAGGGCTTCAAAGGATGTGGACTGCAGTGTCAATTTACCTCCAAGGACTGTGGTTGCTGCTGGGTGACACTGAGCTAATGATTAAGCTGCTCTTGTGTGAGTCAGCTAATGCTCCTCCCAAATAATGTAGTGTTAACGCATTTAAAAAGTACCTGCCCCATTAAGCTGAATGTCAGACTTGAGTGTCAACTCCCATTTTACACTCTAAAAGGGAGCAGGAATTCCACTGAACTCTGCCAACCAAGAACTTAGTGTTGACATCAGCTCTGTAAAATTGTGTGTGTGCAAATAAATAACCTAAAGTTCAGAAAGGTGAAACCATTTGTTCAAGTTCAGAGTCAATTTTCTTTGTATTACTCCAGGACTCTAACTGTTGGGGTGCTCCTTTTTTATTTTTTATGCTAGTGAATAACTGCCCTTCTTTTTAATAATGAGAATTTAAATGTTTCTAGAAAAGCATTAGAGTAGTATAGTGAAAAAAGTGGGAGCTTTGAAGTTAGGTCTTTCTGGGTTAAAATTCCAGTTCCGACTCTGTTGTAGTGTAACCTTTGGCAAATCACCTACACTCACCTCAAAAGATAATTGTCAGAATTGAAGCAGATGGCTGGTCCCTAGGGAAATGTTAGCTCTTGCCAGCTCCTCCTTGGTGTAACATGAGTGGGCATCTCCAGCCCTCTCAAGCAGTTGATTAAATACTCAATACGTGCTTAGAGGTATTTGTATTTATTTCAATTAAAACAAACTCCTGCCATGTGGCATTTTCTGGGGGAAATTTAGGGAAGGTATTGTGAAGCTGGGCTAATGATACAGCTCCCACAGGTTAGGACTCAATAGACCCACCATGAGTAAGGCCCCTTTGCCATGAGAGTGCTGGGAGGAACTGTGAAATATCTGCTCAGGGAGACAAAACATACAGATGCAAAGTGAAACAGCAAATAGAAGGCCACAGAGGACAAGTTTTCAAGGAGCAATTAGGTAATAAATGTGTGAATTGGGAAGACAGAGAGAAAGAGACCACTTAGCATGGACCACTTTGAAACCCTTCCTGACCCATTTCCTGCACTCTTTCTTTCTTCGGTCCCTCCATAGCCTTTTGAATTTCTGTTAGAGTTACCAGTGCACTTACTTCTTTGTAAATATCACTATCTCTTAATAACCTGTGCCACCATTCCTCTTGTGGATTTCCAGCTCCTCCTTGGAAAATTAGGTACCCGTAATAGAATAGGTTGGAGAGAGGCTGAAGGAAGTTGAGACCCAAGGACTTGGATGTTAGAAGAGGGGCAACTTGCTATGCATACTAAAAGGAGAATTTGGCATTCTTGGGGGATAATATGGGGTGAAGAGTATGAGGAAGAAAGGAGAGAGGGGAGTGGGAAAAGGGAGAGAGCAGCTAGCAATGCAGCAGAGCTGATTATTCCCTCCAATTACATACATCTCCAGCAGCTGCTACAAAACTCAGGCAGCTTTGTGAGTGCCTTTGATGAGAAAACCAGGAAGGGGGAGAGTTTCATTTCAACACTGTGTAGAACAGATTAGACGTGAGGAGGTAAAAGTGACTCTCTGGAAGTTACCTGGCTCTTGAAATAGCTGTATATTTCCATAAGCTAGGTAAAGGGTTGAGAGTTCAAACCAGGTTTACCTGGATCTTTAAGAGACAAAGGGATGTCAGCTGACTTTTATCTCCAATTCCTTTCTCTTTCCTCCTCTCCCTTTCCCTCCAAAACTTACCCAGTATAGTGCCCAACTATAGGCACTTTGAAAATATCTGTTGTGCTGAGTCAAATATAAATATTATACATGGTTTCTGATGTTACCATACATAAAACTGAATGAAAAAAAAAACACATGCATTTCATACATAAATAAACCTAATCTTAACAATTCTGGAAAGGATATAAATACCAACTAAATATAGGCTTAACACTTTCCCATCTCTTTTTCAGTATTCTTCAAGGGCCAGCCCACATCTCATCCTCCAGGAAGTCTACCGGATTTTCAGTGACATTTCCTGTGTCTGAAGTCTTATGACATTTCCTGCCTGTATCAGCCATTTGACACTTGATCATTTATTTTTCAGATGCATGTCTTGCCTTTTCCACTAAATACTAACATCCCCGAGGGCAGGAAGAGGGGCCACTCTCGCTGAGGGCCTAGTATAGTACCCACTATTCGTAGTGGTTCAATTTTACTGATGATTTGTGTAGTGCATTGTATTCTCAGAACTTGACAACTTTACTAAATAAATATTTGTTGATTTGAGCCGAATTGTTGGGTGCCATAAACCTCTGAGAATATATGATTCCTACATATTACTCTCATAATAGAATAACAGGAAATTAGAACTTGGAAAGAAATCAAATCTAATTTTTGTTAATTTATAAGCAATTTTCCTATTGCTTTTGGGCAGGTAATTTTGACTTTCCACCTCAAAAGCAAATATGATTTCTTGGCTAATAACTTTCATATGAGGTTAAATAAAGATAAACAGAATTTTGATGCTGACATTATAAAATCATGTGATCTAACCCATAAATGTGTGCTTAGGGAGGTTAAACAGACTGCCTTATGTTTCTTCAGTCTGTTGCAGAGCTCATCTAGCATTCAGTTCTCCTGCTTTCTGGTCCAGTGGTCTTTCCAGGGCACCAAGCTTGTCAGAATACCATATTTTTACAAAGTGTTTTCATTATTAATGCAGTATGCTAAGTCTCCAGGGTAGAGTAATTTATTACAGCTAGGAAAGTCAGTCCTAAGAAGTCTGCTAGTCCTATAAAACTGAATAGATTTTGAAATAAAGCATCCTTGGGGCTCACTGCCTTCTGAGGGGGCCAGCATCTCATATGATATATACAAGGTCTGTCCGGAAAAAGTCCAGCTGTTGTTAATATAACGAGAACAGTTTGCACAATGTAGATGTAGCCTAACAGCCAAGGAGAGTGAACTGGAATGCACATGTGTGAACAATGGTGGCTTCACTGTACTAGTCAGTGGGGACAGTGGATCCTGTTGAGTGAGCATGGGTACTGTGTAGCTGTTGCATTCAAAATGACTGAGCAAGTAGAGCAATGAATCTACATCCAATTTTGTGTTAACCTTGAACATTTCTCTGCTGAAACTATTTGGATGTTTCAGAAGGCCACAGCTATGGGCAACTGGTGACTGGCAGCTTCATAACAACAATGCACTTCTTTTTTTTTTTTTTTTTTTTTTTTTTTTTTTTTAAAGATTTTATTTATTTTTAGGGAGGGAAGGGAGGGAGAGAGAGAGGGAGGGAGAGAGAGAGAGAAACATCAATGTGCGGTTGCTGGGGGTTATGGCCTGCAACCCAGGAATGTACCCTGGCTGGGAATCGAACCTGGGACACTTTGGTTCCCAGCCCGCGCTCAATCCACTGAGCTACGCCAGCCAGGGCTTACAACAATGCACTTCTTTATGCATCATGGTCTCGTGCAAAGTTTTTTGATGAAACATCAAATCACTCACGTGACTCAGCTCTACTATATAGCCCAGATTTGGTGCCCTGTGACTCCTGCCTTTTCTCAAAACTAAAATCACCTTTGAAAGGGAAGGTTATTTCAGACCATCAGTGAGATTCAGAATAATACAGTGGGGCAGCTGATGGTCATTGGGAAAACTGTGTGAGATCCCAAGGTGCCTACTTTGAAAGGGACTGAGGTATCATTGTCCTATGTACAATGTTTCTTGTATCTTCTTCAATAAATGTCTCTGTTTTGCATGTTATATGGATGTATAACTTCTGAACAGACCTCGTGTATATATCCCATAAGTGAGCCTTTCTTTATGGAAATTCATTATAAATTAGCCTTATTGATTCTATTATATCGCTGTTCATTACAGGAACCACAAAACCTTCTATTAGATTAAAGCCATAATAAATAAGATTAGTAACACTTTTCTGCTCTGTATATTGAGTGTTTTTATAATAAATTGATGTTTATCTTTTTAGAAATTACCACACTGACATATTAAAAATTGTATCAGATATTTTGATGTTTTTGGCAAAAACATTTGAGCATCTTGTAATAACCAATGATATTAACTATTATTATTAATCATCATGATGGCCCTTTAAAGTGGATGTTATGATTAGTCTTACAGATGAAGAAATCAAAGCTTATAGAAATTTAATATTTTGCCAAGATCCCACAATAGGGGGACCAAGATTAAATGAGGTAATATACATGTACTTGGCACAGTGCTGGGCAGCACTGTTTATTGAATAAATGCAACTGAAAGGGTAAGTGCGAAGTGAGTAAGGTGAAGCTGTTATGAAGACGGTACATAAAGCACATGTTATAAGTTCCTATATACAATACATGTATGACTAAAATTTAATTGAGCTTCCTTATAATCCAAGGGAGAGATATAATCAGGGATAAGTGATAAGTAACCTTTCCCAAGAAAAGTGTAATAATTTCTCCAGTTCAAACCTAAGGGTCCTTTTTCAAGACAGAAGATTTAATACCCTAGCAAGGGCCTTGGAGGATGAGGCAAAGTCACTATGGGATGGCTGTCAGAAGCCTGGGAAAAGTGATGGCCAAACCTGAGTGAGGGAGAAGCCTGCACTGTCCTGTCAGAAGGCAGAGGAAGGATTATGAAGTTGAGGAAAAGGACATGCTAGAATGGGATCTTATATAAGGTCAGAAGACTCACCAGAGGATTATATTCCATGGGAGGCCCAAAGAACATGCCATTCACCAAGACCATTAATAATGCACTGCCAAGAGGGGTACCAGCATCAGCAAGAAGTGCAGTCTACCTCTGAAGGCTGGGGCTTGGAGTAGAAGAGTGGTCCCAGAGCTGGGTTCCTTGACAGTCACAGACATAACAGGGCTCCTCCCAAGTAATAGAGACCAATTGTAAGTGCTTAACTACCAGAAGCCAAGAGGCCACTATTACCATAATAACCTATAGAGTCAGAGGGGCAGCCAAGGTGGCTTGGTCTGCAGGAATTGTAGAAAGGGTTAATAGATTGTGGTATGGTGAGGGGCAAAGCTGTAGCCAGCAAAGGTACTACATAAAATCTTGAAAACATAGGGGGGGCCCATGACCATGAGGTCCTCTGGTTACTTGACAATATGAATCAAGAAGCTAACAATATGCAGGCCATTTGACTCAGTGGTTCTATTTCTGTGAACTTCTCAACTAATTATCTAAATATTACATATTTAATTAAGTTATTTGCATGAAGAAATCCATTAGTTATGACTTATGTAGCAACATAGGAAAATGCTTATAAATTAAAATAAGTAGCGCTGGCTGGTGTAGCTCAGTGGATTGAGCGCAGGCTGCAAACCAAAGCATCGCAGGTTCGATTCCCAGTCAGGGCACATGCCAGGGTTGCAGGCCACAGCCCCCAGCAACCACACACTGATGTTTCTCTCTCTCTCTCTTCCTTCCTCCTTTCCCTCTCTAAAAATAAATAAATAAAATCTTAAACAACAACACACAAAAAACCTGAAAAAAAATTAAAATAAGTATAAGGAACAAGTTACAAAATAACATATACACCATGATAATACTTATACTAAAATACATCCAGTGAAAAAAATAAGTGAAAGAAAATATATAACACAGTAAGCATGTTTATATTAGGCTTGTAAGATTACAGGTGACTTCCATGGTATTTTAGTTGTTTTGTTCAATAGAACCATTTAAAGGCAAACCTCATTGTTTGAATCTATTTTCCCACTGTGATCTCAGCTAGCTTTTGCAGAGAAATAGACTGGTGAGCAAATGTTCTTTTGATGAAGATTTATGTCTGAAGCTCATGTGTGTATAATTGTTGGTTGGATTGAAATTTTTAAAAGGCATTTCCTAATAAGAAGCTTCTATTTCATTACGTTTGGTTTACTTCAGTTCAGATGGATACTTGTAACAGAACTAATTATATTAACATGTTGGAAGGAAATACTTTTCACACTGTTCTCTTTCTCTTTCCTATATATTCCCTATAGAGTGATGTTAAATCTTTTTTCAATTCTTAAATATTAAATTGAATTCCTTATTTATTTGGTAGTGTCCTTGGTCAACTTGTCAACTAATTCACACAATTTGCAAGCTACATGAGATTCCTTCCTCTGCTGCAGCGCCCACATTTCATCAGTCACCACACACCGTCTATTCTGTCTCCTCAGACTTTTGACATCTTCCTGGCATCCCTCCCTCCCTAGTCCACTACTTTAGATATATTCTCATCATTTGCAGCCTGCAGCTCTTCAGTGCTATGAGATTAATCTCCTACCTTCCGATCCATTTTCCACATCTTCCCTAGGTTAGTGTTTCTCAATGGGGTGAATTTTTGTTCCCCAGGAGACATTTGGCAATGTCTGAAGACTTTTTGGTTGTTGTAACTGGGCCAGGAGTGGGGTAGGGGTTTGTGGAGGGTAAGGAGGAGTGAGATGGATTGCTACTGGCATCTAGTAGTTAGAGGACAGAGATGTTATGCTGCTAAACATCCTACAATGCACAACACAGCCCCACAACAAAGAATTTTCCTGCCCAAAATGTCAATTGTGCTGAGGTTGAGAAACCCTGACCTAGACTGATTCTTCTAAAATAAAAACCTGCCTAAATACCTCAAAAACACAATATTTCTTTTAGACAAAAGCTTTTACATAAGGTTAATCTTTCCCCTAGCTACACAGTATACATACTTATTACTTCCTGAACATGCCACTGACTCCCTGGCTCCTGTGACTTGACTGATGCTTGTAGCCTCTTGATTTCCTCAGGCTGGGTTGGGTGGTCCTCCTCTGTGATCACTTTTATTTTAACATGGGAAAGACATTTATTACCAAACTATAAATTAGAGGTGGTGGGAGGAATGGGAGGAGCCGAACTGATCACTTCTGGGGCCTCTGCTCTTTTCGTTTGTCTTCCTGGGGACCTGGATTCAGAGTTCCTCCTCAATGCACTCCTTCAATTGGACCACCTTTGGTTGCAGGTAGAAAGAGCCATCCACAGATTTATTGTTCACTTTAAATAGGTGTTCATAATTCTGCAGGGAAGGGGAGATGGTGAGAGTCTTTGAGTTACAGAGGCAGGGGAAGCCTCTGGATTTCCTTGGGGCTCAGCTTGGAGACATTGACGACCTGCTGTGTGGAGGCTGAGGCCAGAGAAGTTAGAAGCAGCTGCAGACTGGTGTCCACCACATCCCTGGTCATCAGCTTCGGCCAGGCTGGCTGCAAACTCCTGCCACAGGGCCCAGGCAAAGGCCTTGCCCACCACCTGTACCCCCAACACAATGATCTGGGCCAGGTACTTGGCCATGGCTGCCACTCTACCTCAGGGACAACAGCTGTGGCTTCCAGGGTGCCTGGCCCTGGCTTAAGGGTATCGGGCAAGTCAAAGCTCTGATCACTTTTACAAGAGCATGAATCACACTTAACTGTTGCTTATCTGCTCTATCCCTCCCCCCACCCCGTAGTATTAAAAGGCCAGGAACCAGGTTTTTTTCCTCAGAATCTTCAGCATCTAGTGCAATGCCTGGTAGAGGATAATGGATCTAAACTCAACCCAAGGCCCTTTCTCCTTATTCCCTTTTCATGAGCTCTACAGAGCACTCAGATTCATTCTTGAGCACAGTGGAGTTATTGCTGCCTTCCTGAGTTTGCATTTACTTCATCCTTCAACTTACCTGAAATGTGGTTGATGTTTACATCTCCATTTGTGTCATTCCCACCTGTTCTTTAAGGCCCACCTCAATAAAAAAACAATGATTTACCAAGCTCACCATATATGCCAGGCCTGTATTATCTGAGTTCATCTGCAGCACGATCCCTGTAACGAAGGTATTGTTTCAAATGAACAGGTGAAGAAAATGATGCAAACAGCTCTGAGTGACAGATGAAGCAATACATGCACAAAACACTCATGTGGCAGGCAGCTGAGCCACGGTTCTCTCTGCTTGATTCTCTTGTCTTCTCTGTTAGCTCTTCTATCTCCTTCCAGAAGTCATGTTGGAGAACCTTTGTTCTGCCCCACAACCTTTACTGCAAATTGTTTAGGGTAACACAGGAGGTTAATGGAGGGAGCCAGAACTAAAATCTAAGACTCTAGATTTGAATCCTCTTTTTACTCACAGAGTCAGCACTTTTTGCTCAGTATAAATTGCAGTAATTCCCCAAGTCCCCGGTGAGTGGAGTCAGGGCAGGTGGGGCAGCCTTAACAGTGACCTTAGCTGCAGAAGCTAACCATGCATGGCTGAGGATTTTCCCGAGGAAGGCATTGGACTGTTTTAAGCTCAGAAGTGAGGAATAGATCTGAATTTTTAAAAACTCACTGTGGCAAATCAGTTGGAGACTGGAATGAATGCAGAACAACAGTTTAAGAGACGTTTGTGGTCTCTCAGGTGAGGGATGGTGGCAGCTCTGATCACATCGCTGAAACACCTGGAGAAGCGAGTGGATCGGAGAGATATTTAGGAAGTTGTCTGGATTTGGCTGTACAATGCTTACAGAGAATGAATCTTGGCCATAGTGTGACTTTAAGATACTTACGTCTTTATTTGTTTCCTCGTGGATAAAATGAGGATAATCCCTATCGTGAGGGATTCTTAGTAAAATTGTGAAAAGTGCTGGACACATTATCAACAAGCGTTAGTTCTTATAACTATTACAAATAAGCTTTTTTTTTTTTAAATTTACTAGCGTCCTTTAAATACGGCATAGGTTGGATCTAAGGTAACCTGTCAACGTTGGAAGATTTATTCTTAAGTTCCCATCAGTTAAGTACTCCATAAGCTCACCTCTTATTCGGGGTCAGAGAACTGTGATAAATGCATTGAACACCAGGCAGAGAACTGTGATAAATGCATTGCAGCGCACAAAGATGTGGAGGTCACTCCAAACTTGGGAGGAGTCAACCTATGGTCAAATCCTGACAATACGACTTTCTGCGCTGGCTGACCTTTCCTCCTCTAGATTGGTGTTTCTAGAAGACCCACCGGGTAAAAAGCGGCGAGTCGGAGGCAGGAGGGTGAGCGAAGCCGGATGGGGGCGGGGTGGGAAGGCTGGCTGTTCTCGGTCCGGTGCTTTGGTGGTGCCGCTGCCTCAACCGCGGTCCCCGCCCCCGCCTTTCCGGGGCTGCCGCTCGGCACGTCACGAGGGGGAGGAGCAGGCCGTGGGGTGGGAGGCGGGTGCGTCGCGGAGCGCAGGCCGCGGCGGCCGCGGAGTACCTAGAAGCCGCAGAGAGCGCGGCCCTGCGCCCCAATCCTGGTCGCCCACCCCGCGCCCCTTCGTCCTCCCGGTGCGCACGCACGCCGGGGCCCTGCGGGGCTGGCCGCCTAGCGAGCAGGCCGTCCGACCCGGACTGGCACAGCGACCCGGAGACCCCGGCCGAAGCGCACACGGAAGTGGTGAGTGTCACCGAGGGGCTGAGAAGAAGCCGTCCGCAGCCGGCCGCTGACAGTAGGGCGAGGGGCGCGGAGCCTGGAGCCTGGCGCCGTCCGGAGACGAAGCCGCTGCTGTCGGTCCGTGCGCGTCGGGGACTCCGGGCCTCCCCGCGAGCGCGGCGCTGGACGGGAGGGCACGGGCCGGGTGGGGGCGTGCGGGTGCGCGCGGGGGATTTCCAGCCGAGCGGGGCGGGGGCCCGCGGCCGGCAGGGGAAAGGTTCAGGCTCGTTGCCCCCTCCCCCTGAAGGCTCACCAAGTTTTCATAAACAAGCCTGGAACGCTCTGACATCCTGTTTATACCACCCTGAGATACGGGCGCGGGCTTGAGGTCTGACGTTCCTCGTTGTTACACAGAGACTGTGACCGCCAGCTCCGGCAGAATTGCCGCGGGGCGGGAGGAGGTGTTTTCTGGCCTCAGGACGGAGGCTGAGGGTCTTAGCGGTTTTCCTCCTTTGCCCTGTCAGCGAAGGAAAGTTTCTAGGGTCCGGGGTCGTGTTAGTGGCGAGTAGGAAGTGACTGTGGACTCAGGAAACGCCCCCTCCCCTTTTAGGCTCCGTGAGGCCCCAGGCCGCCAGCGAGTTGGGCGAACGACCCACCCGTAGCTAGAGGCCAGGGAAGAGGAACAGAGAGAGGGAGGGAGAGGGCCACCTGGGGAATTGAGAGTCCTACTGTGAAAGGACTGATTAACTGAAACTGGGGCCGGTCTCTGGCCTCCTGTCTATCCCCACAGACCCCAACCGCGAGATCCTCCAGCATCAGAAACATCGCAGGAGTAGTAAACTCCCCTCACAAGTCACTCTCCAAGGTTCCAGGGCTGTGGGTTCCTTGGGTATGTGTGTACCAAGGAATCCCTCTGGGAAGACTAGATGAAAGGTGTGATTATTGCCAGGCGTTTGTGCACTTTTTTTTTTTTATTGTATGTATATTCTCTGTGAATTCCAATGTGTCTCTGGGGAAGAGGACCCGGTCCTCCCTGTCGCTTCTCTTAAATACGTGTCTGTGAGTTGTCTTCTGCTTCTGGTTGGATACATGTTATTAACATTTTCTTTTTAGAGTCGGGGTATTTCTCTTAGCGGCAGGCATTTGCAACTGTATAAAATGGTCATTACTCCTTTTGGGGAAGGAAAGCACTAACAACCTTGGAGACTTAACATGATAAGTACAATGCAGAAACAATTAGATGGGACCACGGAGTCTGATTGTTGGCAAAGTATTAAGAAAAGGGTTTGAGTTAGGGGCATACACATAGTGGGAAAAACATTTAAAAATGAGCATTTTATATTGATTAAACCTTTGTTCTTTGTTTCCAAAACCCCATTTTCTGTTGGTTCTCGCTTTTGCCTCTGGTAACTCTGATGTTTTCCAAGACCTCACTTGTTTTACACTGAAGGAGAATGTGTTCTTTTGTACTTTGTGGTGAAGGTTAATGGAAATTAGACACTTTGGGTACACCATGCTTTGTATTATTGAGAAAATGTCTCCTATGTATATATCTAGATCACATTTAAAGAGGTAAATGTAAATACATCATAACCTGAGTATTTGTGAACATTATGAATTGGAATACTCATAACCTCCTCTTAATTCTGTATATATTAACTAATTTCACTATCTCTTAGTTTCAATAAATAACTGCAAAATATATTTTTAATGCTAGGATTGCAGTGTGACACTCTGCATTAAATAGAGCCAGTTTAAATAGTTTCTGCAGTCCACAATGTACTACTTACTACCACTGGGGAATGATGATGGAGGGTGAATACATTATTATATATAGATAGATAAAATTTAGACATTTCCCAAGATATAACTACATTTCAATTTATAGTCTTAATTTGGGTAGTATTAATATCAGTTTACCTAATGCTGTACTTGTAATGATCTCTCTGATCGTTTAGAGTCTACCTTTTACAGATTTAAGGTGTTAAGGGGCATTAGGTTGCAAAATCTTTTTGATTCAGGCATGTGCTAAGAAAGCTGGTGAAAATGAGTTGAGGGTGGAGTGCCCTTGCAGGAATAGAGGCTCAGATTAAATGGCATGAAGAAACTTAAACTGCGTGTCTAAATAGGATTGTGAGGTTGGCCAGTTTAGCTTCTGTGTTCACAAACATTAGTGGTTTGTACTATAAATTCTAGTAATGTTTTAAAGTTATCACTCAGTTTCTCATGAATAGCTTTAAGTAACATGTTTGGATAGAAACCCAGCTGAAGCAAGTATTGAGAATATGTGTAGGTGTATGCTTGCTTTTATACAGGGAACAGAAAAGTGTAATTGTGTTAATAAGATTTATTAGCAAATACCAAGACCTGTTTTATAATCCCTCTGATAAGTGTTTTTTCCCTTAAACACACACATTTCATTTTACATATCTTTATTATGTATATCCTTATTATGTTATAATGAGATAACATGCTTTTAGATTCATTGTCTAAGATGTGAATATTTGTACAAGGAGATTTTCTTGTTCCTCTCCACACTTTAAAAGTTATTTTAAGTGGATGGGGAGTTGGTTAATTAACCAATGTTGCTGAGCAAGCAGCAGCTGATGCTATTTGATTTATTGTAGCTCAGTTGTGTATGGGGCCTTGTCAGCGAGATGCCAGAAGGAACATTTCAGATAGTTTTAGATCAGTGTTTCTTAACTGGGTATAATTTTTGTGTCCAAGGAGATAGTTGTAGTTTCTAGAGACATTTTTTGTTGTTGTTGTTATATCTTGGGGGTGGGGTGGGAGGAGGCAGTGTTTATATGAAGTGGGTAGAGGAGAAGATGCTGGTAAACATCCAATCATATTTGGAGCAGCCCCCTGCAAGAAGGAGTATTTGGCTCAACATGTCAGTAGTGCTGTGCTGGAGAAACCCTGTTTTGGAATGCTGGGTGGGGAACAAGAAGACCCTGGCTTCTGTCCCGGCAAATTGTTTCACTTCAGGCTATTTTACTTATCTGTAAATTGGAACTAAAAATATCCACTATGGCCATTTCACAAAGTTGTTTGGGAAAATCAGGTAAATAATTCGTGGAAATTGTGAGTGCAACACAAACTGTAACTATTAGAAAGACATGATTTAAAAAAAAATTATAAATGAGTTGTTAGATTACTGGTGGTTGAGGAAAGAGGTTAAGGCAATATTGTTGAGTGAGGAGATTAGATGGTTTGGTATTGTTGAATTCTTTGTTAATCTTTTTGGGTAAAGGATTTTTTAATGTATTAGGACATAAATTTTTTAAAGAAAGCTCTGTTCTTTAAACTTTAGATTATTTTCTCGCAACAAAAGGGAAAACTCACTGTAGAAAAATTAGAAAATACAGGAAAGTAGAAGGGTGAGAAAAGGCATCAGGATCGACGCCCTTTCCCATTTAAGCATAATCAAATTCTTACCAATTTCTTTGCATCAGTAAGATGAGAAGAAAGTTAATGATAGAAAAAGAGGAGCAGATGAAGGTCACCAACAGCTGTTTGTTTCTGTGTCCCTCGTTTTCTCTTTTTTAATGATTACCATGTACAGGTAAATTCAGTTATAAGAGACGTTAGCGGAATTGCCTCATTGTTTTTATTCTTCGCCGGCTAACCTCCAAACCCTGTCCCTGTTCGGCATGTTGTTTCCTCTCTGCTGCTTGTTCTCCCCCATACTCGGCTAGGTGTGCCACTGTTGCTTCCTGTCTTGAAAACCCTATGGTAATGTGGGGTTTTAAACAGCTGCCATGTTGAAATAACTGGGTTTCAGGGGCAGGAAACTACTTCCTATGAGTATTTTTCCCTGTGAAGTGCACCAGCTTTTTTAGGCAACAAGAAAGCATAAAATATTAAGTTCATTTCCATGACATATTTACTCCTAAGGTTTTATGATCTGTGATTCTTAACAGCTGGCAGTGGGCACGAATTTTTCCTTGGTGCTCTGTGAATAAATTGCCCGGTCTCAAGGCTAGACCTACTTTAGAAACAAAATGAAAATTTCTTTGAGTCCACTCCAGCCAGAAGACAGAGCTGGTCTTTGTTGAGATATTTTTAATCTGTAGTAACTGAATTTACTTAAGAGTAATATCACACAGCACTTTGTTCATTTATTCATTCAGTAAATATATGTTGAGCTTCCGCTGCGAGTCTCAGGTGAACAGAGAGAACAAAGGCAAAAATCCTTGCCTTCGTAGAGGTTACAGTCTAATGGAAGACCCTTGGGCCTCATCATTGAGTTTCTTAGTTGCAGATTATACACATTCAAGAGTAAGTTTTACTTTATGTTTATAGAACATTTTCTAGAAACCTTTATGGCACTCCTTAAGCCTGAGGAAGCTGAGGACTAAGAAGTAGCCACCCCCCCCTCCCCGCCCCCTTATTTTTTATACAGATTAACTCATTCTTCATGTATATAAACATCTCTCCGGTACGTACTATGTTCCTGGCAGATGAGTAAGACAGTTTACATGGAAATAAGCCTGCTGTATGTAGCCATAACAGTGTGGGTGGAATTAAGAGCACTGGGACCCCTGAAGAGAGCTAAACCCTGTTTGCAGCAAGTGGTGGGTGGACTGGTGAGCTGTCAGGATTGCAACTGGACAAGCTCAAAGGATAGGTTTTCTTTAGAATGAAAACCAGTGAGGACTCTTTGCTCCACAAAAGGTATTTTAACTCTTCAGAGAAAGTTATTTAAGAGTGATCTGGGAGAGGAGGCTGCCTCTGAGAAACCTAAAGAGAGGAGTGGTGGCTTGCAAAGAAGGCAGTAGTAACTTGAGCCCAGCTGGGGGAGACTAAATCAGGTCAATGTATACCTCTAGATAGAAAAGAAACTGATTTATTGTATTTTTATTGTTTTTCTTTTTTTAAATTTTATTTTAATCATTGTTCAAGTACAGTTTTCTCCCTTTGACTCCCAATCCAGCCCACCCTCCCAACCCTCCCCACTTCCCTTCCATTACCACCCTCCCCCTAGTTTTTGTCTATGTGTCCTTTAAATTTGTTCCCTATTCTGTTTTTCATACTCTGCATTTTTGGACACTCGAGCCAAACTGCTTGGTTTGATCCCAGCTGTGAGAATGTGAGCAAGTTACACTTGTTTTCTTAGAATGAAGATGGAGATGGTACCTACCTCTAAGATTGTTTTGAGGATTGAATGACTATACCTAAAGACTTTTGAATGGTGCTAGGCATATAGTATGAGCTAAAAATTTGTTAGCTTTTTTTTCATCTTCGTATAGGTAAATATGCTGTGCGTCAAAATAAAAACCAACAAAACGGTTGGCGGGGCACATGCCTGGGTGCAGGTTTCCTGTCAGGGGTGTGCAGGAGGCGGCTGATCCATGTTTCTCTCCCTTTCTCCCTTCCCTTTGCTCTAAAAATAAACAAATAAAAACCTTCAAAAAAAGACAACTCAATTTATATTAAGAATGCTTTTTTTTAAGATTGTAGAGAAGTGCAACCCACTAAACGCAAAACAAAGAGTAGTTGATACACTCTGCTTTATAGACCTCTATTAGAAATGGATAAATAAAAATGTTTAGGCACTTAATGAAGACAGTTTCTCAAGTTTGGAACAGTTATTATGTAGACATCACCAAAAGTTATAGATAAATTAGGTTTTACTCTATTTTTAAGGAAAGATGAGAAACAAAGATGCCTTTAATTTAACTTCAAATGTCATCCAAAGTATAAAATTTGGTAGGAATGTATTGGACTTCACTGTGTTGCTCTCACTCATTGTTGGCAAGTGGTGGGCTGTTGTCAGGGAGACACAGACATACCAGTTTGTAAAATGGTGTCTTCAAAGTTGTGTGGAAATTAAAAGCCATATAAATCAGATAATGTGCCAGGGAGGCACATTTGCTGCTAAGGGAATTATGAGAGTTTAAAGGAACTCTTAAGCATACATTCATTTTTCCCTGAATATTGATTTATCAGTTTCTATTTCCATATATGTATTGTGCTCTCCTAAAGCATGATGTACCCAAAGTAAAAAGTTGTACAGAAAGTAGGCTCTTGCACTAGCCTTGTGACTTGGCTGGTTTGAGTGTTGTCTCTACAACAAAAAGTTGTGAGTTTGATCCTCAGTCAGGGCACATACCCTGCCAGGCCCCTCTCTGTCTCTTCCCCCCGCCCCCCACTTTACTCTCTCCCTCCTCTCTCACCCCCTTCTCTCTCTCCAAAATCAGTAAACATATCCTCCAGTGGTGAACAGGCTGACCTGTAGGTATTTAAAAAATACTTAGGTTTATTATTTTTAGGTAGGTTAGGCAACTCAGACCAGTTCACACATATAAAGTAGAAATAGATAGGAACAATTTGTAGTTAATGCAGCTCTTATTTTTAATGGTGTTTCAAAGGGCTTAAGGGTATTAGAACTGACAGGAGTTTGCTCCATTAAGCACAATTATATCTGCAAACTTATTTGCACAGTTAATTTGCTTAGACTGTAGCAAGGCTATAATTTGTAGTATTTTTTCAATTAGTAGAATTTAAAATAACTTTTATGTTATAGAAAGAGAAAAGACAAGAAAAAACCTCATAAGACAATCTACCAAATGTTTACTTTTGCAGTGAAAAATCTTGTTATTATTAAACACACAGGCAAGCAGACAGATGTGATTCATATTATAAAGAGGTACACTGGATTTTTGACCAAGTATACCTACAAACCCATTTTAGGGCTAACTTACAAAACACAGACTTAAAAAAGTAAGATGCATAATGCCTAAATTTAAAACCTGACTAATTTTGTTCAGTTGAAGCCATTTTATAAAATTTAAGGTAGGTCTGCTAATCAGTGTATACCAGCTATTGAATTGGGCACATCATTTGATGTATGGTGGTATTTCCAAAGAACCCCATCTTTTTAGTCGTTGAGAAGGACCGTTCACTCAGATGGGTTAGAAGTAGGTGGGGGCAGTCAGAGCAAGCCTGGCTGGCCTGAACATAAATTGTAAGCCCACTTGATGTAGATTTAGGAATTAGGCCACTCGTGATACACAAACTGGTAGAAAAATGTTCTTAGGTTTTTATGTTTATTCCTACCCTCAGGAAGCATCTTTGCTAGTGGAAAACATAATAATTCAACAGTTATACAGCTATTTGTTATTGTACAATTATACTATATACCAGCAGAAATGTCTTAGTTTGCTATAAAACAGAGGTGGGGAATAGTAAGAAGAGGGGGTCTCTGTGGTGCATACAAGAAGCAACTGATGAATGCATCACTAAGTGGAACAAGAAATTGATGTTTCTCTCTTTCCTTCTCCCCCTTCCCCGCCTTCCATCCCTTGCTCCCTTTCTCTCTAAAATAAAAATAAAATAAAATAAAAAACCTCCAAAAACCTTAAACCAGTGGTGAGAAAACTCTTTCTGTAAAGGAAAAAAAATAAATATGTTCTGCTTTGAGGGTCATGCTGCCCTGTTCCCTTTATGCAATTCTGCCTTTGTAGAACAAATGCAAACATAGACAGTATGCAAACCAATGAGTGTGGCTGTGTTCCAATAAAACTCTGTGTGGACACTGAAGTCTTAATTTCTAGTTGTCACAAAATACTATGTTTTTTCCCCAACTGTTTAAAGAGGTAAAAATTTGTAGGACTTCTTGGCTGTGTAAAACAGATGGCAGGCCAGATTTGGTGCTTGGCCAAAGTTTGCTGACTGGTGCTTTAGACTGTCTTGATCTCTCCCTTTCCTTGTTCCCCACCCCACACCCAGCAGCTGGCCCAGCCGTCTCAGTTCTCCCTCCCAGTACATCACACCTTCGCCTTCTCATCATCCCTGCCTCTGACATGGCTTTCTTTTGCCTGGGTGAGTGCGGTAACCTACATTCTCGTCTCCCTGCTTCCAGCCTTTTCTCTTCAGTCGGCCATCCACACAGACATTGAACAGTCTGTAGCCTGACTCAGGTCATAGAATTTCCTGACCACGAGACTTTGGAAGCCCTTATTGCCTAGAAAACAGTCCAAGCTCCACCTTATGTGGTATTCAAGGTTGCTTGTGATAAGATGTCAACTTTTCAGCTTATTCTTCCTTTTCTCTCCTTCTACACTGCCAGAATAGGTTGCATATTTACTGTTTTGCATTTGACCCTCAAACATTTCTCATAATTTTCTATATTCTCCCTGATTTTTAAATGCATTTACTTTTGCTTCATGCTCTCCACCTGTCAAAATTCTGTAACTTTCAAGGCCCCTTTAAATGTCCCTGACTCCTCCCTCTGCCCCCAAAAGAGGTTGGCAAACTGTATACTATGTGGGTGGTGTGTGGTCCTCTTTCCTGGGGCGTTGTGTTCTGTCTGGGCTTCAGTGCTTTTGTAGACTTCCCTCCACTCTGCAATCCCAAGGCCCTTGAGGACAGTGCCTTGTCTCATTCATTGTAATATCCCCTTCCCTTTCACAGTGAGCACATGGGTGTTTATTTAATAAATGCTAAATCCTGTGTAGCTATGTACAATTTGTAAAGTTTGAAGTGGAAACATTTTACTGAAGGGAGTTTGGTCAAATTAAATCCTTGATTCTTATACAAAGTAGTACAGTTTTGTTAAAGATCACCAAGTATTTTGGAAGACTTTGGTGGTGTTCTTGGTCCTGTCAATGGCTTAGATAAATAAGTTCAGGCAAACTTATTGCTGCTTTTCTTCAGGAATTTATATTACATTTTATAAGAGAAATAAAAGAGTGCTCTGTAATTCATAATGTTTCCTTGTTGGAAAGCTCAGGGCCAACTTATTGACTTATTTTAGGTTGCTACCTGTTTTTCTTACAATAATCTGCCTGCCTCAGTCTCCCACCAGATCGCTTGTCACAATGAGTGGTTCTCCTGTGTATGTCTTCTGTATTTACATAGGTAGCTTCAATTTTGGGGGGGTGACAAAAATATGAATAAATAAATGCTAGACCCTTGGTTTATCCAACTTAAGGATGATAACAAGATGGTAGGTAAAAGATAAATATCTTGGAAGAAACAGGGAAAAAGCTGTGGGACAGAATGAGAATTATGATGTGGGTCTGGTGGGAAATAAGAAAAGTGCTTTGTAAATGCCTTACAATCTTTTGGTTAACATGTGCTTGGGGTGGGGCATGTCTCCCAGGTTTGTGTGGTGTGTAGCACACCTTCCCAATGGAAAGGAGAGGGAGAAAGAGGACGAGACTCAAAATCAGTAAGCTTTTACTGTGTCAGCTGTTACATGTGCTTTGCATTTCATACTTAATTTAATCTTTTAATAGCCAGAGAGATGCATCTTAATGGAATCCTTTTCTAGATGAGCAAACAAAGCTAATAAATGGGAGAGATGGAATTCAGATTTCAAGGTCTCTGGCATTAAAACAAAAACAAAAACAAAAACAAAAACCCCTTTATTCTTTTATCCCTTCTAGCTTTACTGAGATATAATTGGAAAACCCTTCTGTTCTTAAAAAAACAAAACAAAACAAAAACACTAAAACTAACTACTGTCTTATCACTTGTCTTTTTTTCTTTTTGCTGACAGTGGCACTTAAAATGAGAAACTATGGGGTTTGTTCCTATCCTGTTTTCCAAGCTAATGCTCCTGAAGCAGTTTTAGGCTCTTGGAGAGCCTGTATTGTATTAGGTAGAGTTACAAGCTGGATAATAAAGAGGATCTGAAAGGGTTTTGGGAGGGAGGCAGTTTTAATGAGGTGGGTGGTGAAATGGGCAATTGGGTTCATTTAGCTTTCCTGAAGAGAGTTTAGTGTTTTCGTGTGAAATATATTTGACATAGTAAATCAAACTTGAATTACTGTTACTTTATGCTACCGATTATTATATAACATGTCCCATGTTTACCTGTTTGGGCATGAGTGTACCAGATGTGTTACAAAAGGCAAACTGCTTGGACTTGGAACCAGGAAGAGGTGGGTCTGAGGCTGTCCTTCACCACTCACTAGCTCTGTGGCTTTGGGATTGTAACTGATCCTTAGTTTTTCTCAACTGTAAAATGGATTTTTAGTACCTATCACGAAGTTCCTTTGTGAAGGTAGAACACACAGAATAGCTTCAGAAAGTGCCTGGGACTCAACAGCATTGAATAAATATTGGTTCCCCACACCTACCCCCAACCGTTGAACAGGGCCAGAGATTCTATACATAATTAAGTAATGTTCACATGCTTATGAGTGGGAACTTTACAGATACATGTTACTCAAGTAATGAACTTCTGATGAAGGAAGCACCCTTGTACAAATGGCTGGGTTCCCACTACTCCAAAAGCATCAGTGTAAGATAGTGGTTCAGACCCCCAAACCTGGAACCAGAGTCTGTGGTTTATCCTGCTTTAGTTTCCTAGCTAATTTCCTAGGCAAGTTATCCAACATCTTTGTGCCTCGGTTTCCTCACTTATAAAATGAAGACAATAATAGCACTTGCCTTACAGGGTTGTAAGGATTAAATGAGTGTGTTTGTGTGTACTAACACCCTTTAAGGGTTTATCAGTCTTATTACTTCTTTTCCCTCCGGTCTTCCTTTCCTCCTTGTGTAGGCAGCCCTTATGTCACCTGGAAATTCCCTGGAATCCCCCTCATATCTTCTCTCATCAGGAGAATTCTCTGTACATCATATACCTGTCTTTTCCCTCTCTCTTCAGTTTCTTCCTGGTTACTTCATTTTAATTCGGGATGTCTCTTTCTCATGTCTAATGCATTCTAATTAATTACCTTCCTTGTACATTTTTGTCCAGCCACTTTAAAAAATCTTTTTTTTTTAAGTGTGGAAACTGAATATTTTCTAACAATGACTGATAAGCCCAACTGTGTGTTAAGGATGCATTTATACCAAGGAAGATGAAAGCCATATAGTGTCAAGCAATGAAAAAAAAATGTTGTTTATTGAATTCTATCTCTGTGCCAGGCATTCAGATCAGTAAAATGAGACTATGAATGGTTGAATAACATGTTTAAAGGCACCCAGCTTTTATGCAGGGGAACCCAGATTTGATTGAAACCAGGCCTATCTGGCCCTTGGTCTCAAAATCCCTGAGATTAGTTGCCTAAAAGCTTTCAGGCACCTCCTCAGCACTCTACCTGCACCCCTTAATAACCAGCATTCTGTTTACCCTCAAGCTCCAGCTTTCGAGATGACAAGATCACTTACCCGTGAGGTTCTCTGTGGCTGCAGAATGTTTTCTGCTCTTTTAGCAGGGCAGATGTATAGTGTTTCAGGGACGGTATGTGTTAAATTGATCTTCTGTGTGTTAGTATGGAAACATAACCAAACTTATAGCGGTATGTGTTGGGGGAAAATGTGCTTACATTTCAACAACCAACTGAAAATGAAGTTTTAAAAAGGCAAAACTGTTTATAAACTAGACTACCAGTATTTGTTTTAGTGCATTACCTGCATTGATTTACTTTAAAGGTGTGTGTGTCGTACCCGAGTCAGGCACATTCTGGAATGGATATGTTATTATATTCACTTGCTTAGCCATCTGTCCTCATCTGTGGCTGACCTTTGTATCTCGAACCACTACTGTTGTGTTTGGCACATTGTAGGAACCCTATGAAGATATGTATTTAGTACTCTTTAAAAAAAATCAATGGTTCTTTATACTTTTCTGTTGGCCTGATGTATTGCAATAAAAAAAATCAATGGAGTGAGGGTCAGGCAACATCGAGAGAGGAATGTTGCCATGCAATACTGCTATGCTAGGCCAAATTGAGACATTTAAAGGTATTTGGGATCCAGACACTTATGATAATATTGCTCTGATTATTGGGAGGCAAGGAAAGCAGTCAGACAAGTTCCTCCGTGGCTCGGAGTCTTGTTTACCTTTCTCAGGTTAGAACTGATCCCTGTATTGGTTTCAACAGGTTATGGAGACAGGTTTGCCATTAACCTCAGCATATTTGGTTCAAGTTTATAGATGTTGTCTAGTAAGTGCTATTTAAGGATTTATAGTACACAATGATCATAAAACCTTATAATAATTTTAAGAGTTGGAAGAAATCAAAGTTGCCCAGGGATACTTCATTTTCCAATTTTGCAACAGCAAAAACTAATAATCAGGGCAGTTACTTTACTTGCCCAAGACTTCTGTGGGTCACCACTTTAATGTTTTCTTGTTTTTGTTTTTAAATACAGCATCATGCTGGATTTGTGATAAAAGTAAACAAATGATACAGAAGGTAGCATGTAGAATTTAGCAAACTAAATACCCATTTGTTCAAATGGCTCTGAGATGAGTAAAATGTATTTGTGGGTAGGAGATTTAGAGATTATATGAGAGAAATTAGGATTATACAGGGTTCAGCCATTACCTTGGACATTATGAAGGGCTGTCTTGTGGGAGAGGAGAGATTAAGCTGCCCTCATGGGTCCTTGCCACATTGGAAGTGCCAGAGGTTAGGGGCCAAGTCCCTCTTGCTTAGACTTTTAGTCCTAGTTCAGCCCTGTGTGTTCTGTTGGGCAGGTGGTCAGTAAAATGTTATTGAACACATGAATGCCAATTATAAGAAGCTAATTCGGGCTTTGTCTTGTGGAAAGCCCATTTGTTTGACTAGCATTGCTTTTTTATGTTGTTTCTTTTACGGGGAGAAAAACCACTTTACGAAACACCCCTAGCTTAAGTAGACCTTAATAGAGGCAACAGTTATACTAAGAACAACAAACATAAGATTTTGAGAGCTCGTCACAGATGAAAAGGTGCTGTCTTGTATAACTGTCTTTTGAGACTTAAGGCAGCTGAGATGCAGAGGTGAAGAGCTTGTGAGCTAGCCCCAAACCCTGTACTCTCCCACCGTGGCTGCATTAATCTGGACTGGTCTGGGGACGAGCAGAGCCTGTAGTGCCTCCCTGTCTTGCACTCTGCTGCTTGCTGGCCTGTCTGCTGCTGTTCACCTGTTTCCACAGAGCCTCCCAGAAGCTTAGTTTAAGGTCCAGGTCCTGGGCATGTGTCTGAGTCAGAATTACTTGTGTTTTCTTGTTCTCGCAGCCAAGCCTGCTCTCAGCACGTTGTCACAGTGTGAATGAAGCCTGAGGAAGTAATTCAGTCAAAGTGTGTATGGCTGAAAGAGGGTGCCTCAAAGCAGACAGTCTGCTAACCCTGAGTTGGGCCTCTAAGGAGAGGAAAGTATTTTTTTTCCTCTATTCTTTTGACCTTTATCTTAAGTCATTAAAAAGCCACAGGCTGCAAATTCAAAATGATTGCAACCTTTTACTTTTATACAAGAAAGATACACACTTTATGGGATGTCCACTGATCTGTAGTTTCTATCGACATAGGCACTCTCTTCTCTAAAGACTTATTTTTTAATTAATTTTATGTGATTTGCTTTTCCAGTCTGTTCAACAAGTAGTTACAGTTCCACATGGAACACTGTTAGTCCGCCCTGTATTTACTTTCAGAGAAGTCATACATCACCCTAATATTGGCTCTTCCTAGGCAATCATTTGAAATTTGCTATAGCTCTTGAATGTTTCTTTTAAACTTCTATTAAGCATTTTAAAGAAATTAAGCAAGTAATGTATTGCATTTTAGAAAAACCGAGAATTAAAATAAAAATTCCAAGGTCTGTTATTCAGTTAAACATTTTTGTTAATATTTAGTGTTTATTATTTCAGACTTTGTTTTATGCCTGTATAGGCCTATAAAATAAAAAAAAATTCAAGGAGATCATAGAACATAATGCTGTTTTGTAATCTGGCTTTTTCACCAAGTGACTGACTTCTCATTGTTTTCCCCCACAAAGTAATAACTTTTGGTTAAGGTGGCATAACTTTTTATGGTACATAGATTTCCATAGTATAGATGAATGAAAGTTTATTTATCTAACCCCCTAATGTGGAACATATGTACTGTTTGTTTTTCCTACTATAATAATCCTGTTATAAACATCTTTGTGCCTCCAATTTTATGGACTTTTCTGATTTGTTTCCTTAGGAGACCATAAATGTATTATTTGAGAATTTTTTTACATTTTAAGATTTTGGGTACTTGTCTATGCCATGATTTTAAAAGCACACACTCTGCTTTAATGGAAACATGATAAATCTGTCCAGTTGATTTTTTAGAACAGTAAGTTCTGTAGGTTCCTTGGTGGATACACAGCCCTGGGGACTGTGGGATGCCTGAACAGAGTTTCTAATGGTTAGCTTTTCCCCAGAGCACCACAAACATTCTGGGCTGCCATATTCCAAGATTTGCTCTGGATGTGTGAGGTGGAAGCCACCTTAAATTGCTGGAAGATAATCTTGTGGAAGAAGAGACAAGCTCTACCTTTTTGTGTTTACCAGATGTGTTGCAGTGAACTTTGAAAAACCCTTTCAAGTAAAATAAGGTCTGCTTTTTTCCCTCTTATGATTAAAATACAGGTTGCTAGGCAATTCCAGAAGATGACTTTTTACTGATTAGTGGCTATAAAGATTTCACATGATAATATTCCCAAGTTGTTTTATTAGTCAGGTCTGCTTTAGTGAAATCAACAAGGGTAGTTTATTTTTGCAAAGACTTGTGACAACAAGCTCCTATCTGCACTCCCTGGGGAGTGCAGTTCACATTTAAGATTTTGCTTCAGGCCTCTCTGCAGCTTTATGGGTGAGTGTTTCAGATTTCTAGATATGAAACTGGTTTGACATTAATTCCTAGCATGATGTCTTTTCAAATATCCTCTTAGTGTAAGTCAGAAAAGTCTGCAGAGCTAGCACCATGCTCTGCACATAAATTACTTTTCCCTTTTGTTTGCTCCTTTCTCGAAGCCTCCTGGTTCATGCAAGAGTCATTATACCTAGGCAGTCACAGACATTTTTCAATTAGATTTGTATTTAATAAAATTAAGCCTTGTAAGTAATTAGTGAAAACTAGACCAAGGGAACCTATAGTTAATTAAGCACTGAGTTGAAGAACTGGGAAAGGGTGAAGTTCTTCCTTCTGATATGGCACAGATAAAAAAGATCTTATCTGTGTATTCTCCTCCTGTTCTTTGACTTCAGTGTTAGAGTGTTCCATCCAAAGCCTCCATTTTAGGGTAATATTTTGGCACTGTCTTCTAAGCTATACTTCAGGTAATTTAGAAACATTTTTATTTCTAAGTCTATATTTCCATGTAAACCTTTTATGCATAATATATTTCTCCTATATAATCTAGTGTAGATTTAGATTGATGATGACTTTAAAATTTTTTTAATTACTGATTTTAGAGAGAGAAACATCAATTTGTTCCACGTATTTATGCGTTCATTGGTAGCCCCTTGAATGTGCCCTGACCAGGGATTGGTCCCCCAACTTTGGCGTATCGTGATGATGCCCTAACCAGCTGAGCTACCCGGGCAGTGCTTGATAATGACTTTTTAAAAATTGTACTTTTCTTTGGAAATGTAATAGTATCACTGACCTAACATAATGACATATTTACCAACCAGAAATATTATGTTAATATGAAAGTATACTCACTAATCATGAAATTGTGTACTCCTGTTTTAGTGAAGGTATGTAATACTGTAGATAACATTCCAAAAGGAGCTATGGAGAGAAGATTCTTATTCAGGGACCTTTTGCCCAGTGAATTGCTTGGATGTCTATAATGGTTCTTTTTTGGTGACTTTTAAGGCAAAGAAAAAAAGAGTGTGGGATGTATTGGCTTATGTAAGCAGAGCTTCTTAACAGGCACGGGGAAGACCCCACAGGCTCTGCTGATGTCAACATGGCCCCTTCATTAGGAGTCCTGCTCGTTTCTGTGGCTGTTTCCCTGATCCCATTTCTTGCCACAGTGAGGTTTTCTCCAGATGTTTTGAAGGAGAGGACTGGCTGCCCCAAGATGATGCTCTTCTGGCTTCTATTTATCAAATCTCCATGGAGAATTCTTGCTTGGGGCCATTCAGGGATAGGGGTCAGGCAGGACACTGTGATCTGTAGTTCTGACAGAACCACATGAGATGGGGGGTTTCCAGACAGATGAAGAGCAGAGATGTCTGCCATAGCATCTCGAACTGGCAGTTAAATTTTTTTTTAAATTATCACAAAATACAGAACATAAAATTTACCATCTTCATGATTTTTAAGTACAGTTCAGTAGTGTTAATATAATCATATTATTGTGCAACCTATCTCCAAAAAGCTTTTCATTTTGCAAAAGTAAAATTCTGTATCCACTAAACAACCCCCTGCCACCCCATATTCTCTGCTTCTCCCAGCCCCTGGCAGCCATGTTCTAGTTTCTTTTTTTTCAATATGGTTAATAATTGCATTAAAATTTAAATATTAGAGAATACAGGTTATTAGATCTATAAAATTGTACCTCCATTTATGAATTTTAAAATATCTTTGACACACAAAACAGAATATGAGAGAACACTGTGTCTGATGAGCTTACGGAAAAGGCTTCCAGGAGGGTGTACATTCTCAGAAGCCATCCTCTTCCGGCAGAGGTTCCAGTTCAAGCATCTCTTCCCCATTCTTCTTTTTTTCCAAAGTATTTTTTTTAATTTTTCAATTATAGCAGGCATACAATATTATATTAGTTTCAGATGTATAACCCAGTGATTAAACATTTGTATAACTTAACAAGAGATCACCCAGATAGAACTAGTGCCCATCTGACACCATATATAGTTACTAGGATATTATTGACTCTATTGCCTATGCTGTACTTTATATCCCCATGACTATTCTGTAACTACCATATTCCATAATTACTAATTTGACTTCTTATTCCTCTCACCTTTTTTCACCTATCGCTCTTCCATCTGGCAGCTGTCAAAATGTTCTCTGTATTGGAGTCTTTCTGTTCTGCTTGCTTGTTTATTTTGTTTTTTAGATTCCACATATAAGGGGAATCATATGGCATTTGTCTTTTGTCTGACTTATTTCATTCAGCACGAAACTGTCTTCAGGGATCCCCAGTCTCCAGGCAGTGGACCGGTAATAGTCCCGCTCTGTTAGGAACCGGGCTGCACAGCAGGAGGTGAACTTGAATGTCATGTGCTTGAATCATCCCGAAACCATGTCCTGTCCCCCTTTCATGGAAAAATTGTCTTCCATGAAACCGGTCCCTGGTGCAAAAAAGGATGGGGACCACTGCTCTGGGTCCATCCATGTTGTTGTAAATAGTGAGATTTCATTTTTTTTTTTATGGTTGAGTTATATTCTATTATATATATACACCACTTCATTATTCACTCATCTATTGATTGGACACTTAAGGTACTTTCATATCTTGGCTATTGTAAATAATGCTGCGTAGAACATATGCATGTATATGTCTTTTTGATTTAGTGTTTTGGATTTCTTCGGATAAATATCCAGAAGTGAAATTGCTGAGTCCTTTGTGTCTTGTTAGAGCCTTTGTTTTAAAGTCTATTTGTCTGGTATAAGTATTGCTATTCCAGTTTTTTTTTTAATTTCCATTTTCACGAAATGCCTTTTTTCATCTCTTTCAGTTTGTGTATTTATTTTGATCTGAAGTGAGTCTCTTGTAGACAGTGTATGTAAGGGTCTTGTTCTGTTATCCAGCCACTGTATGTCTTTTGATTAGAGCATTTAATTCCTTTGCAGTTAAAGTAATTGTTGACAGATATGTATTGCCATTTTATTCGTATTTTTATCTGTTTTCTTGAAGAAGACTGTTTAACATTTCTTGCAGTACTATCTTGGTGGCGATGAACTCCTTTAACTTTTTCTTGTCTGGGAAGCTCTTTATCTGTCCTTCAGTTCTAAGTGATAGTTTTGCTGGGTAGAGTAATCTTGGTTGTAGGTCCTTGCTTTTCATCACTTTGAATATTTTGTGCCAGTCCCTCTGGTCTGGAAAGTTTCTGTTCAGAGTTCAACTAACAGTTTTGTGGGATCTCCCATGTAGGTAGGTAAGTGCGTTTCTCTTGTTGCTCACTTTCTATTTCCTGCCTATGAATTTGCCTGCTGTAGGTACTTCATGTAAGTGGAATCATATAGTATTTATCCTTTTGTGTCTCACTTATTTCACTTAGCACAGTGTCCTCAAGGTTCATTCATGCTGTAGCACGTGTCACAGTTCCCTTCTTTTTGAAAACTGAATATTCCATTGAATATGTACTTACCACATTTTGTTTATCCATTCATGGTCAATGGACACTGAGTTGCTTTCACCTTTTGGCTATTGTGAACATTGCTGCTATGAACATGAAAGTACAAATATATCTCCTAAAGACTGTGGCTTCAATTATTTTGTGAATGGGTAGTTTTTTAGATAACTGTATCTCAAACAGATCAAAGACTAAGTTCATTTATTTCCCCTTAAAAACTTTTCCTTATTGTAACCTCCCTCTCTTACCACCTTCACTGGTTATCTGAGCCAGATCTAGGGCTTTTTTGACTCATTTTACATGGACTGTTAGTCACCAAGTTCAGCTGATATATATCTCCTAAACATCCTTTTAATCCTTGTTGCCCTGACTATATTTGTTCTCAAGGACTTCTGCGAATAAAGAATTTCATCATCTTACAGGTTTGGGAGTTACATGATGTTGCTTAGTTTATCCTTTTCTTGGAAAACCAAAATACGTGTTAACATACTAAAGTCTCAAGAAGTCTTACAGTGAAGGAACTATTGAATGTTTCTTTGAATATCAAATGACTCAATCAACTGTTTTCCAAATATATTTGACTGCTTTTCTATTTAACATTTACTAATATGAAATTGTGTAAGAAACATAGCTTTTCTGTCTCCTTGCCTTTCCATCTCCATTCCTTCCCTTCTTTAGTTTCATCTCTTGCTTGGACAATGGCCCAAACCTGTGAAGTCAGGGGTTTTAAATCTTTTTCTCTCCCATCCATCCATTTGGCAGTCAGTTGAAGATTCTTTCTTTTGGAATAAAAGGGTGTATACAACAAAATGCATAAGATTATAAATTATTCACTAATTTGCTAGAGTTGAACTGTCCTTGGGTTCATTTTCAGTTGCTGCAGACTAGAACTGCTCTGTGGGGAACAGTTTCTGTGGGCACGTTATTAAACTTCTCTCTCTCTCAATTTGCTTATCTGTTATGAGAATTGAGTCCTTATATTGAAAACACTTAGAACAGTGACTGATATATACGTGCCCAATAAAACATTAGTCGGTATTTCTTTCCTCCCTCCTTCCCTGATTTACAACTCCTGTGAAGTTCACTATATTCAGAGATTTTGCATGCATTACCATAGTTAATCCTCAATGAAGGAAAAAAATCTGATAACATTACCCATAATTAACTAATTATTTTAGTGCCCAGTAAGTGCAAAATGTAGAACATCCTTTGTTAGCATAGTAGTAGAAGATTTGCTTTACTTAATTACTTATTCTCAAAACCTAGAAAACTGAGGATTAGAGGAAACACTGTGGAAGGAAGTGTGGTTATGGGTGAATGGCTGACTTACAGGATTTTTATTTTTACTGAGACGTAAATAGTTCCTGTTGAGAGTTTCAGCAGATAAGAGCATGAGTTCCAGTCACAGCCCTATGACTATGAGCATGTTACCAAATACTTTGACATTTCCTTTTTTATAGAATATCGAATGAGATAACATATGCAGAAAACATAGCTTATGATAGGCGGTCTGTAATGGTTTTCTTTCTCCTTTCTCCTAGGGAAGTAAGAGAGGATCTCTGTGTAACCTATTGCTCAGCTCTAGTGCCTGTCACTTTGTGGTGGCAAATCCCCTTCTCATTAAGGTTTTCATGGCAGGCAGTTTTAACTTTCCAGCATTATTATTATTATTGTTGCTGTTGGTGTTTTGTTTGACATGGGTAGTATATTCGTTTGGTTCAGAAAGCAGAATAAGGCACAAACTGAGGCGGCTTACTCCCATCCTTGTCATTGTCAGCTTCTTTCCCCATCCCCCTAAGAATCCTCCTTTATTAATTTCTTGTGTCCAGAAACACTTGCAAGTATATATTCTTTTTCTGTTTTTGTACAAAAGGTACCATACTTTGCTTTCATTATTTTACAGTATATCCTATTCTCCATAGTTTCCTGGTTTTTGCCAAGTAATTTCCCATTAGTCAAATATAACCCAGCCACTAAAATAAAAATAGGGTCATTATAATTTTTAAAAAAATATTGATAGGGACTAAATATAGTTTTTAATTCCTTCATTTTTAAAAATAGAAAAGCAAATGTAATGCTGCACTTTTCCATTATGATATTCTTCATTTGGTTTCTTTCTCCCTCTCTCTTTCTTTCTTTCTTTCTTTTTAAATTGAGACAGTTACTTTAGTTTGAACAAGAAAGTGACATATGCAGCTGAAGATGTTTCCCATAGTATGAGAGATTCTCCCATTTTACTCCACACCTTGAGATACAATTTTGGGAGAAAAGATATCTTATATTTGGTTAATTATGTAATCTACTATTACTCCTTCTAAGGCAGGCATGGTATTGACTGATACCTGGCTTAAAGTCTAAGAATCATGACCACATTTTGGTATTAAATGGGAGATTAGAATTTCATTTGGGTTAAAGTTGAATGTATGTACTAATACATGGCTATCAAGTTATTATTCATGATTTTAAAAAAAATGAATGTGATTTATCCACATTTTCAGTTTCTTCTATGAATATTCTGATGAAATAGTCTTGCAAAGGAAAGCTAACCTAGCTTTGAGTCTACAATAAAAAAAGGTAAAGATTAATTTTTCTGCTCAGTTATGTTTAGGGCCTTGGCAAGTAGTAGTGTATTCATCTCTATGGTGTACCACTATGCTGCTTGTGCCGAAAATTTTATGTCCTCCCCTTCAGCTGAAAATGGTTCATGCTGGTTCTCTAGTAAACAACTGGAAGAAAAGAACATGGTTCTTTTTATCTAATGTAAAGCAGTGACAAGTTCCTGCAAGAGTGTTAGCATGCCTCTTTCTCCATGAAAATCTGTATCCACTTGTCCTCTTTAATCTCATATCATAATATTGACTCTGTGATATATCAAAGATCATTCAAATGTTCCTTATAAAACATTTTAATTTTTCTAACTTGGTAGTTAATTTTTACATATAGTTATTGTGTTCATCCAGGAGTATTTTCTCTCTTTTTGGAGTTTGCCTAATTCTGGATCGTTCTCATATTTGTCATCAATCTGTTTCCAGTAAAAGGCAGCAAACTGGCACTGCCATTTCAGGCTGACTGCATTGCAGTTGGTAGAGCTTCTGCAGGTCCATGTTCCACTCCTCCGTCACCTTCACTGCCTTGCAAATCTCAGGGGGCTCTGATGGGACGTGGTTGACCTCAGACTCTTCATTTGGTTATAGATTCAGATATTACCACCAAACTTAAAGAGTCATGTTCCTTCGTGTTGGAGATCTGACGTGACCCCTATGTCAGAAATTTGAGGGGAACCTGGAGACGATGATTAAGTCAGTTCATGCCTCTGAACTTTGTTTCTTTTCATCTGTGAAATGAAGCTCCATTGTGGAAGTTCGAACGTAATGTCAAAGCTCTGAGGTCCCCTTTCCAGTCCTGGCTTCTCTGATAGGAGTTGCAGAGGACTCTTGAGAGGAGGCCAGGCTTTTTTGCATTCTAACCAAGGGAAATTTAAAATAATTGTTGACTAATGTAAAACTTTTGGTCTCTAAAATACAAGACATACAATCTTTATCTTTCATTTCTGAGATTATCAGAATAATAAACAGACAAGCCTCAGTGAGAGCCCCAAATGAATGAATTTCCAGTAATGCTGCATTCTGTATTTTAAAATGTTTCCACAGTTAAGGAGTGATATTTTCCTGATGTGTGCACAATTACAGTATATTCTTGACTTTTTTAAACCATTAGGGATGAGTCAGTTTGGGCTAACCATGTTTTCTAGATGGGTGAGAGCTTATTCTTATAATCAATGTATTTTAAAAAGTTTACTGTGATTAAAAAAATAAATATGTTTGCTGTGTCTTTGCACTGAGTACCATTTATTTTAATTTATTAATCAGGTTCAATTATGAACATTAATAGTTACACTGAGCACTGTGCTTATAGGGTCACAGCATGGTTTGGAGTTGAAAGTCCTGGGTTTAAATTTAAGTCTTTGCTACTTACTGGCTTTGTTGAGTTGAAACAGCAAACCCCTCTTAACTTTACTTTCCCCATTTTTAAATACTTGGGGTGAAAAAGGTGGTGTAAAATAGATCTTCCAATGGGCTGGGATGGGAGTAAAAGGCAGAAAACTGTACTTGAACAACAATTAAAATAAAAAAAATAGATCTTCCATAAATGATAGATAGCTCTTCTGATTCCTGTGAGAGGGATGCCCTCTATGGTCTAGTGTATACACAACACACATACACAGTGCATTTTTATATTAAATAGCTTTGGACTAGAGTTCTTGTTGTGCTTTCTGTAGTTTCTTTATTGACTTTCCTGTTTTCCCTTCTTGAAGTGACCAGTATGCCTGTGCATAGGGCCTTGTGCTGTAGAATATACAGCCTTGTTGGCATCGAGTCATTCTTATTGTGTACACAGCTGAAAAGGCCTGCGAACTCGTAATGTTCATGAGTGTCTGTGTGAAATTTCCGCAGCAGTTTCCTTTGGTGAACTCATTTTATGTGTGTTCCAAAACAGTGAAGCTGAGCACCATTAAAACATAAATGTGTATTTGCATACTGGTCTTTATTTAGAAAGGAATAGCATTGAGCAACCCAGTAGGGATACACATAGCTGTTTTTCTCTGATTTTCCCTTTTATTGGCTTGTGTGGCACATGTGCGTTTCAGAGTAAAGATCGAAACAATGTGCTTCTCTGAGGGGTTTTTTTTTTTTTAAGCCTTGTATGGGATTATATCCATGACCTCGATCTTATAAATTACATATCTGCTGCATGCCTAACCCTTGTGTTTTGTTTGGTAATACCCCTATTGAAAGATGAGGTAACCAAGATTTGGAGAAACTGGGTAACTCTTGTTTGACTTCAAAGCTCACGCTTTTTAAAACTTTAAACCATGCTATAATTAGCTTCAAACTAGTGACTCCTAACTTTTGCAAACTGTGAAGCTCTTGTGATCTTCGGTGGATGCACTGGAGTTGTGTGGGTAGATATTTATACTTCTTGCCTTGTTCTGTGTAATGAGCGGGAGACTGCCTTCTACTGTTCCCATCTGCATGGTCACTCTTAGAGGTGTGTGTTGTGCTCATATGTAAACTTTCATGCAAGGATCTACTGCCCACAGATCTTCTGGCATCCTCTTGCCTCTAGACAAGAGGGTTGGTGCAGCCAGGACAGTGTGCCATGGGGCAGGGATATCTTTAGAGCAAAATATGTTCTCAATCTTCAAATAGTGGTACTATAAGCACATGAGCCAACAGGGTCTCTATGAAAAGAATGTTAGATGAGGATTCAGTTTAGTTAATTTCTTTAAAGTATAAAATATTAAGATAACTATAACATTAAACAAGAATGCCAGGGGAGGGTTGTGTTCTGAGGCACTAGGAAGCATGTCCTGAGATGGGGGAAGCATGCGCCTTCAACCCTTGTGTAGACATAAAATATTAAGAAGAGGGACTTCATAAGGGAGCATTAGTTTTTCAGTTTCTTTTGTCATGAACTCTCAATTTTAGCTGAGGAACATGAAAGTATATGGTCTGGTGTTGAGAAAGAGTTGACTTTTGTTTTGCTGCTTTTGTTCAGAGCTGATGTGATTTTGGGCTTTATAATTGCATCTAGTGTTAAGGGAAGTAGAGGAGATAAATAGTTCTGGTGTTGAGGGAAGTGGAACAATAAAATCCAGTTGAAATACAGCTGTTAAGCCCAAACTAATCAGATCATCTGTGTGCCTTCGTAAAAAGCTGATAGTTGATCTTGATCCAGGCCTTTACTTGGTTCACATGTTGGGTTGGCCAAAAAGTCCATTTAGGTTTTTTTGTAAAATAAAAGACACAATTTCATTTTCACCAAGAACTTTATTGATTTGGATATTTTAAGTTATGTCATCTGTCTCCTGCTATTGGCTTCTAGTGAGTAGAGGCCAGAGGTGTTGCTAAACATCTTCCAATGCATAAGACAGCCCCATAGCAAAAAATTACTTGGCCAAAATGTCAGTAGTACAAAGAAACTTTGCAGACCACTTTTGACATGTTCAATCAGTCACAGCACCTTCTCCACATACTGCACAAATCTTTTTTTGCACTTCAGTTGTGTTTTTACTTTTCTTAAAATAATAAAAAATAATACACTAGAAATTTTGTGTCTCTTCCATCTTCGATATTAAAATGGCTGCTCAAAATTTCACCAAGTTTGATGTTTTTTTGAATGCACACTGATATGATAGCTGTCAAAATACAATCTAACAAAATTGTTTCGACTGAAGTTAAAGACAACCAAGCACTACTAGAGCCATCGTATAGAGAAAATGTAACAGACATTTTGGCCAACCCAGTAACAGCATGGAACCAGATTTTATGTGTTTCAAAGCAGTGAAGCCGAGCACCATAAAAACCTAAGTGTGTATTTGCATACTGGTCTTTATCTAGAAGGGATCAGACAAGTACAAGTGCTTCTGGATTTTTTTTCCCCTAACTAAGCTTAATGTATAGGCCAGGGAAGGATTCTGCTGCTGTCCCATTATTACTGAGCCAAAAGTTGAAATGAGCCTTTATGTTACTGATGAAAAAGAAGACATAAAATCACACATTGCATCTAAAAATTTTGATTGAAGTTGTTCTTTATAAAGTGTCATTTCTTATGTCTTTGTATATAATTGAACTTACATTTTTTTTTATTTTGAAATAATCCTAGATTGGCAGAATGTTGCAAAGATAATACAGAGAGGGCCTATGTTAATTGAACTGTATCATAAGTAAAATGTTTTACTATGGAATTTTAAAGGTTTTAGACTTACAGAAAAACTTTCTAAGATAAAAGATGCTCAGTGTTGGGTCTCTGAAACCTCTTTTGAACTAGTTTTCTGAGTGACTCCAGGTACAACTGGAATAGTGGCTGAAATCCAGATGCGCGGGTCAGCACCGTGACTGTGTCGTAAGCACGAAGTGGTTTCCTTGGGGCACCGTAACAAAGAGGAGAGTGCTGCGGGGTTCTCTGGTCGTTACAGCATGGACCACTTGTGCCTTGGAGCTTCCTGTAGGTGCTTGGGATTTTGCAAATGGTCCTAGTAGTGCCGAAGCACAGTTGTCAGAGTTACAGGTGGTGGCAGCCACTCAGCTCCCCAGATAGCCCAGGTTGCTCAACCTTGGCAAGGTCCTGCAGACCAAACTTTGTGGGGGGGGGTTGGGGGAGAGGGATCAGCCCCACACAGGTATTTGATCCTCCCTCCCTCCCTCCATCCCTTTCCCCCTCCCTCCCTTTCATAGAAGATTTTTCTATGAAAGGTCTGAGCTTCTTCAGGCACTTAGAATGAATGTACTGCTTGTGTTCTTATTCATACCTATTTGATTTAACCATGCGAAATTACCACTTTGTAGGTTAAAAAATGTTCAGCCTAATGTTTTCTGCTGTCGCACTGAAAATTCTAATGAATGTGAACTAGCATGTTTTAAAGGAAACATTGACTCTACCTCTTCATTTATGGAGGAAATATAGCACTTAACTGTTTTAAGTAGATTAATTAACCTAATCCTCCTTACAATCTTGAGGCTCATCCTAGTGTTTTCTTTCATTTTAAGATCACAACTCGTGAGTGGTGAGCTGGACTCACACTGGGGTGGTCTAGTTACGGAGCTCTGTTTCTTTTCGGCACTTTTGTTTGGCCCCACCTCTCCCGTCATACTTGCGGAAGTCCTCGGTGTCTGGGCAACTGACGTAGGTGTGTCTCTTTGACTTTGTGGGGAAAAAGAACTTAATTTTCTTGTAAAAATGAATTAATTTTCCCATAACACAGGAGTTTGGGGGACTTAAGAATATTCTTTCCAGTTTTTTGGCCTCTAGAGCTGAGGTGGAGGCTAGAGATAACGGAAGTGTAGATGGTTATTGCCTTGGAAGACGAGGATGAATGTTTGTGTGGTAGAATCTATTCCAACCTTGAAATTATGTGGTTATCTAATAACCCATTGCCTCTCTTCTGTGTTTCCTAACCTCTTGGATCTTGAACATGGAAGGAAAGGAAGTGACTCAGCCCATGAGTGAGTTTTATTTAGAAATTGCTCACTGGCCTATTGATTGCAAGTCCCGTATTGATATTGGTGGAGCAAGGCTGGGGGCTAGGAGACTGGATCCCATGAGAAGTGAGTGGGAGAGCCCTTGGCCATCTGTCCTGGGCTAGCTGTCCTAGGCTAGCTGTCCTATGCATTGAGACTCACAGATCTGTTCTAGGATGGTCCTCCTGGATCCTGTCAAGTCACACTCCAGCTTTTTCTGATTTATTCATACATTAGTTATGGCTCTGACATCCATTGAATGAAATGATAAGGGCTCACACAGTAGCTGTTCAGGGACTTTACCTGTTCTTTCCCTTAGCATCAGAAATGAGCCATCTTGGTTACAGGTGCTTCTGCCATCTGCATCTCAGGTATTCTGTCACAGTAGGAAGGGCTAAATAAACAGCAAGTGACTGCCAGAGACCCAGATGATTTTCTGTTCAGATCGAATAGGAGGAAAGGACAGGTTGTTGGGGACTTGGTTGAAAATGAATTACCAGTCTTCCTGGTTTCATCCTCTCATGGGCAGGGGAAGGGAAAAGCCAGAAGTCAATTTTGTGATTATTTTCCAATACCTTCCAAGTCTGGTGCTTTAGTTTGATGATAGTGGATGTGAGATTGAAAACCAGTTTAATTTGTTTGGTGGTGTCATCCCCAAAGATGCCAGCCATATTGCATCCCCATCCTTATTTCTAGAGGGCATTCAAGGGAGAAACTCCCTTATTCCTGTTTAAGAGGGAGCAAGGAGGGGATTGATGTGCGTTCCCATGGTAGGACTGTATTGGTCTTCAAGTAAGCTGCAAACTGCTGTGGCCTTCCTACAGACCAAGGTGGGTTTGAATGATTCAAAGTTAGTCACTTCAGTGCGAAACAAAGTGACTCTAAGAGTAAACCAAGGATTCTTTGAAAGCAAAAACTTTCTTTAGACCAGCATGTTTGGTGAAGCAAATAGATTGCATTTGTTGTGCTAGAAATATACCACTCTCTTTTTATATTTTCCATCCTCCTGTGTTGTCCGAGACCCAAGGATCTTTTCAAGTGAATTCTGGCCCCACAGTTTTGTGAGAAAGTCAGTATGGTAGAGAAGGAAGGGTGTCCAGTCTGTGCTTTTAATATCTGTTGAAGAGTGATCATCAATTAGTGTGTTGCTTGCACAGAAAATGAGGGGAGGATGCAGGTGGAAGGTGGGTAATGTGCCTTGGCATAATATTTGTGAAAGGCCTTTTGGAATCCTGTTTTTAAAGCAGTGTTGTGCAAGTCCCTCAGAAGTTTCTTCACTTCCCCTGGAAACCAGTGCAAGAAGGGATACTCACTCTTATGCAAAGGTTACTCATGGGCTGAAACTTGCTACACTTGCCAATAGTTTTGCTGAGCTGGAGTCTGGTCAGATCTGATGTCTGGATGTTGGTCATTGTTATTAACAATAACTTCCTGAATCCAGGAATCTAGGAATTTAGAAGTTCAAAGCAGAGGGGTGGGAGCCCTATGTTCTCCCTCTTACCAGGTAAGAGAAGTGTTTCATTAGCTCAGGAACTTGCAGTGAAATTGTACTTCTTTGAATATGGGTTTACTCATTTGTAAAATGGGGATAATAGTGGTTATCCCCCTTATGGGCTGGTTCAGGATTAAATGAGTTAATATAGGTAAAAGGTTTGGCATGATGCCTGATTTCATATAGCTAACACTGCTGAAGTGTTTACTTATTATATTTATTTTCTACATTGTTTCTTATTTGAGGTTTCCCTGACATTCTGTATTTATTTAAAAGACATAATTCCTACTATGGCTTTAGGCTCCATCTGCAGTGGTTTAAGAATTCTTAGTGGGAGGAAGAACCCTTGGTTTGTGGTAGTTTTCTTAATTCCCTTCCCCTGCCTAATTCCCTACCCTTAGGGTGATGCAGGGGGAAGGGTGGGCATAGTCAAAGTCAGTGGAGAAAGGAGATGCAGAGGCACCAGCCAGAGTTACTGCCTGGTGTGGAGTTGGGCCCTCAGGATTATTTGGTAGTGCAGTCAATGATTATTCCATTTTGCCAATTAAAAAGTGCCATAGCATTAGTGTAGGGAGAAGCTGGACAAAGGTCTATTGAGAACGATCATATCTTTGTACGTCTTCTATAAAACTAAAGCTTATTCAAAATAAAAAGTATGTAAAAGTTGAGGGAAATCCAGAGTTTCAGTCATGCAAGATGAAAACAACAGTATGTGTATAGTTAACAATACTGTAAATTACATTTAAAATTTTTGAAAGGGTAAATTTATGTTGTGTTTTTACCACAATAAAGAAAAAGCAAAAAGCAAAAAAAAAAAAAAGAAAAAAGTTAAAAAAAAGTTGTAGCAACAAAGCTGGTATGTAGCACCATGCCTGGCACATAGTAGATGCTTAGTAAATGCTGGTTGGATACAAGAGGAAGTGTCTTAGGTTTGAACCTGACCCTGACACTTACTAGGTAGGTGACCTTTGGCTAAATTATTTACTTTATGAATTTGCTTTGCTATTTGTAAAGTGAAATGTACTTCATGGAGTTTGTGTGAGCATTGAGATTAAAGGGCCTTAACTGATGGGGAGCACATGGTACAATATACAGATGATATAAAATTGTACACTTGAAACTTGAATAATGTTACTAACCAGTGTTATCCCAGTAATACTTTTAAAAAAGAACCTTGCCAGAGAATCCAATGTATAGTGAGTTTTCCAAAATGTAACTATCATTATTACTATATTAACTATATAATATGTAATGATACATAAGTGCAAGATAGACGATTATGTGCGCTGACCCTTTCTATTCCAGTGCAGCCTGTTAGGAATTCATTTGTTATTGCATAACTGACTGTTCCTCTGTGATAAGAGTATGAGCCCAGCAGATGTGCCTCAGATTTGCCTGGCATGTAATTGAGGATGCTGCAAGTGTGCTGGAGTTGTATATTTGCTTGAGCAATTTTAAGGGAGCAGAAAGTATAGACCTGAATTTAAAAAGGAAGAGTTCCAGCTTCCTTCAGAATTAGTGACATATTTACAAGATTTTCAACTATAAACTCAGAACTAATGAGAGAAACTTTATACTGAGGTCCGCAGAAAGAAAATATAAACACATTGATGATGTTTAGTGAGTTAGAATTTGCTGTAAAATTGAATTTGTGGGGGTTTATTATAATTTCAAAGATTGTTAAATAATACCTTAAAACTGAAATTTGAGTGAATTTTTCCCCAGAATTTTAGAGCATTCAGAACCTTTTGGTTACTTAGAATATAGCTTGAAAGTTACATAATTTATTTACTGTGTTACATATCATAGCCTCACTCATTTTATAAATGAAGAAATGAAGGCCTAGAGAGGGAAAGTGACTTTCCAAAAGTCACCCTGCATTATTGGGAAGGCTAAGAGTAATTCTTGGTCTCTTTATGCTTTGCTGTTTTTCTGCTGACCAGTCAGGACTTACTGAGGGGTCAGGAAACTGGGAACTGAAGTGGCCTCTTCGCCCTACCGTTGTGTGCATTGCACTCCTGTGCACTGAACGCCATGAGAGCTAGCTTCAGGTAACAGGGGGAAACTTGGGGTCCCCAAACTGAACCTGCTCTTCCTGGCAGTACTTCTCATTGTGAATCTCTGTCACCACCTGTTGCTACATGAAAACAATTTTCTTTGGCTACTACTTCCAGGTGTATCTGCTATGACAAGTAATAGTAGCTCATCTGATAAACTAGTCTGAGTTAAAAGATGAGGGCGAACTGACTGGCTACCTCAGAGAATACAATGCTTTTGCCCCAAGTGGCTATTTTAGGGACATGGGGAGAATGGGAGGGTGTCTTTAGTAGTCCTTGTCTTTGTGCCCTTAAATCCCATGGTGTAGAGACACAGCCTTAAGAAATAAGACAGATCCATCTCAGGCCTGCTACTGGCCTTTACGTTGCCTTTGTGAGAATTAGAAAACAGTGCCTTGTCTGGGTGGGGCAGCCCTGCACCAGGGAGCATGGCCAGGTGGGCAGAAGGCAAGCAGGATTTCAGCCATCACTCCCTCACTTCAGTTGGGTACTCTTGGCTCTGTGCCTAGCCATACACTGTAGTCTTAATTCTGTCTATTATCTTCCAGCCAAATACAGTGACTTTATTGTTTGGCATTATACAGAGAACATACACATTTGCTCACAGTGAGTGCTTAATAGATGTTTTGGTTGACTGATAATTTCAGAATTGACCAAGTACAGAAAGTGGCACTTTGCAAGTTGATACTTGTCCTCATAGCAGCAGTGACCATCTGTGCCTTAACTTAATGATCCCATTTATTAATTTAATAAATACTTCTCTAGCACTTACTGTATAGAAGTTGGCAGGTACCAGCAAATACTTATTTAGCATTGATGATATGTCAGGCTTCTGGCTGGATGAAGAAGATACAGCGATGAGAAGGACAGATATGGTTCTTGTCCGCATTTCTAGTGAGGGAAAAGGACCCCAAACACATTCACAGACCAACAGCACTAGAATTCTAGGTTGTGATAAATGGTGTGAGGACAACAAACAAGGGTGTGTGAAGGTGCAAATAGGAGTTGGTGGAAGGGGGAGAGAGAGTACTGGATGACAAGGATTTTGAATAGGGTTTCAGGGCATGTCCTCCTGAGACAA
The DNA here is from genome assembly GCF_004126475.2 of Phyllostomus discolor. Lineage (NCBI taxonomy): Eukaryota > Metazoa > Chordata > Mammalia > Chiroptera > Phyllostomidae > Phyllostomus > Phyllostomus discolor. The sequence continues at coordinate 47,514,454 of NC_040907.2, read as the reverse complement.
GCACATAATCAGCCCCAAAGAATGGTAAGGAAGTGGGTGTGCAAGGAGCAGTCAGGGCAGCTTGTACCTCAGAGTGTGGACTTGGTGCATACTGTGAATCAAGGTTAGAGGCAGTACTGATAACCACGATAGCAAACACTCACTTCGTCTGCACTGCGTGCCAGGCACTGCGCTGAGTGCCTTCCCATATATTAACTGTTTTAATGCTGATAATAATTCTGTGAGTTTCTATTATTATCCTTTTACAGATGAGGAAACTGAGGCACAGAGGACTAAAACAAAATTTCACAGCTGGTGAATGGTAGGGCAGGAATTCAAATGAAGGCAGTCTGATTTTAGAGTGTGCTTGTATCTGTAACAGTGGAAAATTGTTACAGTGGGGAATTGTAACCCCCCCCCACCATTCTTCTGAAATTGTTTCTGTAAGTGCTATCTCCAATATGTAGCTTATAGATACACAGCATGCTTGTGTAAGAATCCTAGGAACTCACTTCAAAAGATGCAGGCCCGGAACTTCAGGCATCCCAGTTCTGGGGTATTTGCTGACCTTCAACCATGGAGCCAGAATAACGTGAATCCAGGATGACTAAACCAGGGAGATGCACACAGGACTATCACTTGTGTGATGAGAATGGACTGTGCTAATTCTGCATGTAGAGAACTTTGCCACTCCCTCCCTTGATCTCTTTGTTCTATTCCTCTTTCCCTCCTTATATAAACCTCTGCCTCCACTGAGAGGTGGAGATAGGCTTTGTGACACGAGTCTCCCATCTTCCAAATGGCCAACGTTTGCAAATAGACCACTTTGCATTACATCAGCACCTGCCTCTCGAATACTGACTTTTGTAGTGGCAGGCAGCCGGACCTGCCTTCAGTTACATATCCACTATGTTATAGTGCCAAGGGAGGCTGGGCCATGCCAGGCCTCGGTAGCCATTCATTAAGTGGACCTTATATCTAGTGGTGGTGGTGATGGTAGTTAGTGTTGTGAGAGGATCCAGGAGGAAATAAGGAACTAAAACTCTAGAGAAGGGTCATGTGTCTTCATTACTGTGATGTAAGGAGGAGTGGGGTAGGAGCCCTGAGAAAAGTGCTAGGAAGGCTCTGAAATGGGGTCAGTCCATTCCAGCTGGAGATTGAGGAGAAGCTTGGGGGAAAGGGGAAGGGAACTTTACTTTAGAACTTGAGATTTGAGAAGGATTCACATATACAGAGTAGTTAGAAGGGGCGTTTCCTCCAAACTCTCAGATGAGCAAAGATCTAGTATTTGCTCAGAGGCTGGAAAATAGGAGTTGGGACCACAGCACTGGCCATTCCCAGGAGAGAAGCAGGAACCAAAAATGGACAGAGTAAGGACAGGTTGGAGCCAGCATTTGGTAGGGCTTGATGCCATCCTGAGCTTTGGGTCATTATGCATCAGGAAATGCGGTGTGTCGGGGTCCAGGGTTTGGTTTGAAGATCTGATTTGGGACTCCTTCCAAGTCTGTTTAGCCTCTGGGTGACTAAGTGGGAGAGAAGAATTTTTTGTTTTAGCTTTTACTTGATATGCTGTCTCTCTGTCTACTTAGATGTGCCTGCCCACCTCCTGGGTGGATGCAGAGAAGTGCCACTCTAGTAGGAAGGTTTTTTACCCCACTCTTCCAGACAGGTTGTTTTACAGGTGGTTACAGACTAGCACAGGCTTTGGAGCTAGATACACGTAGGCTGGAATTCAGGCTCTAATACCAGCCTTTGACCTTGGGCTTTGCATTTGGGCCCCATTTAGCTTCCTGTGAAGTAGAAATTTTTACCATCTCATATTGTTGTGTAAGGGTCAAAAGAGCATTTAGTGCTATGTGCCTGAAGCATATAGTTAGTGCACAGATGATAGCAGTGGGCGTTACTAGATTGCGCAGTGTGGAAGGCTCTGTGTACTCACAGGAAGTCTGTTCGAACCTACTGATTTCCTTCTCCCGTATTCTGAGGTTAGAAAGCCTAAACAGTTGGCAGGACTGTGAAAGCCATGTTGAGATGGATTTCAAAGCCATTCCCAGGCTCAGCGGGACATCATAGTCTTAGGCTGTCATTATGGGGTAAGGGACAATAGCATTCTTTAAAGTGTTTCTTATTGTGAGTAAAATGTCAGCAGTTGTACATTCCAGTCCAGTAGATGCCATTTTCCCAATGATTGAAAATGTTGACTGTTTTTCTGCTACCTAAGGATACATGGAGGAGTTTTAGAAGAACCACCCCCCTCAATTCCTCAGACTAAGTTCAATACATGAAATAGAAAGACAGTAAGACTCTTTTTGGCCTAAAAGCAGCACCTGTCACAATAGCTGGCTCAGTGATTTTCTGTTGGGCTATGTTGGTTGATCATGGGGTGGGTACCTTTTGCACTTAGAAAGCACGGCCGGGAATACTAATTTCCTTCAGTATACAAAGGGATAGTCCTGTGCAAAGAATTTTTTAATAGCCTATATAACTTTCAAATACCTCTCCAGATAATTTTTGTAGGGGACAATTTGCATATAATTTTATGAGCAATTCCTGAACCTAATTCCATTCTATATAAACTACTTTTTGCATCATTTTGATATACCCTGAATTTTCTAGGAATCAATAATTGTATAATATATATACACTATGTAACTAGTGTATACTATACTATGTAAGTAGTATAGTATTTTATTTTATTTTGTTTGGAACTTTACCAAAAGCTGTTTACCATTTTTATAAATCATATTACCAGTATTGATATGCTTGTATTTGTGTTGTCAGGAAGAACATGCAGAGAGTGTCTGCATTTGTAGTTATTACATTCATGGTTATTCTGGTGTATTAGACTGCTTGACAGAGCAATTGCATATTAAAATACAAGACTCTTATAAATTTCTTTGTTTTTATAGCTTGAGCATTATATTGATTATTTTGAAATTTTGCATGTAAATACTTCATATTGTTTTGGATTTTCATTTTAGGGTAGTAAGGGAAGAATTACAAAATATATGTTTAAAAAAGGGGAGGAGCATGTTTAGAATCATTGGTTTAATGCATTGGTTTCATTTCACTTAGACCTGGAAAAATGCAGAGTGTCTGTAGAGAGAGTTAAAACTCCATTTTGTTTTAAGTCATGATATGTGCAGCCTTGGTTTCAAACTCATCTGAGGAGAGTTGTTTACAGCTGATGGTTTGAAGCTCTAGAAAATGGGTGTATCTGAATGGATGTGAAGTGGTTACAGTGGTTTCGTCCACAGCGCACTGTGCCTGAGAATCTTGGCCCGAGGGACTCTAATTCGTGTCACAGTCACCACAGCCAACCAGTGGGAGTGTCCCTGTGTGATCCAGTCCACAGCAGTTGTAGAGAGTGCGTGATGTTTGTTTGAAATGTTTAATTTGCCCAGCAGTGTTCAAGAGTGATGTTTTTATATTTTCAAGCTTCCGCAATTCTGGTTACATGGTATTGTGTAATCACTTGTGGTCTTAGTGTAGCTTATCGTCAGTGAGAATAATGAATGGGTGACGAGACTGGAAGTTAGGGGGACAGAGAGAACTCTTCCCTTGAAGGTCTTAAATGGGTAGATGTTAGCACCAGCCGAATAGTGATTCTAGAACATAATAAAATATTTCATACAGTGCTAATTATGTTGTGTGTCAGTCATTGTAGGCTGCAGTTGATGGAGGTAGATAGCAGAGGAGTGGACCTCGAAGAGAGAAGAGTAGAATATAAAAAAGCTCCAATTGTTCCCTATCCTGAACTTCCATGCCATTATTACCTAAGCAGTCACATTGGCTTTTATTCTGGATTTACATTCATAGCAGTTAACAGATACCTTTTATTTAGTACCTGATGTATGATTTCCTCTGTGCTTGGTTCTAGGCAACACTTAGATAAGAGGGAATTGGTATTACAGATGCAGAAACTTGATCTCAGAGACTCAAGTGCCTAGGGCCACATAGCTGTAAGTGGCAGGGCCATGATTTAAACCCAGGTTTGAGTGATGCCCAAACCACTCCTTAAGGCCTTTTCATATTGTTGTTCTGGAGGTGGAGATCTGATTAGCTTGCTTACTCACCATTATCTACCCGGATTATAAGGCAGATCTCTCTTAGTCCAACTCATGAAGGGGTTTTTTTGTTTTTTTTTTTTAACTTTTTAACATGCAACTGTATTGAAATGAGGTATGGCTACAATGTTCCAGCCCAGTTAGTAATTTAGAATCTTAGAGCATTTGACAAGCATGGTTAACCAAAAACCTGAATCATAGTAAATGTTTGAAGTGGTGAAGGGTAGGGGATATTTTTAATATTGTCACTATAGTCTACTTTAAAAAATGTGTTTGTAAACTGAGAAGCCTAGGTGAGTACCATTTATATTACTGATGTTAGACTGGCTTTGGAATCCCCGCATTGTAACTTTCTGTAAAGTCAGCTTAAACTGGTGGGATTCCAGCCCTTGTTGTATAATTGAAGGGAAGGATACAGAGTGAGTTTCCATGCCTCCCACCTATCATGAAGTTAGCTGTAGCTGCCAATGAAGCTGTCCGGTCTGTGGAAAAAAAAAAAAATCTTTAAACAGGGATGATCTGGCTAGCTATTCTCAAATGACTAACCCGGGAGGACATTTAACTGTATGTGTATGTGTGTGTTTTCCTTTGTAAAAGTGATCAAATAAGGAACCTAACACCTTTGGCTGCTTAGGGAATTTTTGTTACCGAAAGGATGGCTGAAAGCTCTATTTCTTGGGAAGGATTGCCAGATGTTTAAATGTCTGCACATAGGGGAGGCCTCAAGGCCCCATGCTGGTTCACATCGCCTGTGCAACATTGTGATCTGAGGCTAGTTGCTTCATCTCTTTGCCTCCTTTGCATACCATTGCTAGTGATCTCTGTTCTGAGGGCAGATACGAAGAATTTCCTCCTCAGCTGGGAATGGAAGAGGGGGCGCACCTGGGGCAAGCCCAGATGAGTAGGCTGTCCCAGTTCCTGTCCCAGCTGGTCCCTCTCCCACCTCTAGGATTTCTGTCCTTTGTCTTCCCTCCTAGGCTTCTGAGGTTCTCCTGACTGACTTTGTGAGGGACAAGAAAGATGATGGGAACAAACTGGATTTAGCCATAGAACTGGCACTGGGTCTGGTTCTAATTTTGGCTCCATCACTTCTTTGTCCTTTTTGGAAATAGGGTTCACTCACTAGTGATTTTGGGGATAGGGACAAGTGACAGGTAGCTGTTTTATGTGCTGGCTTTCTTTAGCTGACACTTTCTTAGAGGTGACAACTGCAACAACTCCAGGTATAATGGGGATAAATAGGAGAGGGAGAAAGGAGTTTAAGAATCATTTTTTCTGGTCTACGTTGTTCACAAAAGACTGAACTACTCCCATAAGCAGAATCACAAGAGTTTTTAACATTTTATTTTAGGGACTTATTTTCTTATCCCACATCACACAGCAGTTTGGTTAGAAGAGCCCAGGTTTTGGTTTAGGGAGACCTGGGTGCAAGTCCCTGCTGTCCCCCACTTGCTAGCTAGATACCCTTGGGCAACTCATGTAACTTCTCCGAGCCCTCGTTTCTTCACCAGTAGAATGGGTACAGTAATGCCTATGCTAACCACTCTAGTGGGTCACTGGGAATCCACTAAGTTAATGGATGTGAAAGTGCTTTGTAAACTTCCAAAGGGCTTTATGAGCCTGAAGGATAATTGTTATGGTTTCAGGTATCAAAAGTCTAGGCGACTGTGCATGGAGAGGTGAGGGGAGTCATATTTTGGGCAACTGACTGGAGGTCCTGATTTCCAAGCCCAGAAATCCACACTAGAGTTTTCCCCTATTGCAGCACTCCTGTGCTGGTGTTTGGAGCATGGCCAGAGACACATGCTACACTTATTAAAGGGCTTTGGCACTCTGTAATATGGGATTACTGGCACCAGAAGATGAAATGATAAAGGAACATATCATTATATTCAGAAGTATGAGTCATGCACATTTGAGTTACTTTAAAAAAAATGGAATCATAATAGAAATGGGCATGCATTCAACTTATATTATGTTCCTTGGCTTTAGTGGTTTTTAGGTTAAAAGTCACTGCATTTAAATGTCTTAAAGCTTAGCATTTATAAAGAGCTTTTAAATCTTAAACTCTTTGTAAAAGCACCTGAATTTGAAACTCTGTCTTTTAATTTCCCTACCAGTAAGATATTAGAGACAGTTTTGCATTGGGTGTGTCCTCCTGTACTGCTCTAAGTCTAACTCAGTGAGTCAGAAAGGAACATACAGTGTAATTTCTGCAGTCTTCCTGTTTGCCTTCACGGGGGCTTCATGGCCATTTATTCTGCCCCCTTGTTTTACAGTGTGGAGAATTGAGGCTCCTCTTGGTTCCCTGACTTGTCTGAGGCACGGCGCTAGATTATGGCAGAGGCGGGTTTTAGAACTCATTCAGTCCACATCACGCTGCCACCAGGGAGGCAGACTCCACCAAGATTTAGTCAGTGTGTTGGGTAGGTAGGCCCCCTCCACCATCACCACCCGTTTATTCCATTTAAAATCACAACTCATTTAGTTTAAGCCACTTTCCTCTGTTTTAGTTCTTTTCAGACTTGTAAATAATTTTCAAGGATTATCCTTAATACCACACCACCACTTTATGCTTAAAATAATTGATCGATTCATTTAACCAGGTATGATCACAGTGACTTTTACCATTCCATATGGGGCTACTTTTTCATCAGTCAGTTCATTCATATTTAGTAAATCTTCTTCTGATTTTGTTACTTATTTATGAACAGACATTTGAGTTCTTGCCCTGCCCCAGGCTCTGTGCTAGGTAGGTGCTGGGAGTGGGAAGGCATCAAGTGATGGAAGGACCTCGTCTGAGAACTTGACTTTCTCCTGAGAGCAACTAGTGTGTCGATCAGGTCCCACATTCGTTCGAGTTATGGACCATCACTGCATTTTACAGCAGATAATGGAAGGCTGAAAGAGGAAACACTCATTAGGAAAAGCAGTGATTACTTTTTTAAAAAAATTCTGTTTTCAACCTAGTCAAGGAGACGTACGTTACCAGTAAGTAATGACACAAAAAGGAAATAAAAGTCAAGGAGATCATTGTGTAGTCCAGGCTTCGGAAGATTGCTGCCATTCCAGGTGGTCTCTGAAGAAGCACAGGGTTTGGATACCTGGAGAGGGAGGGGTAATTGATAATTGATGAATATCTAATAAGGATCTCTCATTTATTAGGGGCTTTAAATATATTAGCTTTTTTAGTCTTTTGAGGAGGGAACTCTTTAAGTTGAAAAATGTATCAAACACTCAGAAGACTGTGTGAAACATCTGTGTAGTTAGAGAAAAATACTCATCATTCAGGTAGGAAATAGAACATTACTAGTATTTTCGAAGTCGTCAGTACCCCTCCCATGGCACTTCCCTCAGAGGTATCAACCACCCCACTTTTGTATTAATCATTGCCTTCCTTCCAGTGTAGATGTCCCAAAAGCAAGCACAAACCTAGGTCTATGAGGAAAGGGCAGTGTTGCTATCATTTTTCTCAGGAGAAGAGCTTCGTGGTCCTAGTTTGAATTCATCTGAACAGAAGCTCCGGGCCAAGTCTGGATCTGGAGTTGAGAGGTTGCAGAGATACTTTTGGAGAAGTCAGTGGAAAAGGTTGTCAGAGAGTTATGGGAAGTGGGGCTTCTTGCAGTTGGGGTGTCTGGAGGACTGTAGTAGGTCCCACTGTTGGGAGCTTGCAAGTGGTATAGTCAGTGGAAGTGGGCTACTTTTAAATTTCATTTTTGCTTCCAAGCTCATCCTGGCTTATGTCTAGCTCTTGTAGGCCAAAGCAAAATGCTTCTGCTAGAGAAATGGTCTACTGATTCGGGCATCAGGATACAGAGCGCAGAACAGGAAATTTATCAGTACATGATTAAGAAAAGTGAAATTAAAAAAAAAGCTAGGAATCTGGCATTCTGTCCCTTTATGTGGCCTGTGGGGAATCTTGTTGCTGACAGTCCTGAATGTATCTTGTTTCTTGAAAAGTACTTCTCTTCAGAATTTTGAAGACATTTGGTTGATTTTCTCCTTGCTTCATGCAGCTGTTAAAAAGCCTCCCACTTAAAGAAAAAGAAAAGCAGGAAACATTCTCAGTTCTTGATCTTTTGAATGTGACTTGGTTCATTATCTTTTGGAGGCTTATAGACTCTTATTTCCAGTGCTCTCAGTAATACCCAGAGCAGGTTTTTTCCTTCATTATATTTTTAGGCCTTTTCCATTTCGTACCTGATGGCCCTCAGTTCTGGAAAATCTTTCTTTAAATGATTTTGCTGATGGTTTTCTTTTCTCCATTTTCCCTGTCTGTAGGAACTCTTTTTACTCAGGTCTGTGACTTTCTGGATTGGACCTCTTGATTTTCTTATGTTTTTTTCTGGATTTCAAGCTATTCTTTGCTAAGCAATTTCACAGACTTTATAAGGAAATCTTTCCATTGAAAATTTTAAAATAAGGATGTAATTTACATAAAATGCACCAAGCCTACGTGTTTATTTCACTTAGTTTTCACAACTGTATACATTTGTGCAACCACCACCCAAAACAAAATATAGAACATTTCCATCAACTAGAGTTCCATATGGCCCTTTTCCAGTTCTGCTTTTCATTTCTGCTGATATTTTTTAATATTGAAGAGCTCCCTTATCTCTGAAATGTTACTTTAAAAAAAACTTAGTGTTGCTTCATAAATAAATATATTCTTTTGTTTCTCCAAAGACATTAATTAATTTTACAAGTTTTTCTTCCTGCCTGTGTAAACAATCTTTGTTTGTTCTGAGTTGCCTTTTTTCTGTCTCTGTGCCTACATTGGAGGCTTTCTGAAGACATTTGTTTATCTTGGCTGTCTGTCCTTGATTAAACATGAGCGGGAAGCTGAGCATGTGCGTGGGGCTTGTTAACTTGGAACAGGAACTCGGGGCAGAAGAGTGACTTGAGCAGTCCATTTAATTGAGGAACCCCTAATGTCATAGCTTTAGGTTTGTTCCTGCGATGGTAATATTCCTCAGAAGAGAGTATTTTAATCCTTTGCCTGGAGGGTCAGGGATTGGCTGCCAGCATTTCTAGAGCCTTGTGGGGAAGAGAGGGGAGGTTGCAGCATCCAAGCCCTCGGCATTCAGTGGGTGCAGACACAGTCCACCTCTGTGTGTGCCATTCCGTCCCTATGCTTTGCCTGGCATCTCGAGTCCCAGGAGCCTGTCTTACCCTCTCCAGAAAGTAAATCTCTACACCTCTGCTGCCATATCCACTAGCCACATGTGACCATTATATTTAAATTATTAAACATTAAATAAAATTAAGTCAGTGGTTTTCACTGACTAAAGAAAATGACTAAATGACTTAAATGCCTAAAGAAAAGTCATTTTCTTTAGCCACATTTTAAACTCTAGTACAACATGTGACTAGTGGCTACCACACTGGGCAGAACAGACAGAGAACCTTTCCATTTTTCTGAAAAACTTTATTGGACGTTGTTAGTCTAGACTTTTGCTGGGGTGGAGGAGTGGGTGAGGGAATTGTGTTTCTTGAACACCTCTCCCCAGCCCTAGTCTTTTACCCCAGTTTCTGGTGCTTCCAATTCTTCTGACTTCTGAGGCTTCAGCTTTTGCCATTGTCAGCTTGCGATTCAGTTTTCATGAGTTATCTAAGTCATTTGTCTGCATATCCATGTAATTACCAGCTTTCAAAGTTAGCTGCAGTTTTTCCCTCTGCTGTTACCCTCCTGTATTTGTGGTTTTGGTCTGAAAACAAAGTCTCAACATATTTTCCCTCTCTCTCTCTCTCTCTCTCTCTCTCTCTCTCTCTCTCTCTCTCTCTCTCTCACACACACACACACACACACACACACACACACACACACAGAGTTTAGTAGGGTTTTAAGGGAATGAAATTGGATACTTGCGTTCAGTCTGCTGTTTTAAACCAGGAATTTTGATTCATTTACTCCTGGCTCCTCAGCATGGCATGGAAGGGTGACCAACTTCTGCCTTTCACCACCTTTAGCCCAATTTCTGGCCACCCACAGCTCATGCTTTGTGCCACCTTATGTTTCGTGGAAGAGTCTCTAATGCTCTTGAATATGTGCCCTTTCCATGTGCTTTTATTTCTGTGTGAAATATGCTATCTCCATCTCTACCTGTTTCTCCTGTTTAATAACTATTTTTCTGCAAATCTCAGCTCCAGGATACTCTTCCTTGTGAAGCCTTGCCTGATCCACCCTTATGTAGAGTTTGAGAATTCTGCTCTTTGCTATCACACCACCACATTTCAGTTCGTTCCTTCCTTCCTTCCTTCCTTCCTTCCTTCCTTCCTTCCTTCCTCCCTCCCTCCCTCCCTCCCTCCCTCCCTCCTTCCCTCCCTCCCTCCCTCCCTCCCTCCCTCCCTCCTTCCCTCCCTCCCTCCCTCCCTCCCTCCCTTCCTTCCTTCCTTCCTTCCATCCATCCAGTTAGGATCTTGCCATATGTATTATTCTGCAATTGGCTTTTTCTAATTTTGTAACTGTTGAATGACTAGTCAGTTCTTCCCATTAGCTTCTGTTTAGGAGGATTTGATTTTCATGTAACCAGTCCTAGCATAGAGGCTGGCACACACTAGGCACACAGAAATTGTTTGTCAAACTAGACTGAACCCTAGTGTTCAGTGAACCTATAACAACTGATTTCTCCTTTGTTATCTTTGAATTCTGCCATCAATAGGGTGACTGTAAATGCCACATGTCTATTTTCCCTGCATAATTATGAAGAGCCCCCTACTTTTACTCTTAAAAGCCCCCTAGTTAAGACAATAAACCAAATGGCCACCTATCTGTCAAACACATCTAGTTAGATGACCCTTTTTCTTTATTCAGTGAAGCAACTAAAGAGGAAGAAATACTTGAAATGTGAGATTTCATTTGAATCCTATTTCTCTCCACCTAGCCGGAGAGGAAAGCCCAACTTTCACGTTGGGAGAGTCACTTTTGGAGAACCTTCAAAGTCTAAATGTTTGCTTTTCCCTAAGGACTGCTGATTCCTCCCAGAGGCACTTTTATAAGGAGCACTTTATATTTCAGAAATGGATCTTTGCTTTCCCTTCCTGATTCTAACGTTTAGATTTCAATTTCATTCTAATAGAAAATCTAAGAGCTGCTTGGATTCTTCCATTGAGACCCCAGTGGGGCCCTGGGCTGTGGGGTGCAGCCTGAACGGAAGCTAGCTGTCCTGAAGGCAAAGGGGACTCAGAATAGTTTTGGGTTTGTTGGTGGCTGTATTGAGCAGAGCTTCAGATTTAGGTTCAAGTCCTTGTTTTGTCATTTCCTACTGGTATGTAACCTTGGGAAAGCTAATTTAACATCTCCCATAATGTGAAGTTGGGTTGAGAATAGTCCCACCTTATAGGGTTAATAGGAGATTAAACTCATACATGCAGAGCATAGTAAGTGCTTAGCAAATATCATCTTTTACTGTTGTTATTATGATCACAACAATTATTATCTTTTGACATGAGCTAATTCATATGTTTGCACGGGAACACAGCACATGTGAGGGGAAAGAGCAAAGAGGATCTGCCCCACAGCTTTCTGAGTGCAGTGTGCAGGCCCTCAGCTGCCATCAGAGCATTGCAGAGTGGAAGAAAAATCAATAGAAAGAAATCGTGTGGGTCAAAGCGGAGAGGGTAAAATGACATAACTGTGGTTGCTGGTGAATCTAGTATTGCCTTCGTCTACCTTGGAAAACTTAGGGTGGCCATATTTGGATTGGGGTTAGAAGGGTTGGGCCTCAGAATCACCAGAAAAGTTTAAAAAATATTCTCTTCTGGGTTTCTAATTCAGTAGGTCCAGGGAATAGTATGGACTAGTTTATTTTTTAAAAGTTCCCAGTTCATTTTTATATACATGGATTTGAGAATTACTACATTAGGTGATTATTTATTACCCAGTAATTCTATAAAACATTTTCTAATCATTGGTTACTTAATATAGGGCAGGTGATAGCATAGTAATGCTCATTTTAAGGTTAAAAAGAGGCAGATTATTGTTAATGTATTAAAATAAAGAGCCTGAATTAACTGAGCTAAATTGAATTCAGTTTTGAATTTAAGCCTGTCATGGCTCTCTATTGGTCTTTTCCAGGATCCTTGCCTATATTTAGGTTATTTGAAATGAAGTAACAAAGAAAATTGTGAAATCAGGAACAATAAAAAATTTGTTAGAAATGTATAATATTCAAAACATAAATTCAGGTATGTTTACATTTAAAGTGTAAAGGAAGATAATTATCTTACTATATCAGGAAATGTGTTCAACTTTGATCACTGTTACTGAAAGAGAGAGAGAGCTTAGGTAGGTCCACATGATTGGCATTTGCCTGGCATAGGTCATTGGATCATTTAGCAATAGGGTGTTGCATTTGGAGCCAGTAGATTCAGGTGGAATCACTGTTCTGATATTTCTCCATGCAAACTTTAGTTATTTAGCCTCTTTGGCAGTGCTTTTTCAAATCTGTATAATGGGAATAATGTTGGCCTTCTCTATTCTATATGATGTTGTGTTTGAGGGCATAATGAGGAAATCTGTTTGATAGGAATGTAAAGCCATGGTGAGCTCACAGGATGGCCCTGGTTTACACCCATTGTTGGGTAGAACACAGCTATTATTAATAGCACTGTGTTTAGCTCTCAGGTTAAACTCTCACTTTGGATGATAAATTACTTGGCCACCTGTCCTCAACACCTGTCCATTGTTTACTCTTCATCGGTTACAGTAGGAAGGTTTTCTGGCCTTGTTTGTATAGCCCTAGTTCCCTCCTCAAATAATGTAGCATTTCTTAGATGCTTTCTGGTAATTTTCATTAATTTTATGTCAGTCTCATCTTTCTAACTAGATTGGTCAGTGAAAAGAATGGTTTGTTTCTTCACTCCTGATAATTTTCTAGATTTGTCATGGTCTAAGCACTGTGGACACTGTCATTGCCCGTTCTGACTGATGTGTGCTAAGGCAGTAAATTCTAAGTGCAAGCAAGGAGAAGATGGAGGAAGCATAGCGGGGGAAGTGGCTTTGTGGAAAAATACTAAAAAACAAGGAGAAATAGAGTTTTTAGGCTGGTGTCCCTGGCTTGATTTAAAAAAAAAAAGCCCCATGTTGATATTTCCAAGTACAGCACAATCTAAGTGATTGGGAAAACTACAGAAGCTTCCAGAGATCAAATTTCAAATGCTCCCTCCCTCCTCAGGAGAAATTGGTTTTAGAGCTAAGGTCAGAAAAAAAATTTCCTTTCTTCAAAGAACTGATGCTTTTTTTTTTTTTGCCCCCTTCGACAGTGAAAATATTGTATTTGGTTATGTTTCTCTTTTCTTTTGGACCCCTAGGAAACTCAGAGTCAAATTGGTGGTCTACCTGTTTGGAAGGCTATGGGTTGTAAGTATTTCCTTGTCTTGACTTTCAGTCCTATGCTATGGTTTTCTGGAGTTTTATTATTTTTATTTTTATTTTTCATTTATTTATTTTTTAAGATTTATTTATTTATTTTTAGAGAGGGAAGGGAGGGAGAAAGAGAGAGAGAGAGAAACAGGAATGTGTGGTTGCTGGGGGCCATGGCCTGCAACCCTGGCATGTGCCCTGGCTGGGAATCGAACCTGCGACACTTTGGTTCACAGTCCGCGCTCAATCCACTGAGCTACTCCAGCCAGGGCTTTATTTTTAAAAATATTTCTATTTTTAAAATATATTATGTTTTATGAAATATAAACTGCCTTATAATCTTGTGGGTTAAGTCAGAGGTTAAATAACTAACAAATATGAAGATAGCATTATTGCTTCACCATTATTTTCATGGAACTGTCTTGGCATTTAGAAGGCAGAAACCTTTGTGGCAAAGCCCTGTAGTACCTTAGAGTAGTAATGAATGTACACTGATATACCATCCTATTGGAGAAGTTACCTCCCCACAAGAATAAGGGCTAAATCAAACAGAGCAGCTCCATACGTTGCCTTTGAACACTCTTGGACAAAGACTTAGTAGAACTAGTGTATTGAATCATTAAAGTGAGGATAAGGACTAAAACTTCAAAAGTTCAACCTGGATTAGAATATCCATTTTCTTTTCTCCAGATGTACCTCATGATACTGTCTCTCCTTATCTCTTCCTCTGTATCTTTTTGTTTCTCTTTCAGTTTTCTCAACTTCAGTATTCAATCTACCCTTTCTTCATGGTCTAGTCTTCCCTTTTCCTTCTATCCTAAAGCCTTTGTATTTGATCACCAGCCAATTTCCCTTTCACATCATCTTTTCCACTCTGTTAAACACCAGTCCACCCCACCTGCTTTCAGGTACTTTCTTGCCCCTCAGACCTTCTCTTCCTTCTCACCTCAGACCAAGTGGTATGTATGCCAGCTTACTTGTCAACAACAGCTCTACATAAAGTCACCCTTGGCTAACCGGCTGCCCTCACACCAGGAAAAGAAACACACTATTAAATACCAAGCTGCAATTTGGAGGAAAACAAAATAAAGCATCAGATTTGACTGTATGGTCTTTTATTGCATTCCAGTAGCTTAATGGTAGGAAGGAGAAATAAAAACGTGGCAGTTGCTAGCATAATGCTAGGCAGCAGTAACAGTGGAAGCTCAATTCTTGTGTCCTCTGTTTGTTCATTCATTCATTTCTTCATTGACTCAGCAACCACTTATTCCGTGTCTGTTATGTTGCCAGTAATGTTTCAGTGGTCTACGCTTTTGATGAATTGAGTTTGGTGAAGCCTATGACCTGGTCTGGGCTTATAATACTTGCTGGATTTTTTAGCTGGATAAAGGCTACCTCTAATTATACAATTTCTCCTGTGCAGAGAGGTTTGTCTTAGTCTCTTTGGGCTGCTATAACAAAATACCAGAGACTGGGAACCTTATAAACAGCACAGATTTATTTCTGACAGTTCTGGAGGCTGTGGAAGTCTAAGATCAGAGTACCAGAACAGTCAGGTAAGGGCCCTCTTCCAGGTCACAGACTTCCCTTGTATCTTCATGTTGTGGAAGGAACATAGAGCTCTGGGGGATTGCTTTTTATATGATCACTAATACCACTTACAAGGGCTCTCTACCCTCATGGCATAATCACCTCTGAAAAGCCCTGTCTCCTGATACCATCATCACACTGGGTGTTAGGATTTCCACTTGTGACTTTGAGGGGTGGGGAGTACCAAAACATTGAGACATCACAAAGTTACATTTACAAATGCAGTGTACACTGAATATTTATTTAAACAAAGTTCGTGTTTGTGTATGCCATGTATATATATGCCATGAACATACAATATATTACTTTTTAAAGACTGTGGGCATATATTTTCATTTTAGGAAGTTTGGAATAAAATGCAGCAATTGAATGTCTGGTTAAGATTATTCAAGTGGCATTTTGCTACTAAAGAAATAAAACCATTAAGACTGGGAAAGATAGGATTCTTAACCACCTGTTTCTGCTCTGGGATTTTCAGGACTGTCTCCCAAATGCACTAATATAAGCAAAACATAATGTTTCTTTTTTAGTTTGCATAGTAAAACTTTTACTCATTGGAACAGATGAGAAAGAAAACTTCCTGAATATGTTGAAAGCTTGCACAGTGGAATACATAAAAAGGAATAGAGTACCTGGAAATGGTAGCTCTGTAGAAAGACCTCTATCATGTTAAAATCAATAAGGATGCAGCTCAATATGCATGCATTTCAAGGGGATCACCACCATGAGAATAAAGGACCCCCCCAAAAAATCTAGTCTTATAAATGGCTTAATAGAGGTTTTATATTTAAGAATTTGATAAAAATTAATTGTGATTACAGTGCATATGTTTTGACTTGAGCAGCAGTGACCTAACTTTACATTACTGATAATATTTAGAGATAAATATGCATTTGTAAATTGTTTGAGATGTTCCTGTGTCACAGAGATCAATAGTCTCCATAACTTGGTTGTTATTTTCTTTACTAGTTTCATTTTGGACAGATGGTGCAATGCCAAACACTTTTGAATGTGTCTCAAGTTTCAAATTGGCAAAATCTGATTTAGAAGGGTGTAGGCTGATGAGAATAGCAGAGTAAGGGTCATGATTATGTTTTAATCAGTGGACACACTTGTGGTGTGAGCTGTCTTCCTAGCTCTTTTGTAAATTAAGAACTATCTGATAGTAAAGGAACACATGTGCATTTCATTAGTATATTTTATTGTACTTGGAAGTATATTTTGTACTTGAAGTAGATTCTGTGTCTTCTCAGGGCCCAATTCCATAAAATTTGTTTGGCATGTCAGGGCCAAGAGCACACGTCTAACATGTCTCATTTGTATGCTCTTATAGCTGAGGACCCTGGACTCAGCATGGTGAGATTCATTGTGGCAGAGCCTGTCGTGGGTCTGGCACTCTTGAGAAACTACCCTGGGCTGCTGGTCTGGGAAAGGCCTAGAGGTTTGTTATGCTTAGAAAAGTGTTATTTTCTTCAGAGGCCAGCCCTCTCCTTTTCTAGTAGCTATGCTTTAAGGACACCAATAGGCATCCACAGGCATTTAGATAAAATGTGTGCATATATTGCTGTACTCTTTGTAGAAATACTCCCATGCCTACCCTGTGTTCGATATTTTCAGTTCAGAATTGGGGTTAGGTTAACGGAAGCATCTGATCTGGTCCCTTTCCCTGTTATCTTTATTAATATTTAAAATGTTTTATACTATTTTATCAATATGAACTCAGTTTTAAAGTTGTTTCTGAGAAGTTTATTGTACTTTGGATCCACTAACATCTCTCTTCTTTGTACGCATTTCCTCAGTGCCTGGAATAGAAGTTTGTTGGAAAAGAAGTTTTGAGTATGTACATTTGACAGAGAAGGGTAAAAGGTAAAAGAAAAACAAGTATAAAGATGAAAGGCAGTAGTATTTATTTATCTCACTCCCACCCTTTCCTTTAAAGCTTCAAAGCCATGGAATAGTGGGAAGGATTTTTTTTCTTCAGCACGTAGAGGTCTGGGTTCAAGATCTGGCTGTTGTCATTAACTTACTCTGTGAGTCAGATCACCTCTCTGAGCCAGTATTCACGTATTCATTCGCTGTTTATTGTGTCGAACATTGCAAATACAAGATTCAGTAGAGAATAAAACTGCACCACTCCTGTCTCTGGGTTGCCTGTGTAAGAAGGTGGTGGTGACTGGGAAGGGGTAGTAGCAGTGGAGGTGGTGAGAAATTGTTGGGCGTATGACCCATTTTGAAGCTAAAGCTGATATAATTGGTGATGGTTTATATGTGGGATGTGAGAGAAAGAGATATGTGAAGACTGACCTCTAGTTTTTTGTTTTTTTTGTTTTTTTTTCTGAAACAGTATGATGAAGATTGGTGGCATTTACTGGGATGTTGAACACTGAGGAAGAGGGAGGTAGTTGCAGGAGTCAAGTGTTGCTTTTTTATACGGGCTTTAAATGCTACTTTGATTTCCAAGTGGAGATGTTGAAGAGGCAATTAGGTATTTGAGAGGGGAATTCTGAGATATAAGTTGGGAAATGTCAGCATATGAATGGCATTTAGGTCATAAAACTATGTGTGATCATTTTGGTAGTGAGTGTGGATAGAGAAAGGGTAAATCAAGTCTGAGACCTGGGGCCCAACAGCATTTGGAGACTGGGAAACGGAGGAGCCTCCAGCCTCTAAAAAGGAGGATGCTAGAACCTGACCTCTCTCTCAAAACTGTTATGGGGATCATGGAAGATACTACACACGAGTTGACACTAAAGATTATTTATTGCATAATTGCATAAATAAGTATAGGAGATGGGGAGGTTAGGTAGGAAAATCATTTTCCTACTTAATTTTTCTTCTGTTTGCATGGGATTGGGTGAGGTGTGTGTGAATTTGGTATATAGTAAGCTTCCCAATGTGTAGGTTATGTATCTGTGCGGGGAGAGGGCGTGAGGGTGGGGAGGTTGTGCGGGAAATTTTACAACAGGCCTGCCACATTACATATGGTTTAAATATGGTTATTTTTTTTATCAGTTCAAGAAAATGCACAGCAGAGGGATTATGAGCTATTACTGTTAACAGGGTTCTCATTTTCAAAAAATTCGGCACTCATTTGACACATGTATAAAGATGTTTATATGTATTAAGTATGAGCTGGATACAGTTAGTATGGCCTGTTTCTGTGAACAGATATCTGCATGAGTTCCCAAATTTCAGTAAGCTGTTTGAACTTGCCACCATCGCACTCTCTGCCACCTCCCTGCTCTGTCATTTTCCCTTTACTGGGAACGAGGCAGGGTTTCCTGAGAAGTGGGCTGTCTTCTGGGAACACTCTGTGGCCAGTTGCCAGTGTGTCATATAACTTATCCAATCACGTGGTGAAAAGAGAAGACTTTCAGAAAGATTGGAGAGGAAAATAGGAAAATCTATTGGAGTGAAGGAGGGAAAAAGCAAGAAGGACTAAGCAAATAAAGGCAGAGGATCATTTGGGGCAGAGTTGGGGAATTGCAAGGACTTTCCCCAGGTGTTTGGGTTATTGAGAAATAGGGAAATGTAGCTTTGCCCTGGCATTACCTTCCAGAACACTTGTTTGAGATGACATTGAAAAATGCCCCTTTCTCCCCCACTTTTATCAGTACCTTTTTAGTCTGGTTGATTAAACTTAAATCTTAGTTTTATTCCTATGCTTGTGTTTATTCAATTTTAGGATGTGAAACAAGGGGAGATGAGGAAGAGGGAGAGGGGGAGAGAGAGAGAAATAATATGAATAGAATTGATTAAATGAATGGGTGGATGAATGAATTAATGCCTTTTCTGAAGAATCTGGTATATTAAATCATCTCAGGAAAGAAGGCTTTCTGAAATTGATACTTTTAGATAAATTTATAGAATTTGATTCAGACTTTTCCAAATATATATTCCATTGAAAAAGAAGTCCCCAGGTCAAATATTTTTGCAGAAGTTGGAGACTCACTACATTTATTAGCATGTTCAAGGCTGAGAGCTCATGTTAAAAATACTCTAACTTTGTTTCACCAGTGTTTTCCCAGTTCATTTCACTGTGGACCTCCATTTTCCTCCTCCACATAATTCTGAGCAATATGTGTGTAGAACAATTATTATCGTTACATAGAAATATAATATTCTAGAAAGCAGTTTGGGAATACTGATTTAATCTAATCCTTATATTTATTTTGATCTTGCCACTGAACTACTGTTGGTATTTGTTCACATTTATAATGTGAGTAGGTTGAATGAATTAGTCATTAATGTCACTCCTGGCTATGACATTTTCTAGTTCAGATTCATTAACTAAATCAACATTTAAAAGGTTATGCAATATACAGATCATGTGTCACAGTAATGTACACATGAAACCTATATGACCCTATTAACCAATGTCACCCCAATAAATTTCATTTAAAAAAAACTATGTGTGTTTCTGTATTAAAGAATCTTGTCTTTCTTGTTCCTGACTCTAACCATAGTGCCTAGTACAGTGCCTGGCACATAGTAGCTTCTCAGTAGATGTTATTGAACAAATACATTCCTATTAGTTTTCAGAGCACTGTGCCAGCTATTCCTTGAGGCTGTAGAAAAGATCTTGTTCTTGCCCTCCAGGAACTGGAAGTCAAGTTGCTGACTTTCCCAAGAGCATGTGCCAGGGAGAGAACCCAAGTTAGATTTTGATTGCAGTAACCTGTAGGATGGAGATACACTGGACATATTTTCTGACTCTGAGTCAGATATTGCTGATTCTAGCACAAGTGGGTGGTGGTAGCATACTCTCCTGACAAAGGTGTCATTTAGAGTTATTGTCAGAGTAGCAGCAGTCACATAGTTCCTTTATCCCTGGCAAGGACTTGACTACCAGTACCAAGAGATGAGAAGTAATATTATTCCTACTTTGTTTTTTAATTCTCTCTTTTTTTAACGATTTATTTATTTATTTTTAGAGAGGGAAGGGAGGGAGAAAGAGAGAAACATGAATGTGCAGTTGCTGGGGCCAGTGGCCTGCAACCCTGGCATGTTCCCTGGCTGGGAATCGAACCTGCGATACTTTGGTTCGCAGCCCATGCTCAATCCACTGAGCTATGCCAGCCAGGGCTGTTTTTGAATTCTTGTGATATTTTTTACATTTTTCCTTTTAATACATTTCTAGCATGTTGCTTACTTTAGATCTTCCAGTCTCAATCAGGTCAACATTGATCATTCATTTGTTCATTCATTTATAATTGATGTATAACATTATATTAGTTTTAGGCATACAACATAACGATTATATATGAGTGTGTGTGTGTATATATATATGCATACACACACAGTGAAATGATTACCGCAATAAATGTAGTTAACATCTATCACCATACATAGTTAAATTTTTGTTCTTATAATAAGAACTTTTAAGATTTATTCTCTTAGCAACTTTTCAAATATATACTACAGTACTGTGAACTATAGTCACCATGCCATACCTTACACCTCTGGAACTTACTTATAACTGGAAGTTTATACCTTTTTACCACCTTCACCCATTTCACTCACATCCCATCTCCCCCTTCCTCTGCCTCTGGCAACCACCAGTCTATTCTCTGTATCTGTAAGTTCCATTTTTTGTGACATCATGCAGAATTTGTTTTTGTCTGTCTGACTTACAGTATCTCATTTACCATAATGCCCTCAAGGCCCATCCATGTCATTGCAAATAGCAAAGTTTCCTTTTTAATGGCTTAATATTTCACGATGTGTGTATGTATATATATGTATGTATGTATCACATTTTCTTTGTTTATTCATTGGTTGATTGACATGTAGGTTGTTTTCTATGTTTTGGCTATTGTAAATGATGCTGCTATGATCATGGAGTGTTTTCATTTACTTCAGATTAATACCCAGAAGTGGAATTGCTGGATTGTATGGTAGTTCTATTTTTAATTTTTTTGTGGAACCTCCATACTGTTTTTCATAGTGGTTTCACCAATTTACATTTCCACCGATAGTGCACAAGGGTGCCCTTTTCTTCCCATTTTCACCAACACTT
Source organism: Phyllostomus discolor (assembly GCF_004126475.2). Lineage (NCBI taxonomy): Eukaryota > Metazoa > Chordata > Mammalia > Chiroptera > Phyllostomidae > Phyllostomus > Phyllostomus discolor. Next base: position 47,493,435 of record NC_040907.2, on the reverse strand, counting down.
ATTTCTTGTTTTGTTTTTTTTTTTTTGATAATAAACATCCTAAAAGAGATGAGATGATACCTTATTGTGGTTTTAATTTGCATTCCTCTGATAATTAGTGATGTTGAGTACCTTTTTACATACCTGTTGGCCATCCTCTGTCCATTTCTTTTTGTTTTTTAAAAAGATTTTATTTATTTATTTTTAGAGAGGGGAAGGGAGGGAAAAAGAGAGAGAATCAATGTGTGGTTGCCTATCACATGGCCCCCACTGGGGACCTGGCCTGCAACCCAGGCATGTGCCCTGACTGGGAATCAAACCTATGATGCTTTGGTTGGAGCCCGCACTCAATCCACTGAGCTACACCAGGCAGCTCTGTCCATTTCTTTATCAGATTGTTTTGTACTGAGTTGTGTAAATTCTTCGTGTATTTTGGAATTAACCTCTTATCAGATATATGACTTGGAAATATTTTCCTCCATTCAGTAGGTTGCCTTTCATGTTGTTGATGTTTCCTTTGCTATGCAGAAACCTTTTAGTATGATGTAGTCTCACTTGTTTGTTTTTGATTTTGTTACTTTTGCTTTTTGTGTCAAATCCAGTAAATCATTGCCAACCAAGAATGATGTCAAGGAGCTTATCCCTGGTTTTTAAACAATTTTAGTTTTCATTTACAGTTTACATTCAACATTATTTTGTATTAGTTTCAGATGTAGAGCACTGCAGTTAGTCATATATGTTCCACGGGGTTCCTCCTGGTATTTCACGTACTCACCTGGCACCATACATAGTGATTACAATGTTGTTGACTATATTCTTTGTGCTCTACTTTGCATCCCTGTGACTATTGTGTGACTACCAGTTTGTACTTCTTAACCCCTTCACTTTTTTTATTCAGTGTCCCAACACCCCTCCCCTCTGGCATCTATCAGTTTGTTCTCTGTATCTTATAAGTCTGTTTCTATTTTGTTTGTTTCCTTATTTTGTTCTTTAGATTCCACATATAAGTGAGATCATGTGGTATTTGTTCTTCTCTGCCTCCACCTATTTTTTTTAGGAGTTTTATGGTTTCAACTTTTATCTTCAAGTCTTCAGTCTATTTTGAGTTTGTTTTGTGTATGGTGTCAGATATTGGTTCTGTTTCATTCTTTTGTATCTGTCCAGTTTCCCAACACTATTTATTGAAGCCCATTTTATAGATAAAAGAGTTCAGGCTCAGAGATTTAGGAACATGTCTAAGTTGACAAACTTTCTCAAAGAAAAGTCAGAATTAGGTCCCAGAGGAGTGATTTTAAACTTCGTGCTCTTATCTACTAGGTTTCCTGCCCTGCCACTTAATCCTCATATTGTTCATTATCTCATTCATATTAGAAGCTCACCTTAAAAAGGTTTAGAGACTGTGTATATTTCTAGAAGATATTAAGGGGCAGAGGTCATATGCTAGCCTCTTGGGAAGAAGCTGCCATACAACACTTTGTTTGTATCCCATTGGCCAGAATTTACTCTCATGACCTTATCTTGCTGCAAGAGGCTGGCATTTGTAGTCTTTATTGTGGGCATCCATCTGCACTGCTATACATTATTGAAGAAGGGGAGGAAGGATAATGGCATACGACTAGCAATCTCTACTACCCACTCTGAATCGAGGGGCTCTGTTGCCCCTCCATCCCCATCTTCTTCCGACATTTAGTTTATTAGATCTTCCCTTCTCCGTCTTGTACCTTCACCGTCATCCTTTTGGCTCTTTTCTTTCCAACATCGTTTAAATGTTCTTAAGTCTCTCATCATAATATGCAGTAACACAGTACAACAAAATTTTTAAAAATCTGTAAACAAAGGCCCTGCTTTCTATGGTGGCCCTGACTAGTGTGACTCGGGTGTTTTCTGGCAAAGCAAAAGGTCACTGGCTGGATTGCTGGTTGGGGCGTGTGTGAGAAGCCCAGGTGGGGCTTGTCCAAAAGGCAGCGAATCAATGTTTCTCTCCCTTTCTCCCTCTTTACCCCTCTCTCTAAAAATAAACAAAACCTTTACAGATATATATAAATCAAGGCACTGTGTATGCTCAGTGTTCACTTTATGTCCCTAGACCCTTACATGGGGCATAGGAGTTTAATAACTGTTTGTGAGAGAGCAGATGCCTGAGGGGTTCGGACATTGTCCTTTAGCTTTTATCAGCTGGTTGACAGGGAGGGGCTGCTTAGTTTTACTGATGGCATGAATAGTGGGACCCATTTTACTGCTGAGAGTACCAAGAGAGTAGAATAGATTGACTGTTGTGGTTTTACCACTTACTAGCTACACTTGGCAATGACATTTGGTGGTGTCATCTCTCTGAGCCCCAGTTTTCTCATCTGAAGAAATGAAGGCTCCCTTGACCTCATAGGTGGTTGTTATCATGATTAAATGAGAAAACTGTGGTAAGAAATACATTCCTGATAATACTATTTTCTGCTTTCTATGATGATTTTTAAGATCAAGGAGTATCTTTACTTCTACTACTTTTATTTTTCTAAAATACTTAAAAAATTTAAATGCCTTCATGCAATGGAATATTATTCAGCTATAAAATGGAATAAAATACTGATACATGCTACAACATGGATGAACCTTGAAAACATTGGGTGAAATAAGCCAGACAAAAGGCCACAGATTTATGATTCTATTTATGTGAGATGTCCAGAATAGTCAAAAAGATTAACGATTGCCAAGAGATGTGGCAGGTGAGAATGGAGAGGACTACTGGTGGGCATGGGGTCTATTTTGGGGGTGATACAAATGTTCCAGAATTAGATAGATGTGGTGATAAATGTACAATTTTATGAATATATGAAAAGGCACTGAATTTTACTCTTTAAAATAAATTTAAAGGCTTCACAGGGCAATATAAATAAGAGAATATTTGAAAACTGTCTATAATTTTGATTCACAATTTATCATTGCTCTGTAATAGAAATCAATATTTGCTTAATATCTTGTATGAACTTGAGTTTTTTTCCCCACTTGAAGGCCCAGTTAAGTTGATAGTAGACTTTGTTATTTTAGATGCCTCCCAGCACATGGAGAAACATCAGGGTATGTTGTTCCTCATTAGAAAGAAGAACAGGCTGTGGGCTTTTTCATGGGTACCACGGTGCGGGCAGGAGGGGGGATAAAAATACAAAGTTGGCTTTTCACAATTTAGTTAGGCATTTCACTACACATTTAATACTGCAAAACAGTTTCTGAAATGCTAGCTAGTACACAGTATTCATATGGACTAGGTGAGTACTTCTGGAGGGAAGCAGGGATGGTTACAGATCGCTAGGGAAGGCATCCTGGCAAAGGAAATGTTTAACTTTAGTGTTTGTTTCTTCCACAAACATTTATTGAATATCTGCTGTCTCCTAGGCACTGATTTTTGGTGATGCATATTACCAGATAACAGCTACAGTCCCTACTCCTGGGGGCCTTGGGGAGAGAGGGGTGGGTTGGTGGGGCACAAAGACAGTGGAAAAGATGCAATTCTATAGACAATTGCAGAGCAGGGTTGTAAGTACTGCTGTAAAGGTAAGCACAGGGAAGCCTGGATAGAGGAGATGATTCCTGAGCTCTGAATTGAAGTATGAGTGGGGATGGCAAAGGCTTGGAGGACAGAGGTGTGTTAGATGACAGGAACTGCAAATAACTCATTACATTTGGATTCTGGAGTACAAATGGTGATAATCCATGGGAGGTTAAATCACAAGTAGCCATGAAGGCCATCTTTCCTAAGAGAGTGGGAAATAATAGAGTTTAAGTTGAAAGGGTAAAATTTCAGCTTTGTGGGATAGAAATATGAGTGGGTGTATTGTGGAGGCTGCAGTAGAGGCAGATGAGAAGGAAGGCAGGAACTTTTGGGATCACTGTTGCCTTAATTTGAGAGAGAAATAATGGGATGATAGAGACCAAGGAGCTCTAATGATTGTGGCTCACTCACCAGCTGGATGTGTGAGCAGTCTGTGACTCCAGTTCCTCTTTCCTCAGTAGCATCCTTTCTTCTGTCTCAGCCTGACCCCAGCCTACCTCCTCGGTCTTGTCTCTTGTTTCTCTTTATGAATAGGCTTAAGTCTTCTTGCTGTTCCCCAAAACAGGCTTGCTGATTTTCTGCCTGATGTCTTTGATTACATCTTTTCTTTCACCTGGAATGGTTCTTACCTCTTCTTTTTACCTGTCCAGATCTCTGATTCATGAAGCCTTTGGTATCATTCTGTGCTAGAACAGTCTCTCTCCTCTGAAGTCATAGCACTTAATATCTTGCTTTTTCATCGGCAAATAATTACCTTTTGCTCTGTCACATCTCTTAATTGCATTGGGTCATCAGTAGCTCTTGAACTATTTTAAAATCACAGCAGGCAGAGTGATATATGGATATGATGGCTTAAATAGTGGAGTAGGAGTTGACACTTCTGAACCTTGGTCCCAGCCCTAACTCACTGTGTGACCCTGAGGAATTACTTTTCCCACCTGATTAGAGTAGTAACACACAGTTGTAGAACACATGGAAAATCTTCAAAAGCATAAAAATGAAGTAAGCACTAATTCCATGGCACCTAAGATAACCACTGTTAACACAGGTGATTCTTAGAGTGTCCTCTCCATTCTCTATCGTTTTTCTCTCTCTCGGATTTTTTGCCTGTGTCCATGCAACATAGTTAGGATCATCTACATGCTATTTCATAACCTGCTTTTCTCATTAATGTATTTTGGGGTTGCTGAAGCAAAACAAGGATTTTTAAATCCAAACTGACCTGTGGAGCCAAATTGCCCTTCAGGAAGGTTGCATCAAAGAACTGAATAGCCATTATCTCTGGGGAGTAGGGAGAGGAACTTGGGCTTTTCAGTGATGTTTTCTGTATTCTTGAATGCATGTTATTATTATCATGAGTCTAAATATCTTTTATAGTTTGGAGATGATGGTAATTTATACTTCTACCTAATCCAGGCTTGTATCTATATTTAAAAATAACCATATAACCTCTACTGATTAGACAGATAAAAAATGGCATTCTGTCATTTTAATTTGATTTGACTATTAGTGAAATTTGACCTTTTCACCATGATCATTTGTCATTTTTTCTTTAGTTTCCACTTCCTGTGCCTCCTGATGACTTGGATTTGAGTCTCAGTTAATAAATACATGTGACCTTTCATGAGTCACTTAGTGTCTCTAGGCCTTACTGTGCTTATGAGTAAAATAAGAGGAATGATACTTAAAATTATTGAGGAGCAATAGAGATTATGTATTGAAAGTGCTTTGAAGATGTAAAAAGTATATAATTGTATTTATTGATTTTGTTTATTGATTTTGATTAGTTAATGATTATGAACAGTTAAGCTGACTTTGCTTCTTTACATTCATTTGGAGAAAGGCTGAAAAGGCAGAGTTCCTTCATTAATATTTATTTTTGGTGCAGTGTGGGATTTATGAGATTTGGCATCAGAATACCTGATTTGTGCAGCATTTCTGCTACTTATCAGCCATGTAGTGCACTGTACAAATACATTCTTTTGGCCAAGACCAGAAATGTTCAGGGACCACCTGGCTGATAGAACATTCATGCAAGCTCGTGGACTGTTTAAATGGATGATAGTGCAAAGGAACTTGTTTATGCAGAGTCTTCTAACGGGGTTCTCCACCCCCATTTCACCCCTCACAGTTTTGTGAAGTGAAAATTGGTTAAAAGGATGATTCTAAGGCCTGAGAAGTTCCGATATGACCTTTTGAATCATCAAAGGCAGATAAATTTCCATTCAGCATGATTTTTGTGAATTCTACCCTATTTAAATCCCTGGGAACATGGGCAGTCAATTATCCAGGACACTGAATTCTGGATAATAGGGAAACAGGGCGGCATAAACAACTCGGCTGAGTAATAGATGACCTCCTGGCCTCCTATTTCTGACTCTGTGTTCCCTTTCATCCAAGGACAAGATGTTACAAAAATAATTCAGAGTGGCTCCCCAGGGTAGTCCTCAGACTGCACCCGTGGAGGAGGGTGAATCACCAGCAGCATCATCAGCAGCATGTTTGTGCTGCCTGCCTTTCTGAGCTGATAAGTAAAGGCCCTAGCCAGGCTCTTCAGCCTTGAGGAAAAAGCTCTGGGAAAGTTTTCTCTGACTCATTCACAGTGTAATTTGTAGAAGAAAACTTTTAGCTCCTCTCTCTCTCCCTCCCTCGCCCTCTCTCTCTCTCTCTTTCCTCTCTCTCTAAGAAAGAAATTTCTCCTTTGAGAAAGTATGTGTATAGTAAGGTGGGGTTAGAGTATGGATTCCCAAAATGAATATTCAAATTAGCTCTTACTCAGATAACCTTTATTGTCCCGGGATGATCACCCTTCAGGGGAAGTGGGGAATATCAGTGTACCATGCCTATATATCCATCAAGGACTAGTTGATTCATTTAAAATACTTAAAACAAAAGTTATTATTTTTCCATACTTGAATTTTAAGTGTCCCTAAGCCTTACCCCATCATCTCTTTGTGTCTGAGCGCCCCCACCCCCATATAGCACATTCACACACAAGGGGGACTTTTCTTGTTTCCGAAGAATTCATGTGAGTCTGGGGATTTGACTTCTCCCTGAGGGTTGTCTCCTCAAAGGAAAGTCCAGACTCCTTAGGTGTGGGCATATGTGGTCCACTGTAAGCTCGCCTCAGCTTTCTTCCTTTCCTCTTTCTGTTAGCCTCCAAAGGGTTTTACGCTTCCCCTTTCCTGCTTTTGCTGTTTTTCACATTACCATGATTTCAACTGTTTCCCTTAGTCAGCTGTGATTTTCATCCTGTTTGTATCTTCCCTATCCTTAAAGGCCCAGTTCAAATCCCACCTCCTTCATCATTGTCATACTGTTATATGTCTCCTGTGGGCCAGGTGTTCTACTAGACCTATATATTTTTTTCTCCCAGGGTTTAAAATAATCCTATAAAATAATTACTATCATTCTTATTTGCAGCTGAGGAAACAACCACAGAAAATTGACAAATGACTTGACCACAGGTAATAAGTGGCAGGGCCAGTATTCCTGCTCAGGCCTTCTTGACCTGACCATTGAATCCCACCACACTGGGTCTCCCTGAAGCCTTCTGGATTGGACTAGCTACACCAGCCCCCACCTCACACTTCTCAGAACAGGGTTTTTTGCATTGGTTGGGTATGTCTTGTGTTTGGTGGCCAATCACGTGGCTACCAAAGCCACATTCTTGGGTTGCTTACTCTTCTTGGTGATGCATCTTTTCTTCTTGCCAAACTGTACTTCACAGGCTTTTCATGATGAGTTTTTGCTTGCTTATTTTACTTAATGAATGCTGTCCAGGAACAAGTGAGTTATTTTTCCTAGTTGTTGTTATGCTCATTTTTCTGCTTAGTCTAATTAGTCATTAACATCCTACCATAATATTTATCTCAACAGTAGTGTTAGCAGATTATCCTCCTTTCTTCTACCTCATTTTTATTCCCTTGAAAGGAGAAACAAAAGAATTGTCATGGCTGAAATTTGTACTCCTCCCCTGCCCCCACAAAAAAAAGTCAACGGGAAAATTAAATGGGATGAATGAAGACCAGGTATTGCCACTAAATAGTTTGGTCCAATGAGATGCCATTTTGGCTAAATTGAAGTGTTTTTTGTTAGACAAGGGCTATTTGATAAAAGAATTATAGATGTAGTCATGGCTTTGAACATGCTTGGGACCTCACTTCAAGGGTACAAAGAAGTGTCTCATTGTATAAAGTGAGCATTTATCTTGAGAAAGGGGTATGTATATCTGTTCACCTTTTTCAGTTCATTGGCAGATAAATATAATTACTGTTGCTACAAAAGACTCCTACCTAATTCAGGTTATTTACCACTAAGCCTCCAAGACTTGGAAAATTCCCATTGATAGCCATACATTGAACCCTTCTTTCTGTTCACAGTGGCTATTTTTATGAAATGCATTGGAAATTTTGCACAGATGTGAAGTAAACAGAATGGACTTCAGATTTTTTTATGCTTTAGTTTCCCCAAAGCATAAAGTTAGAAACTGGGGACTGTGGGAGTTAATCATGGATAAGAGTAGCAGTTATTGGCAGAATTTAAAACAGGGATCTTCCATGTTTTGTGGGTATAGTTTCTATGTTTTCTTGATCTCTAACATCATATGGACTTAGAACATAACCAACTGAAGAACTTTCTGGGAGAAGAAACTCTATGTATTGTACGGTGAAGACTGAGTGTGGCATTGTGCAGTGGGTCTCGGCGTAGCTGTTGGTGTTGAAACATCGTAGGCTACACACAGTGGGAAAGGAGGAAGGAACTTCTGGTAATCAGGCACTCCAGACGATCACATTTCACTGTTTTATGTTCAGCTGGGGGCAGGATGCACATTGGATGTAAATAGTGAATATAAAGTAAATTTTATTGGTTATATTGTTGAGCCCTTTACACTAGTGTTTTTCTAATTGTGATTTGATATTCATCAGTGGACTATGAAATCCATTTTGTGGGTCTTCTTTACCATTTAGAAATATATTATTAAATAGAAGAGAATAGTATAGAATAGAAAATATCAGAGTGAATTGCACATAGTAGATTATATTTCTGTGAAACTCATTTTGTGTCACACACACTAAAATATATTTCATTCTGTGCATCATGGTCAAAAGGTTGGAAAAACTGTTATTAAAGCATGGCCATCAGCACAGGTTCCTGGGATATCACCTAGTTCTTAGCCCTTAGTGGGTCCTTGGCCGATGCCAGAGACAACTGGGACAGAGCAGGTAGGAGAGTGAGAGATGATGGCTCAGTGCTCTGAAGGAGCAGGGTCGACCTGGTGGTCAAGTCTGCTGCCTTGGTGAAGACCAAGTGTGTTCCGCACTGAAGAGCTCTGCCTGCAGTTTCAATTGGAGCCCTTGTTGGCGGGCTATTTCAAAGCTAAACATAAAAACTGATTCCAGTTTCCTGGTTGAGGAGAGGCATAAGGACACATGTAGGGAGACATTTTTTTTTCTTTTTTGAGATTTCCTCTTTCTTTCTCGCCAACTTCACTTATATTTTGAGGCAATAGCTGAGTTCTTTTGGTGTATCAGTTAGAGTGGACTGTGCCATTTGTGGGATTGTCCAGCATCTGAATCCCCTTCATTTCCAGAATAGTCTTTGTTGCTATGGAAGCTGAAGGAGGTGCACACCATTGACTAGGGGTGAGCTACTTTAAGCCTTTTGGATCCCTCGGTCCCAGGATATCTGAATCTGGAGGGAATGGCACAAATATTATACAGAGAGATAAGATCATTCATGGAAACAGCAGAGAGGGGTCCAGTGGTGCTATCTGGTGACTGGTGGCGGCCATGCTAGAATGGAGTCTTTATCAGACTGTTTCTGTGTTTTTATATCTTTCCCTTTTTTATCCTATGGTAAACAGAGCTGGTTTCTCTTGTTTGTACCCAAGAACCCTTAGTGGTTAAAAAATTACAGGAAACGTGCACAATGGATTTCTGCCCCCAAAAGAGTTTAATACAAGACAGAGAGAGGCAATGTGTAAATAGAGTAGATACACAAATAAATTAGTAAAAGTCATTGATGTGTGGAGAGATTCAGGGTGGTTTCCTGGTGTTCCTTTATTTTATTTTATTTTTTTAGATTTTTATTTATTTATTTTTAGAGAGGGAAGGGAGGGAGAAAGAGAGAAAGAGAGAGAAACATCAATGTGCGGTTGTTAGGGGTCATGGCCTGCAATCCAGGCATGTACCCTGACTGGGAATCAAACCTGTGACACTTTGGTTCACAGCCCGTGCTCAATCCACTGAGCTACGCCAGCCAGGCCTGGTGTCCCTTTAAATTAAGGTACCTTCAGGCTCTGTCATAGGGCATATCAGCAAGAGGTTCAGTGTCTTTGCATCATGACATTTTGGAAATACAATTAATGAAAAATTAGTGTTGTGCAGTATAACATTGTTTCAGACATTTGTAAAATAGGGTTTGTTTTTTATTGTGTTTTTTTTAATCGAAAAGGTTTTTTTTAAAAAAAATCCTTGAATATACTCAGAGAAAACTGATTTCCTAATGAACTCTGAGCTTTTTGAGTATTAGCCAGTCAAGAACTTACTTTGTAAAAAGAGATTTAGAGAAATATTGAATCTTCACAACAGCCCTGTAAAGTAGATGCTTTTTATTAATTCCATTTACAGAGGAAATGAAGCCTAGAGAGGTAGAATAATTTGCCTAAGGTCACACAGACTTTAAAGCTGGGATCCAAACCCAGGTTAGGGTGACCCTCAGGTTTCTGACTGCTTCTGTTCATAAGGACCTTGAGAGGTCACATAAATACATTTTTACTTCACAGGATTCGAGCTCAGAGGGCTTCAGAGGCTTGCTCAGGATCAGGCAGGTTCTGGCAGAACTGGGCTGGAACTGGGGCCCTTTTCTGATGGATGGGTGGTTTCTCTTACTGCCTACAGGAGGAGGCTGGTGCACAGGGACTGTCCCTGTGGGACCCACTTCACGTTCCACACCATCTGCCTTGTCCTGCACATCCATCCATCATTGTTTTGCTTGCTCCCGGCCCTTTTCCAGAACAGTTGTACCCTTCCTTTCTGTCTTTTAAAACCTCCTCTGTTCCTCAAGCTGGAAACAGACTCCATTCTCCACGATCACTTCACAGCCCTTTCTTGACTCCTGTAGTTCTCACTGCCCCGTCTCTCCGCATCACCTCCACATCTGCTTTCTTGAAGTTCATCTGGCCAGCTGTTAATAGACTGTAAGGTTTTGGTGGGCTCAGATTTAATTGTGGTACTTCTATAGATTTCCCCAAAGCCCCATGACTTGTCTAAGGAAGTGTAGCAACCTGAAAGGGCAGTGAAGCTAAGGCCAAGAAATGTGTTTGAGCCTAGCCTTACCACTTGCTGGCCACTTGACCGTGGGAAAGTCTGAAGCTGAATCTTCTCATCTGTGAAAGGGACCGTGAGACTCAAATGTGGTTATAGATGTGAAAAACTTTTAAAGCTCTAAAGACAAGGTTTTATTGGGATGATACAAGAATGGTTGAAAAACACAAAAGGCGAAGGCATCATTCTGCACCCTCCATGTTTGGCATGTCCACTCCTACCATATTTTTGACCCCTGTATTCTGTGCTCTTCAACAACCTTATAGTTAATATTAGTGGTAAAAGAAGAAAAAAAGTAGCAAAGCATCTTGATATAATGTGGCTTTTAGGAAAACACTTACTGACTTTAATTAAGCAGAGTACTATATTTACTTTGATCAGAAACCCTCTCAGGGAAAGCAGGCTCACTGGGAGCAGAGCAGAGAGTCCTGACCCATTGAGTTGGCATTGATTGTTTGAGCATCCCTGGAAGTTTATTGTAAATGAAGCAGCACTTACAGTTCTGGGGTATTCCTGGAATTGCCGCCATAGCTATAAGTGAGTTATTTTGTGTGGCAGGAATGGCATATAGAAAAGCCATAATTCTGACTTGCTGACAGGATAAAATAGCAGGTTTTGTATTTATATTATCTGGTCTTTTGGCTGGAATCCATCAGCTTTGCACAGTATCTTGTGATGCTTTTGTCGGAGCAGTTGTTCTGGGTCTCGGCAAAGTGGGGGGGGAGCACTGGGAGCAACAGACACAAGTCACGTCCAAGGCTCCTGAAGCTGTGAAGCCCTGGTAATGAGACTGAAAGGGATGCAGAGATGCTTTCCCTGTCTTGATGTGTGTGTTAGGCCTCTAGGAGGTTCCATGGCCCCGTGGGTTGGGCAGGTGCCAGGCCCACCAGGACTTTTCCTCTGCACACCTGCAGTAGTGGTGCCAGAGCAGTGAGTTAATGGAGAGCTGGAGCACAGCTGGTTTTTTAAATAACCGTCTCTAAAGAGAAGGGCCGTGGAACGAGGTCAGTCTCCTAGGTGGATGTTAGAATATCTAAAGTATCAAAAAGCCACAGAATATAGTGGTGTTGGTGATGGGGGCATTCTAAAGCAGTTTTTTCCCTCCTGTGAAAGGAGCAAATCTTTGGAATCAGTGTTTGACTTCTGGCACTCCATTTGATTGGCCTAAAACCTCTCCTGTTTCTTATCAGTATTAAGTCTGAGTGCCTAGTTCTGTGCATGAGATGGAGATACTGGAATCCCCTCTGCTTGACTAAACAGCATTCTGACAAGCTGTAATCAGTTTAACAAAATCTGGCCAAAATCTCTGTTAGGCACTTTATGTGGATTAACTCATTTAACTCTTAACAGCTCTATGAGATATACACTATTTTATCCCTCCACTTAAAGCTGAGAACATTGAGGTTTAGGGATGGTAAGTAACTTGCCTAAGATTATAATAGCTAGTAAGTGTGGAAGGCAGGATTCAAACCCAGGTCAGGATGCCACCAGCTCATGCATCTGGTTGCTCTACTGTGTCATCCGAGATTTATGAAATGGGACTTTGATTTGTGACCAGGCTTTTGTCAGAATCCCTGTTTATTCCTTTGTTTTTCTAAGCAAGCTCAGTCTACTTTTGTCTTCTGCCATATGCCTACATTATATTGCTTTAGCACCTAACACCTTTCTGAGCACTATCACATCTCTGGCTTCATTTGAAAAAGGTACTGTAGGAGCTTGATAAAGATTTTTTTGGAAGATTTTTTTGATCCTTACCCAACTATTTATTTGTTTATTAAAGATTTTATTTATTTATTCTTAGAGAGGGGAAGGGAGAGAGAGAGAGAGAGAGAATCTATGTGTGTTTGCCTCTCACATGGCCCCTACTGGGGACCTGGCCTGCAACCCAGGCATGTGCCCTGACTGGGAATCAAACCTGCGATGCTTTGGTTTGCAGCCCACACTCAACCCACTGAGCTACGCCAGCCAGGGTGATCCTTACCCAACTCTTTAGACAGGATGTTTCCTTTCAGGTTAATGGATGGGGAAACTGAGGTTCACAGATTAAAATGATTTGCTCATGGTCACACTTGCTAGTTGTGTATCAAGTCATTAAGAACCTACACACCTGGGATTATGGTGACTTTTCTATTGCATATATTGCTTAGTTTGTCGCCTTCATCTTTTGTTTAACAACTATTTAATTACATATTGATCACCTAATTAATATGTGCTGGTGTAAAGTGCTAAACAAAAGAAATTAAAATCCCTGCCCTTTAGAAGCCTGCATTTTTGCTTTAAGTTTCCTTACCAACCTTAAGACTAGTGCCTGCTGAAATAGTTTTTTGTTTAAGACCTTTAATCTTAAAATTTTAAAGGTGTGTATTTAAGCAGCTGATTTCAGGACATTTTCTGATTACATTAAAAAACACGTTTTCCCCTGAATTCGTACCTTAATTCATCAACATTTTATTTGTATTTTCAGAGATGAAAAGCTTTGACTCCTTTAAGACATACATAAAGTAACTCACTGGAGGTGTGATGGTTTCTTTAGTAAAAACAATTAGATAACCCAAAGTATTTTATTTTGATTGTCATTGATTTTAATCATTATCCAGTCTGTTTTTTATCATGTAAATCTACCAGTGGCCTTTGGCCAAAAGGCATTAATATTCTGATGATCATATTTGTGAATATTAACATAGTCTGTTTTTATGTCTCGTTTCTCCACTATTCAAAATATAATTGTATGTTCTTCCTTATACAGATACTAGTATTTCAAAAGATGTCCTGGAAAATATAAGAGCATTTTGGTATCTTCAGAAATAGATTTTTGGATTGTGCAATTTGGAAAACAGTTGTGATATCCCATCTATTGCAGGTTAGTCCTTGTTCAGGCTTACAGAATTATGTTGGGTTTATGTTACTGTTTCCTCATTCAGAAAGTATCAGATGTACTTGTCTCTTGCAAAGACTTTTACAAATGAAGAAAAAATTGAGAATCTACAAAATTTCCCTGATTTTTTTTTTTCATTTAAAATAGCTTCTACAAGTTTGAGCCATAAAATTAATCCTCTGCCATGGAAAGAAAGATATTTATAAGTACGTAAGTTAGGGTGGAAGAATTCACTGCTGTCTTCAGAAAGCATTGCCTACTTTTGTCTTTCCCATTTGCTGAGCTGCACCGTTTTCATTTGACTTGGGTATGGAGCCCAGGGAACTGTGGTGTTTTTAAAGGGCATTGTGTAATTCCAACTGGCCAGTTTTTATAACATTAAAGATTTTTTTTTGTATCTTGTACCAAGAAACTTAAATTGATTTCTTGGAATTATCCAAAGTATTTATAAACTGATCTTACACCTTTTCTACCTGTTGTAAAAATAAGTAGCTAGAACATATTGTTTGGTTTATTTGAAAAGAAATGTTATTTGAATGAAGCCATTACACAAATGCTGTAGCACCAAAAATTGCTTGTCATCCTGAATGAGGACGGTTGTCATTTCATGTAAATTGGATCAGCAGTCCTAGGTTTAAGTGCTTAGGATGATGCCCAGCATGTCTTTTAAGTGCTTTTAAAATCTTTATCATTAGAATGTCAGTTTTCTGAGAGTAGGGAATTTGTTTTATTGAGTCACCATATAAAACATCATGGCAAATGCATGTTGTCTAAAAATTCTGTTGCTGATCTTGTTTTCTCAAAGAGTTAAATCTCTATGCTAAGCATCGCAAATTGATTTTTTTTTTGTCCCGCCCAGTAGTACTGGAGTTCAGTTTGGAAATTAGGTACAATCCAATTTCAACACAATGTTGTTTGCAGTGGAAAAACCAAACTCTGCTTAGTTACAGGTTGTCATAGAATTGCAGTTCTAGAAGAATGTTAGTGATTTTAGTCTTGTCCTAGAATCTTACAAGAGGCCTAGAACAACCTCACAACTTCTAAGTTCAAGTAACATGTGATCTGATCATGCATATTAAAATGCTTCGTGAGTTCTAAAAAGATTTGTGCTGTAGCTCTTCTTAAAGAGCCTTGACCTGGTGGAATTTATAGGTCTCTGTCTGTTCTAAAAGGCTCCAAGTATGTGTCCCTTTCCTGGTTTGAGGCAGGCTTCTTAATACTCTGCATGGAGCTCATCTGGTTGATTTCCATTCCTCCTTGGCAATAGACTCTGATGGCACACTGCAGGAAACCTGGGTTAGAAAGGCCTCAGACATGCTGTTGACAAGTACTGCTAATAAATCGGCTAGTGCTGTAAAAACAAGTATGGGAGGGATTTTCTTATTTATGCAGCTGGAGAGGCCAGACTAGTGGCTTCTGTCTGAAGGGCCTTTGCACATGCTAATCCTGCACCCACATTGCTTTCTCCCCACCTCTCCAGATAGCCATTACATCTTAGGTCAGTATTACTTTCCTCTTGAGCCCCATGCTCACATTCCTCTTATTTTATATGAGCTCTCTTTTTTCCCTCAGGGCATTTTAAGCTCTTTATAGTTACCCATTTCTGTGCATTTTTGTTTGATTCCATTGGTCCTGTAGACCAGGGGGTCCTCAACCTTTGGTCCACTGACTGGTACTGGTCTGGGCCTATTCAGCACCAGGCGGCACAGCAGGAGGTGAGCTTGAATGTAATGTGCTTGAATCATCCCCAAACCATCCCCTACACCCCAGTCCATGGAAAAATTGTCTTCCATGAAACTGGGCTATGGTGCCAAAATGGTTGGGGACTGCTGTTGTAGACTATAAGCTCCATGTGATCAGGGACCATATTACTCTTGCTCTTCATCGTGGCCTTGTGACATAGCTCATTTGTTGGCACTTAGAACTCAGAAATACTATTGAATAAATCTCCAAATGTGACATTTGAAATTCTGCTTCTGAGCTGAATCACGGTACTAGCATGTAGCTAATATCAGGCTGTTGTTTTGATGCAGGGCAGGGTATCTGTTCACATAATTAAAATAGTTTATTAATAGTTTCTAAAAGCTGACAATCTGACAATTTGCTCTTTGATTCTTGTTAAAATTGTCCATGTCAAATTAGCCAAATCAAAGTTGTCCCATCAAAATTCACGCTCATATCCCCTGCATGGCCTCCTATCTACATCTACAGCAGAAAGCCTTCCTGAATTAGCTCTCAGCAGTGTTCGTCACCAGAGTTAGCCAGAGGCACGGAAGATGACATTGTGACACACTCTGTTGATTCTAGATTGATTTTATGTTCCCTCCATGCATCTCCCACTTGGATTGTGGGAGGTCCTGTGGCCTTGTAGCCTCAGAGGTAACACATCTTCAGGCCACCCTCTCTGCTCCCTCTCCACTTCTTCCGCATTATGCCTGGGACTGTGCTCTTCCTAAAGCTGGGTTCTGATCAAATGTGTTGAATGACATACAGAAAACTGAGACAACAACCTGTGTTAACTTGGAAACCACTTTCAATCCACTAAGGGTGGTTGCTCCTTATTTGCAAAAATAATTTGATTCTACTGTTAAAAGAATTTGTGAGGAACACCAAGGAAAGTAGTTAAAGCAGAGTTCTGCGTGGGGGGGGGGGCCTGGGGGGGTGAGTTGTGGTTGTGAGGATGGGACCAGGCACATTAGTTCTGTAGAACCAAGCTGGCATTCTTCTCCAGTAGGCTTTCAGGTGAGGTTGGGGAGTTGAGAGGGGACTTTATGTGCTACCTAAGTTTTCAAATAAGAATGGCTCAAAAATATTTGGTGAACTTAAAGTATATCATTTGTCAGATTTATTCCAGGGCCCTCCCCCTTTATCATACCGTATGTTGTTTCACCATTAAATTGAGGCCAAGGACAGACCACTTTGAGAGGAGGGTAATTCTAAAGGAAATGGAAATAGGAAATAAAAGTGCACATCTTTGGGCTTCCTAAACTGTTTTTCCAAGTCTCAGGAGAGAGGCTGTTGATGGAAAGGGTACACAGTCTTCACTTACACTGGGCAGGGCACTGTATGCCAGGAAGCAAAAGTCCCCATTTCCTTTCTTGAAGCCATGAAAATAATACCTTCTTGGTGTTTATACCCTGCGGCACCTCTGTCCTTTCATTGTCCTCATCAAGGATGTTTTTTCCTTCTTCCTCCCAAATGCTTCTTCCTTCCCGCTTATGGTTTGGGCTGTTTCCCTAATGAAAGTGTCCTCTTTATTTTCGGATGCAATTACCTCTGCAGCTGATTTATTGATTTCTCTTTGTCTTTAGCTCAGCTCTGAACGGGCTTTGGAAAGTAGAGAAGAAAATCCAGTCTGCTTTTGGGGATATTGGACAGCCGAATAAATGCAGGTATGTACATTTGCATATTAAAGACAAAAAGGAAAATAGATCATAAAAAGAATAATGAAACCAATCTTGAAATTGTAGGGCTACCTGTACTATATCCTTTAGTTCTGAACTATTGGTATTTTAATTTTTGTTCATCGCAAATGTCTAACGTGCTGCTTAAAAAGAAGTCCTGAGTACAAGAATGTAGGATGTACAAAGTGCAAGTTCCCTTGTAACTCCTCCTAGATATTCACCACTGTAAACGTACTGTATGTTTTTGCAGATTGTAGGTATGTATAACTAAAAGGATGATAATACATGAATTATGCTTTTTTTTACTTCGTAGTATGTCATATACACTTTTCAATGTTGGTTCATATAGCTTTATGTCTTTTTTTTTTTTTTACTAGCTGCCTAGTGTTCCTGTTGCTATTACTTACTTTGTTTAGTGAGTCCTTTCTTGTTCGACATTGTCAGTTGTATGGTTTTTCCCCATTTCAAATGATGCCACATCTTGTGTGTGTATAATTATGTATACCTGCCTGATAATCCCCTCAGGGTGAAAGTGTGTAACACCATCTTTGTATTCTTCCCCTCCCATATCTGTATAAAATCTCAAGGACAAAGGTTTATCTCACATTGTGAAGCAGACTTTAGCTACTTTGTTCTCCATTTCTATTTTTCATCGTGGGGTGAATTTGGGGATTTAGTGTTGAGCTTTAGAACTTTCTTGCTTAACAGTTGACCTGAGCCTCAAAGTAAGTTATAAGCTTAGTCTTTTCGCCTGGTTTTTGGAAGATTCTGGCTTTCAGGTTCATTCTAGAGATTAAGCAAGTAAAATTGAATGTCCCTCAGTTTGTAGCATTGAGGCATGCATACCTAGGTTATGCCCCTCCTATAACTCCCTTAGGTCGCTCACAGGGGCACCTAGTAGACCAAGCACATGAATTTGGCAGAGACAGCTGTGACTGCTGCATCCTATATGACTTGGCTTGTTTTGAGGAGCTTCCTTGGGTCATTCTGTAGGCATGTAAGTCTCTGTGCTAGGTACCTGGGAGCAAAGATGAATGACACAGGTCCTAAGGGAACTCCAGCACATGTGAGGAGAGACACAGACAGACACATGAGTAAGGTGGTTGTAATTCAGTGTCGTCAGTGCCATGTGGTGAGTTTGTGAGAGAGCCATCTAACTTAGGGAATGGGAGGCTTCCTGGAGGAGATAAAGTCTGAGCTGAGTTCTAAAGAAAATTGAAGTTTTCCCCAAAAGGGTTGAGGTGGAAGGTATTCCTGGTAGAGGAATCAACATGAACAAAGGCAGGAAGGTGAGAAAAAATGCATTGGGGGAGGGATGGGAATGGGGCCAGCTAACAAGAAGACCGCAGCTTTGAGGGTGTGAAGCTCGAGGTAAGAGGCTGGGAGGGATGGAATCAGACTAGTGAGGCTAGCTGGCCAGGTGACGGAGAGCCCTGGTAGGAGTTTGAGGTTGTTCTGTAGGTTAGTGGGGGGCCTTTAGAGGACCTGACGTGTTACTGAGACGTTCCTTTGGAGGGTAAGTGAAGGCTGGCTTGGCAAGCAGGAGGAAAGTTGTGGCCTTGGGTCAAGGAAATTAGTTTGTAAGCCATTGGTGTTGGGGTGAGGGGAAGAAAGAAAATGTAAGGATTTCCTTTGTTCCCCGCTCCTTTCTGGCCTTGCCTGAGACAAAGTTGCTGAGGTTGGCTCTTTGATCCTAGTTGCCGTCCCCTTTAGGAAGCTCACATAAATGGCTTTTTTGCAAGCTTCTCACCATAGGGTTATGACCTTTTCAAAGCAAGGCTGCCTCCCCTCATTGTGTTTCCACAGCATGCTGCCCATTCTCCTGCCATCCCACAGGGTGCTGGGAGCCCAGCTCCATTAATCAATTTTCATGACTCTTCCATGTGATTTATGAACATGAATTACTAGTCATTTTGTGGACACTCTGTCAGAGCCAGCCCTGGGCTGGGCTCTGGGGGCGTGTAGATAGATAAGTCATGGTTACCGCCCTTACTGAGCCTGTAGTTTAATGAGAGATAGACATAAAATTAAAAGTGTGATTTGCGTAATAGTTCTATTCAAAAGTGAAATGATTCCAGAAGAGTTGGCAGCAGTATTAGCACCATTAACATCAGTGGTTGCAGAGTGAGCCACATCTTTCAGCTACAACTTGTATGCAAAACAGAGAAAATAAATTTAAGCCATATCTAAAATTATTCTGATTTTTGAGAATATGGTCTGACCATAGTTGATTTATTAGAATATGTAACTGATTATTTTCTAGTTTCACCTGTCATAAGCTCTGATACATTTGATTTTCAGGAAGGGAAGGGGCAGGGAGAGGTACTTATCCAATACCACGTATTTCTGTGTGTTTACCTTCATAACAGATACTAGAACTTGTAGCATGTGGAGTGACCACAGTCTTGTTTTCCTTACAGTATCTAAATATAAAAGAGGACTGCAATGCCATGGCTTTCTGTGCTAAAATGCGGAGCTCCAAGAAGACCGAGGTGAATCAGGAGGCCCCTGAGCCAGGGGTGGAAGTGCTTTTCTACCTGTCAGACAGGGAGCCCCTCCAGCTGGGCAACGGAGAGTACACGGCGGAGGAGCTGTGCATCAGGGCGGCACAGGAGTGCTGTGAGTACTGGCAGCAGCCCTGGGCCCAGGGCAGGCTTTGGGGGCACACCGTCCTAGAAGCAGGTCCCATGTCTCTGCCTCTGGTGGTTCCGCTAAGTGGAGAGAGGTGTGGGCTCTAGGAGTCAGGGAAATTGTCTTGCCTCTGCCAATCACTTGCATTTGACCTTAGGTCAGTGATTTGAATTCTGAGAGCTTTACTTTCTTCCTGCTGTCACAGATGAGTTGTTGGATACCAAGGAGTGACGCTTGCCTTCTGTGGAGGCTTAGTTTTTGTTTCCCCCACATCTGGGCACCTAGCACAAAGTTACAGACTCAATAAGTGGCATCTCCCAATATCATAATTGTTTAAAACTTATAAAAAGTGTGATTCATCTTTCTGCTGTGACTTGTGTCCTTCCCCTAGTCCCCACCCATGTGATGCCGAGGTGAAGTGAGAAATTGAGTGTCACTTTGTGGCTTGGTCAGCTTGCCAAGTTGTGAAAAGGACAGTGAGGCTGTGAACAACACAACCCATTTTTTTAAAGTGTGGCTTGTCTTACTAAACTTAGCCTGTGCCTTCAGCAGGTAGAAAACAAACTGAGTAACAAAATAAAGCCCTTTTCACTATCTTTTAAACTTGGGGTTATTGGAAGTTTTTGGCTACCTGCTTTTAAATGACAAATTTAAGTCATAGAGATTTAAAGATCTAATCCACTTAGATCCTACAGTGATGGTTGTACAACTCTGTAAATATATTAAACCTCACTGAATTATACCCCTAAAACAGGTATACTTTGTGGTATATGAATTACATCTCAGTAAAGCTATTTTTAAAAATATTGACTCGTTTTATGAAGATGAAGTAACCGTGATGACAGACAGTCTGGTCCATGTTTTAGTTGTGTCATCTTTTGCCCTCAGAACAGCTCTGTGAGATAGGGTGGTTATTGCAAGAATCACCTTCCTTGTTTGTGATACAGTTTGTCTGGAAAACCCATTTTCTTTCTGATATATATCTTTCTGCCAAAATGCTTTAAATAACAGTTCTAATTTTTTTTTTAAAAAAAGGTTACTATAGGGGGAAAAAAGTATAGTAGACTCTTACAAAACATAACACTGTAGAACTGGTTGAGCTACATAGATTATAAGGAAGAAATGCATTAATAATCTGAAGTTATTTTGACTAGATATCCAAGTGTATAAGGAACTGGATTTAGATATCAGCTTTAAAAAATATTCATAATTAGAAAAACAACTACATGAAATTGGTGCTTCTAAAATACTTTTTAAGGCAATGTTTTTTTTTCTCTTGAGATTTGGTTTATAGTGTTCGTCATCTTTGCCCAGCTCCTTGCCATCAGCATAGCAGGTACAAACCTCAGTTTGTGAGCTGGGAGCATTTGTGCAGAATTGTGGGGCTGCAGAGAGAGATCAGGAGATGCTGCTGCAGGAGAGTAGAGAGCCTGTGAGTCCGAGGACAGCCACCAGCCTCTGGGAGCTCCTGGAGTTCTGGGCTCAGGACCAGTCAGTTTGGGGCATCAGACCCTAAGCCCAGTCTGTGGAGAATGAGTGGTCTCTATTCTAACTGACTCAGGAGAATGTTACAAAAATTTATTAATTTTTAAAATGTCTGAATACAGAATGTGACACATTCTTGTAGCTTTCCTTATTATATAGTAAGTTATGTTTGGAGGCAGTGCTGTTTTCTTCCATGTTTTTCACTATTATATGACAAATTTTTGTATTTTTAGCTTTCGTTATTTCACCTTCTCAACAGTTCTCTTTTGGTGTGAATCCCCAACCTTGCATTTTACTAGATGAGTAACCCCAAGTCAGACTAAATCTCAAGAGGCAACAGTTTCTTTACTTGTAAATGGCAGAAATAATACATAATTAGAGGTTAGGAGGATTTAAAGATAATGAATGTATAGTGTGTTAGCCTGATGCCTGACACTTAGCCAAATGTTAGTAATGCTATTATTATTCCATACTTTTATATAAAATTATATCTTCGATACTCCTATTTACAAATACTAATACTATTAGAATCAGACCTGTGATAGAATTAGAGACAGATCCATGATTATAAATAAATTATGCTTCAAAGATGGATATGTATAAAGAAAGGTTAGGCTTCCCGGCCAGTTCACAAAATCCAATTTGCAAATGAAAAACTATAGTATAACCTGAAACATAGTCCCAGTAACACTGGATCCAAAAGTCATTTGCCCTTGTTCCCGAGAGAGAATGCTGTTTACAGCTTAGCTCCATCTTCTCTGTTCCACAGAGGAGTGTAACTTCTGAAGGGGTAACTCCCAGATAGTTTGAGGGGCAGGGATTGAGGTGAGGTGTTTGGCAGAGAGTGTCAGTGCGGTTGTAACTTCTTTGTCGTCGTCGTTGTTGTTCAAGTACAGTTGTCTGCATTTCCCCCCCATCACTCCCCCCAACCTCTGCCATCCCTCCCTCCCTCCCCTGATCCCACCCCCACCTTGCTTTCCATTTCCTAACTCAGCGTGTTCATTGGAGAGAGTCCCTGCTAGGTAGGCAGGGCTGGCAAGAGTCCCCATCATTGTCTGTCTCACTTCAGGTGTCTGATTTGGGAAACAATGACCAGTTCCTTCATTTTTGGTTAAATTTACTCTATCTCAGTTTGAGGCCTGGTTGCACGTGAAAATATCAGTCATTATTGGTTATTTGCAATCATTTTCCTCCCTTCCTCACCTGCTTTTAGATTACAGAGCTCAGAAGTGAGTGAAAGGGTGTGTTCTGGCTTTATAATCTCCCTTATCTATTATTCTGTTCTTCTTGTTCTGAGGGAAGCAGTTGGTGGGGGTGGGATGGGGTGGCACAGGAGCTTATTGGACCACCTTTGTTAAGCACATACCTCCTTGTTAGTTGGTAATAAATTTTAATCACTGACAAAAATCACTTTGGTTATATTTATTCTAACACATAATTTCATGTGCTGCTGCCAGGAACAACTGTGCATGTTTAACCTATAATCACAGTATGTTAGAATTGTTTAAACATTTCCTGTTGGAGACAAATTGGGGACTTCTCAAACTCCAAGCATGTTTCTGACTATGATTAGCAAGGTGAGCATCAGGTGGGGTCTGGGAACTTGTCAGGTGGCCTTTTTGAAGGCAGGATTTAGTAAGATGGTGTCATAGACATGCTAGCGAGAAATATCATGAGACATCTGTTTTAAAATGTTTTTAATCTGGTTTGCCAGGAGCTATTGTACATATTCTTGAGGAGCCATGGTTATTAATTATTATGATTTAAACTGCTTGATTGAACATGGTTGGAAGTCTTATTTGCCCTAAGAGGATATGAATGTGACCTAGATTCTTTTTGAATAAGAGAACTTTCTGTCTTTGCATAACATGTCATGCATTGGAAATGGATAGCTAAATGTATCTGTCTTCAATTTTTTGATATGTTCTTTACTTTCCCCCAGGTATCTCTCCTCTGTGTCACAACCTCTTTGCTCTGTATGATGAGAACACCAAGCTCTGGTATGCTCCAAATCACACCATCACTGTCGATGACAAGACATCGCTCCGGCTCCATTACCGGATGAGGTAAGTGTGCCTGCCTGGCTTTCTCGTGCAGGGAGGGGTGGCAGTTAGCCTGGAGCCCTGAGTCACTTACCAAGAAATAGTGTCATCATTTTTGTAATTTGTAAGCTTTGTATTTGTTTGGTATGAGAAACAACTTCTTCAGTATTTGGAATACAATTCATGATAATTTGATCACCTTCTTCTGCCACAGTATAGAAGTCATTATGATGCAGGGGATAGTTCGAATAGAATTAGTGTCATGTACCAGAGTTTTTCAAGTAGTGAATCATGGTTATGAATTTAATTTAGTGAGTCGTGACCAGAATTTTTTTAAAGGCAAGAATAGATAATAATCAGTATATATACATATCCTAAGAATGTTGTTTTTGAAAACTTTTGTTTGAAATATACATATGTATGTACTAAGCCATCAGGGGATAAAATATATTTCTTAATAAAAATTGCAGCTAAAGAGTTTGAGAAACACTGCTTGAAGTGGTATTCTGGAAATTCTAAGTTGGCCTTGCTCACAAGGGGTGGCTGTTTGGATCCACTTTCTGGGGAGTTTTTCTAGTGGGCTGTGAGTTTTCTTCTGGTGGGTGCTTGCCTTTTCTCCCATATCGTTGACCTTGTTACCTGTCATGTAGTCTCCCAGGAGGGCATGGGCAGTTAGTGTTTTGTGGCAGGAGTCTCTTGAGTGTATAGGCATGTTTGTTCTCTACCTACAATCCTAGAGTATGGTTGTTAGATAGTAGTTAAGCACAAGTTAACAAGTGTATTTAGCAAAGGAGCTTATAAATAGGATGGATACTCTTTGAAAAGGATCTTAACTGGCATAGATGTGATTAAATCAGTAGATTAGTTCAGGCACTGATGGAACTCAGGGACAGGCTAGAAAAGCCCTTGGGGATGCAGAGGTTCTCCACAGTATCTTAGCTGCTGTCTCCTTTGGGAAGTCAGTAAAGTTGTTACCATTCTAGAATGACCTGTATGTTTTTCTCTGTGGAAGCTGAACTGGGTTTACTTTTTTTGATAGTCATTCTGTGACTGACTTTTTCTCTCTGTACTTATCCAAGGCTTCACCTTATGAGGAGGGAGGTATGCCATGTGAGATTCCATGCCCCAGATTTAGGGAAACACTCACCCTACCCAGCTGAACCTTCTGACTATATTTGGATTTGTTTTTCAAAGTGTAATCTTGATTTTGTGGCCTGCGGAGCTGGCTATGTGATCCAGCATTTAAACGTGTGCTTGCAGCTCCAGGAGGAAGGGGGCATGCCATTCAGTTCTAGTTCTTGCCCTCTAGGTTTCTCCACTTGGCTTGAAATCTAGAATGGTAAAATTGGAACTTGGAAGAGACCTGAGTTGACCTAATTCAACTCTTCCAACTTTTTAGGGAGAAGCTGATGTCCATAAAAGAGAAGTGAGTTTCCTGAAGGTCCCACAACTAGCAGATCATCTTGTTAGCACAGAGCCCTCTTGGAGGATTTGTTTATGTTGCTTGTGTGAATGTCTTATTATTAAAAGCTGTCTTTGCCTGCTCCCCAGTCTGTTAGCTGCCAGGAAGTGCACTGCTGCTTCATTTTTGGCACCTTGACTTTGTACCTGACATCGCTCTTCAACAGGATATTGCTTTGTTACCACAGGCTCTTTGAACTTGGGGAAAAAAAGATCCCACCCTAAGCTAAAATATTTGCATTACAACAACTACAAAAATTTTGAAACCTCATAATCTCACCACTAAAGAAGGTGTAATACAAAAATAAATGTTAGTGAATATTTCAGTGGACTCTCAGTTCTATTTTAGGAAATAATCATGTACTTCAATTATAGTTCTGTTTTTTGGTGATTTTGATAGTTACTATTTTGTAATATATCTTAATTAAGAAAAGAGTATTCTTTATTTCTTTTTAAGAAAATTTTTTTCTAAATGAATTCCTTTATCCATTAATAAATTTCTATAGAAACCTGAACTGCATTTGTTGTATAAAACATCTCTACATAAGCTTAGAATATGCAGTCATCTGTCATATAATTTTCTCAACAACTTGCAAGGAAGGCATGTCTCTGATAGGTCTATCTGTCTATCTCTTCCTCCTTCCTTGCTGCATTATTCCTTCATGTCATTTTGAAAAGGAATCTAGGAGCTATCATACTACATTTATTTATGTTATTCTTTATTTTTTCCCATTAGCATATGATAATGTTAGAAATTAGTATTTGGCCCAAGTTTGATGACCACCTTCATAGTTAATTTTCAAAAGGATGTAGAATTTCTGTCTTCAATATAATTTTAGTTTTGTCTTACTAGGACAAAATTAGGAAGATGTTGATTTTGGCTGTCACTGCTTTAACTTTTCTTCTGTTTTGTTTTGTATTTTTGGTTCTGTCACCTTATTACATAGAAAGCTGTCAGTCTTTGATTGACTTGGGTGGTTTCTAGAGACCCAGCCTTGTTTTAGGCTCCCTCTGGCCTTGAGTGAGGTAGAGAGGCTGCATGTCATCTTTGATCTCATTGTCCTTACACTGTCTGAACGTCTTGCCAAAGGACTTCCCAGCCAAAGCGGGTCCTACAGGGCTCAGACAGCAGCCTTGGAGAATGTCCTTGTCAGATGGATTGAAGGTTGCATTCTGCCCAGAGGGAGTATGTCGGGCCCTTGGCTCTACCAGGTACAAGGACTGTGTCTCACAGAGACTCAGTGGCGTGTAGAAGAGGACCATGGCTTGGACTGGTTCAGGGAAAATCTGTCTTCACTGCTTCTCTTCCAAGTAATTTCTCATGCTTGAAATCCTTTTTTCCTTTGTGTTAGGTACTTGGACATAATTGTGCAAGTACAGTTTGTACATATGGTACACAATTCTCATTCTCTCATCAGTATCTTCATGCACTATCAAACAGATTTTACCTGTCCTGCTTGCCAATCTGTCAGAGCCCTACTTTGAACTTTTGTACAATGGAGTGCCAAGCACATGGTAAGCACACAAAAGCTCTTAGCTACTATCTTCATCATCCTGTTTAGACCCTTGTACCTATTGCTTTCCATGCTGAAGTTCTAGTAAATCTCTAGTTATTGTATGAATGACCAGAATGCTCCATTTTGGATTTTCCTCAGCAGTCAAAGGAGTTGGCCATGTGTTTGTCTAATTTTCTTTTGCTCCAGTGTCAGAATTTCCTGTGTCTGCTTAGCTGGTAGAGCTGGTTCACCTCTTATTTTCTGCCTGCCCTGGAGAACAGAGCCCAGCCGAGTCCTCTGAACCTGTGCTCAGCTCTGCCCTTGAAGAGCAGGTTTCTTGGCCAGGGGAAGCATGATTGCCAGCCTCTTCATCACTTATAGATACAGGCTTCTGTTATAAGTGTCTGGTCCTGTGCCATGTTAGGGACAGTCTTGCAGCTGTGGGTTATACATCATGTGGGCTCCGTGGATATGCGGTACTTTGTGTGTGCAAGTAAGAGACACCAAAGCCCACAGTCACCTTAAAAAGTTACATGTGTAGAATCACTAGCAGTTTAAAAATGTTGAGTTTACTTTTTTTATCCTCACCTGAAGATATGTTTATTGATTTTAGAGAGAGAGAGGGAGGGAGGGAAACATTTGTCAGTTGCCTCTCATACAAGCCCTGACCAGGGAATGGAACCTGCAGTCTCTTAGTGTATGGGAAGAGGCTCCAATGAACTGAGTCACCTGATCAGGGCTGATTCTCTTTTTCAAGTAACTTTCTTATCCATTCTTTCCTCTCCACATTAATTTCTACTCCCTTAATTAGTTCATGATTTATTGTTAATTGATCCAACAAGCATGTATTTAGCACTTGTTATCTGCCAGGAACTAGGAATTCAGTGGTGAGCAAGAGAGCTGAGGCCCCTACCTCCACAAAGCTCATGGCACTGTTACCATAGCATCTAGTTGTCTCTTGGCCTCTCTCCTTTTTTTCCGTGGGGCTGTCTTCCAGGGAGATTCTGCCTCACATTAGCTTGCCTTGCGTTCTTTCCTCTGCCTGCTGCATATGGTCAAGGTTCTACAGCCTGGCATTTATTTATTCTGTCCCAATTCCTTCCCCAGCCCTTTCTCCCCTTCCTGCCACATTCCTTGGCAGGAGAGGCCAGCTTCTCCCACCTTGGTGTTTCTTTGGCACCTTATCTGATATCTAGGGACAAGTTATCTATTATGCACAGTGCCTAGGGCTCATGATATTATTAGGGGCCCACAAAAGTGTTTTAATTTCATTTAAAATTGGGAAAATGTTACTATAATCTAGCATGGATTATTTCATCTTTATACTAACACAGGTGTAAAATATAACTTTAATATTTTTTTGTGAAGGAAGGGAAAACTGTATGGGGTCCATGAAAGTCACAGTATAGTCCTATTTATGAGAGGTGCCCCCTTAACATGTTATTTTATTGTTGCTGTTAGAGTTGACTGGTTACCCTGTGGCTGCATGGACAGGGAACCTCACCAGGGGCAGGGCTTGGCATATGCTAGGTTGTGCAAATGCAGCTCAGTGACAGGTGGTGTAGGTTAATGGCAGCTCTTTTTGAGGTGGCAGTTTTATTTGTCGCCTCTCCATACCATGGTGGTTTTTCATGAGCATGTCAAGGGAGAGAGACTCAGGCACCAGCTGAGTCTGTAGCCTAGAGATGGCCTTGATCAGCCTAGCTCTCTCCCTTTCACACCTTCCAGAACTCCCTGTGTTTCTCTCACAGGTGGCAGAGCAAAGTGACAGTTAAGTGAGCAGGCTTGTAGTCTTAGGTCATAGCTTTGGGAACCTCAGTTTTCTTCATCTGTAAATTAGAAACAATGAAATCTACCTTGTATAGTTGCTGTAAAGGTTAAGTAGCATATAGTGCTTTTTAATTTAATTACAATATTACAAGGTGGTGCTTGTAGTATTCACTTATATCTCCTATTTTAAAACTCTATTAATTGCAAGATAAACCATCAATTTAGACAGCAATATGAGAAGTAGGAAACATTGCGATATTAACTATACATATTGGCTGTTTGATGAAACTATAGATTTTAGAAATGTGCTGGTCAGGATGGAGGCATAGGTAGACATGCTGTGTTTCCTTGCACAACCACAAGAAGGATTACAACTAACCTCAAAACAAAAAATACCTAGAACTGCCAGAAAATTGAACTGTATGGAAATTCAATAACCAAGAATTTAAAGAAGCCAACTTCATCCAGATGGGTAGAAGGGGCATAGATAGGGAGTTGGGGTGGAGAGGACATGGTGTGGCGTGGAGCAGCAGCAGGGGTGGTGAAATGGGTGGTCCCACATTCATATGTGGTGGATAAAAATATGGAGGGATACCTTGGGAGTGAACGATCCTGGCTGCAGGCCAGACTGTGCAACCCAGGGTTTCATACCAGGAAGACAAAGCCTTACTACTTCTGGCTGTGAAAACCAGTGGTGGTTGAGGCAGTAGAAGAAATTGCTGGCTTCTCAAGAGACTCATTTAAAGGGCCCACATGGTCTTAGAATGCATGCAAACATATCCACTCTGGGAATCATCACCAGGGAAAGAGCCAGAAGGGTGCCAGTTGCATATGGGAAGTGGGTAAAGTGACTGGAAATGGGGCGAGTGCCAGGCAAGCCTCCAGAAGCCAGGCAGCGGCATTGTTACCTCTCTGACCCCTCCAGCCCCAGCAGAGCCACAAAGCAGTCAAGTAGGTTGCCTGTCCTGGTGAATACCTGAGGCTCCACCCCTTACAACGTAACAGGTGTGCCAAGACAGGGAGTCAAAGCAGTTCTATCTAGTATATAGAAACAAACACAGGGAGGCTACTGTGAGGAGACAAAGAAATATGGCCCAAATGAAAGAACAGAACAAAACACCAGAAAAAGAACTAAGCAAAACAGAGATGGCCAACCTATCAGATGCAGAGTTCAAAACACTGGTGATCAAGATGCTTAGAGAACTCATTGAGAATGGCAAACACATGACGAAAGAAATGAAGGCTACACTAAGTGAAACGAAGAAAAATCCACAGGGAACCAACAGTGAAGAGAAGGAAGCTGGGGTTCAAATCAATGATTTGGACCAGAAGGAAGAAATAAACATTCAATCAGAACAGAATGAAGAAACAAAAATTCACAAAACCAAGGAGACAATAAGACGACTCTGGGACATTTCCAAAAGTGCCAACCTGCAAATCATAGGGATGCCAGAAAGAGAAGAGGAAGAGCAAGAAATTGAAGACTTATTCGAAAAAATAATGAAAGAAGACTTCCCTAATTTGGCAAAGGAAATAGACATACAAATCCAGGAAGCACAGAGAGTCCCAAAGAAGTTAGACCCAAAGAAGACTACACCAACATACATCAATATTAAAATGTCAATGGTTAAAGATAAAGAATCTTAAAAGCAGCAAGAAAAAACAGAGAGTTACCAACAAAGATGTTCCCATGAGATTATCAGCTGATTTCTCAAAAGAAACCTTGGAGTCAAGAAGGGACTGGTAAGAAGTACTCAAAGTCGTGAAAAGCAAGGACCTACAACCAAGATTACTCTATCCAGCAAAGCTATCATTTAGAATAGAAGGGCAGATAAAGTGCTTCCCAGACAAGGTAAAGCCACAGGAGTTCATCGTCACCAAGCCATTATTACATGAAATGTTAAAGGGACTTATTTGAGAAAAAGATCAAAACTATGAACAGTAAAATGACAACAAACTCACAACTGTCAACAGCTGAATCTAAAAAAACTAAGCAACTAGAACAGTAACAGAATTATAGACGTGGAGATCACATGGAGGGTTATTGGCTGGAGGAGGAAGAAAGAGGAGAATGGGAGAAAAGGTGCAGGGATTAAGAAGCATAATGGGAAGATACAAAATAGACAGGGGGAGGTTAAGAATAATACAGGAAATAGAGAAGCCAAAGAACTTGTATGTAAAACCCATGGACATGAACTAAGAGGGGGGGTGATTTCTGGAGGCAGTTTTTTAAATATACTTAAGAAAAAAGAAAAATAAATCCTCAAAGATTTCAGAAATGTTAAAGAGTGAATGAAATGTATTGGATTCAAGGCAGGATGGCATTATTAAAGGCAAAGAGAGTTTTTGGGCTAGCATCTACTTCAGTCAGCAGCGTTTCCTATTTAGGAAGACACTGAGAAGTTACAAGAGCTGTGTCTGTGATCTTAAAGAGGTCACTTTATCTCCCTGAGTCATAGATGGGGTTCTGGCAGGGCACTTTTCACTGAGTGTTTTAAGACTGAAAAGAGAAGGACCTCATAAGCAAAGTACTACAGATGAAAGGTCTGTCTCTTTGCCTCTCTGGGAAGGTTAGCCTCCAGCACTGATAACTCCAGGTCGAACCAGGACATTTCTCCCACACATTTGAAGGCCACTGTTCCCACAATTGACATATTTTCCTGGGTTCCAGGTTTTATTTTACCAACTGGCATGGGACCAATGATAATGAGCAGTCGGTATGGCGACATTCTCCAAAGAAGCAGAAAAATGGCTACGAGAAAAAAAAAGTTCCTGATGCAACCCCTCTCCTTGACGCCAGCTCTCTGGAATATCTGTTTGCTCAGGTAAGAAGTTTAGGGCCAGGAGGTCCTGGAGTTCATGGGATGGATGAGGCATTGTAGGGTTCAGATTTCCTGGTGCCACTGGACTTGGGGTTAGCTAGGATGCGTTATGGTCTCTTTTGTGTGCAGTTCTTGCCACCCATGGACTTGCCCCAGGTGAGGATGAGGAAGGCTGTTCCAGGGGACTGTTGACCCCAGTTGTGGGTTTTCCAGGCTTCACTTCCCCATTCCTTTCTTTTCCCCTTCACCTCCTACCATCTTACTTCTCATCTTCAGCCTCCCATGGAGAGAGGGGAGGGGAGCCGTAAGCAAGGGAAAGTATAGTTCAATGGGGCTAACGAAGAGGTGGCCACTCTGAGTCACAGGGGTGACAGAAAGATTAAGCACTACAAAAAAGCCAGGAGAGCAGTTAGAGTCATCTAAATCACATTACCCTGAGGTAGTGCACACACACACACACACACACAATTTTGTTTATGTTTTCTGATTTCACCATACAGATATGTATTATGCACTATGTATTTTTTGAAAACATCTTATTTATATAATTTTATAAATTGCTTTTTTATTCAGTCTAATGGTGGTCCTTCAAATGCCAATTTAAAATATAGATCTTCATTATTTTAATGACTTCATAATAATTTGTTTATTCAACAAATAATTCCCGAGTGCCCATGTACTCTTTGCTGCAGATACTGTGAACAAGACAGACATGGTCTCTGCAGCGTCAGATGCACAGTCAGAGCAGGCAAACAGAAAACCAGCCAGCAAATAAAAACGCACAGGTATACACTGGAAGTTGTAAGAAATGCTCTGAAGGGGAAAGGTATTGTGACAGAGAATATAGAGAGGGGTGTGCCTGGGGAGACCTAACTTAAAATTGTTTGATCCGAAAAGGCCTCTCCAAAGAATAAAGAGTCAGCAATTCTGAGGGAGGAATGGGGAAAGAATTTCTTCTATGAAGAGCAGAGCTTTTAACAGCAGCGCAACTGACCTTTTGGGCTAGATAATTTTTCGTGGCAAGGGACTGCACTCACTCGTAGGGTATTTACACACACTCTGGGCCTCCACTTACGAGATGCCAGTAGCACCATCTTCCCAGTCCTGATGATCAAAAATGTCTCCAGACATTGCCAGATATCCCCTCAGGGGCAAAATGTCTCCTGTTGAAAACACCTGATGTAGAGGGGACAGGATGTGGGAAGACCCTGAAGTAGGTAAGCCCTGAGAGGACAGTCAGGAGGGTGATGGGAATGAGACAGGCGAGACAGACCAGGGCAGACAACACAGAACCTTGTATGAACTGGCAAGGGGTCTTGTATTCACCCATCCTGAATGGGGTGAAAGCTATTTGGAGGGTTTGATTTGATTTACAGTGGAAGTCAAGGGTGCTTCTTCTTGGTGTATGGAAGTGAACTATGCTGCAGCCAAGAGTACACTTCAGCTGAAAAGGAGCTGTAATTGGTCCAGGCAAGAGAACAGGCTGGTTTTACATTAGTGCATAACAGTGGAGTTGGAGAAAAATGGATGGGCCTCTGCTTACTTTTGGAGGTAAAATGACTGTGTTTTACTGATGGGTTAGATGTGGAAGGGGAGGAAACTGGAAAAATCAAAGATGATTTGAGATTTTGGTTTTGGGCAGTGTTTGATGGATACGGGGAAGGCCTAGAGGAACAGGTTGGAGAAGTGGTGGGAATTAGGTGTCTCCTTTTGGAGATGCCTGTGAGGCACACAGGTGGAGATTTTGGGTAGGAAGTTGAGTATGACGAGCAGGAATCCATAGGAGAACATCATTTACTTAACTGGTGTCTTGTTCCTGGGCATTTTTTTTTCATATTTTCCCTGCTGTGCCATCACTGTTAGAGGCTATCTGAGCAATCTCATGCACATGCTTATGTGTTGTGTGTTGTTACTTCCTTAGGACCTACTTTCGTATACGTGACAATGTATCACAGTGACATCCTGCTACATGGCTTTCATTCCCCGCCCCATGCATACAACAGAGAAATGCGCAGCCCTGGGCAAAACTGTTGAAAAAATGAACTGACCATTTTCAGATTGGTATTTTGAAATCAGCCACCCAGTTGTGTATGTTCATACCTGAGATTTATACTTTTACCTTGGTGGGTGTAAGAGGAAGTATAAAGAAAGAGTGTGGCGTATGTTAGGAGTAAAGTCTTGCACTAGAATCTGACCTTTCAGGTCAGATTCCAGAATGAGGTTTACAGTGATATTCACAGAGAAATCACAGCCAAACAAATTAGTTTTGGCTCCTGTTCCGCTCTTCACATGATGCTGGCAGAGGTGATTGTCATTGGTCCTCAGTAGTTTACGGAAGTGATCAGTGTCCTGCTCTTACCTGAGAGAGAGAGAAGCAGTCCTGTCTTGGAAAGAAGGGGAACTGCAATGGTGAGAACCCTCCATCTAAACCCACTGAAGTCAAGTCCCTTCAGGGAAAGTGAGTGGCTTACTTATGTTCGGAGGCGGGAACACCACCTCCGAACATTATGTCTGCCTCTGCTCAAGCCAGAGAAAGGCTAAAGCTTCCCGGTCCTGAGAGTACTGTGTGTGCTGAGTGGTAAAGACTGAGTGTGGCCGTGGCACAGTGTGGAAGAACTGCAGCCCTGGAGTCACATGTAAGTCTGACTGTCCACCACTCACTAGGGCCCTGGCCTCCGTGCCATGCTACCTTTTTACTTGGCTCTGTTTTTGATAACTACCTGATGTCCTATATTTCACTTTGTTTCTCCTTTCTTCTTAGAATGGAATCTCCATGAGGTCAGCAATGTAGTTTGGTTTACTGCTATATCCCTACAGCTAACCTAACATCTGACCTATAATTGGTTCTCAGCATTCAGTAATTACAAAATGAATGAATGGAGTTATTTAACCTTTGGTGCCTTAGATTCCTTATTTGTTAAGGTAGAGATGCTGATGTTAGCATGTGCCTCACAGGGCCGTTGTGAAGTTTAAATGAAATAGTAAATGAGGAACCTAGCATATGTCTAGCACTGAGGTTAGAGTTTGATAAAAGGGAGCTGGCATTGGCATTGTCTTCATTACCCTGGACAAGGCAGGTGGTAGGTCCTGCTTTTTTGTTTTGTTTTTTGTTTTTGAAGCCCTCATCGGCTTTTGGAATACTGGGCACCTCCCAACAGTGAGGGGGTTTATTTTGGTGATACATTTCACTGCTGGAAACAAAACAGCAGATGTTGAAAAAACTTAACAGGTGGTAGTGAGACATCGTAGAATGCGGATTCCTTCCTGTTTCTCTAAATATGCAGTAGGGTGGAGAATGGTACTCAGTCAGTCCTATACCCAGTTCCTAGATGGGGATATCTCAGTACATGTTTGTGGAATTAGTGAACAATCATACTCCAGCCAGCTGTCACCTTCCCTTGCCCAGCTGCAGCCCAAGCCTTGTACACCCTACTGTTCACCATTTATGTGGTAAGCCCCCCAAAGGGGTTTCATGTGTTCATACTATTCACCAAGACTTAACATGTGTTCAGTCAGTATTTGTTAAATGAGTGAATTAATCTGGGGGAACATCCCCTAAGCCCCTCCATACCCAGCTCTCGAGAAAGAGCTGGGTGTCAGAGAAACTGTCAGTCTCGTTTGTCAGTTTCTCTGCTCAAGCCAGAGAAAGGCTAAAGCTTCCCGGTCCTGAGAGTACTGTGTGTGCTGAGTGGTAAAGACTGAGTGTGGCCGTGGCACAGTGTGGAAGCAAGCTTTGCTGGGTAGCAAGCACCTCCCTGTGTG
Organism: Phyllostomus discolor; assembly: GCF_004126475.2. NCBI lineage: Eukaryota > Metazoa > Chordata > Mammalia > Chiroptera > Phyllostomidae > Phyllostomus > Phyllostomus discolor. The sequence continues at coordinate 47,458,836 of NC_040907.2, read as the reverse complement.
GAGAACCTTCTTCTCAAAATCAGAAACATGGGTGGACTCTTGAAACCTAAGTGGTGGTTCGTTTCTTCTCACCTGTGCTCTAAAGGGACAGTACGATTTGGTCAAATGCCTGGCTCCCATTCGAGACCCGAAGACTGAGCAGGATGGCCACGACATCGAGAACGAGTGTCTGGGCATGGCCGTCCTGGCCATCTCCCACTATGCCATGATGAAGAAGATGCAGCTGCCAGAACTCCCCAAGGATATCAGGTGAACCTTTATTCTGGCTGAAGAATTGATTGTGGGGATGCTGTTATTTTTATAGGTTCTTGCACATCTCAGTTTAATCACTGCCAACTTTTGGCTGACCCCTCCTTTCTGCAGAGTAGACCTTTTTTTAGAATGCCTATAAAAGGTAGCACAATTATGATTGTGTCCTGATTTTAAATGTTGGTTGATGACCCCAGAAATTCGTACAAGGTGAATGTTCTTGGCTGGGGATGCCAATCAAATTAGTGGCCCCTATGCCCTCCCCTTTCCTCTCTGCCCATGGTAGGCATTGCCACCTGCACTTTTTCCTTTTGTCCTGGACCCATCTTAAAATCCTTCTCAGTATAGCTCTGCAGGTAGCTCCTACCATCCCTGACCTGAACTGGAGTTCCCTAGAGAGCTGTTAATTTTGGTGGGAAGGATGATCAACTGTTATCTTAAGGAAATTATATTTACTTAAAATATCCATTGTGATCAAGTCTTTGTGAAGAAACATTCCGTTTGTGTAATTTCCATGCACCTATGAAATACAATCTTTTTTCAGTTAACTGTTGATGATTGTCATAAATGAAGACTATCTCATTTTGAAGAGGAAATTATATGTAGCTGTAATATTTGTGATAGGTGGCATATATCTTCTCATAAGGTTACTTCTTGTGTCTGCTTGTATCTCCTCTGCCCTTGACCAAAGTCTGGAGCACATCATGGGCTGCTCCTCAGGAATGCAGGGACTGATTAGATACATGCTGTATTGCTACTTTCTCTCTCTTTTTTTCTGTGGCTTTGGCTCTGGGTGGCACCTCTTTATTTTTTCAACAGGCTAACAACCCTCCTCTGATCTTCCCCTCCATTACATTAACCTAAACACACACACACACACATACATATGAATGAGATATTTGTTGGGGATAAATTCCCAACATCAAAATTTACACTGTTTTGCAACCATTCATGCAGGGATTACCCTGTGCTGGGTGCTGTCTTGGCCTGTGAGTGACAGGCGCACTGGTCTTCCCAGTCGGCTGGCCCCAGTGGAGGTGTTCTTTCTTTCATGGGTTTTCTTACTCTCTTTAACGCTGGCTCCTGCTCTAGCAGTCCAAGATTCTGTTAATCATAGGGACTTTCCCCTTAAGCCCCCCGATGGATAATAATTCTTCAGGTTGTTTATTGGGACATTTCACAAAGGAAACATTAAGTCTTTTGTATTTAATTAGCTTTTATGTCTTTTGCCCATATCTAATAAAAACAATATGCAATCTTTATAGAAAAATTATAAACAGACATACAAGTAGAACATACAGTGCACCTATAATCACTCTTGGCACCTTAAGACCACTTAGGAGCTGAGGCTGAATCACAGTGTCAGTGTGTTCATGTGAATGACGTTCACAGAAACAGTGACACTAGCCAGCAAAAACATAGGTGAGTCAGTTTGGCTGCCTACCTTTTCGATTCATAGAATTAGATGATATCATAGGAATTCCTATCTCAGTAAAATCTGAGGCACATGTACTTGTCTACGCTCTTTCAGTCCCTGTTGACCCCTCCCTCCTCTCCTAAGGTTATCCTCCTTGGTGTCGTCCCATCTCACTGAGCCTCTCTCACCCAGCAACACACGGAGGGAAGATGCACAGACTGAGCTTTGTTTCTAAACTGTTCTTTGCTAACCTCTTCATGAAAAAAGATTCGTTTTTTAATTTTCTTTTAGCTACAAGCGATATATTCCAGAAACGCTGAATAAGTCCATCAGACAGAGGAACCTTCTTACCAGGATGCGGATAAATAATGTTTTCAAGGATTTCCTAAAGGAATTTAACAACAAGACCATTTGTGACAGCAGCGTGTCCACACATGACCTGAAGGTGAAATACCTGGCCACCTTGGAAACGTTGACAAAACATTATGGTGCTGAAATATTCGAGACTTCCATGTTACTGATTTCATCAGAAAATGAGATGAACTGGTTTCACCCAAATGACAGTGGGAATGTTCTCTATGAAGTGATGGTGACTGGAAACCTTGGAATCCAGTGGAGGCAGAAACCAAATGTAAGTGGTGTAGGTGGCTGGTCGAAGCAGAGCACCCTGGGCCACACAGTGTGTTCTGTGAGTCCCACCGGAAATTCCTATTTGTGTGCCCATCACCCCTGTCGGCGGAGTTCGTGGAGGGTGGGGGTCATGTGGCATTCATTTTCTACTGCATCCATGTACCAGTAGATCTAAATAAACAGTTATTAAGTTTTATAGGGAAATAGAGAAATATAACATATAATATGGGATAATATAACAACAGCAGACATTTCCTGAGTGCGCACCATGCCGAGTACTTTTCAAAGCATTTTACATGTATTGACTCATTTATTCCTTAAAAACAAAACAAAACAAAACAAAACCCAAAAACCTTTCTGGGGAGCACTGCCATTATCTCTGTTTCATAGATGAACACACAGAGGCACAGAGAAGTTAGGAAACTCATACAGGATCATAACTAATAAGTGATTATACCAAGAATTGAACTTAGGCCTCTGGCTCCTATGAAATAGGATAATTGGTTTTTTTAATTTGAAGCTTCTTTTTGAGGTGTTTGTTGAATGAGGTAATAGAGCAGAGTGGTTTCAAAGCATGAATTTTAAACCTAAATAGACCTGTTGAAATCCTAGCTTCACTATTCATAGTTACCTGGGATTGGGAGGCTTACTTCACCTATATTAGCCACATATTTATCAGTAAAATGTATCTACATGATAGGGTTGTTGAGAGAACTAAATGCCATTTAGCACAGAGCCTGACATGTAATAAATGCTCAGTTAATTATTATAGCTGCTATTGTTGTTGTCATCATCATCATCATTGTAAATAATAATATTGAAGGTGAGATTCATTTTCTCTCGTTTCATTCTCTTGCTTAAGTAACAATGCCTAACACTTAACTGAGTGCCTGCTATATAGTTGGTACTCTGTTAATAAGAACTTGCCTGATACTCAAAGCACATTGCGAAGGTGTAAGATCTCTGCTTCATGGATCAGGAAGTGGAGGTACAAAGAGGTGAACTATCTAGTTAAGTAACTTGCAGAGGTGGGATCTTAACCCAGATCTCTAGTCTGCAGGGAATATTTAAACTTATGCAGACCTGTATGACCCCTGTATTATTCAAGCATGAGATCTACACCTTCTGTTGAAAATCTTCACTTGAATGTTGTTATGAAATCAAGAAAGCCCGTGTTCTGTCCAGTCATATATGGGAAGAGCATGTCCCCTGCCTGCGTTGAAGCACACATGAGTCCAGAAGCAAGGGGACATGACTGTAGATGCACGTCTGGCGTGCAGTTATTTGCCTTTCTGAGTTTGCTTGTACGTCATAGATTATGGAAAGTGTTTAGTCGTTGTGTTCTTTGGTCTCCTCCAGGCGTAAGACTCCAGTATTCCTTGATAGGACCCGAGCCAGTGATCCTAAGCCCATGGCGCCACCTCTCCCAATTCCCCCGCAGATCCAGGCACGCTGGTTTTCTCCTCCTTGGATGCAGGCTTTGCAGTGGTTTCCCAGAATTGACCTTCTACTAGTGGAAAATGAGGAAGTCAATTCAACTCTTGTCACTTTTTTGCATGTTGTCAGGTTGTTCCTGTTGAAAAGGAAAAAAATAAACTGAAACGGAAAAAACTGGAAAACAAACACAAGAAGGATGAGGAGAAAAACAAAATCCGGGAAGAGTGGAACAATTTTTCTTACTTTCCTGAAATCACTCATATTGTAATCAAGGAGTCTGTGGTCAGCATTAATAAGCAGGACAACAAAAAAATGGTAAGTGTGCACCAGAAGCTACTCGGTCTGGGTCTGGTGGTGAGAGAGGGCTTGGCTGGGGGCAGTTACACAGCACATGTTTTTCAGGGTTCCTGTCCTGAAGAAAAACCTGATGACTATCTTATTTAAGCCAAAAAGTTCCTATTGCTGACATTGGCATTATCAGTAGTCAGTTGTTACACCTGTTACATTCCAGGGCCATTTTCGGTCTTGCAAATGTGTACCTGTTTCAGCGTTTGCTGCCCTACCAAAGATATTTCAGCATCATTATTTAATTCACAAAAATTAGTGGATTTGAAGAAAAAGAGCAGTGAGTTTCAGCGTGTTCCCCCCAGGCCTCCTGTGTGGTCTCTCTGCAGAGTTGGTGGGTCATAGGGAGCGAGGTCGGTGGGAAGCCCCGCTTTGCACTTCAGCAGACTGTGAAGCCTGTGGCTGTGTCCACAGTGGCGGCCGTGCTCATCGTGGTGTCAGGCACACCCAAGTGACTCTCGGACAGAGGAAGTCTGCTCAGTCTCACTTCCTCTCTTTTGGTGTCACTGGAGGACATAATCTAGACAGGCAGGCCAGTTTGGCAGGGGAAGTGGGAGCCCTGCCAAAATATACACGCTTGTGTCAGGGAAGTCACGGCTGATGAGATGTGGGAGAGCAGGCCCGAGAGGCAGGGTATGCTCGCCATGTGAGGGTGGTCAGCACTCGGAGACGCCACGTTCTGCCAGAAATTTGGCAAATAGTGCTGGGAAGAATCTGGTGAGACGGTTTAGGACAGATAGTCACCTGTTCACGTGCAGAGTAACTTACCCTTTCGGTGTTTCTTTCGGAAAGCAGTTTGGCTACATGTACTGGAACTCTTGAAATATTGATGTATCCCTCTGTTCACACACCTAGGGATTTTGTCTCCAGAAATGGTGAGATGCAGGCAGGGGTCTGTGAACACAAATACTTATTCCAACAGCATTTACAGTATCAAAATACTGAATACAGCCTAAATATATAATAGAAGAAGGGGAAAATAAATCACCCAAGTAGTAGAATGTTATGTAAATACATTGCTGAATTTTTTCAATAATCTGAAAAAATGCTTTATAAATGGAAGAGTGCAGATTATAAAACACTACCTATAGAATCATACCAATTTTGTTCAAAAAATCTTTGAAAAGGTATGTATATACCTACACATGATCTCAGAAAAATAATATCAGTTATTATTTAGAGTGGGATTGTGAGTGATTTTAATTTTCTTACCCCCCCCTTTTTAAAACAATAAACATACATTAATTTCATCAGAAAACCATGATTAAAAATAAAGTGAAGGGAGAAGTATAAGAGTCCAAATAGATGTTAGTGGGAAGATGGAAAAATGGAAGAAGAACATAACAATAAACGTTACTTAGTCAGCACATCACAGGCTCCAGGCCGTGCTGCAGTGCTGTGTCCCCATTATCTCAGTCCATACCAGCCCTTTAGAGGTAGGACTTGTGGCTCCATTTCCAGTGGGGGATCTGTGGCTGTGGAGAGGAGCAGAGACCTGCATGGGGTCACGGAGTGAGCGAGGGGCAGCTCTGCCTGTGCTGTGTGGGTCTCCAAGGTGCTCTCCCTCCCAGAGACTGTGCAGTGGGGGGCAGGCTGGCGCCTCTGTGACCTGGCTCTTTGACAGGGCCAGACCCTGCAGGCGTGTGGCAGAGGAGAAGCAGCCAGCTGGTATGGTTTTTGTGAGCCCACCTCTGTCCTGTCCTGGCTGACAGAGTCAAGTCTGGCACCCAGTTGGTACATCTGTCATTTCAGTCAGAGCTCTCTTGGCCCACATGGGCCAGTGACTCTGTGCCAAGCTACAGTGCTGTGTGGGGAGCAGGAGGAAGTTGGGGAAACAATAAATACTTGACCCCCCCCCCCCCCCATTGCTTTATTTCTATATACAAACATTGGCTCTTACAACATGCCAGGCACTTCCTATTTTAAACACTTTACAATTGTTGGCTGTTTTTCTTTTCATATTGATGCTGTGAGGTGGATATATGATTATCCCCATTATACAGAGGAGGAAACTGAGGCATAAAAGATTAAGTAGCTTACGCATGGTCACACAGCTCTTAGGCTAAACCATTTGATATTACCAATATTTGACAACTTTTGACCCATAAAAATGATAATTACATATGCTTAAACATAAAAGCAAGTGGATGGAGATACTGAGACTTGAACCCACATGAGCTTGCTCCAAAACCTGCAGGTCTGTGCAATGCTTCCTCTTTTTTCTCTCACTCCCGTCCCTTCACAGCCAAGGGCTTTCCAACCTGGTCTTTCAGGAAAGCAAGATACTAGCATGTTATAAAATTATGTCTTGATTTATCTCCTCTCTGCATGTCCTTGATGCCTCCCATTTCCATTCACACTTCCCTCTCAGGGAACTGGAGTGCTGATGTGGTCTCTCTCATGTGACTGGATGAAGGACTACCCAAACCAGACCATTCTGGATTTGCTTTTTGGGCATCTGCAGGTAGATGCCAGGTTACACCTGAAAGGAAGCACAAATGTGCTTTAGCACAGAGTCTCCTTCCTGAGTTGCCATCCCTGTGGTGGCCCTGCCCTCTCCTGACCTCGCTGGCCCACAGCCCCATAGCACGCTTCCCGTGGCATCAGAGCTCCCTGGGCGTAGACCCCCTGACCTCCGTCCTGTCTTGCTGCTTACATCTGCCCCCTTCCCCTTCACTGGCCTGGTTTTCTCTGTCACCAGCCTCCCTTTTTTCAGTTCTATGGAAAGAGTCTTATACTCAAGTGGCGTTTTGTTCTTCTCTGGAGACTCACATGCTCTTCAATATTTTTGTGAGCCAGTGCCCTGAGTGATGGCTTCCATACCTTCCTTCCCCAGAAGATTTTCCCAGTTGACCCCCTGACTCCTCCCAAGTGGGCAACCTCTGCTCAGGACTGAATGATCAAGACAAAACAAACAAACAAACAACAAAACCTGTCTTCGCCTCCAAGTGTTTTTCTGAGAACCTTCCTTCCATGGGAATTCCCTCCCTCTTCTCCACTTTTGCCTTTGCCTCTCCCACACTGAGTGGGATTCCTTGCCCTCCTCTAAACCCTCAGAGGTCTCTGGACTTACTCTAGCAGCCTCATCCTGTGTCTGGGACCATTTCTGAATTAAAATCCAGAAGTTTCACCTAGACCAACTCTGCATGGGAAGAAGCATCTGTGCTCTGCTGCCTTTTGTATAAAACAGACAAAATGTCTACTGAGTGGGTCACTGCTTAGTGCCAAGACCAGCGAACCACTCACACACCCCCTGCTCTGCCCATCTCCACTTTTATAGCTCTGCCACCATCATTCTGCTTGCTTTTCCATCTGGTAGGTGGCAGCTTCCTCACAGGGCTCCTGCCTACCACAGCGCCCCCTTCTCCCTCCATCACACACAGACACACTGTACCTCTTTGCCACTTAGATAATAGCTAAGTGACAAACAGTCCAAATCCTATATAAATGCAAAGGGTACAGGGACTGTGCACAAAAGCAGTTTCCCTTTGGGGTCATGCCTTCCCCACTGTGTGTTACATCCCCTCTCCCTGTGTGCCCCCCACTGCAGTCAGATGATGTAACCACAGGCATCTCTTCTCTCTCAACAGGAACTGAAGCTCTCTTCCCACGAGGAAGCCTTGTCCTTCGTGTCTCTGGTAGATGGCTACTTTCGGCTCACAGCAGACGCCCATCATTACCTCTGCACCGACGTGGCTCCCCCACTGATCGTCCACAACATACAGAATGGCTGTCACGGTCCAATCTGGTTGGTTCTGTCACCTTTTCAGATGCCCTTGTGAAAAGAACCCAAGTTTTAGTGATGGGGGAGTGTAGCTCCTTCAACACAGGTGTTGCCAGTTGTTTAGGCTGGGGCCAGCTGAGCGTGTTTAGTGCTGCCTTGGTGCCGTTTTCCGTCCTCGCAGTCCATTGGTCAGGCCTCCTGTCATCTCTTACCTTGGTTCTCATAGAAGCCCCTCACCTCTTCTGATTTACGTGGGTCTCCTCGTAGTTTAACAACCCCTTGCTCTTCACAGCTGACCGGGAAGAGCTATACCTCCTAATTCCTTGCAGTGACAAATGTGGGTGATTCAAGAAGGATAGGAACAGGTCTCAAATCAGACATAGTAGTGAATAATGGAATCCTGAGTGTCAGATAAATGGTGGGGACAGTTAGGGCGGCCAACTCTTCGAGCTGGAAGGGGCTTGCTGGATATGTTGTCCCTCCTTTGCCTCAGAACTGGTAGCATGTGCTCAGAGAGCTCTGGTGACGGGCTTCTCAGTACTACACGGAGCAGCCAACACATCCCCACTCTAACAAGTGTAGATGTACTTGCTTTTCTGATCTGGAATTGAATTTGCCTCTCTGTAACTTCTGCCTACCCATTTGAGTTCTGTTATTGGAAGTAACAGGGATTCAGTTTACTTGCCCTGATATATGACTTGCCCTTCAGGCAAAGAAAACAGTTGCTGTGTTTTTTCTCATTTTATCTTTCTAGGCCAAAATGTATCTGGGGAAGCATCTCTTCAGCTGCTTTCCACATGACACAGTTCCCACCTTCTTCCGTATCCTAGTTACCCTGTGGACAGGCAGTTTGTTAGTAGGGTGACCCTGGCCCAGAGAGGCTCACAGACCCACAGGAGATAGACACACAGAGAATTGCAGAGCAGCAAGGGGAAGCATGTTCTTCAAATATCCCAACCACAGTTGGGCCTCAGGAGCCTGGCACTTGCTTTTCCCTGGGCCTGGAATGCCCTTCCTCCAGAATATACACAGCCACCACTTCCTTCAGGTGTTACTCAGATATCACCTTATCCGTGAAGTCTTCCCTGATCACCTTGTATTGAATAAAAATACCTTTTCCCCCTCTGCACCGTGCACCTCCTGGCTCCTTTACTCTGCTTTGTTTTTCCTCAGTGGCATTTATTACCTTTGGACATAACATGTTTATTTCCCTGTCCATTTGTTTCTTGTTTGCCTACTTTGACTGTCCAGAATATGAGCTCCATACATGCAGGGGGACTGTCTGCTTTGTTTGCTGCTTTTCCTCAGTGCCCAGAGCAGGGCCTGGCACATCATAGGCATTTAGTAAGCATTATTGACTGAGTGAATGTTTCATGTTCTGTGGAGGGCCTGAACCTCATTGCCTAAGAAGCCTTCTCAGACTAGACAGTATTCAAATCAGATTAAACTTGGAAGAATTAATGGTGGTTTATCAGGTCTTAATGAGGAGAAAGGGTCTCATGTGAGGGATCAACATGTAGAAAGGTGTGAAGGTGTCACAGACCATTGAGCAGGGGGTCTGCCTTTCTGACACACGTTGAGCGTGTCAGCCCTCTTGCATCAATACTTGGTGGGCACCATTCACTAAGTGTGGTAACCTCGTACATGTATTTATTTGGCCACTGTTCCTTGCCCTCTGGGTGCCAAGTCTGCCCAGTCCTGGGCATACAAAGATGTGCAAGACAGGCATATTTCCTTTAACATCTTCCTAATCTTCACTGATTTCTTTATTTGATTATTCATTCATTTATTGAGCAGCTACTGTGAGCTCAGTGGTGCTCTGGTTACTGGGGATACAGCAGTGAACAAAATAATCCCAAAGTTGCGCCTTCCTGAGGCTCATGTTCTAGTTGTGCTGCCTGGGGATAGTGGGGAGGGACCCCCACCACTGCATCATGGGCAACTCTGCATCACCGGCCTTGGAGGCGCTCTTCTGGTTAGTGTTGGAGACACCATGTATGGGGATGAACAGGGCTCAGAGCTCAGGGCCTTGGGCAGCAGGTAGAGTCCTTTCTAGACCTTAGAGATTTGGTCTGTTTCAAGGCTCCTCAGCATCTCTGCTTGCCTCATGTATCATATCTGAGAGGACTTTAGGACCCAGGATAGGTAAGGTGGTGGGGCCATAAGACTTGAGGCAGCTCAGGGAAGTGGTTGTTCCCTGGGGTTCACAGTGCTCCTGTTTGGTGAGCTCTTTCTCCTTTCTCCTCGTTCTCCCTATAGCACAGAATATGCCATCAATAAATTACGGCAAGAAGGAAGCGAGGAGGGAATGTATGTGTTGCGGTGGAGCTGCACTGACTTCGACAACATCCTCATGACGGTCACCTGCTTTGAAAAGCCTGAGGTCAGTCACGACACTGGCTTGAGTCAGGCCCTTTGGCCACAAGGTGTGCAGTGCATCCTGGTCCAGGAGCTGCTGCAGAGAGGGACCACTCATAGGGTTTGGGGGGTAGAAAAGTCTGGGTCTCTGAGAAAACCCCTGGCAGTTCTGATGGAGACAACCTGCTGTCCAGAAGGAGACTATTCCCAAGCAGCCAGACCCCATAACTTTCCCCTTCAAGGGACCCGTGTACTGGGGCCCACTGTGGCTCTGGAAGATGGAACATGACCAGAAAGCCAGTTAACACCAACACTCACGAGGTTTAGTGTGATTATTTAGAGTGGTTTATTTTACACTCAGTGCCAGGATCAGCACAGACGCAGAGTTGTATGCGTTTGTGGCGTTTATGGGTACCAGTCAGTGCCAAGAAGGCCACCTCGCAGTAGGCCCAACACAGACGGCAGCCTCAGACACTTCAACAGACAGCTTTCTGCCCCACGTTTTGGCAGGTGGAGATGTCTGTTAGTGACTCAGGTGTGACTGGAAGCCTGGAACGATGTCAGAGAAATCCTGATGGCTAAGATGGAAGCCAGAATTGTTGACTTACCTCACTAGACCACATATGCCTTCGTTCTTCATGTAATATTTTTAAATACAGGAAATGGAATATTTTAAAAGACAATGAGTTTTACAGAAGTCAGCACATTAGCATATTGAAAACCTCAGACACAGAAAGGAAAAGTACCAGAGAGCCCCTAGGGACTGGACTCAGGAGTGGGAAGGGGAAACAGCGAAGGCACCCAATACTGCCAAGTGTCCTGGGCGATGTCTCTAGGGGCCGCTCCCTGCCCCGGGCTGTTCCTGTACAGCTAGGCCTCCAGGCCGATTCTGGCTAGCGGCTCACAACTTGTCTGGCTTGTTGTCTTGCAGCATGCCTGTCTTCGTATTCATTAGTCTTCGGAGGAAGTTTAACACTGTTAACAGTTGGGTGCCTGAGACAGCCCAGTCACCTTCTGGGGCAGGATCGACCTGTACCAAGAATGCCAGTGATTCAGTGACATGGTGTACCTGGTGTCACCTTATCCGGGGCAAACAGGGGTCACAGATAGAATCACTCCTGCCACCTCTTTAAGCTCAGCAGACACTGTGCTAAGCACTTTACCGAGGTATTCTCATTTAAGCCTCACACTAGCCCTATGAGGTAAGTGCTATTATCCCCCTCGTAGAGGCAGAGGCATTGAGTTTTTAAATATCTTTTCTTAATTTACACCGTAAGTAGAACATTCTGGCTTTCATTCTTAACCACTAAAATGGTTTCCTTTGCACCAGAAGTGCCCATGCAGGAAGTCTTTGCTTATACTTCCTGTCTGTGACACCGTGGAACCCTGAAGCTGGACTGGCCAGCTGGCTGCCACCTCCCAGGGGGGTTCTGTTCAGATAGGCGTGTAGTCTCGAAGGACTCAGTTTGTGGATAAATTTTGATGTAGTAATTATTAGTTCATGCATTGTATTTGTTCATCTTTATAAAGTGCTCACTGTGTTTTTTATATGCACCGTGTCACATAATCTCAGTCCTGAGGGGTTGGCATTTCCGTGAATCTCATTCCGCAGGCCCAAAACAAAGTGCTGCTGACGTGGAAATCACTGCTGTTACACCGTCTCCCTGGTGTCAGCTCCCTCTTACCAGTGGCCTCTCCTGGACCACCTTTTATTAGTTATATATTTATTGTTTTGCATACTTGTTTATGATCATCTTTTTTTTGAAAGATTTTATTTATTTTTACAGAGAGGAAGGGAGGGAGAAAGAGAGGGAGAGAAACATCAATGTGTGGTTGCCTCACGCACGTTCCCTACTGGGGACCTGGCCTGCAACCCAGGTGTGTGTCCTGACTGGGAATCAAACCATGACCATTTGGTTCGCAGTCCAGCACTCAATCCACTGAGCTATACCAGCCAGGGCTGTTTATGATAATCTTTTATTTTGAAATAATTTTAGATTTACAGAAATGTTACAGAGATGGCACTGAGCTTCTGTATGCCTTTCACCCAGCTTCCTGTCTTCTTCCCCATGGTATATTTTCCTGACCCCTTTTAAAACATCCCTTCTGCTCATTTTCCTGAATGACAGGTGCTGGGTGGCCAGAAACAGTTCAAGAATTTCCAGATCGAGGTGCAGAAGGGTCGCTACAGCCTGCATGGCTCAGACCGCAGTTTCCCCAGCCTGGGGGAACTCATGAGCCACCTCAAGAAGCAGATCCTGCGCACGGACAACATCAGCTTCGTGCTGAAGCGCTGCTGCCAGCCCAAGCCCCGAGGTTGGTCCCCTGCCCCTCAGTGCTGCCCTTGCCCTTCAGTGATGCTCCAAGACCTACACCTGCCAAAACAGGCTGGCTGCTTTGAAGAGACTGTCCCCTCCCCATAGCATCTAAATGGTTTTCATTGAGTTTTATTATACCTCTGCCCCCAACTCAAACCCCATTCCTCAACTGTTAGCATTTTCTATAGAAAAAACATACACCTTTCCTTAGCATTGTTATTAGGCAGTAGAAAGGGGCATATTTAGGATTTGTAAGCAGAAACTTTGTTCTTTATTAAGATAAAATGTCTTCAGGTTCCCCTCAGTGGTTTACTTGTCTGAGAAATGTTCCTGCCACATCTTCTGTGGGCCAAGAACTATGTTAGATGCACAGACTCAGAAATGCCCAACACCCAGTCCCTGCTCTCCAAGGGTTTCCTGTCTAATACAGCAAAGGCTGCAGGGAAATGAGGCCACTGCGGGTATCATGGGTGTTTTAATGAACACACGTATGTATCCGACTCTGGGCTTACAAAAAAGTGAAGATAAAAATCTTGAGTCCCAGGTAATGGAAGGCTGCATGGAGGAAGCAGATCTTGGGAAGCAGTATTGGACAATGAGCAGGAGCTCGCCATTTAGAGAAGGACATTTCCAGCAGAGCATGTGCAGGGGCAAAGCGCAAGCAAGAGTAGGGCTTGCAGGAAGGTTCTGGAGGGCTAATGTGTCTGGCAAAATTAGAAAGGAGGGGGCCTGGGAGGGGAGACACATAGGATTGTGCGCAGCCTTGAATGCCACACCAAGGAGCTGAGAATTTATCCTGTAAGGAATGGGGCACCATGGAGAATCAGAGAGTAAGGTGCATAGGAAGGGGCGAGGAACTCAGCTACTCTTTTTCAAGCCCTGTAACTGTCACCAGTGCACTGCAGGTGGATTCATCACCCTCTTAGAAGTGAGCAATGGAAGGGCACTTGGAAGTCACCCAGCTAGTGCCCCATTTTACATATGAGTAAACTGCGACCTGGGGAAGTACTGAAGGTCATGAAGGACGATGAACTCCTTTAGCGTTGCCTTGTCTGGGAGGCACTTTATCTGCCCTCCCATTCTAAATGATAGCTTTGCTGGATAGAGTGATCTTGGTTGTAGGTCCTTGCTTTTCATGTCTTTTGAGTTCTTCTTACCAGTCCCTTCTTGCCTCCAAGATTTCTTTTCAGAAATCCGCTGATAATCTTATGGGTACGTCTTTGTTGGTAACTGTCTGTCTCTTGCTGCTTTTAAGATTCTTTCTTTAATCTTTGGCATTTTAATTATGATGTGTCTTGATGTGGTCCTCATTGGGTCCAGCTTCTTTGGGACTCTCTGTGCTTCCTGGATTTGTATGTCTATTTCCTTCATCAAATTAGAAAAGTTTTCTTTCATTATTTTTTCAAATAAGTCTTCAATTTCTTGCTCTTCCTCTTCTCTTTCTGGCATCCCTATGATTCAGATGTTGGCACTTTTGAAGATGTCCCAGAGTCGTCTTATTGTCTCCTTGGTTTTGTGAATTCTTGTTTCTTCATTCTGTTCTGGTTGACTGTTTATTTCTTCCTTCTGGTCCAAATCATTGATTTGAACCCCAGCTTCCTTCTCTTCACTGTTGGTTCCCTGTGGATTTTTCTTCGTTTCACTTAGTGTAGCCTTCATTTCTTCCATCATGTGTTTGCCATACTCAATGAGTTCTCTGAGCATCCTGATCACCCGTGTTTTGAACTCTGCATCTGACAGGTTGGCTATCTCCATTTCACTCAGTTCCTTTTCTGGAGTTTTAATCTGTTCTTTCATTTGGACCATATTTCTTTGTCTCCTCACAGCAGCCTCCCTGTGTTTGTTTCTGAGTATTAGAACTGCTTTGACTCCCTGTCTTGGCGCACCTGTTACGTTGTAAGGGGCTTGGGTTTTCATCAGGGCAGGGCAACACTTCACCGCTTTGTGGCACCATATGTGCGGGGGTCAGGGGGAGTTGGAGAGAACAATACCATTTGCATGGCACTTGCCCCTTTTCTAATCACTTTACCCACTTCCTGTATGCAACTGGCACCCTGGTTGTGGTTCCCAGAGTAGGTGGGTTTGCGTATATTCTAGGACCGTGTGAACCCTTTAAACAGACCCTCCTGAGAAACTGGCAGTTTCTTCCACTGTTCCAACCCCACTGATCTTTATAGCCAGCAGTTATAAGGCTTTATTTTCCCAGTGCTAGAACGCTGGGCTGCATAGTTTGGCCTGGGGCTGGATCACACACTCCCCAGGTGTTCCTTCTGGTTTTTATCCACCACACATGAATGTGGGACTGTCCCACATCCATTCCACTGGCTGCCGCTGCCTTGCCACCACCACACCATGTCCTCTCCGCCTGAGGACCTGGCTCCGCCCCTCCTACCCGTCTGGATGAATATTTTTTTAAATCCTTAGTTGTCAGACTTCCATACAGTTTGATTTTCTGGCAGTCCTGGTTGTTTTTTATTTTGAGGTTAATTGTGATGCTTCTTATGGTTGTGCAAGGAGGCGAAGCATGTCTGCCTACGCCTCCATCTTGCCTGGAAGTCTGTAGAGTATTGGTTTTTTAATGTTCTCCCACCATGTGTCAGATCATTTCCCTAGTAGGGGCCAGACCTCAGAGAAAGGGTAGCACAGTTGTTCCAAAGGCCCCAGTAAGAGTGGTTAAAGGTACTCTGAGGAGTCTATCTGAGACACACCTTGTTCTTTTAAGTAAATGCCGCTGTGAGTCTTTACATCAGGTTTGGGCAGAGGAAGCAACACCAGGACAGAAAGAGCCTGGGTTCTTGATGTTTAAATCACCTTTTGGGCTCTCAGCAAGGACTGTCACTGAATTTAATGAAAGAGGAAGGACTTGTGTTCTTGTTGATCAGATAGTGTCTCCTGCCAGCCTCACGGAATAACTGCAACCTTTGTTTTTGTGTTTGAAGATGTCCGTGAAGGTAAAAACTTATCTGTCATTTGGGTGTGAGACCTCACAATGAGTTAAAACCTTAAAGCCCAGTGACCCTGTTTACTTGCATGATCTCACCTTCTAGATATTAGAAGTGGTGTTTATTTTCCTAGGAATTAGTGGTCTCTGGGTGAGATTGAGGACATGGAGAACAGCAGCCATGGGAAGAGAGAGGTGGCGACAGGTGGGAGTCTGGGACGTGATTCTTTGCAGGCATCAGTGGAGGAGGTCTTTGGTGTAGACGCCACCCCTACTGACCCAGACCTGGGAGCCAGTAGCTGTGGGGGGAGCAGCACAGGACTGCTTGAACCCCTCTGTCATGGCTTTCTGTTGAGGCTCCAGGCATCCTGCATTGAATATGTTTAGTGCCTGTCTCTTCCACTTGACTTTGAATTCGTAAGACAGGATCTGTGCCCACTCACCACTCTGACGCATGAGAAGCACAGCACCCAGCGTAGAGTTGTCATTCACTGTCTGTCACATGAATAGTTACAGCAGTAGCTGCCATACTGGTGGGTGCTTACTAGTCCCAAGCAGGATAAATGCATATTTGCATTTCTTTCATCTATATCATAGTTCTTTGTAGGTATTATAAAGATGAGGAAATTGAGGCTCAGAGATGTTCAGTGACTTGCTGAAGGCCACACATCTAGTAGTATCAGTAGTAGTTACAATTATAGTAGCAATAGATGATGATGGTGGTGGTGGTGGTGGTAATGGCTACTATCACGTGAATAAGGCTTGCTAAGTGCCAGGCAGTGTTTGAGGATTTTTCGTGTTTTAAGTCATTTAATCCTCAGAGTAACTCAGAGTATGTTGTTATCCTGATTATACTTGTCCAAGATCACTTAGGTTTTTAGAGGAAGACTAGGGGTTTGAAGTCATGCTTCCAACTCCAACTCCAGGGATCTGTCCCCTTTGTCACAGTCTTTGCAAAAGTGCAGGTGCAGCCATCAGCCCAAGACGCTGGGGCAAGGGCCAGTTCTCCTGACTCCGGGCTGTGGGGGCAGGTGGGGACTCGGGAAGGAAAGGGAGGACTGGAGCTGGGGAGAAAAAACAAATAAGCCCTGTGTGGGAGGCTTCCTCATGTAGGTCATCAGAAGCCCTCTTATCTTCTTCTGCCACCTGCAAATTAGAGAAGTGGTGAAACCATGAAAATTAAATAGTGTCATTTTGAGTTTGCAGTGTTTCTGCCCTTCTAACCACAAGGGTCTGATGGCCAGTCCCCAGCCTGGGTTTCTCACTTGAAAACTGAGAAACTCCTTGTGGAATAAATAAAAAGCAGGTGGCCACACAGACTGGGTGTGAAAGTTAAGTCCACCAATTCTTGTGTTGTCCAGCCCCACTGCCCACTCCAAGTCTGAGGGTGACTGTGCGAAGGAGGAGCCAGGCCCGCAGGACTCGCCAGCCCCAGTACCACTGACCCTGTCCTGTCCTCATCTGTGGAGACAGGCTCAGTGCTTGATTTCCGCGCCCTTCAGCTCTGACACTGAGGGCTTCGGTGACTGTTACCAGGGCCTGCGGAACCACTGGCACAACCAGGACGATGCTGCTCAGAGGTGAAATTGGCCATAATCACAACGGCTGCAGGTTACGAAGCACTCACTGCACATCAGGCAATGAAGCAAGCCCTGCACATGCCATGTCTCGTCTATCCCTCACAGCAAGGGGCACGACAGAATGAGCAAACGGCCTCATGGGGGTGATGTGGCTTCCTCTGCTCACGCTGACACGACTGCCATGTGCCCTGAAGCAGCCATACCAGGCACCAGCACGTTAGTGGCCCCTGGTCTCATCCCCCTCTCTAATTTCCTAGACAGCTCTGCCGCACCCTTTCCTGGGGCCACCATTTAGGTGGTCCTTACCTGATGTCTTTTCTGTCCTGAGTTGCCTGTTTGAAACAGATTTTAGCCAGGTAACAGGGAGGAACCAGGTAACAGAACAGAGGAGAGTAGACTCAGGAATGATTAACAGGGGACCTGTATCTGAGCCCAGTTTCCAGCATGCAGATTTGTACACCCACTAGGGTCTGGGGTGCTGTGGGAAGAAGGTAAGAGGTGGGAGCCATCTCTGACTTCAGGGTGAATCCCAGGTCTAGGGTTTACCAGCTGCCTGACCTTGGGCAAATGGCTTCATTGTTTAGAATCTCTGTTTTCTGCCCTCTGAAAGGGGTGGGTGAGAATACTATATACCTCACAGGATTGTTACGAGGACCAAGGAGTTAATGTGGTAAAACTTTTAGGACTGTGGCTGGTGCAGAGAAAACTGGTACAGAGAAAGCAGTCCGAAGCTATTAGCTTAAGAAAAAAATATAAGAAGGAAAGCATACCCTACCTTGCAGGGTAGTGAGGGTTTGAGAGACCACGTTCGAGTCACTTGGCCTGGTTCTCAGCAGCTCATTGATGAAAATGCAAAAATCTCGAGAGGTTCCCAGAGCACACTGCTGGTCTGAGTCTGGAAGGTGCCTTTTCCCCCGCCCTGGAGCTTACAGTGACTCTGTGGTGGGAAGGCAGCTTCGTGAGCTGTAAATTCCGTTAGTCACCTGTGCTGACCCGGGTCCAGCAGACTCCATAATGTGTCCAATTTGCTGTTCGAATCAGTAGAATTTGGAGGGTGGTCTGCTCATAATCCATACAGGCAGCAAGTATTTGGTAAGTGCCCCTTGGCGTCTGGCAGTGGGGGAGCTCAGAGAGGTTCAGGCACAACCCTCTGTCTGGACCACCTGCCCTGTTCTGCGCAAAGCCAGTGTTTCTCACCCTCCTTGTTCCCAACATGCCGCCTCTTTCTCCCTCCACAGCTCACATCCTTCGGCTCGCACCCCAATTACTCATTCGCTCATTGAACAAATATACTTACTGAGTGCCCATGCACCAGACTGTGGAAGTAGAGCAGAAAATCCGTGGGGAAACCTTCCCGACCTCATCCTGGGGCAGGTCCTGCTGCGTCAGCCTGCAGCACTGGTGCCTGCCCTCAAGTAACTGCACAAGTTGTAGCTTTCCTTTGATGGTTCTTTACCTGATTGGTTTGACTGTGTTATTAGCTGTGAGCTCCTGGACACAGCAATAAAGTACTCAATTAATATGTATTGGATGACTGAACCAAAAATGCACAAATGAGTGTTCAGCAAGCCCCCTGGCTCGGCAGACATTGGCTGACTGCATTTGCGAGCCTTTACTGCTCCACTGAGACTTATCCCCTCTCTTCCACAGAAATCTCCAATCTGCTGGTGGCTACCAAGAAAGCCCAGGAGTGGCAGCCTGTCTACCCCATGAGTCAGCTGAGTTTCGATAGGATCCTCAAGAAAGACATTATGCAAGTGAGTCACTGCTGCGGTTCCTGGTTCCAGCTTTGGTCCTGCCTCCCTTCAGCAGAGCAGCCTGGGGACTTGGGAGGAATAAAGTTGGGATTTGGGCAAATGCTGGTGGAAAAGGAACACAGAGACTTTCCTTTCAGAGTTAAAGCCATTTAACCAGAACCCTGCCTTGCTGATGCTTTCCTGTGAGGCTTTCTCCTTGAAGGAAGTGTATTAGCCAGGCTTTGTGGGGGGTCTGGGGTTCAAGGATCTTACTGCCTCATGACATGCTGTGTGAAGAAGTACTTCTCAAGGTTAGTGTGGACTTTCTGATGATGCTTCCCAAAGGACCAGAGCTGGGGAACACAGAACACAGGGGGACAGGTGATGCAAAATCGAGGGGAATAACTGTCTAGAGAAACAGATCCCAGTGCAGTGTCCCATCCTTGGCAGGCCTTGAAGCCCAGAGTCTACAGCCTTAGGCTCAGTTTCCCTCTTAGCTACCCTGGGGCCTAGGCTAGGGGTGTGGGGCCCAGGGGATCCCCACTTTCTGGGCTGCACCCCTTCTCCAGCCCCCTTACACAGAGCCACACACTGGGGCAGCATCCAGCAGCCTTGGAGAGGAGGACTATGCACAGGGCCTTTCACCACCTGGGAGAGGCTCTGACACCGTGGGGACTTTGGGGGGGCACATCATGGCCTCACTGCCACAAAGGAGTCTGTGGAGGGCGGTGGGCATGTAGTTGGTTTGTTAGTTGACTGACTAAATCCCTGAAGTTGTTGGGTAAGGTTTGAGGGAGTGGAAGTCCATAGCTACAGCTGCTTCATTTCTGTTACTGTAAGTCCTTTACAGAAGGCCGGTCTTTATTGTCCCTCAGTGGTGTCAGCTGTGTTGAGGTTAAAATCACCAGAGCAGCAGTAGCCCAGCCTCTTTTCTGTCTAGAACTTGACATATACTTGGAGCCTTCCTTCTTTCCTTCCCCTGGGAGCTGCTGGGCAGATAATGGCCATCCCCCTTGCCTCGACCACTTAGCTGGCTGTGTTAGAGCACTGCAGTGTGCCAGGCATGACTGCACCCTCCACAAGCTCCCAGTCTGGGCAGGAGGTGGACCTTGTTTGTCTGAAGCAGATAATTACATCATCAAGAGACAGTCCTGAGTAGGGAAGGATAGCAGGATGTGGGACTCTCAGAGACAGTCATCCCACCTAACCTTAGGAGGACTGAGATGGCTTCCTGGGGGAAGTGGCATCAAAGTAGAGCCCCAGAAGGTGAAGAGCAAGTGCCAAGCAAAAGTAGAGGGGGCCGCGTGGAAGGAGGCGGACGTGGGACATGCAGGTCCTCTGGGGGTTGCTGTGGCAGCCCAACAGCATGGTGCTATGACTTGGCCACTGGAATAAGTAACCCTTCTGGGGAAGAGTAATTATTCTGAGAGCATATGGCTTTTACGGAATGTTCTGGGAACACAGCTTCCCATAACGTTGATGAATCGCTTCATGACAGATGCAGTTTAATGAATAGTCATAGGCCCTTGCCAGGATACGGGAGACAGGGCAGATGTATTGCCATTCTGCAATGACAGATGACAAATGGTGGCATTTGTACAAATTAATATACCCGACTAATGGTAGTGTACATTCCTGTGGGGGGCAGGAATCAGGCTAGGAGTCAGCCACCATCCATTTTCTGCATTTATAGGGGTCCTAGAATAATAGAATTTCAATTTACAAGTTCTGTGGGGTTAATTACAATAACTTGACAGTGCCTAAAATTTATGAGTAACACCTTGATTTCCAAATATGAAGATTGTTTAGATCAGGATTATTCAAGCTTAAACTGGGGGAAGTCCTTAGATTATTATGTCTAAGGGCTTTGTGCAGATGTCCTCATTCAGTCCTCGTACCACTCATTTGGGGGATATTATCCATTCTCGTATGCGAGGGAACTATTATCACTCCGGGGTGCCTGTGTCTTCACAGCACCGCCTCTGTGGGATGGCTAGGGCAGGCATGTGTGTATGTTGCATCACTAATTTTAAAGTGTGCATAGGTGCGCACATGCCCTGGATGTATGGGTAGAAGATGAACAGTTTGCATGTGAGAAATTGCGGGCACCTGGTCTGGGGGCAATCAAACAAAACCTACTGGCCCAGCAGATTGGCTGGAACCCACCACATGCCAGGGTCTGTACCAGGAGCCTTTATACCTTTTTTCTCATTTGGTTCTTACAGCCCTGTGAGGCAGGTACCATTATTATTCCCACTTACCAAAAGCGGGCAGACACGGAGCATGGTAGAAGAATGTCCCTAAGTTAAATGGCCAGCAGCCAGTAGAGCCAGGACTAAGAATCCCCTGTGCCTGTACTGCAGCCTGTGAGCAGAGCCTCCAGTGGGGTCCTCTCCAGGTCTGCTCTGGAGGCTGCAGGTGGGGCCCATGTCTGTGGCTACTGCGGCACTGCTGGAAATTTTGTGATAGGTCAGGATTATGTTTTGGCCACAGGCTGTTTCTAGAAGTGGAAAGGAAGGAATATTTGGGAATATGTGGACTATTGCCTGGGGCCCAGGAAGGGCACCAACTGTTTGGCCAAGTAGCTTTTAGTTTCCTCTGGAGGCCTGACTAGGACAAGGTACTGGAGAGGTTGAGAGCTGTTGGAGCACCTCAGCCTCTGCCCCACCCCTGTCTGGCGTTAGGTCCCCCTCCAGGCCTCAGTTCCCAGACTCAGGCATCCCAGCAGCCCCGGCAAGCAGTCCCCCTGACCTCTGGCTTCCTCCTCAGGGTGAGCACCTTGGGAGAGGCACACGGACGCACATCTACTCTGGGACCCTGGTGGATTACAAGGACGACGAAGGAACTTCTGAGGAGAAGAAAATAAAAGTGATCCTCAAAGTCTTAGACCCTAGCCACAGGGACATTTCTCTGGCAAGTGTCTTCCTCGCAACCCCATCTCTGCCCCCTCCCATTTCTGGAACCAGTGGAACACAGTGGGCTGGGAAGAACTTTCACCTTATTTCGACCTTATTTATGGTTTCCAGACTTGTCTTTTATGCAATTCCTTCTTTCAGATGTAATCTTAAGTAAACCGGTATGTAAAATAGTGAGGGAGGACTGAAGATGAAGAGGACTGAGCAGCCCTCCCACTCCCCTCCCAGTTCCCACCTAGAGGTCCTTGTGCCCCAGAACTCTTCCTGAGTGGGTTCGGAGTCCCTGGCGTAGTCACGGCTATCACTGCACAGACTGGAAAATTAAAGCCCAGAGAAGTAAAAACTTGCCCGAGACCCCGCAGACTATTAGAGAGTAATGAAGCTGTGCCTTGACAAAGGTCTGCTGCCTTGGTTTCCCTTGCATTCTAACGTAGTGCAGAGCGTTGTTATTTCCCAGGGCTTAAAGGAAGAGCAAGTAAGGGGTGGGCATGAGTAGCCAGTGGGGGGAATTGTCAGCTAGCCTGCCCCACCAGCCTGGCTCTGTATCCTTTTAAGGTTACCTCCCAGCCAGGTTGGTGTCAAGGTGAAGGGTGGGATTGCCTTTGGGCAGTCAAGGCCAGGGGGCAGTTTGCAGGACCAGGGTGGTGGTAGTTGTGAGCTTTCCTAGGATCCATCAGCTTTTGATCTCAGCAGGGCCCCTTTGGGGTCAGACCAGTGGGGGCTGACCCTTGACACTCCTTCGTGCTGTCCTCCCACAGGCCTTCTTCGAGGCAGCCAGCATGATGCGACAGGTCTCCCACAAACACATCGTGTACCTCTACGGCGTCTGTGTCCGGGACGTGGAGAGTAAGTGTGTTCTCTCTGGAAGGGACGGTTGGCCCTGGCTGGGGGCATGGGGGCTGTGCAGACGACTGGGGGCTGGTAGCTCTTCTTGTTGTCCAGGCTCCTTGCCTTGGCTTTTGCAGTCAAGGAATTTGAGGTACTGAGCAGGTCACTTGTTTAAGTTAATAGTAGACATGGAACTAAATCCCTTTTGTTTTGCACTCATATCTTGGATGTTTACTTTGTGCCAACTCTGGGCCCTGGGCGGTTACGTGAGTGAGCTGAGTTTGTTCCCCTGTGAGTCGCTGTGTAAGAAGCTCTGGGTGGGGGTTGAAGCCAGGCTTGTCCAGCTCTGATTCTCTCTGCCATCTGTCCCTCCCGAGGATGTTTGCCTCCTCCCAAGCCAAGTACCAGCCAGTAAATGGAGTTCTGGTAAGGGAATGAGGGAAAGTATGATCTCAGGCACACAGAAGTTCCAGATGTGGCTTTTTGTATGCTTGTAGATATCATGGTGGAAGAGTTTGTGGAAGGAGGGCCTCTAGATCTCTTCATGCACCGGAAAAGCGATGTCCTTACCACACCGTGGAAATTCAAAGTTGCTAAACAGCTGGCTAGTGCCCTGAGTTACCTGGTAAGTGTGTTCTGATGTGATGTCCGTGGTGGTCCACCAGGAACCAGGGTGTCCCAGCACAGGGTGGTAGGTAGGAGGTGCTAGCCCAGCATAGCCAAGCAAGCTGGAGTGGCCCAGGCGGTGGTTAAACACAGGGGTGCCTGATGTTTAATGCAAATGGTCATTTGGGCCGCTCCATGAGCTCCACACGTATAAATCTTTGCTTAGAGGAGGGAACTCTTATCATGTCAGCGGCCTGATTTCTCCATGCAGTGTACAGTAAGGGAAGGAATGGTGCAATACTTAATGAATTAATGTGAATGAATAAAACTACCAGCATCAGCAGTAGCTCTCATTTATTGAGTTCAGCTGTTGAGGGGTTTTTACAGGTTCTAATCCATTTAACTCTTACAAAAGCCCTGTGAGGCATGCTGCACTATTATCCCTGCTTCTCTGATGGGGGACAATGTATAATGTGCTTGAGTCACACAGTATGTGGGCAAGCCAGGCCTCCTAGGTCTGGCTGTGGCTGGGAAACATGGAGAGATTGATCTGAGAGGTCAGGGTTGGAAATGGAGGGAGTGTGGGAAGGATGGGAGTCAGGCAGCCCCAGAGGCAGCTTTGTGAGCTCACCCTTTCTACTCTGCAGGAGGATAAAGACCTGGTCCATGGAAACGTGTGCACTAAAAACCTCCTCCTGGCCCGAGAGGGCATTGACAGTGAGTGCGGCCCCTTCATCAAGCTCAGCGACCCCGGCATCCCCATCACTGTGCTGTCCAGGCAAGGTGTGCGACCTCATCCCCACCGCCACCCATCTCCCCTTTCTCCCTGCCCCATGTGGAGGCAGGGTCGGGCCAGCGGGCAGAAGGGGACTGGGGGTCTGTCTCCTTTTAGAAAGTACACTTCAGCAAATGGGTGTGCCCTGGGGAGCTGGGAAGATGTGGCATATAAGGAGGGTTGGCCGATGTTTCCTTGAAGGAGCTGACTGTGCAGTAGGAGAAACAGACAACTCACTGGAGGTACATCTGGTCCTTGCAATTAAGGAGCTGTGTTCAAGGTGGAGGGTTAGCACAAAGGGAGGCTGCTGGGTCCAGAGGTGGTCAGAGAGGTGTCAGGAGTTGGGCCTCCTGGGGGAGCCCTGATTTCTGTTGAAACCCCTGGACTCAGAAAGCAGTTTGCAAGAGGCACCTGAGCGATCGCTGTGGCTTTGCATTTTCCCCCTGAATGAGGTTGTCATGGGATGTGGGCTTTGTCCGAGAAAGTGACCTGGGAGCCGAGGCACTGAAACCAGCGTGCCATTGGCTGGTGATGGCCAGTAGTCTTCAGCATTGAGCACAGTGCCTGGCTCTAAGTTTTGCTCAGTAATTCAAACACTGGGGTAAGTCTGGAAGGGAACCAGGATGAAAAAGCAAACCTTACAAATAGGACCCCAATCGTTCACTCCTTAGGAGAAGGGGTGCTTATCACCCAGCCATCACCCAGTAGTCCATCTGCAGGGGGCCTGTCCTCAGCATAGGCCAGAGGCACAGACACAGATGACTCCAGAACAAGTGGAGAAGCCTGCATACCCCACAACAGATGCTGTGGGCATTCAGAGGAGGACAGGGGGTGATTCTGGGAGGCGGGCCTGCAGGAAGGTGATGACAGGTACATGACCCTAGAGAACCACCTGCATGTGCCTGTGTCAGGGCATGAGAAGGCAGAGAAGGGAGGGCACGTGGGCCTGATGCACCCTGTGCAGGAATGGCCCTGCTGCCTAAGGAGCCAGGAGGCTATGCTGTGAGGCCGCTGTGCCAGCCGAGGGGCATGTCCATGCACACGGCAGAGGTCTGTGGGCATAGGAGACATGGGACTTCTTTACCTCAGTCTTCCCTTCCCTTTTTCTTTCCCAAACAAAACCCACGTAAAACCAACATAACATTGCAGGGTGACTGTGCAGAGTACGTGAGACTAGCCCATGCTTGCTCTGTGTAACTTAGCCTCTGCTCCCCTGACTTCTCTTTTTTCTTAAGCCTTTGTCCACATGACCTCCTCCTCCTCCACATGTTCTCCCTCCTCAGAGTGTGGGCCTCCATCCTGGGTGCTTGACTGTTTCTGAGGCCAGAGCTTCAGAAGACTGGCTGCACAAACTCTCCCGGGGAGTTGGGGATACAGACACATCTGCTAGCGCTGACTCAGACTGATGCATCCAAAATGCCAGGGGTGAGGGGCCTGGGTTTGTTTGCAAAACACGACTTGAAATAGTCTGTCAGCTCACAGTTGTTGCTGCAGTGATCGTGACTCACTCCCCAGGTGACTGCAGAAACTGATCTGTACATGTCTGCTATCTTTTGGCAGAATGCATAGAACGAATCCCATGGATTGCTCCCGAGTGTGTTGAAGACTCCAAGAACCTGAGCGTGGCTGCTGACAAATGGAGCTTTGGAACCACACTCTGGGAAATCTGCTACAATGGCGAGATCCCCCTGAAAGACAAGACTCTGATTGAGGTGAGCCTTTGTTTCCCAAGGTGTGAGCTGAGTGAAGGCTCCTCGGAGTCACATGGACGTCTCAGTAGTTAACGAGAAGCCTCATATTGTAGGAAGAGATGGACCCAGGTTTGAATCCCCTCCACAGGCTTACTGGTTATGTGACCCGGCAACTGTAACTTTAACTGCCTCTGGGCCTCTATTTCAGCATCTGTACAATGGGTATACCTAAGACCCACTTTGTAGGGTTGTTGTGAATATTAACTAAATAATGCATGTAGAGTGCCAAGCACACAATATATGTTCAGCTGATCATTATGTTAGTATTTATCTGAGATTTTAAGTGCCTGTTAATCAGCAAAATTAACAGGTATTTATTGAGTTTCTACTTGTAACAGATATTGTCCTAGGTAAAAACTGGGAGCTCACAACAAGACCGACATAGGCCTTGCCTTCCCTTGAGGACGTGGTAGGAGAGTTAGGCCAAAGTAGCAATAATAAGGCTTCCATAGTATCTGAAACTGTCACCACAGAGCCCTGCAAGTTAGGTAGGACAGTGCCGCCACCCCCGTTACACAGGTCAGGTAACTGAGATGCAGGCAGCCCAAGACACACTTGCCTGGGTTCCCCCGGTAGGATGTAAAACAGGTGAGGCTTGAACCTCTCACATTTACTTGTGGAAAGAGTAGAGACTTAACTTCAAAGGGATAAAGTAGTAAAAATAACAATAAGGGACCACTGACTGTGGCCCAGTGATTCGATTGTTGGAATATGCCTGTGTATAGAGGTGTAGACATAATTCAGCAGGCAGGGATTGATGGAGACCTGGGAGGAAGGTGGCACTGAAGCAGTGAGCGGTTCCATTGGCCTAGGAGTTATGACAGGTGATCAGGTTGGAAAGAGATCTGTAATCAGACTGTAAAAAGCCCCAAATTCCAGGAATTTTACAGGGGGGAGGGGTCACGTGGTAAATGGAAGGGTTTGGGTGAGGAGTGAGGGTCAGAGGCCGGCTTGGGAACAGTTCATCTGGACACAGTGGCTGGAGTGGGCAGGCTGAGGAGAGACCAGCAGGGGGCTCCTGCTGCAAGGCGGAAATAGGAGTGGCAGAGGGCATCCGGAGTGGTGGCTGCGTATGTTGGAGATTATTGAAGATGGAGAACCTGTAACCAATTAACCTTTTGCCAGGTAAAGATGGTGCAAAACCTGGGAAAGGAGTTAAACTAAAGCCAATGGGGAAACCATCAGACTTCTAAATCAGTTTGGAATTATCAGCCTAGGCTTTTAGAAATCATTTTATTTTGAACTTCCTGGGAAATAAGACAACATACACTTTGCTGTCAGTCACTATTTATTGAGCAACTGCTGTGTACCCAGGGCTGAGCAGGATACAGGATGGTATAAGGAAGGGTATGTGCCTTGGATAAAAGAAGTCCTCCCTCCTCCTCCCAAGTGCCCTTGGTTGGGTTGGACGGCATGGGAGCAGGGGAGGGGGAGTGACACTGAGAGGTAAGGGCAACTGTCACCTCCTCAATTCCAGTGTCCCCCCTTTCTTCCTCCTCTTGCTCCTCCGGGGCCTGCCTGCCCCCCTCCCCCACTCTCACCTGCTTGCCCTCAGGAGAACCAGAAGAGGAACAGGTACTCTTGGGATTCAGCTATGGATAAACTGGAGTGTAGTGATTTCACTTAATTTTTTGAAGTGGCATCAACTATTTATTTGACTTGTAAATTAATGAAGTTGAAGGAAAATTGAAAAATATACAAAACTCACAAGAATATGATGATAGCTATTTTCTTTAACTACTGACTACTATTTAACACTGTCATATTGTCTTCCAGTCTGTTAATATCTCTTTTTTAAACAAAATTGGGGCCATGCTAGATATAGTTACATGTGTTACGTATTTTCATTTACTATTGAGTACTTTCCTATGTGATTAGATAAGCTTTACAGTTTTACAAATTTAATGTAAGTTGATTGCTCTTTTGAACTCTAATTTGTAAATGTTCTAATTCTGCAGGAGATACTTTGACATGTAAATCTTGGCTTATATCTGATTTATTGCCAAGTCATACAATAATTTAGATTAGTGAGTCCGAGGGTTTGGAAAATCTGGAGATTCTTATACATATTGTCAAACTGTATCCCAGAAAGGTTGTGTAGCTTTACTGGAAAGCGGCTTGTTCGGTTTCAGGTAATTTTAGTGTCAGGCCTTCCCAAGCTAGAACAAGGCAACAGTCACACACATGGAATCTACCTTTGAGCAGAGCTGTTGGAAGCTAAACGAGGGGTTGGTTACGCCCCTAACCTGGGGCTGACAGGTTTGTGGCGGGTTCCTTCCGTTTCTTCCACGTAGTCCTCTTCTTTACAGAAAGAGAGATTCTACGAAAGCCGGTGCCGACCAGTGACACCATCTTGTAAGGAGCTGGCTGACCTTATGACCCGCTGCATGAACTATGACCCCAATCAGAGGCCCTTCTTCCGAGCCATCATGAGAGACATCAACAAGCTGGAAGAGCAGAGTAAGACACTGCCTTGCACTATGGAACCAGATCAGCCAACACCCTGGAGAGCTGTTAGGGTGGCCGGGATAACTCGGAGCCTGTGAGTGACAGTCACATCTTTCTAATGCTTTCTTTTTTCCTCCCTTAGATCCAGACATTGTTTCAGAAAAAAAGCCAGCAACCGAGGTGGATCCCACACATTTCGAAAAGCGGTTCTTAAAGAGGATCCGTGACTTGGGAGAGGCAAGTTACATCCTAGCACCCTGCTGACCACCTCACCTCTTTGTGCATTTAAAGCAGCTCTCCACTCTTTCTCAGTTGGGGTCAAAGTTTTTATAAGTATCTATTGCGTTTTCTTTGGGCCACTAGCATCACAAGGAATTATGTCACTTACATAGTGCCAGCATGCACATGTGGCTGTATATGCACACAGGACATTCTTTCTAAGAGACAAGAGAGTGGAAAGGGAGCAATATGGGCGAGCAGGTACAGGTGTGATGGAAACAGAAAATCTCTGTCCTGTGAGGCTGCTTAAGGGAGGGATGGATTTACTACACAGAAAGGCAATGTCAGCTTTCCTTTGGACCTCAAAGGAGAGTTTCCTAACAGTTCACATGATAGAGAAAATACTTGGACTTGCATCTTCATGCACATTTTTCTGTAGTCCAGTTAAGTATACAAGGCTGTGTCCTGCCTTGAGTCTCTGAGGTGTGCCGGGCTACGTGCTGGGTATTTTATGAGCACAGTGTCCCTAGCCCTGCACAGTACCCTGAAGGTTCACTACTACTGTGGACGTTGAGCACCTCCAGACCAGCTCGAGATGTGGTGACTGGGCCGGCATCACTGTCAAATGGCTTAGCTGGGATCTGATCCCATCTTCCAAAGACTCCTCATGCAGTGCTCACTGCTGCTACCCCGTGGTGCCTCTCCTGGGGGGTGGGCCTGTGGCTCTCCAGGAATGCCACAGTCGTCAGTCCTACATGTCCAAAAACACCCTCATTTCCTTTGGGTTACATTTCCATGGAAACTGGATTGGCATGTTGGTTCTGCAGTCAGTGATACTTCCCTGGTCTCAGCTCAGTAACAGGGGATGGCACGTGAGGACGCAGCTGTGGCGATGGCGCAGAAGCCAGCAGGGGCAGCCACTGTGAGAACAGGCTGTGCCATTCACCCCGGCCTCTGGGGGAACTGCATGGGGAGCAAGCCTCATCTTTTTTTTTTAATTGGGAAAATCTGACATGTAACATTGTGTAAATTAAGGTGTACAGTGTGTACTACTTTGACACATATATATTGTAATATGGCTGCCCACATAATCACGTGTCACATTACATACTTACAGCACAGTATTACTGTCTGCATGCAGTGTACTGCACGCTAAATCTCTGTGACTATTTTAGTACCTGTTACAAGTTCATACCCTTGGAAATCATCAGTTTTAACATCCCCCGCCACTTCCTGGTAACTACTGTTTCACTATGTTTTGTTTTGTTTAAACAGTGTTATTACATGGTATTTTTCTCTAATCTGATTCATTACGCATGTGCTCAAGATCCATTCGTAATCCATAATTATCCTTTCTCATGGCTGAACACTATTCCATTGCTACGTGTATTACACCTTGTTTACCCATTCGTCTATCGATGGACATTTGGGTTTTCTTCCCTATATTGTGGCTGTTGTGAATAGTGCTGTGACAGACGCGGGTGTGCAAAGACCTTTGAACTCCCTTTCCATTTCCCTTGGGCACACTCCCAGAAGTGGAATTGCTGGATCGTACAGATCTGTTTTTAATTTTTTTGAGGAACCTGCATATCGTTTTCCATCGAGTTGGACAGATGAGCCTTCTCACGAGCAGTAAGGGCTCCCTTTTGTCGCTCTCACCTGCACCTGGCATTTGTCTTGATGACGATGGCCACTCTGGCAGATGTGAAATCACAGCTCATTGTGGGTTTTATGTGTGCACCTCCTGTGACATTTATCTTGTCATGCTCCTGTTAGCCATTTTGCTGTCCTCTTTGGAAAGGATTTAATTCTTTTGCCCATTTTTTAATCAAGTTCAGGGGTTTTTTTTTATTATGTAACTTAAGTTCTTTATGTGTTTTGGGTATTAAACACTTATCCAATATATGGTTTGCAAATATTTCTCCCATTCTGTAGACTGCCTTTTCATTTTGTTGTTTCTTTTGCTGTGCAGAAGCTTCTGAGTTTGATGTCCCATTTGCTGATTTTTGTTTTTGTAGTTTGGGCTCTTGACATTATGTACAGAAAATTATTTCCACATCAATGCACATCAATGTTGGTATTGGAAATAATGATGTGCTTCTTCCCTGTGTTTTCTTCTGGGAGTTTTATGGCATTAGGTCTTATGTTTAAGTCCGATCCATTTTGAGTTCGTTTTTCTGAGTGCTGTGAGATCGGGTCTGAGTTTACTGTTCTGCATGTCTTTCCAGTCTTCCTAGCACCATTTGCTGAACAGATACCCTTTTCCCACTGGGTGTTCTTGAGGCCATGGCGCCTCATCTTCTGTGTCCTGCTGGCCTGGGCTGGGCTTCTAACCAGCTTCTAACCAGACAGCTGCATCTTTCCCTCCAGGGCCACTTTGGGAAGGTTGAACTCTGCCGCTATGACCCTGAAGGGGACAATACAGGGGAGCAAGTGGCTGTCAAATCCCTGAAGCCTGAGAGTGGAGGTAACCACATAGCCGATCTGAAGAAGGAGATCGAAATCTTACGGAACCTGTACCATGAGAACATTGTGAAGTACAAAGGCATCTGCACAGAAGATGGTAGGTTGTGCAAAGCAGGGTGTTGTTAAAGACAAGTGGGGTCATAAGGGCCAGCACTGAATTGGCAGTGCCCATGGCTTTACCTGGGCCACCCTGAATGTGTGCTAGCTCATGGCCTGCATGGGCTCTAGGACTTTGAAGTCCTATGCACTGTGACACCCCTCAGCAGCTGCAGAGCTCCCAGGGAAGCTGCTCAGCCTCCCGCTCAGCCAGGGGCTGATTCCAGCACTGTCTCCCCAGGCTGTTCACACACCACACCCACACCCACACCAGGGACTGATCTTCACCCATCCACATATTGGCACCTGGGGCATATAAAACTGATAGCCACCCCTCCCCAGTCTTGTGATTGAACACTAGCCAGGATATTTTGTTTTCTAGTTGTCTAAATCAAGGCGGCAAATAGTATTTACTAAGGAGTGTATCTACCTGAAAGCCAGCATAGGACTCCTGTATCGTACTTTAGTGCAATGACATGGCTTATATTTAAAATAAATTATCACTGTATTATTCCAGTGAATGCTGATGACTTTGGGGTAGGTACACAGGTATGACTGTCCCTGTTCACTGCTGAGGGTCCAGAGGCTGTGGGGCTTGAGAGATTGAGTGACTTGCCTGTCATTCAGAGGTGGTGCTGAAGTCAGTTCAGGTCCCCTTTCTCCAGATTGTGTGCCTTCCACTCTCCCACAGTTCCTTCCTTTGGGAACCCCGTACTGATGGGTTTTTTGTTTGTTTTTTAAATACAGGAGGAAATGGTATCAAGCTCATCATGGAATTTCTGCCTTCAGGAAGCCTTAAGGAATATCTTCCAAAGAATAAGAACAAAATTAACCTCAAACAGCAGTTAAAATATGCCGTTCAAATTTGTAAGGTAAAAATAAATAATAAAAAAGCATGTTAAAGATGAAAAAATCAGGCACTCAGCCCTGAGTAAATGGTTTGTAATTAGACTTTCTAGTAATTGTACTGACTTAATTTTGCTCTACATGATTTGGATGAACAATTAGCCTCTACTAAAAAACTGATTTGTTAAGTATAGCTGATTTAATGTGTTTTTCTTTCAGTCAGGTTGGTCTTACTATTTTTGCATCAAGTAAAAACCAAAAGAAAAAAATCAGTGATATGTAAAATGAAATGACACTGTAATTTCATTATAGTTTTTTTGCTATGAAGTGATAATACAAAATACAGTCTAAACTGACCTTCAGCAATACACTCTGCCTTTACTTCTCGCCTTCAGGGGATGGACTATTTGGGTTCACGACAGTACGTCCACCGGGACTTAGCAGCAAGAAATGTCCTTGTTGAGAGCGAGCACCAAGTGAAAATTGGAGACTTTGGTTTAACTAAAGCAATTGAAACCGACAAGGAGTACTACACCGTCAAGGACGACCGGGACAGCCCTGTGTTTTGGTAACTGCATCAGTTTGATTTCATCAGTGTTTCATAGGGTTTCTGCTGTTTTGTAGGGTCAGAAAGAACTTAGAACATTTGGAATTGATTGATCTTTGCTTTCAAGAAATAGCTTTTGGGCTGTGTTTACAGAAAGCAATGCACAGAGAAATGCCTGAACTTTGTATGACACCAAGGAGTAGAGAAATCTAATCAGCGTCCCATCTGTAGCCTCCCAGGAGAGGGCATTTGTCCAGCAAAGTTCTCAGAACTGTCAGCAGCTGAAGTAGGCACATCCCCGCAGAGGCAGGGCAGGCAAGAGAAGAGGGAAGCGGTGAGGCGACGAAGCAGGCATGGAACAGATGCAAGGAGATCCTGGACAGAACAAAGTCCAGGGGAAACCTGGGCATCTTCTCATGAAGCCCCGAAGTACCCAGGTCAGAATGCCATACTCGACTTCCACCCCTGTCTGCCTGGGACACTAGGAGAGAAGTTGTTCAGGGTCTACCCCATACTCCATTACCCCCATAAAACTAATCACACCTGGGAGGTACATCCTACAGAGACACAAACAGAGCTCTCCCACCCACAGAGCTGAAACCTTCATTCATTCATTCATTGAACAAGTACGTGTCAAGACACAAACAAGCAGACCAAATTTAATGGGTGAGGCAGCCAATTTCATGATACCATACGTATAGGGGGCTTCAGACTCGGGTTTCTGGAAGTCCTAACTATAAAACCTTAAAAGGTCCACAGGGCTTTGTAAAGACGTTAGAAGGAGGCATGTGTGACTCACAGGATGAGGCAAGAGCAGTGGCTGTCCAGGAACTGACCTCAGCCCGAGGGTGGCTAGAGTGTGAGGCAGGAGGTCTGTCCTGGGGGTGGGCTAACACAGAACACTGGAAACTGAGCTGCAGAGCTCAGGCGCCATCCCAAGAGCTTTGGGTTGCCCCTGGGGAGGGAGGGGTGTTAGGATGAGGGCTTTTGTTTTAAAAAGATCACTGGGGAATGGAGAGGAGTTGAGATTGGAGCCAGGGTCTGATTGGGCTGGAGCCAGTGATGGTGTGAAGTAGGACAGGGGCGGGGGGGTGGGGGGGCGCTTTAGGAGGTGAGTAGGTTTGAGAAGTATTTAGGAAATCGGATTTGGGGATACCTCAATTGCTGGCTTAGGCACTTGGGTATCATTCATCAGAACTACTGACACTGGAAGGGGAGTGGGCGGGGGTCCCTGCTGACTCATTCTGAGCTTGCAGGCAGATAGCCTGGGGCCTGGTGTTACGGGCATCGGCTTCCTCATTGTGGAGAGTGCAAATCACCTTACTGTTGCTCTGGAGCCCATCTGTACTACTGAGAGCAGCAGCCTCTATGATGAACACGTACTTACATGTCTTAGAATACTAAATTCTAAGAAAAATCAAAGGTGGTTTTTCTGAGTTGCTCTGGAGGTATCTGTTGGAATATCCTTCCCAGGAAATGGGAGTTTCATGTTGGTCCATTCTTTTTTAGGTATGCTCCGGAGTGTTTAATTCAGTGTAAGTTCTATATCGCCTCTGACGTCTGGTCGTTCGGAGTGACTCTGCACGAGCTGCTTACGTACTGTGACTCGGACTCCAGTCCCATGGCGGTGAGTTGTACTTGTCTTTATTTGAACATCCTCTGCTTTGTAAGTGTTGTCCTTAAATAGAATCCAGCTGGTGTGTTATA
This sequence comes from Phyllostomus discolor, assembly GCF_004126475.2. Taxonomy (NCBI): domain Eukaryota; kingdom Metazoa; phylum Chordata; class Mammalia; order Chiroptera; family Phyllostomidae; genus Phyllostomus; species Phyllostomus discolor. The sequence continues at coordinate 47,424,897 of NC_040907.2, read as the reverse complement.
ATGAAAAGGAAAAGTGTCTGTCTTTGCTTTAACTTGTTACTTGACACTTACTTGTGGCTCTGTCGAGTCTTGCTTTCACAAGGAGCCCAGAGTTCTCTAAAAAAACCCTGACTTTCTTTGTACTTTTTAACCCTCACCTGAGGATGTTTTTACTTATCTTTAGAGAGAGAGAAACACTGATCAGTTGCCTCCTGGATGCGCCCTGACCGGGAATTGAACCCACAACCTTTGGGTTTCCAGGATAACTGCTCTAACCAACTGAGCCACCTGGCCAGGGTGACAACCCTGATGTCCAAGGGTCTGTAACTGTGTGAAGAAGCACAGGGTACGAGCCTTGTCTGAGCCTCCTGTGTTTCTAAATGAGGTTGTTCTCCCTGGAAAAGACTCCTCAACCAGAAGGAGTGGTTGGAAGGAGCCTGAGAGGCTGCAGGCTGATGGGCGAGAGCTAAAAAGGATTTTGAACTTTCATTTCAAATTACTAAGGAGAAAAGTCGTTTTATTATTTTAATTTCCAGTTAATTCTAGTAATTTCACCTTAATCTATGTGTGTTTATATAAATATGTGCAAAATAAAACTTTTTTTTTTAACTCACATAGTTGTTCCTGAAAATGATAGGCCCCACTCACGGCCAGATGACAGTAACAAGACTTGTGAATACATTAAAAGAAGGAAAACGTTTGCCTTGTCCACCTAACTGTCCAGATGAGGTATTTATGGGTTGGGCCACTTCACAGTTATAGAACTCAATTTTTATTATGTTTTCACAGCTTGAGTTATCCAGCAAGGGGTGGGGGTGGGAAGAGCAGGAAGGAGTAGAAAATTCCTTTAAAATCATTTTCCGAAGCTGAATTTCAGATAAGATATTTGAGAAATCATCTTTGGGCCAGACGACAGCCAGAAATCATGTTCAAAGCACGGATTCCCTCCAGAAGTAGTCTCAGCACCAGAAGTACCCCGAAGGAGCACATTTTGGGGTAGCTCGGTTGTGACAGACACCTGTAACTGTGTTTTGTCCAGAAGTTCATCCCACTTAGTAGCATTTATGAATTCAGTTTCTGTATTCTAAAGTGAATTGAATCTAGTGTAGAAATTTAGAGCCTAAAGTGAGATATAACTTTACCCTTAAATTGGTTTACAGTATGAATGACCTGAATTTTTTTTAAAGGCCATTTAACCCATGAGCTTCTCAAATGTTAAAATATTTATGAATTATAGTTGTGACATTATATTTTAAATTATTCTAATATTCTTATCTGGCTTTAGGTCATTTACATTTCCAAAATTTTCTTAGTCTTAATGTATCTGTAATTTTTTATAAAGCTCCCAAATTTAACATTTTACTGTTACTGTTTTTCTTTTTACAGGTTTATCAACTTATGAGAAAATGCTGGGAATTCCAACCATCTAATCGGACAACCTTTCAGAACCTCATTGAAGGATTTGAAGCACTTTTAAAATAAGGAGCATGAATAACATTTAAAACCCACTGTGTGTCAGTTCCTCCCCTTACCCCCCCAAAAATACCCAAGCCATTTAAAATAATTTTAATGGAAAAACTGTTTTCTGTCTAAAAACATACTTGGGTACGTATCCATGTATAAGGCACACTGCGGTGCTTAGTACATGTAAGTACTTCCTCTTCATTTGTCACTGTGTTACTGGTGCCAAATTTAATGACAACCAAAATATCAGCACTCTTCCTTGTGGAAAGGCTGTGCCACCATCCCAGTTGCATACCAGAATGGGATTTTTCAAAACCTCAACAAGATTGATTGCTTTCTCCCACCTGCCAGATGATTTTAAATGTTCTCTGGCACGTAAATCAAAAATTAATGGACTTACCTGATACTCTAACATGCCCTACAATTTCATCTATACAGTGATAGACCAAGCATTCTTGATATATTAGCTACCAGTTAGCATACTGTTGTTTCTATACAAACCTGACTGACTGTATTCCTCTCACCAGTAGGACTTAAACTTTGATTTGTTTCTTCAGTGGCTTAGCTCCTGTCCCCTTGGATGACCTGTGGTCCCCATTTTTTTTTTTTTTTTTTTTGAGAGAACTGGTTGGACCCAGGGGACAGCTGTGGAATAGATCTTCGCTGCATGATGTTCATTCTTGAGAACTCAGCCTGTGCCAGTGCTCTCCTAAACAGTGTACCTTTAATCAGACTTGATTCCAAGAACATGGATGCTACTATACATGCTTTTAAGAAATGTCAATATGTATATCCTTTGATAGGCCTACCACTTAGGGGGCAAGCTATTCCGGCAATGGTTTTGGAGGCAGGATGCAGCCAGTCCGAGTACATACCACATACATTGCACTGTTCATAGAGAGTTTCAGTACTTAGTGATCCTATTTTGACCATCGCCCTAGGACAGAGATTTTCAACCTTTTCATCTCATGGCACACACCAAAAAATGTATTTTTTGCCTATCTGACTAAAAAATTAGGTATGACTTTGATTCATGCACACTGGACAGCTGTTGTGCTGGCCATTGTCATTTCTGTAGTTGATAGTCTAAGAGGAAAGAGGTCAGTGCCCCTGACTCAGTCATCAGGGGTTGCATGCTTTAAAAATTCTTTCCAACTGGTTGAAAATCTCTGCCCTATGGCAACAGAACTTGAAAGCAAGACCCTGCTAGCAGCATCATGGAGTTCCAGATCCACCAGACAGTTTCCCATTTGCTTGGGGGTGGCTGGGTCATCAAAGATGTTTGCTCTGTGATTCAATGTGAACCACACAATCTTCATGACCAAGAGTCTGAAAAACCGCTGATGCTGTCTAGCATTTGTTTGACATCATTATTTTTCACCTTTTGAGCCTGAAAAAGAGTTCCAAATTGATTCAATGGCAAAAGTAAACCTGCCATTTAAGCTTGTTCGATAACCCTGTATCACCAACGTGTCTGTGTCAAACCTGTGGCCATTCTGTATGCACTTTGTTTACTCTTTATACAAATAAATATACTATAGACTTCACATGCATATGCCTTTTAATATTAAGACTCCATTTTCAAAGCATTTCAAACAATTTGTTTACTTAGAAAAATAACAATATAGACTTTGGGAGGGTTGGTGATTATCCTTATTACTTATCTGTTACGTCCAATGACAATGGGGCACAGGGCGGGACAGGTGGCAGATCCACGTGGGCTGCAATCCAAAATAGCTTTTCTTTCACCTCTTCCCAATTTCACTTTGCAGCTCTTAGTTAAAATTCATCTGTATAATCACAGAGGTGTGACTAAGCATTGAGGAAGCTTAATGCAACAGGAAAACAGGAGGAAGTGCAGAGCGCGGAGACGCCATTACTCATCTGCTGAGTCATAACCGAGTGCGGCCTATCCTGATCAGTTAGTGTGCTTCTTAGAAATTGTCTTAGTTTTCTAGCTGTCTAACCCCAAAAGAGGTTAATATATGCAGTAAATCAGACCAATATTCTTTACAAATCATACAACATGTGCACCAATTTTTAACTTCATAATTAAAACAGGATATTTTTTATCATGGTCAAAAATAATAAGTCCCCCAAATTACAAGATATTTAATGATATGAGTTCAAAAAGACTGATCATTGGGGCCCTTTAACTCCTTATCATCAATTATAGTCTCATAACAAGGAACAAATTTACATATGTTTCTAGATGGCAAAAGGTTTCTCATGCATTTAATACCAAAGTCTTCAGGAAATGGTGATGGTCAAAAGTTATAAACAATTTTTTAGCCTAACATACTACAAAAGAGTAAGAGACAAAGCAGAGAGTGAGGTAAAAGCTTATTAGCTTAAAATGGTTATAAATACTGTTACTCCATTAAGATTCCTTCAGAAAGGGCAGTACTGACTGCTTCACTATAATATTGTGGAAATAATGCATTTAATGACCAAAATAGGCCCTGTTGTAGTAATCAGGTCATCACTATCTTATGCCATGAAATGAGACAGAAACGTATGTTCATTGCCACTTATAAATCAGCTGCAAAAGTTAAGTTCTTTCTGTAGGTGAAGTAAAAGGATTAGGCAATTAGTACTGTCAGATCAGGGTCAGTGAACTTGCTGAAAAGGGCCAGCAAGGACACCCACTGGCATCTGAAGCCCTCTCGTCTCCGCCACAGCCGCGTGGCGCTGCCGCTGCAGCACGAGGGTGGCCTCCGACACTGCGCGCCAGTGAGTGTGGCTGTGTTCCAGTGAAGTGGCGTGTGTGGGCACGTCTGAATTGCATGTAATTTTAAAGTCATAAAATTTTCACTTTTCTGCCAACCATTTAAAAATGTAAACATTCTTAGCTTGTAGTCTGTACAAAAAACAGGTGGAGGACTGAATTTAACCCCAGGGTACGGTTTGCCAACCCCTGAAATTAGATCACCAAAGCTACTTTTGTTAAAATACCTTGTTTTTCTTCACAAAAGGCATAAATGGTTAATAACAGATAAAAGTAAAGACTCCGTGGTAGTGTATACCTAGTACATGGCTGGTGTGGGGAGAATAATTTAGTTTGCACGTAGAGCATTTGTTTTTACATTACCACTGCTGCATTTTGTACTTGTATTCTTACAGTTCTACGGAGAAGCTCTAAAAATCTATAAATGAGATTACTTCTAGGGAATGTAAATAGAAATTCACAATGGCTTGTAAGAAATTCATTCTTCTAAGGCCTAGGAAACAGGACTGTTTCCTATTTATTGCTTCAAAGTTTCACATGTGGTGTCAAAATTATTCCCAGTCCTAAAACAAGGGATATTGTTAATTTCTGCAATGGACTATAAGTTAATATCACATTAAGATGCATTTAATTCTGGTGGAAAATGTCCTCAACTGATGTCTCCTCTTATTGCTACTTACTTTTCATTTGGCAATTTTGCCTGCTGCACAACACAGTTCCTTCTGGGGAATTATAAACCCGTATTTAAAGGATATGGGTAGTATGAATGTAGTTAAGGCAGCGATGAACAGCAGAGATACTGCAAAGAACCCTACGAGGTTATATAAGGGGCGAACTCAGTACACACGCTTCTTTTTTAAGTAGGTCTCCATGTAATACGCTCCTGTGCCCTGAGAGTGTTGCTCAACAAATTCCACTGAACCACCACCTTCTGGGGCAGAGATGAGATAAGATGAGCCTCGCTTTTCATTTCTTAAAGATGACACCTATGAGAAAAAGAAACCATAATTAACGCTAAAATCTAAATTACAGTTGGATTATTTGTTAAACGTGTGTATAAGAAAAGCCATTCTACTTCTCATTTGGTGTAAACAGAGTAATAGGATAAATAACAAAGCTATCAAAGAATTACACAAACTTTTTCATTAAATTAGATTTTAAAGTTTTTGTATCAAAATCACTTGTGGAAGTTTTACAAATTACAAACCAGTCTCTGAGTGCCCTCTCTCCAATGCCAACATTTTGGGGAAAGAAAGAAGATACTGCCGTTGCTTCTGCTGTTTGTGAATATTTCAACCCCTCTGGATCGGAGCACCAATACCAGTATTAGTCTTCTTCTGAGGAAGGACAGTGGCTACGAAATTGAGTTGCATGTTAAATTAAATATTAAGTTCATCCAGTAATAAAAGTAGCAAGAGAATTGGTAGGTGTAAAAACTGGCAAAAGATATCAATGAAAACAATGATGAATTCTAGAGAGCAATGTGAATTCAAACTTTAGTCTAAAAATTTAATGTTAAAATTGCAGACTTCCAGGCTGTGTCACAAAGATTCTGATCTGGGAGTGTTTCTGATGAGGCCACACTGTACCTCACAGGTAATCACAGGAATCTACACAATGAATCTCAGACTGCATAGCACAACCCTGTGGGTCCCTAATCCTTAGTTTTAGCTTTTACAAATACTACATGTGGCAATTTTGCTGAAGCAGAACTATATAATATACAAGAATACAGAAATGACTCTAGGGAAAGCTTCCAGCAATGCAGAGGACCATTGCAATGAAAATGACAATGGTCACAATTTTAAAAATGGGGGACAGATGATGAGCCTGCAGCAACTCCTTATAGATCAAGTTCTCATTCATGGTAAGGAGAGGGACAAGGGGGAGCTGACCCACATAGTGACAGAAGCAGCTACCAAGTGCCTGCCTTCCACGGACTCACCAAATGTACAGCTACACATGGAGCAACTCCCTCTGCAAGATCCAGAAACTCGCTGAACTAACACTACACACAGGACTGAGAAAATGCCCACCCGGCATTTTCAGCCTGAGGAAAGGCTGAGCTAGACTTGCCGTAAATTCCACCCCAGCACAGCACTGTACAATTGGGAGCGAACCCCCACCTTCTAGTTCTGAGGAGTGAAGGGTTTAGACTTCACATCTAGTGCCTCAACTTTTAAGGTTCCCCCTACCGGAGGGATGAGCTCCCAGACCACCTAGCTCTGAAGTCCAGCGGGTGTTCATTGGGATCCACAAGACATAGCAAACAAGCAATTCTTCACGGGGGTACGGGAATCACTGTGCCCTTCCTCCCAAGGCACATGCAGGCACCAAGCAACTCACTCATCTCCCAAGTCTTTCCCCAGAGACCACATCTTCCTCTTCCAACCCACCACTCCAAGTCACGAGTATCTCTATGGGAGGCACTTGTACACACACCTGTGCCTGAGCTTGTACAGCTGCCACCCAAGGGATGTCCCCAGATCACCCAGCCTGGAGAGTGGGTGGGCTTTCGTCCACGAGTCCCACAGGACTGTAGCAATTTCTGATGGGCACAGGAGCCACCTCGCCCGCAGCCCCACCCCAATGTCAGACACCTGGGCCCAGCACAGAGACCAAGCAAAAATGTTCATCTACATTTCTCCCTGGGAAGGGCCACTACATAACTTCCCAGCTGCTGCCTGAAGGAGCAAGAGAAGGAACAAAGGAAATGTACAAGTATTAGAAAACAACAAAATGGTGATAAATACATATGTATCAATAATTATATGTAAGTGGACTAAATTCTCCAATCAAAAGATGCAGAGTGGCTGAATGGATTCAGCAAATAAGGCCCATCTATATGGTTCCACATAAAAAAGACTCCAGATCTTAGGACACAGACTGAAAGTGAAGGGATGGAAAAAGTCTCCCGTGCTAACAGAAACCAAAAGGAAGCTGAGGTAACTATACACGTGTCAGACACAGCAGACTTTAGACAGTAAGTTGAATAAGAGATACAGGAAGTTGTTACATAATGATAAAAAAAGTCAATCTAATAAGCACTTACAATGTGCATCCAACACAGGGGTGTCTACATGCAATAGACCTAACGCAAAAATAGACCTAAAGGGGGAAATAATAAACAATACTAGCAGGGACCTTTAACACCCATACTTCATTTCTGCATAGATCATCCAGATGGAAAATAAAAAGGAAACTAGCCTTAAACTACACATCAAAACAGATGGTCCCAGACAGACACATACAGAGCAGCTCACCCCCAAGAACTTAATATACAGTCTTCTCAAGTGCGTACAGAACATTCTCCAAGACATTATATACTACTATGCCACGAAATAAATCTCAGTAAGTTTACGAAGACAAAAATCATATAATCATCTTTTCTGACCACAGTAGTATGAAACTAAAAAACAATCACGAGAAGAAAACTGAAAATTCACAAATACGTGGAAATAAACAACATGCTCCTGAACTACCGATGGGGCAAAAGAGAAACCAAAATTTAAAAATACCTATGACAAACGAAAATGGAAATACAGAAAAGCAGTATTATGGGACACAAAAGCAGTTCAAAAAGAAAAGTTCACAGTGATAAATGCTTACATTATGAAACAAGAAATACCTCACATAAACAACCTAATTTTGTAAAGCGTATTCAGGGAACACTAAAAACAAACCAACAAAGCCCAGAGTTACTAGAAGGAAGAAAATAAATATCAGAGCAGAAGTAAATAAAACAGAGATGAAAAAGACAATGAAAAGATTAAACTAAACTGGTTCTTTTACAAGAGAAAATAGACAAACTTTTAGCTAGACTCACCAAGAAAAGAAGGATTCAAAATCAGAAATGAAAAAGACATTACAAGTGATATAAGAGAAATACAAAAGATTGTAACAGACTATTCTCAACAACTGTATGTCAACAAAGTGGACAGCCTAGAAGAAATGGATAAATTCCTAGAAACACACAACCTACCAAGACTGAATCATGAAGAGAGAGAAAATATGAACAGACTGATTACAAGGAATGAGACTGACTCAGTCAAAAAACCTCCCAACAACAAAAGTCCAGGATGAGCTGACTTCACTGATAAATTCTAACAAACACTTAAAGAAGAACTGATACCAATCCTTCTAAAACTCTTCCAAAAACAGGCCACACTTCATTTTATGAGGTCAGCATTGTACCAAAAGCAGACAAGGACATTACAAGAAAAGGAAATTACGGCAAATATCCTTGATGAACATAGATGTAAAAGTCCTCCCCCCCCCCAAAAATTAGCAAACTGAATTCAACAATACATAACAAGGATCGTACACCATAATCACGTGGGGTTTATTCCAAGCGTACAAGGATGTCCGGCATTCATGAATCAATGTGATGCACCCCTTTAACAAAATGAGAATCATGACCAGCTCAGGAGGTGCAGAAAAAGCATTTGAAAAACTCAGCATTCTTTCATGATTAAAAACTCTCAACAAAGTGGCTATAAAGGGAATATGCCTCAACATGATACAGGCCAGATGTGACAAGCTCACAGATAACATCTTACTCAACAGTGAAAAGCTGAAAGCTTTTCTTCTAAAATTAGGAACAAAACACAGATGCCCATTTTGCCATTTTTATTCAACCTAGTTTTGGAAGCCATAGCCAGAGCAATTAAGCAAGAAAAAGAAATAAAAGGCATCCAAACTTTCCCCTATTTGTAGATGGCATGATATTATATAAAGAAGCCCCTAAATACTCCACCAACAAACTGTTAAAATAAGTTACTTCGGTAAAGTTACAAGATACTAAATCAATATATGAAAATTAGTTGCTTTTCTATACACTAATAATGACAGAAAGAGAAATTAAGAAAATGCCAATTACAATACCATCAAGAATAAAAAATACAGGAATAAATTTGATTAAGAAGATAAAAATCTACCGTGAAAAGTACAAATATATAAACTGAAGAAGACACAAATAAATGAAAAGACAGTTTGTATTCCTAGATTGAAAGAACATTATTAAAATGTTCATGCTATCCAAAGTATTCTACAGATTGGATGCAATCCCTATCAAAATTCCAAAGGTATTTTTCTCAGAACTAGAACAAATAATCCTAAAAAGTGTATGGAGCCACAAAAGACTCCAGGTAGCCAAAGCAATCTTGCAAGACAACAAATTCGGAGGTATCCCGCATCTTGATTTCAAACTATAGTACAAAGCTATAGTAATCAAAGTAGTATGGTATAGAAAACAGACACATGGGTCAATGGAATAGAACAGAAAGGCCAGAAATAAATCTACACATAAATGGTCAATTAATTTATGATAAAGGAGCCAAGACTGTACAATGGGTAAGGACAGTCTCTTCAATAAAAGAAAAAACTGGGGAAACTGAACAGCTGCATGCAAGAGCGTGAAACTGACCCTGCCGCACAGCATGCATCAACATTAACTCACATGGAACAGACACACGAACATAAGACCTGAAACCACAGGACTCCTACAGAAAAACACAGGCAGTAAGCTCCTAGCCATCAGTCTTTGCAATGGTTTTTGGATTTAACACCAAAAATAAAGGCAAAAAAAGCAAAAATAAAAAAGTAGGACTAAGTTAAACTACAAAGTTTCTGTACAGCAAAAGAAATGACCAAGAAAATGAAAAGGCAACCTACCAAATGGGGGAAAATATTCGCAAATCATGTATCTGGTAAGGGGTGGATGTCCAAAATACGCATATACAGTTCAGTAGCACAGACACAGTCTGATTATACAAAGTGGCCACAGGGTCTGAGCAGACATCTCCCAAAGGAGACACACAGGTGATCAATGAGTATGTGAAAAGGTGCTCATCAGTGTCACTACCATGAAGGAAATGCAAATCAAAACTCCAGCGCAGTATCACCTCACATCTGTTAGAATGACTACTATTTTTTAAAAAAGGAAGTAAGTACTGGCGAGGGCGTGTAGAAAAGGGAAACTGCCCTGTTAGTGAGCATGTCAACTGTGCAGCCACTGTGGAAAATAGAATGGAGCTCCTCAAAGAATCAAAAACAGAGTTACCACAGGCCCCAGCAATCCCACTTCTAGGTGTTGTACCCGAAGGAAACACAAAGATGTATGCACTCCCAGTCCAATGCAGCGCTGTGTGCAGCAGCAAAGACAATGAAGTAGCTTACATGGCCCTCAATGGACGAACGGATTTAACAAATGCGATGCGTATATAATGAAATATTATTCTGCCATAAAAAGGAAATCTTGCTATTTGTGACAACCCGGATGGACTTGAGGGAACTGTGCTAAGTAAAATAAGTCAAAGACAAACAGTACGTGCCCTGGCCAGGTGACTTGCTTGGTTGGACTGTTGTCTCATACGCCAAAAGAGTTGTGGGTCTGATTCCCAGTCAGGGCACGTGCCTAGGTAGCAGGTTCCATTCCCGGTTGGGGCACGTACAGGAGGTGACCGACTGATGTTTCTCACATCAATGTTTTTCTCTCTCTACCCTTCCTCCTTCTTTAAAATTAACAAACATATCCTTGGGTTATGATTAAAAAAAAGACAAATACTACATGAGACCTCCCTTACACGTGAGATCTGAAGACCAGGAATAAAGCAAACCAAGCTCACAGAACAGCTTGCTGGTTGCCAGGGGTGGCGGGGGGTGGGGCGGGGCGGGGGGTGAGTGACGGCGGTCAAAAGGTACAAATTTCCAGTTATAAGATAAGTCCTGGAAATGTAATGCACAGCACGGTGACTACAATCAATAATACTATACTGTATATTTGAAAGTTGCTAAGAGAGTACAAGTTAAAAGCTTTCATCACAAGATAAAAATCTGACACCATGTATGGTGGTGGATGTTAAGTAGATTTGCTGTCATGATCATTTTGCAATCTACACAAATATCAAGGCATTATGTTTTACACCAGAAACTAATATAATGTCACATGTCAATTATATCTCAATTTTAACAGACATTCCACCCTGGAGAAGGGCTGTCTGCAGCAAAAATGTAGTCTAGCTACTTAGCCGGAGCCCCTTCACCTTAATCGTCTCCCCGCCTCTCAAGCCGCTCCGAGGTTCCCCTGGGCGCCGCAGGCCCTCACGTCCCTCTGCAGGTCTGCTCCGCCTCCGCAGGCTGCCCGGAAGCTCTAACACTGTCAGACCCGCAGCTTCAGGCACAAAGAATTCCTTTTCTTACTAGTTTTCTTCCACTAATAAATGATCAGTCCGTTAAAATAGCTTCATTTTGAAAAGCTACTTGTTTTATAAGCTAATTCATTTATCAAAAAGAAGAGGGACAGAAACCATAAACGCCTTACTCTGGGGTCCAGAAATCTCACACAGTTAATTTTCTTCCCCGATTCTTCCTGCTCTTCACTCACTGGTGTTTCATATGTTAGTAGAAAGCGAAGCAACAACCCAGATTTGCCTTTTTCTATACCACCTTTATCTTCAGAGGCCAGGTAAGACGTTTATTAGATGCCTTCACTCAAAGGGATTTCCCGGATGTGCTACACCATTCTCAGTAAGGACCAACTGAGATGTACAAGATCAGCAAAAATCTTCACCAAAACAGCACAGCAAAAAACAGGTGAGCAGGAGAAGTGAAAATGGGCGTCACCACAGCCCGGATGATATTGGGAGGGAGGTGATGCATTCTATCAATGATAGCTAACTTCCACTGCAAGGACTGCTGGGTTAAATAAGAAATGATGATAGTTAAGATTTTTGAAACAAAGCTCAGTGTTCCGGGAGAAATAAATCTGTGTCAAAGAAACAACAAAACAAGAGAAAAATAAAACCACAAAAGAGGGAAAGGCTATAAAGCCAGCAAACACTTCTCCTTCTGTTGCATGTCTGTGGGGCACAGGCTCCTGCTCTGTCACAGACCCTCCTCGGCCCGGGGCTGTGCGCTGTGGGGTGACCGAGAGCAGCGTGCACCAGTGTGCCCTGTGGGAGCGCGTGTCCTCGCAGGGGAAGTAAGAAAAGCACAAACTCGAATGCTAACAGGATGCCACCGTGCCAAAAGAGAAAGCTGCCTTGCTAAAGCCTTTTTCAGAGAAGGGGAAATGGGAGAGGAGCATTGGAGAGGTATGGACAAAGGCTTCATGGGTGAGTTAGCATTTGGAGGCGAGGTCAGATTTGGACAGGAAGAGACTGGGCAAGGCCCTTCTAGGAGAAAGGAAACACCCGAGCAAAGGCAGGTGGCAGGAGAGCATGGCCACAGCAGCTGGTCACAGACAAGAGTAATAGTAAGGCTGGAAAGGCAAGCTGGCCTCGGTCATGGAGAGGCTGGAATGCCTGGTTTAGGATTACAAACAGGGAATGGTATATCTAGTCCTGGAATACAGAAAGACTAGTAAGTGGCCCCACGAAAAATGGGGCAGGGGAGGAGACAGGCACAAGGTGGTTTCTCCAGGCGGCTGCTGAACGCACGTACCCATGGCATTTGTACGTGCAGGGGGGCAAACACACACACTTTATATGTGATTTTAAGTTTCAGTTAAAACTTTTTATGGAATATACAGATGAGAAAGAACCAAGTGGTATACTTCGAAATTCTGGGAGAAAACCTATTTCAATGGGCATTCATGCCTTAGAGTGACTGGGGAGAAGACAGACACTGAGAGGAGCTGTAACAATCTGCTCCTGCATGTCTAATTTCAGGTGGAAATCAGGTCGACCAAATAGCTGACCTGAACGTCATACGTAGGGAGACGTACATGTATGTATCTCCACAAACTTAGATGGTAAATTTGATCAGGCTCATCCACCGCCAGTCCAGAATAAAGATATTTCTTTATCATTATTGTTGCTCTGAAAGGAGTATAATCAGTTAGCATGTAGCTATGTAAATACAAATCAAGTCAGTTTTCAGAAAGTTCTGCCTCGGCCGAGGCCTCCTCAGTCTAACCTTCCCTACATGCTGCCCCCTCGGTGGAGCCGGACTGGACGGAGCACCCGCAGGGAACCGCCGCACCGGCTCCTCCAGAACCTCAGGCGCACGGACCGTTACCACCCCTCTCTCAGAGCTGCTGTTCGCTTTTTGACTTCACACCAAGAGAAACAAGAATCAACCTGATTATCTTTTCTGTATTCTTCAGTACAGTTCATTTCTAAAACTTTATTTAAATATAACTTTCCCATTGTTAAAAATGGTTTTAAACCAACATGCTTCATTTTTATGATAATAACAAAAAATTTTCCTTTCTCATATATAAATAAATGTTTTCAATTTTCCTATTAAATTTTGCTTCTCAAGTACCTGCTTTCTTCGTATGAGTAGTATTAAGTCTCAGCTTTGAGTTTAATAACTGATCCTCCAAAACAGCACTTTTCAACTGCTGTGCCACAAGAATTTTAAAACATGCAACACCTGACTACTCATTCAGGGGCGCTGACCTCTTTTCCCTGGGCTTGCCAAATAAAAAAAATAACAACAGCCAGCACAACAATAGTCGTCCATTGTGAATGAATCAAAATTATACCTATCTTTTGTCAGATAGGCAAAAATAAGATATATTTTTTGGTGTGTGGCAGAATTTTAGTAATTTATGTGTGCTGTGATATAAAAAAGTTTGAAAATTGCTGCTCTAAAAGGTATTATAATCCATTCAAAAATTAAAATTTGATCACCACCTCACTAGTTTCAGTATACCAAGCTGTACAAACCATGTATCTTAAGTCTGTTTCATAAGCACTTTAAAAAAATCATACACATTAAAATTCTTTGAAAAATAACATGTCAGGGTAGCAAAACTGTGTTCATATTTATACTGCATATTATCTTTTAATAACTTTTTTGAACACTTAAAAGACTGGCTTATAAACAAAAGATTTTAAAGTAATGAGGGTAAGTTTAAATAAATTTCAAAAGTTTGCTTTCCTTAATTAAAATTTTTAGCAAATATCATTTTTCAAAGTGCTTTCCAAGTTATTGTCTAGGATGAATGTGAAAATAATCTGTGGTTCCATAATTATTGTTTAGAGTGGGTTTAGGTTTTTAAAAATATTTTATATAGTTAGTTTCTGTTACAAGTTTGGGGTGTAGCACAGTCTACACAAAAATCTTTTTGGCCAGGCTCACTGCATTCTTTTGCCACTAGATGGCAGCATTAGGCCATATATGAAACCAGGCAGGCCTTTTCGTTTGCTTTTTTGTTTCCTCTTCTTCCCTCATCACACCATCTCCTCACATATTCTGTGGTCCATTCACAAGAAAAGGAAAGATGCCTTGTCGACCAAGAGCAACACAAGGTTACAACGGACAGGTGGACAGTATTATCCTGATGTACAACATACCATACAGCAACTCACTGTGGCCAGCATAAAGCCACACACACACACACACACACACACACTTTAAATCATAATGGGAAACAGCTGGGATCATTCTTACACCATTCTTTATGGCAATGATTTTCAACTGGTGTTCTACAAGAATTTTTAAAACACACCATACCTGACTATTCGGTCAGGGACACTGACCTAATGATCTAGTAAACATATCTGCTAATGAGAAAAGCAAGGCCAATTTCAAGGTAAGTTCAAAAAATAACTTTTAAAATTTAAATCTTATGTTTAACTAAATTGTAAAATAATTATTGAGCTTCTTCCTGTTAATAAATTGTGTTCCTTGTACAGAATAAAAAAATCAAAATTGTATGACTATATTTCATAAAATTTTAAAATTAACAGATTATAAAACATTTTACCATGTGTTTATGTATTTTATATGACTTTTAGTATTTGTATTTCCTGTTATAAATATGGCAATTTGTTTAATGCAGTCTTATAAATAGAAATTCAGGTTTCTAATTTTCACAATTATAAACAATTCATAAATTATTTTATGCATGTGTGATGATTTCCTTGGCCTGGACACCTGGAAATACAATCAGTATACAATCAATGTCCTTACCTAAATCATTACTTAAAATGTTAACTAATAAGGAAACAAAGATGGAGTTTTATGAAACATGTAAAAGAATGCCTTTTAGATTGTATCAATTCATGACTATTGTTCCTTCAGTATAGGTCTATTGTGACCTAATTACATCATCTTCCAACCTAGATTTCCCCCTCTTTTCCACAGGTACATGAGAGACTCTATTATATATTTTGCTAATATCCAGCTGCACCTTTTCTACACTCTGTTTCACCTGTGTTTCTAGTATTCCATCATAAAAGCCTACTCAGGCATCAATTGTTCTAAATGAATTCTCATCAGTTTGCTTTCCTAAGTTTATTAGAGACAAGTGAGACAAACACAGAGCTGCTCCAAGGAAATCGGAGTGGAAGCACAGCTCCTACGGACAGTGCAGAGCTGAGAAGCCGCTGACAACTCTGGGGAATAAGAATTAGAACTGTTGATCACAGGACTCATGATTACATCATCGTACGCTGCTAACGTGATAGGTACTCTTAGCTTACGCCACTAAGAATAAGCTGAAGGAGAAAAAGCAAAGCAAAACTGACACAAGTGGGTAATGACACAGTATATCTTATGAATACAATACTTTTCACACTATTGACTATTTGGTTTAAAAGGTAGCAAAGTAGTGCCTGCAATTATCATTATGTTTCTACATCAGTGAGCAGTGGTAAAGAACAGAAGCATCTGCTTGGGTCTGTGGTCAGGTCTAGACTAGTATAAGTTGAAGGTCAGAAGAGTTTTTTCCGTGAAGAGCCAGACTGTAAATATTTAATGGTGCAGCCATAGTCTCTACTGTCACTACTCAGCTCTGGGGCTGTAGTGCAGCAGCACCACAGACAGAATGTAAGGGAAGGGACTCAGCCATATTCCAAAACAATTTCATTAACTGAACAAGTGTGGGGGTGGGGGGCTGGATTTGGTCGGCAGTTCGCCAACCACTAGTGTAAACAATAACAGGTAAATACGGTAAAATGATACCTACCAATCCTTTCGAATGTGTCCTAAAATTCCAAGTGGTAAGCAAGAAATATTGTGTAGATCAGTGCAATTTTAATTTCACTATGATGTTACAGGAACCATGATTTGGTATTCAGTGAACTCAATACACAGTTGAACCAATTTTCCTATACACCATCACAAAGCAGAGACCCACTCACCTGTGCGTAGTCACCGAAAGGCTGCGAGTAAGCAATGCACTTCTCCAGCGTGTGCTGTGGTTCGTTTCCCTGAGATAGGGCATCCAGGATGTTGCTTGCAATTCCAGTCTTCTGCAGAGTGGTTTTACTTGCAGGGGCTAAAGGCAAAGCCAACACATGTATTTTAGTTAGGTCCCTTGTTTATAAATTATAAGCAGAGTACAAAACTCATTAATTCAGCATATTTTTTAACAGAACACAAATTTTAGTTTGCCAAGAGATGTGTCTGTATTAACTCCAGGGGAAAAATACATAGTACATGATATTATCTTATTCATTTAAAACAACTGAAAATGAGCGTTTTTCCCTATGGGTAAATGATTTTGGTGCAAACATTGAAAGAAT
Source organism: Phyllostomus discolor (assembly GCF_004126475.2). NCBI lineage: Eukaryota > Metazoa > Chordata > Mammalia > Chiroptera > Phyllostomidae > Phyllostomus > Phyllostomus discolor. The sequence continues at coordinate 47,408,247 of NC_040907.2, read as the reverse complement.
ATATGTTTAACCTCCAAAATGAGGTATAAAAAATGTGAAATAACTACTCTATCAATTTTTAGGCCAGATAAAAATATAGTAGGTATCCTAAAAGCACACTAAATCCTTTTCTGGCTTTAAAAAAATTACAAATTAATGTTTAGATCCAAGAGGATACTTCACAAATAAAGAGAATGCACATTAAAAACAAGATTCACCTCTCATCTCTTTTCATTCAATCCTATTCTTTTTCCCAGAGGTAACAGCTTAGAATTTATTTTCCCAGATTTACTCTATGCATTTACACATTCAAATATGTACACATAAGAATATATAGGTTTAAACAAATCATGCCATACATACATTTGCTTTTTCCACTTAATTTGTTCTGGAGATCATTTCACATTAGTACATGTAGCTCTCAATTATAAAAATGGTTGCAGAGTACTCCGTTTTATGATGAACTATTTATTTAACCACCCCCCTGTGATGAGCCTGAAGGTGCTTCCTAGTTTTTCACTCTAGAAAACCAATATTCTAGTGGATGTCCCCGTGTACAGAGTATACTGCATTTGCGATTTTCTCTTACAACTATGAGTATATACTAATGGAAGGCCTGAGGAGACCCTCCAAAAAAGTAAATGAGAATTCTGCTTCTCTCAATTAGCAACTAGTGTATTTTTAGCGTATCCTGCTAACACTCCAGATATATTAGGTTACTTAGACACTTAAACCTCTTTTAGAAATATGATTCCATAGGTATTGTAAATAATGATTATCTAGCCAAATAATTCTTCTGCTCAGTTATTTTAAATCATGACTCAATAATAATTCAATAAATTGATATTACTAACAAAGTATTATAAAAGATGTCTAAAGTGTTCATTTTAGTTGACCTTTCAATTTAAAGACGGGGGTCATCATTTAGGCTTTAACTGGTCAATAGGCACGATTTGCTTCTATTAAGTTAAATACTGAAGAAAAATTCATTAAGGAAAGTATCCACTAGAACTCCAAAGCGTTAACCCTGAGTTTTTCACTTACATGATAAGCACACGCTGGGCAACACACTCGCCAAGTTCAAGTACGGGTTTTTACTGAGCCGGATTTCTTTCGGCGGTTCTCCCAGGAGTGAAGTCTGATTCTGAGAGGCAGGCTGCTCGCCAAAAATGAAAGACAGAGTGGGTGCTTAGGAAGAGGTACAAGAAAATAAAAATGCAGAAGTAGAGAAATACTTATTCTTCAAAAAATCTAGGGTGGTAAAAACTTGTGGACACTAATGTTTGAAGATATAAAGCTATAAAGTATTTCTAGATATCGATTAAAATGATCACATTTTGCCCATTAATTTTTCAATAACTTAAAAAAAAACTATTCTGGAACCACAGAACTTTCTAACTGAAAGAGAATTGAAGGCCACCTTATACAACCTTCTCATTTGACCCAGGAGAGGATTCATCTTCACAAGAAAAAACAAATTCCATACCTTATTTCCAGAAACAAAGTTACCAACATTTTTTAAAAATTTAGTGTTAAAGCCAGGCCTCAAAACCTTTTTTTAAAATTGTATTTTATTGATTATGCAATGACAGTTGTCCTGATTTTTCCCCCTTTGCCCTCTCCTTCCAGGACCTCCCATTCCTCAGGCAATCCCCTCACCATTATTCATGCCCATGGGTCATGCATGTAAGTTCTTTGCCTATTCCATTTTCCATACCACAGGTGGCAAATACAAGGCCCACGGGTCGAATTCGGCCCTCCACCTTGTTTCTACCAGGCAGCAGTGCCAAGCTGTTGCTTAACTGTTGAGGGAGTAGCTACATTTATACAGTCCTAAAATTATATTCAGCCTTTTGAAGGCAACTGTGAGGCTGATGTGGTCCCTGGTGAAAATGAGTTTGACACCGCTATTCTACACTGTTCTTTACATCCCTATGATTATTCTGTAACTACCTATTTGTACTTCTTAATCCCCTCACCTCTTCACCCATTTTCCCACACTCCCATCCCATCTGGCAACCATCCAAATGCTCTCCGTATCCATGATTCTATCTCTGTTCTTCTTGTTTGCTTGTTTTTGTTTTGTTTTTATTCAATGGTTGATAGATTTGTAGATGTGTGATTTTTGCCATTTTATTGTTTGTAGTTTTGATCTTCTTTTCCTTGAATCCCTTTAATATTTCATATAATAACAGTTTGGTGATGATGAACTCTAGTTTCTTCTTGTTGGGGAAGCTCCTTATCTGCCCTTTGACTCTATATGATAGCTTTGTTGGGTAGAGCAATCTTGGCTGTAGATCCCTACTTTTCATGGCTTGCAGTATTTCTTGCCAATCCCTTCTAGCCTGCTAAGTTTCTTTTTGAGAGATCAGCTGACAGTCTTATTAGAACTCCCTTGTAGGTAACTAACTTCTTTTCTCTTGCTGCTTTAAAGATTCTCTTTTTATCTTTAATCTTTGGCATTTTAATTATGATGTGTCTTGGAGTCGGCCTCTTTGTATCCATCCTGTTTGGGACTCTCTGTGCCTCCTGGACTTGCATGTCTATTTCCTTCCCCAAATTAGGGAAGTTTTCTTTCATTATTTTTTCAAATAGATTTCCAGTTTTTTGCTCTTTCTCTTCTCCTTCTGGTACCCCTAAGACTCAAATGTTGAAACACTTAACGTTGTCCCAGAGGCTGCTTATATTATCATTTTTTTGGATTTTTTTTCTTCTTGTTCTTCTGATTGGTTGTTTTTTACTTCCTTAGCTCCAAGTCACTGATTTGATTCTTGGTTTCATCCACTCTACTGTTGTTTCCCTGTAAATTGTTCTTTATTTCAGTTAGTGAATCCTTCATTTCTGACTGGATCTTTTTTATGGTGTTGAGATCTTCATTAAGTTCCTTGAGCATCCTTATAACCAGTGTTCTGAACTCTGCATCTGATAGGTTGCTCATCTCCATTTCTTTTAGCTCTTTTTCTGGGGTTTGGTATTTCATTTGGGCCATGTTTCTTTGTCTCCTCATTTTGGCAGCTTCCCTGTGTTCGTCTCTACATATTAGGTAGAGCAGCTTTGACTCCATCCCTTGGTTGTATAGCCTAATGTCGTAGGTGTCCTGTAGGGTCCAGTGGCATAGTCTCCCCTATCACCCAAGCTGGGTACCTGAGTTTGTGTAGGCTGAGTACACTCTGCTCTTTAGTTGAGCCTTGGTTGCTGTTGGCAGATCGATAGGAGGGTTTTACCCAGGCCAGTCAGCTGCAAGGACTGGCTGTGACCACTGGCCACCCGGAGAAGGGTGGTGATTCTCCAACATGGCCTATAGCTGTACACTGGGTGCACTGTCCCTGGGGTTTTCTGGGTGTCACAGGCCAAGGTCAACCCCTACCCCCAGTTTTGCCCAGGGCTACCCTGCCTGAGCTATAAAGCAATCTGAGATGGTTGCTACTTGTGTTGGGCTTGGAGATTCCCAGGAGAAGCCACACTGTGAATCGAGGCTGGCTCCTGTTAGTGCAAGGCCTGGGGCTCATTGAGGCCAGCTGTTGCCTGTTTGTGAGGATTTAGGAAGATGTGAAGCATGAGTCAAAACCAGCCATTCATATGGAAAAGCAGCTTAGGTGCACCTTTAAGTTTGGTGGGGCGGAATCTCAGGATCTCCGAGGTGGTTCAAATAGTGTTAGCCAGGTTGATGGAGTCTCAGATATGGCACCTGCTTGCTGGCTCTGTGGGGGGAGAGTTTAGAAAAGGGACAAAGGCCTCTGCTCACTTTGACGCCAAACACTTCGGTTTCTCCCTGCATGCCACTCGTGTCTTTCAAGCTGCTACCTCAGTACTGGAGCTGAGAGAGAGTAAGTCTGAGTAGGTGAGTCTGTGTGTTAGTTAAGAGGAACTGTTGGGGCTCCAGCAGTTTCTCTCACTGACGCAGTCCCCACTGGATTTTGCAGCCAGAAGTTATAGAGACTTATCTTCTTGGCACTAGAACCCTGGGTTATGTGCCTGGTGTGGGGCTTGGACTCTAATCTCCTGAAATATCCTTCCTGAATTTTTATTCATCACACATAGATGCGGGACCAGCCTGTTCCGAATCTGTGCCCCTCCTACCTGCCTGGATGGATGTGGTTTCTTTAATTCCGTAGTTGTCAGACTTCCATTCAACTAGATTTCTGATGGTTCTGAGTGATGATTGTTCTACATTTTAGTTGTAATTTTGATGTGGTTGTGCGAAGAGGTGAGCCATGTCTGCCTACACCATCATCTTGACTGGAAGTTCCCTTCCTTTCTTAACAGTTACACTATTTTGCCCAGAAAAAAATGCCCTGGATTAAATGGCTTCACTGGAGAATTCTGCCAAACATTTAAAGAGGAATTAACACCAACCCTCCTCAAACTCTCCCATAAAATTGAGGAAGAGGGAACACTTCCTAACTCCTTTTATGAGACAGCATTGCCCTGGTACTAAAGTCAGACAGATGCTATAAGAAAACTACAGACCAACATCCCTTATCCAGATTGTCATGTGCTTCGGTACAAAGAAATATTGTAGGTACAGCATTCTCTTTCTGTATCTTGCTGGGCTCCCTTTCAAAGCAATCTGGAGTAAAGTGTTCTGCAAAACCATCAACAAAACACTAGCAAATCAAATCCAGCAGGACAGGATTATACACCATAACCGATTGGGATTTAACCCTAGAATGTAAAGATGATTCAACATACAATGCAACACATCACATTAACAGAATGGAGGAAGCACATGATGATCTCAACTGATGCAAAGAAAGCATTTCACAAAATATAACACCCTCAACAAACTAGAAATAGAAGGAAACTAGCACAAATCAATGGGAAAAGGCTGAAACCTTCCCCTGTAAGTTCCTGAGTAAAACAAAGATGTCTTCACCACTTCTGTTCAACACAGTATTTAAAGTCCTAGCCAGAGCAATTATGCAGCAAAAAGATATAAAAGGCATGCAAATTAGAAACAAAAAAGTAAATTGCGTATGACATGAAAACTCTGAAGATTACACAAACACAAACTCTTAGAAATAATAAGTGAATTCAGGATAAAAAATCAACAGGCAAAACTAATTGTGTTTCTATATACTAACAAAGAATAATACAAAAGAAAACTAAGAAAACAATTCCAATACAACAGAATACTTAGGAAGTAACTGAACTGAGAAATACTTATACATTGAAAACTACAAAACATTGTGGAAAGAAATTAAAGACAACTAAATGAAAAAAACACCCATGTTCATGGAGTCAAAAATGTAAAAAATTCCCATTGCAAAGCAAGTCATAGGGATATAATATACAGTATGGTGACTACAGTTTATAATATGTATTGGATGTTTAAAAATATTTTTATATATGTTTATTGATTTGAGACAGAGAGGAAGGCTGAGATAGAAAGAAACATCGATCAGAGAGAGAAAAACAGATAGGTTGCCGCTGGTATGTGCCCCAAATGGGGAATGAACCTACGATGTAGGAATTGTGCCCTGACCGGGAATCGAACCCCCAACTTAGGGTGTACAGGACAACACTTCTACCAACTAAGCCAAATCAGCAAGGGCTGTACTGCATATTTGAAAGTTGCTAAAACAAATCTTAAAAGTCTCATTGCAAGAGCAAACATATTCTGTAACTATGTATGGCGACAGAAGTTAGACTTATTGTGGCTTCCTCTACCATCTTGGAGATGGCAGATGGGGAATGGTTGTGGTCCTTCTGCTAATGCAGACAATGACACAGCACATCGGCCACTGCTGTGTGAGGCTCTCTTCACTGTGATTGTTGGTCAAAGCTACTGAAGGAGCAAGGGTGTCAAAACCAAGAATACCGACATCTGTGACAGCTTTGGCTGCCTGCTGGGGCAACAGGTGAAATGACTGAAGACCGGAAGGACAGTGCAGCCCCATTCAGCCTACAGCAGCAAGAACCCACAAGGTAAGGCAACAGATTTATACAATCTGAAAAGAAACTGGAGTATAAAGAAAAGCCCATTTCTTTCCACAAGTTTCCTCTTACTCGACCCAGTCTTTAAAAGAATGGGAGGCAGCTGTCAGAAGAGAAAACATTATACCCAATACTGCTATACTTTAGCAGTATTTGTTCAGAACACTGTACTCCAGATTGCTTTGAAAGGGAGTGCAACAAGATGCAGAAAGAGAACGCTGTACCCACAATATTTCTTTGTACCGAAGCACGTGACAAGCAGAGAGATCTTCTGGAACCAGAGGAACAGCTTCCCCCATCTCCTTTAACACCTCCCATTTCCCAGGCTGATGTTGCTATTGGATTACTGGTGCCTCCTCCTCAGACCCCTGCTACCTCTCAGTTTTCTGTGATCACAACTGTACAGTGGAAGATACAATGCCCCAGAAAAAAGGATTCACCAGCCAGAACAGCAAGTCAAAAAACTCAGGAAGAAGCTCAAGAGCACACAGCAGGGATGCAGTAGATAAGAACGACAGCTTGAAAAATTAAAGGAGGTTGTACACTTCCAGAAAGACAAAGACCATCAGAGAGAGAAGTTACACGATTCTGCCAGATAGCTACTTGGAAACAGTGGAAGTACCAGCACAGATAAAATGAAATTTGCATTGGTTTTTAATGAAGCAATACCACAAACCCTCTTCTAGCCTATGAAGAGTTTCATTTGAAAAAAATAACAATTACTTGTATAAAAACAATTCAGAATATTTTTAATATATTTTATTGATTATGCTATTACAGTTGTCCCATTACCCCCCTTCATTCCCCTCCACCCTGAACACCCTCTCCTACCCACATCCCCCCCTTTAGTTCATGTCCATGTGTCATACTTATAAGTTCTTTAGCTTCTACATTTCTCATACTATTCTTGCCCTCCCCCTATTTTCTACCTACCATTATGCTACTTATTCTCTGTACCTTTTCCCCCTCTCTCCTCCTCCCACTCCCCTGTTGCTAACCCTCCATGTGATCTCCATTTCTGTGGCTCTGTTCCTGTTCCAGTTGTTTGCTTAGTTTCTTTTTGTTTTAGGTGTGGTTGTTAATAATTGTGAGTTTGCTGTCCTTTTACTATACAATGTTTTTTATATTCTTTTTCTTAGATAAGTCCCTTTAACATTTCATAAAATAAGGGCTTGGTGATGATGAACTCCTTTAACTTGACCTTATCTGAGAAGCACTTCATCTGCCCTTCCATTCTAAATGAAAGCTTTGCTGGATAGAGCAATCTGGGATGTAGGTCCTTGCCTTTCATGACTTGGAATACTTCTTTCCAGTCCCTTCTTGCTTGTAAGGTCTCTTTTGAGAAATCAGCTGACAGTCTGATGGGAACTCCTTTGTAGGTGACTGTCTCCTTATCTCTTGCTGCTTCTAGGATTCTCTCCTTCATTTTTACCTTGGCTGATGTAATTATGATGTGCCTTGATGTGTTCCTCCTTGGGTCCAACTTCTTTGGGACTCTCTGAGCTTCCTGGATTTCCTGGAAGTCTATTTCCTTTGCCAGAATGGGGAAGTTCTCCTTTATTATTTGTTCAAATAAGTTTTCCACTTGTTGCCCTTCCTCTTCTCTTTCTGGTACCCCTATAATTTGGATGCTGGAATGTTTAAAGATGTCCTGGAGGTTCCTAAACTTCTCATTTTTTTGAATTCTTATTTCTCCATTCTTTTGTTTGTTTCTTTCTTCCTTCTGATCTACTCTATTGTTTTAAGTCCCAGTTTCCTTCCCATCACTATGGGTTCCCTGTGCATTTTCCTTCATTTCTCTTATCGTAGCCTGCATTTGTTCATCTAATTTGCCACCAAAATCAACCAATTCTGTGAACATCCTGACCACCAGTGCTTTGAACTGTGCATCCGATAGGTTGGCTATCTCTTAGTTGCTTAAAAGTACTGGTTCTGTGTCTTTCAATTCTGTTTGAGCCATCATTTTTTCCTCCCTTTGGTCTGGTCGCACCTGTTACGTATGAGGGGCGGAGCCTTAGGTGTTCACCAGGGCGGGGCACCCCAGTCGCTGGGTTGTGACGTTGTATGTGTGGGTGGGATCCGAGAGGGAATAATAGCACTTGCTCCACTCTCCATCAGACCTCAGTCCCTTCTGCTGCTTCCCCCGAGCAAACTGGGCCCCCCTGGTGCCAATTCCCGTGTGGGTGGGCCTGTGTACCCTGTAGGACTTTCCAACAACCTCTCCTGTGAGGCTGGGAGTCTCTCGCTGCGCCTCAACCCCCACAGGTGTTTTCAGTCAGTCTCCCAAGGCTCTATTTCCCAGCACTGTGATCCTGGGTTGTGCACAGTGCCTTGCTTCACAATTGCCGCCTCGCTGGGTCTGTCGTTTGCTGCCACCCCTTGGCCAAGGTCTGCCAGCTGCTGCTTGCGCACTCAGGGTCCACCCACTGCAGTCTTGCTCACGCCGGATGCCTTATGCACCTGGTCACCACGTTCTCTGCTCTGCTCTCCGAGCGAGACCTGCACCGGGCTGCCCGACTCCGCCCCTCCTACCGGTCTGGATGAACGTGTCTATTTTAACTTCTAGGCTGTCCGACTTCCATACAGTTCAATTTTCTGTCAGTTCTGATTGTTATTCTATTTCTGAATTGTTGTTGTCCCTATCTTGGCTGTGCGTGGAGGCAAGGTATGTCTACCTATGCCTCCATCTTGGCTGGAAGTCCCCAGAATATTTTTTAAAAAATAAATTAGATATATACTATAAAATTGTTTTGTTTGGAACTTCTGGGTTTTTGTATTTTAACAAGGTGTTTTGAAAGTTATAAGCTAACCTCCGAAAGCCAATGTAAGTTGGTTCCAAGACTCAGGGTTTTTGTTTTTGAGAATTTATAGAAATAATGTGAAAATAAAAAGGAAAGAGAATGAGAACAGTACAGTAAGAATGATATAAGTTTAAAATTAAAAGTTAATAGTTTATTGAAAGAACTTAGTTATATTTTAAATCAGAAGTATGGGTTAGATCATGGTACATAACTTTTATTCACACATTCTTATTTGTAAAATCAGAAGATGCATTTGTCTTTCTTGATCACTTGTCAAAGATAAACTGGCAACTCAACACTTTGCAAAAGAATATCTTCAGAGCAGAAACTGTAGAGTCATTCCGTATCTAATTAAAATCGCTAAATAACTTTATAATAATGGGTTTTTTAAAAGTGGGCCCCTCTTTTTCCCTCCCACTGTCCAGCATTATAAATTAGAAGTGTATCTCCATGGAAGGAACACTCTTTGGCAAAGTGGGCGTGGCCATCAACGGAGAAGTGAAAACGGGGCCTGATCTGTGGTGTGCCTCTTCCTCTCTTCACCCCCCCTCCCTGAGCGAAGCCAGGGGCATCCAGTCCCCGAATGTGGTTACATGTGCACCCAAATCTTCAACAAATAAGTTGTGTCAGTGGAGTTTGATGTGTGTTATGATATGGTAATCTGGAACTTGACTGAGTTTGGTCAAGGCTTCACATAAAAAAAATGACTTCTTCACTTTATTATGTTATCCTTACCCGAGGACATTGCTTTTCCTCATTGCTTTTAAAAGAGAGGGAGAGAAGGGAGAGAAACACTGACATGAGAGAGAAACACCGACTGGTGGCCTCCCGAGCATCCTGACCAGAATCAAACTGTGCGGGACGACGTTCCAGCCGACTGAGCGCGACGGCCGGGGCCACTCCGTCACTTCTAACCCAGGTCAGAAATCATATCCCGCTTTACTGCAACGAGCGGTTTGTATTCAGAAGCAACCTAATACGCCATGTTTATTTTCCTGACTGTTGAGATTTAAACACTTGAGGTTTCTGTTCAAACTGTGAATTATATTCTGACTTTGTGATAAATTTTACATATACTATCGGAAATGAAATCTGTTCTGAGTAAACAAATCCTGCCATGGTAGGGCTTACGCAGATCAGAGTAACTATTTCAACTCTAATTACACCAAGACAGCTGACGAGTAACCGCCTGGCAAGGCAGCACTTAAAGACACAAAACAACGATGCCCAGTGCCTTTGCAGGCCTGTTTTTCACTGTCCCTCAACACTGATTCATGGAGGTTTGATTTTTGATGAACTAGTATTACAAAAATAGAAAATTCTGATTAGAAGATTACTTGATGTTATATAGTCTGATAATATTTAGAACTCTAATGAATCAAAAGACTTTCCCCCATTATTCATGGATCCCATCACTGTTTCTGAAGTTGCAAAGCTTCCAAGTAGTCCAGTCCGTTTTTATATTTCATCTCTCCAGCAATTCCTGGAAGATATGTGGGTATTTTGCCAAAGTATATACATTTTTATCTGAATTGTCATCTACATAAAAGAGAATTTGCGTGTGTGTGGGTGTGTCCCCCAAACCGAGACTCCAACACTAAATTGTATAAGCAGTAATAATAACTGCTCAGCACCTTAGCATTATGATTTAACCTGAAGCTATCATATTTCCTTTTCATAACAGACATAAATCCATGTTTGGAGATAACTGAGCAAGAAACATGTACATCAAACGTTTCCATGTGTATAATTTATCATACTTTTAAAAAAAGAAGTTGGACTTATTGTGATCATTTTGCAATATGTACAAATATGAAATCATTGTGATGTACACATGACAATAAGATAATGTCATATGTCAATTATACCTCAATAAAAAAATAGAGATGAGAAAAGATGCAGGTCTAAAAACTTAAAACCAAGTTAAACAGATTATTTAACAAAGTCCAAAATCTTGCCACACATTTGGAAAACATCCTTTAGAGTGCCTGGTCCAACCTGCCATTGTCAGGAAGGGAACTCGCTCCTACAGTGATCCGTACAGATGCTCTTTGTTATGTTAAATGTGAATCTAATTTATTTTATGCCACACTTATGGGACTAGTTCTGCCCACCAGAGAAGCACGGAATACCATGGGACTACTCTATGAATATTTCTTTTTAAATGTATGTCCGGTGGGTCACTCCTTCCCAGGTCCACACACACCTTTCCCTCAGTGCTTCACAGGACTTGGTTTCCAGACTCTGCCCGACCTGGGCTGTTTTCTTCTGAAGAGATTCTCATCCACCCATTATGTGCATCACCTCATACACTGTTTTTCTAGAGACACTGTTGCTTGCATTTAATATGAATTAAAGATTCTGTGTAAACAGTAAAGTATTCATATATGCGTTCTTTTGTTTAATTCCCCTCAATAACCTAAACAATAAATACTACAGATAAATTTTAAAAATTCCTTCTGTGAAGAACTGCCTTAGCAGTTTAATTTTTTAATTATTGGACATTCTATCCATATATCCTGCTTGGGTTAAGTGATACCACACCTCTTACAAATTCAATATTAACTTGACATTGGAACACAGCCAGCTACGTAAATCTTTTCCTCATATTCTCCTTATACCATCAGTTTTATACCACTTACAAATGAAATGGTATTTTAGACTACAAATAAAATAAAAATTAAATGTAATGTATTCTACCTAGCAATTATAACATTTCTAAATGTGTCAGTGGTTTATGAACCATTAAAATCACTGGGTAAAAACTTCCAGAACTAAAACACAGATTGGATTCTTTTGGACAGACCAGCATTTAATAACTGACTTCGACATATTTCAGATAACATAAAATTGATTCTCTCTCTAAATATCAAAATAATGCCTTAATTAGCTGCAGAATACATTTATGATTAAAAAAGAGTATATCTTAAGAAAAGCCTTATTATTTACTTAGCCTCATTGATGTCATTATATAATTATATAAGTATTAATAACTCTCCAAAGGAGGGGTGTCCAACCTTATGGCATCTCTGGGCCACACTGGAATAAGGGTTGTCTTGGGCCATACATAATATATACAAACACAAATTTAAACTGGTGAGCAAATAAAAAGGTTTTAAGTAAATTTATGATTTTGTGTTGGGCTGCATTCATAGCCATCCTGGGCTGCATGCAGCCCATGGGTTGGACACCTCTGCTCCAAAGCTTTACCAAATCACAAAATTTGAACTTATATTAGTTTATATTACATTTTTAATATATCAAGTATGTTTGAAAACTATGAATATTTCAAACTTTTTAGAGGCAATTATTTATAATAAAAAATTCATATGTAAATAATTTTACTGTAACAGACTTTAAAAACTCATTTTATACAAATTATTTTATTTACTGACAAATTGGCAAGTAATTAATGATAGTCCCAAATATCAACTGACATTACTTATCAATAGATGGATTTTGTTTGTTTATGGTAACAGAACTTTTTAAAGAGTGCAATATTTTCTTTTATTTTGAGACGTGTACACCATGAAAAAGGCATCATTGTCTTTGATATATCATAGCAATTACTTAGTTTGTAGTCCATATTTTATACTTTATGTTACTAACTGCCTTTGAAACTTAAAAATAGTTAAGATTGCTTTATGATGCTCCATAAATTTTATCACTTGTAAACTAACCAAAAATTAGAACACTCTAGAATTAAAATAATCTCATTTAATATATAATTAAAAAGAACAAAGGTCACTTTCAGTCAAGATGGAGGTATAATTAGCATGCTTTGCCTCTTTGAGCAACCAGAGAGAGAGTTACAACTATTTCTCAAAACAAGTAACAACCAGAACCGTCAGAAAATCAAGCTGCATGGAAGTTTCACTATCAAAGATTTAAAGAAGCCACACTCATCCAGAGGGGCAGGAGCGTGGAGTAGCAGAGACAGGAAGAGAGGCAGCGGTGGTGGAAGGGGCAGCCCCACATTCAAGTGTGGTGGATAAAATCGGGAGGAATACCTTGAGTGCGAGCGATCTCAGCCGTAACCCAGACTGCACAACCTAGGGTTCCAGCACCGAGAAGATAAATCTCCATAACTTCCGGCTGGAAAAACCAGCGTGGGTTGGGGCAGTGGAAGAAACTGCAGGATTTTCAGAAGAGTTCATTTAAAGGGCCTGCATAGACTTAGAACTTATGCAAACCCACCCAGTCTGGGAATCACCACCAGGGTGACAAATGGAAGGATGCAGGTTGCATACAGGAAGTGGGTGAAGTGGCTAGAAATGGGGCCAGTGCCAGCGAAGCTCCAGAAGCCAGGCAGAAGCAGTGCCTCCTCTCTGAGCCCTCCCTCCACACACAGCAACAAAGTGGTAAAGCAGGTTGCTCCACCCTGGCAATTACCTAAGGCTCCACCCCACACAATTTACAGGTACCTTTTACAGGGAGTCAAAACAGCTCTATCTGGTATACAGAAACAAACACAAGGAGGCTGCCAAATTGAGGAGATGAAGAATATGGCCCAAATGAAAGAACTGAACAAAACCCTAGAAAAAGAACTAAAGGAAATGGAGATAACCAACCTATCAGATGCAGAGTTCAAAAAACTGGCAGTCGGGATGCTCAAAGGACTCACTGAGTACAGCAACAACATAAGAAGTGAAGGTTACACTAAGTGAAATAAAGAAAAATCTATAGGGAACCAAGAGTGGAGAGGATGAAACCAAGAATTAAACCAATGATTTGGAATGCAAGACAGGAAAAAGCATTCAATCAGAACAGCAAGAAGAAAAAAGAATTAAAAAAAATGAGAATAGGCTTTAAATGTACCAACATCTGAATAATGCGGGTACCAGAAGAAGAGGAAGAGCAAGAAATTGGAACTTATTTGAAAAAATAATGAAAGATAACTTCCCTAATTTGGTGAAGGAGAGAGACATGCAAGTCCAGGAAGAACAGAGAGCCCCAAACAAGTTGGACCCAAAGAGGACCACAACAAGACACATCATAATAAAAATGCCAAAAGTTAAACATAATCTTAAAAGCAGCAAGGAAAAAGCAGATAATTATCTACAAAGGAGTTCCCATGAGACTATCAGCTGATTTCTCAAAAGAAAGTTTGCAGGCTAGAAAGAACTGGCAAGAAGTACTCAAAGTGATGAAAAGCAAGGACCCACAACCTAGATGACTCTATCCAGCAAAGCTATCATTTAGAATTGAAGGGCAGATAAAGTGCTTCCCAGACAAGGTAAAACTAAAGGAGTTCATCATCACCAAGCCATTGTTATATGAAATGTCAAAGGGACTTATTTAAGAAAAAGAAGATCAAAACTATGAACATTAAAAGGGCAACAAATCTACAACTATCAACAACTGAATCTAGAAAACCAAACTAAGCAAACAACCAGAAAAGAAACAGAATCACAGATATGGAGATCATGGGGTGGGGGGCGGGGTATCAGCTGGGGGAAAAGGTGCAGGGAATAAGAAGCATCATTGGTAGGTACAAAATAGACAGGGTGATGTTAAGAACAGTACAGGAAATGGAGAAGCCAAAGAACTTATATGCATGACCCATGGATACGAACTAAAGGGGTGGGGGATGCTGGGAGGAAGGTGGGTACTGGGTAGAGAGGGCAAAGGAGAAAAACTTGGGAAAACTGTAATAGCATAATCAATAAAATATATTTAAAAAATAATGGGCAACAAAAAGAATATATATACTCCCTGTAGTGTGTGTGTGTATGTACATATGGAGCATACAACACCTGCATTGTTTGCATATATGTATATGTATGCACATGCACACACAGAGTTTTCTTACCCCCGAACTCATCTCTGTGCCTTTTGGCTGGCTTTGTGGTTGTTTATGGTGTCCTGTCAGCAAACCTCCAGCAGTAAGGTTTGGAAAGCTCTGAAGATAAGCCTGTGACCCTGAGAAATTTCCTTCTGGTATTCCCACGGAGGCTGGCTGTTTCTCCTGAGTATTCCCTTGTCCCGGCCCAGCTTGTCCAGCAATGTGCTGATTTGGAAAGAACGGTAACATGCCTATTCCCGCTGTTACAGTTGTTTGTGTTGGAATCAGGTTAGATGCTATAGTGAACCACAAATGCAAAAAACTTCTGGTTAGACAAGACTCATTCACAATAGTAATTTTGATTTTGCTAAGTTACAGGCAAAACACAAATAACCCCTTTCTTAACCTGTTAGAGAACAGTCAGATTCAAAGGTGAGGTTGGGGGCTGTACGTCAGCACGTTCCTGTATGCGAAAACAGAAACCTGCAGTAGGGATCATGCTTTTCTTAGGCAACTTCCAGAATGGTCTCAAAGATATTTTTTAATTCTAAGTTTTAACTGTAAGTTTTAATTTGGAGATCACATTTTTTTAAATGATACAAATACACTTTACATTGACAAACACCAGATACTTCTTTAGAGAGGCTAACCGTTTCTCACCAGGGCAAAAACTGCAGGGGTGCACACGTATCGTGTGCTGGCGGCCCAGCGGGCAGCGTGTTGGGCTCACGCAGGTCTGCGTCTTTACCTCACGCCGCTGGGAGCCTTCGTCAAACATTAAAGCCCGCCCCTGTTGGATACGCTCCTCCGGGCACGGAAGCAAGTTTATTGGTAACTCACCAACAGTTTTCTAATATTAAAAACAGAAAAGCCGAAGGGCTCTCGAAATTTTAGATGACTGAATAAAACTCAAATGGGACCTTTGTGTAAAAAGTAGAATACAGGTAAACTATTTTTAAATTTCAAACCTGACTGTTCATGGACTTGCCAGTAAATACACATCACCTACTTTTATGTGCTTCTCCGTGGTGCCCCAGCTCTGCTTTCAAGGGAAGCCCCGGCCCCATCCCGACTGCAGTCTGAAGCACCATCGCTGGGGCTTCGCCCAGCAGGCCTGGCTTCTGCCAAAGAAGAAAAGAAAGTGAGACATTTGCCAATGGCAGCAGGATACAACTGAATTAAAAGCCTGCACAAGTGGAAATTCAATCTGACCAACAGCCTGATTATAGAAAAAATAAAGATGAACTCATTCCAAATGAAAAACCCATCCTTACGTTATTGGTATGAATACTCTCAAACTTCATTAGTTGCTGCTGTGCCAGCGGTACATGGGGGAGGTTCTGAAGGAACAAACGAGAAGTATTACCCACAAGTGAGCTCTGTGAAAAATGATAAAACATTAAGTTAGTTTAATTGTTAAAAGCTGCTTGTTGTATAACCACTTCATACAGTTCAACTCTCTAGCTGATCTGAGCAAAAGCAAAAGCTCCTGTGTATCTCACTTGGCAACTTCTGACAACACTGATTACTTGTGATCACATGTAAGACATGTCCACACATCATCAAATGAGTTCCTCATCCTCTCCTCCTTTTCGTTCATCCCCCACCCCCATCCCTCTCTGGCTTTAATGTCAGCATCACTCACTCACTCATTTATCTATTTCATCATTCCATGAAGATCTACTGGACACTTCCTGTGTGCCAGGCACTGTGCTACACAGTGAGAAATACAACATGATCGGCCCTCATGGATCTTAGAGTCCCTTGAAGAAAGAAGGCATTCACTAACTATAAAAACATGTAATTACAAATGGTAATGAGTACATGAAAGGAAAATACAAGGAGCTATAAGAACAAATAGTGGGGGAAGTGACTGAGATTGGTAAATTCCAAGAATGTTTTCCTGAGGGACTACTGTGCAGAGATCTGAATGCTGCAGAAAAATAACTAGGTGAAATGCGGGGGATGGGGTGGTGTTGGAGCAGGCGCTGCATTCCAGGCAGAAGGAACACAGCAGAGGGCCCAGGAGAAGGGAACAAGGCCCCCTGCGGCCCAACGCAGGCCCCTGGAGCCCAGGCAGTGACACCCAGGGAGCACAGGAGGCTGGCGGGCCCAGCCTGGACATGCCTTCAAGGAAAAATCAGGCATTTTGATCTTTATTCTAAAATAAAGAGAATATTGTCAAAACTCTGAACACCCTTCTTCTATCACTCTTTACATCCTGATGTAGTTAGTTGTTTAATGTTTGTTTTCTCTGTTCACTGGAATTCTGTAAGAACAGAGACGATGAATGTGTGTTCAATGCTGTAGACTCAGTGATTACCAGAGTGTTTAGTACATGTTAGATTCTAAATAACACATGTTCAGTAAAGGAATGGATAAGGCCCTGTAATGTATAAGATCCTATGTTAGATGCTAAGAATGAAAGATAAAGGAGAGGCCTTTCCCTGACAAAGCTAGGTTTAGAGAACCAGACATTCACTCACACAAAACACAACCATCTATTATGTACTAGGTTCGATCAATAATTAGGCTTATATACGAAGACAGCCTTAACACTATCTGAAACTAATGTTCATCTCCAATATTATATTTACATATACAGACACCTTTTAAAATACTTATCTAAAAAAGGTAAAACCAATTTTTACTTTCACAAATACATGAATTATTTTTATACCGTCAATTACATTTTAAGAATAAGAGTTACTGTTCATATATTCATTCTTTCTTTCTATAAACACTGTTTTGAATGAAGACCCCATCAGAGGACTTGTTTTGAAGTGCAGTCACGCACCACATCACAACGTTTTGGTTAGTGATGGACCAAATATACGACAGTGGTGGGAAATACAGGTCGCTGCATGCCACTGCCCCTCGAGACCTTCCGGGGGGTAAGATATGGGGGTGCAAGACAGTGATAATGGTCCCAGTGTATTTGTGTCTTAGTTTTTAACCCCAAAATTTAAAAACTAAAAATAGCAAGATTTTTAAACTAGGATAAAAACTTATAGAATAAGGATATAAAGGAAATATTTTTGAATAGACATACAATGTGTGTTTTAAGCTAAATGTTATTACAAGAGTTGAAAAGTTAAAAAAATTAAGGTTATAAAGGAAAAAGTTACAGTTAGCGAAGGTTTACTTATTATTGAAGAAAGTGTTTTTTATAAATTTCATGTAGCCTAAGTGTACAGAGTTTACGAAGACCGCACCAGCACACAGGGACGTCCCAGGCCTTCACAGTCACACTCCTCGCTCTCTCGCCAACTCTCCCAGAACAACTCCAGCCCTGCAAGTGCACTACCATTTTTTATCCTTTTTACTGCATTTTTACTGTGCCATTGCTATGTTTAGATACACAAGCACTTACTGCTGTGTTACAACAGCCTATAGTACTCAGTACAGTAATAAGCTGTACAGGTTTATAGCCTAGGAGCAAAAGGCTATACCATCCAGGTTTGTGTATGTTTACTCTGAGTTCACACATGATGAAATCACCTAATTATGAATATCTCAGAGCCAGTCCCTATTGTTAACCAACACATAACTATACTGATTTGTAGAGAAATATACCACAAAATACCTCTTCCCTTCTTAATGCCCTACAATTAAGAATCAATAAATACATATAACTATGTTGCTTTGATTAGCTTTTATCTGATGTACTCATTAAGTTATGTTTTTACATAGCTGTAATTATGACTGTTTTTTTTTTAAATACTCATTTAACTTCTTGAGGATTTGACTTGTTAAGAACAAACAAAATATTCACTCTGAATTTTCGATGCTTCAATACTCAATGCTATTTATATACCTGATGTGCTTTATTCAAATGTAAAAATGCAGGGGAGATGGATGGACTCATCAGATGTGGCAAGCTGTGAGGTGTTCCAAGAACTGCTTTAAGAAAATAAAAGTAAAAATTTAACTTCACGATATATATGGAATTTAAAAATAAATAAAACAAACTTCAAAAAGGATAAATGAATATTTCTTTAAACTTTTAACAAATTAATTGGCCGTTCATTTACATACTGACCTTGTCATTGCACAAGAAGTGACAGGATTCGTCCCGTGTGAGCCAAGCCTAGAGCTGGATTTACAGCTCCCAGACCTTCTGTCATAAATGGTGAACCCATGCTATCTGCTCAGCTTTTGTTAGGTTTGGAGGATACTTAGGCAGGGAGTGGGGGTGGGAGGCAAGGATTCAATACAATCCTGTCCTTAAACAGCGTACAATCCAATTGCACAGAGAATATATGTACAAAGAAATATTAACAATAAAAAAACAACAGTACTGTACAGAGTTGATAAAAAGAATACATGGTAACCATGCTCTCTATCAAGTCTATCTAAGAGCACAAATACCAGAGTACATATCAGAAGATGACTTTTCAGAATGAACAACATATAGACAAAAAACATTATAAATATATGAAGCAATTTCCTATTATTATTATTATAAGGTAGCTGGAAATGGTCATAATATACACAGTTATCTAGCAATATAATTAGAACTAATGGAGATCAGACATAGAAAGCACTTCAAAAAGCATGTAATGCAATGATCAAAAATATTTGAAATTTATATGTAACATGCCTACAAGTTCATCCCATGCTTTAAAATAAAACCCTGTTCCAAGTTTTTACTACTTGCTGAGGCAGTCCACTGCATCTCTGGAAAACTGATCACTAGAAAGCACTCTCTTTAGAATGAGCCTGTTTCAGTATTGGTGGTAGGAAGATTAGATCATTAAGGTGAGTCGCTTATAAAGAAAGACACTGTTTATTACGAAAGAGGGACAGAGATGGTCATTTCATAATGATAAAGGGGTAAATTCAATGGACAGGATGCAACAAGCTCAAATGTCTCTGCAAAAATAACAGAGATTCAGCCCTGGCTGGCATAGCTCAGTGGACTGAGCACGGGCTGCGAACCAAAGTGTCGCAGGTTCGATTCCCAGGCAGGGCACATGCCTGGGTTACAGGCCACGGCCCCCAGCAACCACACATTGATGTTTCTCTCTCTCTTTCTCCCTTCCTTCCCTCTCTAAAAATGAATAAAATCTTTTAAAAAAATAACAGAGATTCAAAATATATAAGGCAAAAATTTCTAGCACTGAATGGAAAAGTAGGTAATACCTAAATTATGGTCAAAAATTTCAAAAGCACTTCCTCTCTTTTCTTAGACAGTCACCTTATTATGTTATAAAACATTAAAATATATTTCACAGCTCTTAGTGAATACAGTATTTTGCAGTTTAAAACAACTAGAATCAAAACACTGAAAATGTCCACTGTCTCATGTCCAGCTGCTTCTACCCTTAGCTCCTGGTGAGGTCTCCCACTGTGTTCCATCCTTCCCTCACAATAACTAACAGAATAAGTTCATGGTAAATCAGTGAGGATATAAAAGACTTGAACAGCACTACCACCAAACAATATATACGAAGATTACAATACACTATGACCAAGTGAGGTTTACCTTAGGAATTAAAGGCTGGTTTAATATTCAAAAATCAATCAGTGTAATCCATCATATTAACAGACAAAAAAAAACCTACCCAAAACCAAAATACCCACACATGATAATTTCCATAAGTGGAGAAAAGCAATAGATAAATTTCAGCAATTATCATGATAGAATTTCTCAGCAATAAAGGAATAGAAGAGGGGAAAGTTTCCAGCTTGGAAAAGAAAATCTATGAAAAAAACTATAGCTTAAATAATACCTAATTATAAAAAAAAAGAAAGAATATTTTTTGTAGGATGAGGAACAAAGCAAGAATGTCCACTCTCACTGGTTCAATACATACATTATGCTGAAATTTTTACCTAATGCATTAAAGAAAAAAAAACATACAGATATTGGAAAGGAAGAAGTAAAACTGTGTTAATTTGTAGATGACATAATTGTCTACAGAGAAAATCCTAAGGACAAGAATGTACTAGAGATAATAAGCAAGGTTGCAAGATACAAGATAAATACACAAAATCAACTGTAACTGCATATGCTGGCAATAAGAAATAGGACATTGAAGTTTAAAAAGCAATCTTATTTAAAATGGTATAAAAAACTACAAAATACTATGGATAAACCTGACAAAATATGTATGAGATTTGCACTCTTGAAACAACAAAATATTTCTGAGAGAAATTAAAGAAGAGCTAAATAAATTCAGAGATATATGCCATATTTATTACTTGGTATCTAAATTGTCAATTCTGCCCAGATTAGTATAGAGATTCAACTCAATATCAATAAAATTTCCAGCAGATATTCACAGAAATTGGCAGGCTGATTCTGAAATTTACATGCAAATGCAAAGGATCTAGAATAGGCAAAACAAATTGAAAAAGAATAAAGTTGAAAGACTTAACTGATTTTTGGGCTTATTATAAAGCTACACTTATCAAAACAATGTATTATTGATATAAAGACAGACATTTAGATCAATGCAACAGGATACAGAGTTACAGTCCAGAGATAGAGACACACATACATAGTCAACTGATTTTTGAAAAAGATGTCAAGAATTCAAGGGAAAAGGATAATCTTTTTAAACAAATGATTCAGGAACAACTGTAAATAAAATTAACCTGGGCATGTACCTCACACCATAAACAAAAATTAACTCAAAATGGATACAAAGGTAAGAGTTAAAATTATAAAACTTCTTGAAGAAAAAGATAGAAGGATATTCTAGCAACCTAGAATTTGGCAGATGTTAAATATGACACAAGAAGGACAAATTATAAAAGAAAAAAATAATACATTGCACTTTGTCAAAATAATAAATTTTGTCCTTCAAAAGACATTGTTAAGAAAACAGGACAATCTACAGAGTGGAGGAAAATATTTGCAAACCCATGTATTCAACAGAGAACCTGCTAACTAGAATAAAGAACCCTTACAACTTAATAAGATAATTCAATTTTTACATGTGCAAAATATTTAAAAAGATATATTGACAAATATGTAAAGATGGCAAATTAGCACATTAAAAGATGTTCAAAATCATGAGTTAAAAGGGATATTCAAATTAAAACTGCAATGAAATAGCATTATACACCCAGAAGAAGGGCTAAAATTAAAGGACCAACATATCAAGCGGTGGTAAGGATACCTGACAAACTGGAGTGCAGGACCCTGATGATGAGAACAGGAAACAGCGGGAGTTTCTGACAACTTAAACATGCATCTACCACATGCCCTCGCCATTCTGCAACTATATCTTTATCAAAGCAAAATAAAAGTGTAAGTCTACATTAAAAACTAGTACACAAATGTTCATAGTAATTTTATTTGTAATGACCTAAACTTGAAAATAACCTAAATGTTCATTAACAAGTCAATGAATATGCAACCTGTGGCACGGATACTTATGACTCAGCATTAAAAAGGAAAAACACCTCTGATACCTGCAGCACCATGTACAAATCTTAAAAAGGCTGAGTGAAAGAAGCCAAACAGTACATACTATGTGATTTCTTTTATATAAATTTCTATGAAATACAAACTACTCTACATTGACAAGAGAATAAATTAGTAGTTTCCTGGGGGTGAAGGAGAGGTAGATTACAAAGGGATAAAAGAAAACTTTTGAGAATGAATATGTTCATCATTTTGATTGTGGGGTTGACTTCA
Source organism: Phyllostomus discolor (assembly GCF_004126475.2). Classification (NCBI taxonomy): domain Eukaryota; kingdom Metazoa; phylum Chordata; class Mammalia; order Chiroptera; family Phyllostomidae; genus Phyllostomus; species Phyllostomus discolor. Next base: position 47,386,094 of record NC_040907.2, on the reverse strand, counting down.
TTGGTGTATCATATGTCAAAACTCATCAGCTGTACCCTTTAAATATGTACAGATTAATGTGCATCAATTATACATCAATAAAACTGCTAAAAATATAGACAATAATTACAAACTACTTAAAATACAAGGTGGGGCCTGGCTGGTGTGGCTCAGTGGATCAGGTGCCGGCCTATGAACCAAAGGGCCGCTGGTTCAATTCCCAGCCTGGGCACATGCCTGGGTTGTGCGCCAGGTCTCCAGTGTGGGGCACATGAGAGGCAACCACACATTGATGCTTCTCTCCCTCCCTGCCCCTCTCTATAAATAAATTAAATTGAAAAAATACAAGGTGGGGCCAAAGAAGGTTTACAGTTGTTCGTATGGAAAATAATACAATAATTAGTAAGTAAGAACAAGAATACACGGTGTTTTGCATACTAGCAACTGCAAACCTACTTCTGCCCCACCCTGTGTGTCACACACAAAGAAAGGAATCTAAAATGTCATTGTGTACATTTTTTAAGGTAATTAAAAGGTCTGAATTGAAGAGAAAAAAATCAGTATGGTCAGAGTAACAATCAGTGTGGATCTGGGAGGAAAATCAATCCGGTGGCAGCGTGTAGGTTCAAACAGACAGAAAAGGTAGACAACAGGAGTAGTTAGGCATTCACAGACCAGACCATATGTGAATAACAAGGCATGTACAAGTTGTGAGCTGAGATGTAAATAAATGGGTTTAATCAGTAAACAAACATGTAAGTAACTTTCACTATAAATAACAGTTCTGTTCTAGGTGCCTGGGATGGGCAGGTAAGTCTGCCATCAGGGAGCTTCTGTCCTGGTGGAGAGATGGACATAAACAAGTAAGTATGTGTGAGTTACCTGAAAAATAAAACACTGAGGAGGAAGTCGAGCAAGGGTATAGGTACAAATATATTTTATATATAAACATGATTATGAAGAATTTTGATTCTCTTTTTCTTAGTTTGCTCAGAGGCCTCTTGTGAGGAGTTTTCAGGGTATGGTAAGGGATATTGTTGAGACATAATAAAGTGATAGGGGCTTAAGACTTGGGAAAATTTAGCTTAAGGTAAATAGTCATCAATCTAGCAAGTAATGTGTATGTTAAGTTTTTGTTTCAGTAACTACAGATAAGGCCTATCTTGGCGCCTAAGAATAAGCAGATGACCTCTTGGAGACATCTGTACCAGGAAGAAGCAAGCGACTACCCCCCTTCCCCCTTGGAGGCAACTTTGAATTTCAAAGGCTTTCGCTGACACCTTGTTTGCCCTCTCCCAACCCTTTATAAAAGATCTGGCTGGGAAAGAAAGGGTAAGATGGTTTGTTAGGGTATGAACCCGCCATCTTCTTGGATCGCCGGCCATCTGAATAAAGCGCCTATATAAAAGATTCGATCACTGTCATTGCTTATTGGATTTGGTAGTGACAGGCAGCCCGAACGCCGGTGTCTTTTCCGGTTACAAAAGGACATCGTAAAGTAAAAACAAATGGATCTTATTGATTAAAAATGTGGACGAAAAAGGGACCACAGACTTAACCTGACAAGCTCAAGGGGGGGCCTGCCTGACAGGACTCACAAACTCAGAGACCTACAGAAACCACATAGGATGGTCCGGGATTAAAACTTTCTAATTAAAAGCGAGTCATGGTGGGTAGTCATGTCCTAGGCTAGTGTCTTCCCTGACATAGGTCAATCTTTACCTTAACTGAGGCTGTCTATTGTCTGTTTGCATCTACTTGGTAGCATACCTTCAGACTGTCAGGCTTATTCCCACCTCCCCTACCGCTCAGTGAACCAGTGCAGTGACCACAAACCCTTACTTGCTATTGTTATCATCGTAATTCATTTAACCATCCTAGACCCACAAATGTAAAAGTACATATCTGTTCATTTTACTTTTTATCCAATCCCAGAGATTTACCTGCTTTGCTTTCCCCCACCTCCCTAGTCTACCACCAATGGGTTTCATGTAACCCCTTACACCTCCTCCTTTGATTGCAGTGCATAAAATATGGTGCAAAGCTGCCATTCTCTGGGGCATCCTCTCCATCCACTAAGATTTTGCTTCCCAGCAACTGTCGTCAATTCGGCTCAAATAAACCCATAAAAATTCTCTACAGGTTTAAACGTTTCTTACATTGACACAGATACTTTGCCTTCCCTGACTACCAAAAAAGCTTTTCATACATTCTCCAGAAGTCTGGCATGTGTTCAAGTGAGGTGGAGCTAATCCCCTTCCCTTGCCACTGCACACAAAGAAAAAGCCAAGCTTGGTGAGAGAATTGCTCCATCAGTGTAATACTGAAACATCTTACTTAATAAAATTGTGAAAGTAGCATTAAAATAAAGACACATAGTCTCTTACGTCCATACATCCATCTGAGAATAAAGGAAAGTAGAGAATATATATTCTTAGATAAAAAGCAAAGACAAAATAATAGTGGAGAGGAGTTACTAAAGATAGCCCAGAGTCCAAAAGTCTGGACAACGCTTTCTAAAACACCCAAGAACGTGACTTCTTAAAACACTAATACAATCTTGGGACACATTAACAAAAACAATAACCACAGGAAAGAAATCCCACGGCACTTTGCGAGGCTCAGACCCCACTACCTACAGAATGTGCCCCTGTCTGTGCACACCCTATTTCAGGGCAACCCTGACCTCCTGGGCTTTGTCTACGAGGACACCTAGTGCAGGGGACCGGGAGAGCACGTCCTGACATGTTATGGAAAGTCAAATAGAGAAATGCAGTCTCCAAAGAGAGATAAGAGGTGTAAAGAGAAAATATTAGAACTGTTTATAGTTTCATAGTGAAAATAAAATTAAGCTTTAACATTTCTTCCTACCTGGACTGACAAGGGTGCGTTCATATAATTGAACAGAAATGATACATATCCTGTATATATTGGGGTTCTGCTAAAATTTATTTCACTGAGGGTTGCAGAGCCAATAGATAGATAGATAGTTGGATAGATAAAAGGAGACCACTGGTCTGGAGACTAGAAGACAGGAAAGACCAAAGGTGACCAAGATTTCAAGTTAGTTGTTTTCAAGTATTAGAAGGCTTTTCTTACAGAAGAAGCAACAGATTTCTTCTATGTTTCTTCAAAGGAAGAACTAGAATAAGTGGCTAAAGATTATGAGAATTACTGTCTAATATAAAGAAAAACTGTCTAGTAATTAAATTTGTCAAACCAGGGAATAGGCTGCCTTGGGAAATAATGAGCTTCTTAGGCTTCAATTAGTCAAGACAACATAAATCTCTCTCCGGCATTAAAACTGTAGAAGAGACATCTGACTGCATAATAGACTGGGCCAGAAAAACCCTTGCACCTGCTTCTTACACAAATAAATGACAAGAACATGAAGTACTTAACATGAGTATTGTTGTAGAATGAAGAATTAACTGGTCCTTGTGCCAGGTTCCTGGAAGGAAAACGCTAAATCTTCGGGATTTCCCCCAGTGACAACAGTATCTTTTTTATGCTAATGAGGTAACTCCCACTGGGCTCCTTAAATAGCTTCAGAATGGGGGCTGGGCACACCAGCGACCAACCCCAGGATTATAGGACTGAGACTTTAAGCCACGTGGGATCAGCCAGACCTTCTGACCTCCAGATAGAGGAGGAGGAGGACTGAAGATTGAGTTCGATAATATGGCCAAATATTATCGCCTACAAAACAAAACTCTGGACACCGACTTCACTTCAGTAGAGATCCCTGGCCTGTCAACACTAATGTGCCCCAGTTCCATAAAAGCCATGTTCAAGACTCTCCTAGCCCCAGCCCCAGGTGCTGCTTCAGGTGGCCATTACTGAGTTGTAGCCTTTATTATAAAACTGTAATCGTAAGTATAGTGCTCTCCTACCATCTGTGAGTTGTTCTAGCAGTTTATGAAACCTAAGGGGGGTCATAGGAACCTTCACGTTTGTAGCCAGTCTGTCATGCGAGTGGCCTTGGGACCCCCTGAATTTGTGTCTGCTGTGTGAAGTAGCGGCAGCTATGTTGGGGACTAAGACCTTAACTTACGGGATCTAGGCTAACTTTCTGCAGCTAGTGCTAGAAATGAACTGCAGTCCACTACCTGGTGTTAGACCAGTTAGGGCTGAAACCGAATAAACATACTCGAAATATTTTTACTCTTAAACTTAGTGTTGAATGTACAAATTCATTTCCTCATAATGCTAAAGATATACATTTTGTGTATGTTCAGTTCATTTCAGAAAGTAAGTAAGCTCTTGTCAGAGAAAGAATACTAAATAGGTAGATATTTAATGTATACCATAATGATTTAAAGTTTCCATAATGTTTAGAAAATAACATTTTTGTCATTTTCTACAAATGACACAATTTTATAACAAGAGCAAAAAGGAAACAGACTTTTAGTACTTTTCAATAAAGTAATTCTGCTAAAAATATTGCATAGAAGAGTATCATATCCTCTGTTGATACAATTCTTAACAATGTAGTGTGTTAATTATTATCTGGTCTATAAATTCTTGTCAACTGGGAGCTAAACTGAAGATTTAATATTTAACATTTGTTAGTGGTAAAAAAAAAATTACATAAGCAGAATGTATCCACCAAAAAGAGCTAAGACATTATCAACTCAGGTCATTAATTTAAGTTCATTGAAAAGTCCTAGAAAATTAATATTTTTGGACTAATTTACATGTGTTTTTTGTGTAAAACAGCACAGAACACTTCACGCCAATATGGTATATTTAACCAGCACACACGCGCTTACCTGGTTTCACAGCTCGCCCGCAGAGCTGGGGCTGCAGAAGAACTTGGAGCATGGCAGGGTTGTTTAAACTCTTCATGATCTGTGCAGGATTTGGCTCTGGGAGTAAGCCCTTTTGACTGCTGTGCATCTTCAGTGAATATAGAAACAGGAAATGTTAGAACAAGGATAAGTACATATGATGAAATTTTAAAGGCTTTCTTCCAGAAATTCTCATTCATCTGGTAAGATCTGTTTTATGATAAACACAGTTTGCTTTGTATTATATTGTACATCTGTTGTATGCATTAGACCATGGTTCCTAATTATATTAAGATATTCTACTATACAGCATATGCTAAAATCCCCACAGAATGTCTCAGTTAAGTACAAAATGGCTTGAAGACTAACAATTTAGTAAGATAAATCTCTTTGTATAAGTACAAAGATGCCAAGGAGATCTGAATTTATTAACAGGAAGATAACTGTTGACACAACATGAACACCTGGATACCACAGGGAGCCTTACTATGATGTTGATCTAAAGTGTAATGATGTGAGTTGCCTTGTATAACAGTTTTCTTATAATAAAGGTCTTTATTTCATTACTTAATCCTCTGATATGAAAAAAAGATGGATTGGCCTTACATATATGTAATTGGGTAGCCTCCTAAAAATATGAAATTGTTCTAGGTTTTAAAAGCCAGCCTGTTAGATGAGGATATAAGTAGCAGGTTATAAAAGGAAAACTAAAAACTGCTTGCCCTGAGAAAAACGGAAAACCGATGATGACATCTGGAATCCCTCTACAAACCCATAAAAAGATAAGAGATTTTTACTGGTAACATGAAGCAACAAGTAGTGACAAAAAATAACCAAGTAGAAATACTGGGTATTAATAAAAGTAATGGAGAAAAAAATAGCAGCTCTCCCTTACTGTATATTTGGCATTAATCTAAGCATTTTACATGGATTATATCACTCAATCCTCCAAAACAACTCTACAAGATTGGTATTACAAACCCCACCACATAGATGAGGAAATCAAAGGAACTCATTAAATATTACTCTTAACCTCTACCCTGTGCTAGAGCAGGTTAATTAGTTAAACAGAACACATGTGACTGAAAAACAAAATAGTGACCTGAAAGATCAGTTCAAAAAAATCTCCCAGAAGACATTAACAAAGGATAAAAAAGGGAAAAATGCAAACAGGTAAGACAAACCATGGAAATGGAAAATGCAAATGAAACAAAAGAGAAAAAACAAGGCAATGAAGAGGGCAGAGGTACCAACTTATACGAAATCGGTATCCCTAAAGGAGAAACCAAAAAAAAAAATCTCTGAAGACACAATAGCTGAGAATTTCCCATCATTTAAAAAAAAAAATTAAAGACCACAGAATGAAAGGATTTATAGTGTTCCAGATATGAGCTATAAGGAGAAAACATATCTAGTCACATTTATGGTGTGAAATTTAAGAACAAAGCCAACACAAAAATGCTAAAAGCTTCCAGTGAGAAAGAACATTATATCAAAAGGCACAAGAAGCAGATTAATATCACCTTCCCTCTCAAAGCATCAGCACTGGATTCAAGAAGGCAATGAATTAATATTTTCGAAGTGCTGCAGGAAAAGAAATCTGAATCTAGATTTTTTTATATCCAGCTAAACTATTACTTCAATATATGAAAGAAAGAAAAATATTCCTGACATACAAAATTTTAAAAGTTTTATCACAGGAATGCCCTCTCTGAAAAATAAGAACTAAGAAACAGCAAATGCAAGGCGATATTGCATGATGAATGGAAGTTAAGGTATGTGAGATCAGCAGTAATTTCAATCTTGCATACAAAAGCCAGTACCATAAAAACAAAATGAAAAACAAATGTATGGAGCAGTGACTGACAGAATAAGGAGAAAGGAAAATCAACAACTGTACAAAACCACATCTAATACATTCCTCTCAGACACTGGAAGATTAAACAGACAAAAATAAGTAAAGGTATGGAAGATCCAAATAACAATAAGCTCAAACTAACGTTTATACACACACATATGTGTACACGAAACTTTATAACCCACAACATAAAATACAGATTGTTTTGAGGCCTACATAGCACATTCACAGAAGTCCACCCTGCACAGAGCCACAAAAGAAGCCACACTATCCCCATCCCACAAATCAACATTAAAACTACATTCTCTACATTCTCTGATCACAATGCAATGAAGTCAGAAATTTATATTGGAAGAATAGCTTTTAAAAATTCCTAAGTGGCTATAAACTGAAAAACAACAGCAAAAAATTAATAATAATAATAAAAGAAGAAAAAAACAACTAACGAAGCTTTTAGTTTAAAAGGAAATCATAAAAACCTGAGACATTAATATTTAAAATTTATGATACATAGGAATAGCATTAGTTAAGAGGAAATTTGCTTTAAATTCATTAATCAGAAATCATCTAGACTGAAAACAAAGGCACTAAGCATTGATATCAATAAAAATGGAAGAGAAAGAGTAAACCCAAACAAGAAACAAAAGCATTATAAAGGGCAGAGATATGCAAAAGATAGAAACAATGAACAAAAAAATAACTGTTTCTTTGAAAAAACAAAATAGAGAAATAGAGAAATCTCTTACAAGACTTATCAAGAAGGAAAAAATGCAAGTAAATAAAATACACAATGAAAATAAGAATGGACAGACAAGTTCCAAAAATTATAAAATATTATGACTATGTGCCAGTAAGTTTGAAAACTTAAGACAAAATGGATAGAACTGTAGAATAGAATCAAATGCCAAATATGGCACAGAAAGAAAAAATACTAAAATATCTAAATATCCACAGAAAAAAGTTAAGTGGTAATCAATAAATTCCCTCTAGAAGAGGCTCAAAGACTAGGTCTACATAGTCTCATAGATGAGACTTCTTAAACTTTCAAAGAATTGACAACTGTATTTTATACAAGTTTATCCATAAATAAAAAGAAAACAGAAAAGATAAACAATATTTAAATCATTAAATGAGATCAGTGTTCTATTGATTTCAAAATTAAGAAGTACAAAAGCCCTGGCTTGTGTGGCTCAGTGGATTAAGTGCAAGTTGTGAATCTCAGGGTTGCTGGTTTGATTCCCAGTCAGGGCAGATGCCTGGGTTGCAGGCCAGGTCCCCAATTGGGGGCACATGAGAGGCAACCACACATTGATGTTTCGCTCCCTCTCTTTCTCCCTCCCTTTCCCTCTCTCTAAAAGTAAATAAATAAAATCTTAAAAAAAAAAGAATGGTACAAAAAAATTCTAAGCAGTTTTCACTGAGGAACACATTTGTACATATACCAAATAAAATACTGTCTAATCAATGTATTGAAAAAATAATTATCAATTAGGGTTTATAAAACAAGGATGGTTTAACATTAGAAAATCTGTCAATGTAATTCAGCACATTAATACATTTAGGGAGAAATCAAATGGTTATCCCAATAGTTGCTGAACTACTCTGATAAAGTTTAGTAACTATCCATGATTTTTAAATCTCAGAAAATTTGATAAAGGATATATACCAAGAATCTATATAAAATATCAAAGTAACACATTACTTTTGAGACTGAAACAATTTAAGATTTCTCACTATCACTGATACCTAGTCATGAAGGGCCTTGTAAGTCTTGCTAAGGAACCTGAACTTAGGCAGGCATTAAAGAATGTTAAGCAAAAGGAGGACAAAATCTGATCCAGGGAGGAGACAGATCACACTGGCACCAGGGAAGGTGGATCAAAGGGGCAGACTAACACCACGGGTGATCAGGCAGGAGTTACTTTAATCATGAAGGTGAGAAAAGGTGACATCCTGAGTAAGGTAACAAAGATGCTAACAAGCCTCAAGGATTCAAGAGACATCAGGAGGCGCAACTGAGAGGATCTGCTGATATTTTTGACATTATATTTGGGGAGTGGGTGAGGGAGACCAATCATGGGTAACTAGGTTTCTGGTTCAGATAGGTTTAGTGTGGATGAACTGATGCTATATATAGATACCACAAAACATAGAAAAGCAAATCCCAGAGAAAAATAGGTGTGTTTTTTTTGGCGGGGGTGGGGGAGTTGAAATTAAACTATTTATGTAACATAAAGATGGGATATCTAATAATCATCTGGAAATACAGATTTAGTGCTTAGAATACTTTGATTCAAAAATGTATGCTTGAAAGTAATCACAGATAGGCAACAACTAAAGCCACTAGAGTATTTGAGATGAAAAAAGTGAGGTCAAATACAGAAGTCTGCTAACACCAACCCTTAGAGGAAGAGACAGAGGAAGGGGGTGTAGCAGAATTCAAGGTAACAGAGGGTTTTAAGTATTCTGAAGAGGCCAAGCAATGATGACTGAAAAGTACCTATGTGACCTGAATTTCTTTTTATTTTATTTATTTTTAGACAGAGAGGAAGAGAGAGAACATCAATGTGTGGTTGCCTCTCATGCACCTTCTACCTGGAATCTGGCCCACAACCCAGGGATGTGCCCTCACTGGAAATTGAACTGGTGACCCTTTGGTTCGCAGGCCAGCATTCAATCCACTGAGCCACACCAGCCAGGGTACGATACCTGCATATTAAGAAATCCCTGTTGATCTTCATGAGAACAGATTCACTTGAGCAGTGGAGGCAGCAACGACACTGTGTTAGGCTGAGAGGGAAATAGGAGCTGAAGACATGGTGACAATGAGTGGGGCCTAATGGTTCCAGAAGCTCCGATTATGAAGGAAAAGAATATAAAAGTTAGTATGTAGAGAAAATTTTTAAAGGAAGAGACCTGAGAGTGTTTATAAGCAGATGGGATGGAGCAAGTGGAGCAACAAGTGAAAATACGGTAAGTAGAGAGATGAGGATCCAGACCCTTGAGGGCAGGGGACGTGGTCATGAGCTCCTGCTTTGGCAGGAGGAAGCACAGCTCTCCCTCCAAGAGGGCAGGGATCTTCGTCTGCTTTGCTCACTGATGGTCCTAAACATATCTAATAGTGCCCAGCACATAGTAAGTATCCAATAAGTAACTGTGGAATGAATGCTATTGGAAAAAAAAAGAAGTAAAAAAAATGGGGGCACATTTGCTAGAGGAGTATGAGAAAAGGCAAATGAATGAGTCCAGCACACGACCTTTATATTTCTATTAAGGGCCATGATCACCTGATAGAAAGAAGGGCAAAGGTAGGAATACAGTGAAGACTGAGATAGTTGCCACAGAAAATGGAAAGGGGTGGCTGATGTGAGATGCCTATATACACTCAGTCCACCTAGACCACTTACCACTCTTCAAGCAGACAAATTCAACTCACACTACCGCTCGAAAGGTTTTGTTCCACCTAGAATTTGAGCACTCTCTCTCCCTCCTTAGAGTTACTAGAATTAGCAAGTAAAAATATAGGATGCCCAGTTAAATCTGGGTTTCAGACAAGCAATGAACAACTTTTTAATGTCTCACACAAAAGCTGGATTTACCTGGCGATCCTATCCTCCATCCCCATCAACACACTTCAAATTCATATTTTAATATCACACTCAAATATCACCATCGTCATGAAGTTTTCCCTGATCCCTTCAAAAGTGTATTCCCTCCTTCCTTCAATCAACAAATATTCACACTATGCTCAGTGCTAGGAGGAAAAACTGTGGAGAAGGAAAAGTCTAATCTGCATGGGACTTCCAGACTGGAGAAGCAGAGAGGATTAAGGAGACAGTCACAACAGAGAAGCAGTGCACTGCGTCACGCAAGCAAAAGCGAAGCACACATTTTCCACTACTTGTACTGTGGATACTTAGGAACACTTTGGAAAAAAGAGGCACGTTACTCTCAAAATTTAAAGCAGAACAGTAACCCCAATATTTGTTGAATGAAATTCCTTCAAAAAATTCCTAAGATGAATACACTTTATGAAACCAGTTTCTTCTTTTGTAATGACTCTTGGCTTGATTTGACAGAGATGCCCTTTATCAATTTTTTAAAAAGAGAATGTCTTTATGTAGCGGAAAACAATGAAGGTCCAATCAATGATAATTAGGTTGGATAGATTTAACAAATACTCGTATTTTTAATATGCTAATAAAGAACAACACACTCACCACACGTTGAGCTGCTATCAATGCTGCTAACGTACTTCGCCCTGGTGCTCCTGGGGCGCAGAAGGAAACTTGGACTTTGCTTCCCTTGATGGTCATACCATCTGCTGCTTGCTGAATCTCCTCAGCATGCTCCGCAGTGTTATACTCAACCACTGCAAAGCCACCCACATAACTTCCTTCATCCTGTGCAAGCTGATGTAATACATTTTATTAAAAGGGAGTTCTATTATTGAGTTAGAAATAGTTATTTGCAGTATATAATTTTCAAATTCAAGAACAAACATATCAGAGCATGATACTGGTGAAAATAATGTGTTCTTTCTAAAAATAAATGTACTAGCCCTGGCTGGTGTGGCTCAGTGGATTGAGCACTGGCCTGCGAACCAAAGGGTTGCTGGTTTGATTCCCATTCAGGGCACATGCCTGGGTTGCAGGCCAGGTCCCCAGTAGGGGGTGCGTGAGAGGCAACCACAAACTGATGTTTCTCTCCCTCTCTTTGTCCTTCCCTTCTCCTCTCTCTGAAAATAAATAAATAAAATCTTTAAAAAAATAAAATAAAAATAAATTTACTAATTGCTTAGATGCAATCTTTTCTAAAAGGCAGAATGACAAACAAGATCCTGTCATTTCTTTTGAATTATTTGATTTTCTAATTTATTTTAAAAGTCAAAGCCCAAATTGCAAAAGTCCCTATATATTAAAAATGTGTATGATTGGTAACTTATAGGATCTGTCCTGGACTATTTTGTCCTGGATATGAGGACAAAATAATGAAAACTTTCTTTAAAATAAGTCCACCAGATACAAGAACAAGGAGACATAGTGAAATAATTATTTGACCACATATCAATGTAAAATAAACTCTGTACTATCAAGAGGAGAAAGGTAGGAGGAACTATATTCAACTTCTATTTCAATATTTTAGGCATATCCCAGGGATTTGGTCATGTATACCAAGGCAAACCTTATCTGAAAAAACTATGCCCCAGTTTTATTAAACTATCAAATGCAAGATACAATCTTTATTTCTGAATGTGACTTAAATAAACTCCTAAAGTGTAGAACTCTATTTCTAGTCACCCACCTGTAAAAGTGTAAAGGAAGATACTAAAGTCCTGGATCTGTAAAGACTGGTACAAAGAGCAAAAATAAGAGCAAAATAAGAAACTAAAAAGTTTCCAAGTTTTGTATTTGTCTTAATTAATTAAAACACACTCACACTAGAAAGTTATAAATGAGATGAAATTCAGCTTGGTGTGTCTTTGAGAAACACACGAACAACCCTTCTATTTGGATTTGGCACCTTACAAGTTAATATTACAATTAAACAATTTCTAGTTTCTTTTCTCTTATTTTTGAAGGTTAACTTCTATTCTCTTGTATAGTAGACCAAATTTTAATTTTTCCTTCATTGTCTTCCTTCCTTTTAAAACTGTCCTCATATGTATTTTTCTCCATAAAACTTCTCCTAATCACATGGAAGTAAGGGAAGATATCTACCTCATCCAAATGTTTCTCCTACAACCCCATTCCTTTATAATCTGAACCAGATCTTAAAATCAGATTTGTAAAAGCCTTTAGTAGTCTCTCTGTTCTCTTCTGATTACAAGGTAAGAGACTGTGTCTTCAATATAGTCTGTGTCAACCTACCAAGCAAAAGAGCCTGAATTTAACAGATCTACAGATAAAGACATCATAAAGTTATCTTCATCAATCTTATGAAAACTTTAAAAACATTTTTGATTATTCCTGGCTCATTATGATAACCTTCTTGCCTGTATGACTTGTAATACTATTTGAAGTCTTTCCAAAGACCAAAAGCAATCCAAGTCTACAGCACAGGCAGTTTTAGAGAGTAGTATTTCAGTTCAACATGGGAGCCATTCAGATACATCAATGGTCTGACCTGTGATCTCGTTAATATGCCATTATTTCAAAATACTTTAACCAAAGATAAATGGTCATGCACAAATACTGTAACAAACATTTTTTCTACAAGATGACACCCTTCAACTCTGGGAATCATAATTCAAATAAAATCTGTGCTAAATGGCTTTTCTCCTCTCACTGGTTTCAAAGGCCTTACCTTAACCTAAAAAGAATTATGCATGGCCACAGAATGTTACTATACAATTTTTAGTATCAAGAATAGCAAATCGATAAGATAATCAACTTTAAATGACTGGTCAGAGATTTGATAAAAAAATTTGTCAAAAAATTTTATAAAGTTCTTGGGTGGTTTCTTTGATGCTTATTATATAGGGATTTGAGGGGTGGAAATTTAAGAAAAGTAAGATGGTAGCATTAATCATATATATGTGTATGTATTTATGTATTTATATGATTATGTGTCTGACTCCAAATATCCTACTACAATTGTAGAGACTCAATGAATGTCTGATTAATGAAAAATGGAGATAAGAAAAGAAGGGAAGAGAGAAAGTTCATCAGTTCATATCTTTTATCTGTAAGGGAAAATGTATAGTATGCATTTTTGTCTAATTAGTTGACTATATTTCATTTTACTATAATAAGCTTGAAATTTTTTACCAGTGTTGTCAGTTTTCAGGATCTTTTCTAAATGCCTCACTTACCATGACCCCACTAAGACAAAATTGTATGTTCTCTTTAAAACTCATTATACTTTTCTCTTTTCCATTATTATCACTTTTCACACAGGATTTACAATCATTAGCTTGCTTGTCAGTCTCTTCTACAAAATTGTATGATGTTGAGATGATCTTTCTGTTATCTCTATTTCTGACATTTAGCAATTTAGTGTCTGGCATGAAGAAGGTGACAAATAATGAGTAGATCAATGGAGGAATACAGTGTAATGAATGGATGAAATGAGGTATGTAAGTGATGGATTTGCTTAGACATACTTAAATATGTCACAGATATATTTTGGCCCATCAACAAAAGGAACTGATTTAAAATTTACCATGATATTCAAGTCTTCATTATAAAGTAGAATTACATTATCCACTGTGATATTCACATAGGTATAACAAATTTGTGAATGTTTGTAGAACAGATATACACGTAGATATTTTAAAATATTTCTAATGATACATTAAGAATGTAACACACCTGGCAAAACACAGGTTTATGGATACTGGAAAACAGGTGCAACAGCTCCTCCGAGTCCCTGTAGTCAGCAGGGAGTTTATCCACACAAAGGCACTTGGAATGAATGAGCTCTGCAGTTAGCAGGTTAACGTCCATCCACTGTGCAAACAGGGCTGACGCTCCCAGCTGTCTGCCCAATAGCTCCAATCTGGCCTTTGCAGCAAAGTCCTTTTTCATGTATTCTACAAATCCGTAGCCTTTGGAATGGCCAGTAACCTCACTGTAGACCAGAAAACATCTCTCGATATTTCCGTAAGCACGAACAAGTTCTTCAAACTCTTCTAATGTAAAAGAAGCAGGCAAGTTAGTAATACACAGCAAAGCATCTGTTGGTTGGAGTTGGACTATTAAGTCTTTTCCTCGAAAAGAATATTGATGAAACATCTGAATTGCATTCTGGGCTTGTTCCCCATTCAATAAGGTAACGAAAGCTGGAAGATAAAATAAAGGGTTTTCTAAGCTTGTGTTTTCAAACTTTTTTGACTGTGACACACAGAAATACATTTTATGTCTGCACTCATTACACACACACACTTACATGTTTCTAAAACAAAAGTATGAGGAAGTCATACTCTTACCACATGTAAAGTGTTCAGGTATTTTCTATTCAATTTCACTGTGTTTTTTAAGGCTGACCCCCCCCACTAAACTTATATCATGATCAGTAACTGAAATTTAACATACAGAAATTATATTAGGAGTTCCACTGCAAGATATTACAATATTCTGGGGTTGGGGGGGGGGGGAGTGATTGTTGTTGTTTTAATTTTATAGGCCCTGGCCAGGTAGCTCAGTTGTTTAACATGTCAACCCCATAGCAGAAGTTGCAGGTTTGATCTCTAGTCAGGCAGGGCACATACAAGAAGCAACCAATGAATGCATAAATAAGTGAAACAATAAACCAATGTCTGTCTCTCTGTCTCTCTCTCTCCCCCATCACCCTTCCACTCTCTCTAAAAAAAAATTCAATAAATTTTTTAATCAGATGGATTTTTTAAAAATTACCTTTTCAAAGTATATGTAGATTTTATTCCTTTTCCCCCAGAAAATTGTGATACAAAATTCTATGAAGCCTTAAAATCTTTCTTTCTTTTCACGGAGTTTACAAGACCCTCTTAGATAACAAGGACCTAAGAGGTAGAGCAAAAAAGGCACCAAAATGCCCAGAGGAAGCCAGTTCTTACTCCAAGTCATGTATGTTTCCTTAAAATTAGATTAATGAGATTGAAGCAATATACAATTTGGTATACTTTTTGGGTTTTGTTTTATTTTGTTTTAATCCTTATCTAAGGATATGTTTATTGCTTTTAGTGAGAGAGAAGTATCAATTGGTTGCCTCTCAAACATGCCCTGACTGGGGGTTGAACCCATAACTTTTTGGTGTATGGAACGATGGTCACACAAACTGAGCCACCCAGGCATGGAGCAATGTGGTACACTCACTGGATGAACAATATGGTATGAAAAGATCACAGCACTGTGATACTAGGCAAGTAGATTAACTCTGAACCTTTATAAAAGGAGCAAAAAATCTGTCTACCTAGTGAAGTTGTTGCCGCATCAAGCAACAAATACATGTGGCAATTGGTAAAATCAAAACATGATGCAGATACAGGTTCTAAATCATGAGCACATTCATACCTGATCAAATTAAAACGTAGCCATAATAAATTATTTATCCGTTATAACAAAAACAAGGAACATACCGATTTCAAGCAGTATTATAAAAAAAGAAAGAAAGAAAAAGGTTAAAGCCCTGGTTAAAAGAAACAACAAAGGGCAATCCTCACATTACAAATGAAGTGCTGTCTCAGAAGTTCCTCCCTGTCCTCCTCTCTCTCCTCCGTCTGGAACAGACAGTGGAGTTGCTCCCTTTGAGCATTTAACTCACCCAAACCCAATGACAGCAACATTGCAAATATGCACACAGCAAGAGAAAAAGCAGGAATTTAAATAGCACAGGCAATCCTGCCAGTCATTTCACTCAAACTGCTCTTCCCTCAACTGGCCTTGGTGCCCATGTGGCTCCCAGAGTGTGAGCATCTCACAACACTGAATGTGAAGTTAACATTTACAGAAACACATTTTTTGTTTAACACCGTCCCCACATACAAGGAAACTACTGCCAAAGGAAGAGCTAGCTTTTCCAACATGAGGGGGAAAATGGCATTGCTGCACTTTTTGAGAGACTATCTCTTGGTTTCCAACATCCCTTTTTTAAAGACTTCAGTTATTATTATTCTGTGTCTTTCTTTCCTGTGCTGACATAAAATACCTTTTAACTCTATTTTCAAAAACAGGCAAATAAGCCAACAATTTATAAATACTGGTTCTATTTTATATCAGCCCATAAACTTATTAGTTCATATCTGATTTGAATTCTTAGGGCATTTGAAACTTAACCATTCCCTTCTTTAACTTTCTTAATATACTTCTTCCCAATCTTCCTCATACCTCTCCTTCCTCCATTTCCTTTTCTAGATCTTTCTCCTCCCATCACACCTATAAAGTGGTGATCCTCAGGGTGCCTTTCTAGAGTCACACACAGTAATATCTGTGGCTGTATCCCATGCCCCTGAGCCAGTGACTGTCCCCTCTTCTCTCTGTGTAGGCCCTCTTCCCCTGCACACTTATGTCCCTTCCCATTTATTCTGTACTATGTGCCAGGTACCGCGCCAGGCACTGTGAGCAAGCTGTTGAACAAAGCACATAAAATCCTTTTCAACATAGCTCACAATTCAATAAAGGATGGCAGACATTTGACAAAGAGTTACAACTGTGATGTTACCAAAGAAGAAATATGAGGGGCTATACAAGAAATTAATAGAGCAAAATCACCTAGTCTGGGGCTCATAGAAGGCCTCCTGTACCCTGCTAACTCCCAAATCTATGTTTCTATGTTTCCATAGAAACATCCACATAGATTCCCACATGACAAAACATAACTTATGATCTTCATCCTATCTTTGCCCCCTGACCAAATATCTCAATATTGCTCTGTCCTTATTCCCTATTTTAATTGACAGCACCACACTCACAAATCAGAAACCTGGGTGTTACCCTAGACGACGGGTGTCAAACTCATTATCACCAGGGGCCACATCAGCTTCGAGGTTGCCTTCAAAGGGCCAAATGTAATTTCAACTCCTTAACAGTTAAGGAGCAGTTACATTTATACAGCCCTAAAATTATTTCAGCCTTTGAAAGCAACCTTGAGGCTGATGTGGCCCCCAGTGAGAATGAGTTTGACACCCCTGCTCTAAACCCTGTATTGCTCACCTCCCATATAAACAGAATCCTCAAATTCTACCCTCGAAAGAGGTTTTGAATCCACCCTCTTTTCTTCATTCCTTTTTCACATTGACAATAAAATGATCTCTCAAAAACAGAAATTTGGTTGTGTCTGTTTACTGCCAAAAATGCAATGGCTTGGTATTGCCAATAAAGCCCAGTCCCAGCTCTGTTACCATGCCCTCCAAGGCTCGTTGTGCTCTGACCCAGACTCACGAACGGCCATGCTTCCCCCTTCCCTGCACAGTCCTTTCTTCTCCAAAACCCTCATTCCCCAGATACCAACTCGTTTCAGGCTTCTCTACACCCACTACATGTCTACTCCCCCTGCCTACAAGATCTCTCACCATGTTTTCAGCTCCCCCAAAACCTGTCAGTAGACATTCAAACCCAGCCCAGGGATTACTGCATCATGACCTACGGGAGCCTTCCCTGATAGTCTTTTCCAGTTCGAGTTAACGATTCCTTTCTTATCAAACCGCTGTACTTGGATCATTGCTTGGACTGTTGCACATATTACACTGTGTTCCAACCTATTCGTTTAGAGGTCTGCTACCCTACCAAACTGTGAGCTCCCTAAATCACTGATGCATACATTGCTATCAACTCCCACAGTGTCTGGCGCCAAGCAGAAGCTTTGTAAATGTTAGCTGAATGAATGAAGGTGTACATATGTTGATTAACAAACTTAACAACTGACAAGCTCTTATTTTCCTTCCCTTAGAGATCTGCATTTGTTCAACCTAGGTAAGAATTTAGATAAAAAAATGAAGCAAAATTTAAAGTTCAGGAAGTAGGGAAAGGAGCTCACTGACTCTCTTCTATAGCGTTTTCCATTTCTTTCCCAAGGCCACAGATTCTCTTTGAAAAAGTCCAAATTTTATTTCACACTGCCTCTTGTGGAAGTGGCAGGTGTCACTCTACAGAAAAGGGGGTACGGGATTTGGAGATTCATTCTATTTCTACTTTCCTATTGAAATTTAAACATTCCCCAATTGGTTCCCTCTTTTCGCAAGTCATAATTTTATTTATCCTTTACCATTGCTTGCTCTACTAGTTAATTTATTACTGAGACAAATTTCATGGCAAGCAAAAAATTACTTCCCTAATGTATCCTATTTTAGTACAATTATCTCCTCTAACCTACTAGAGTAAGGTCACAGTTTGTAACTGTAACCAGGCTTTATTAATCTATTAATTATCTGGTCCTTCAAGCACCACCATAGCTAGTGAGGCAACATTACTGAACACAGCTATTGAGTTTCTTTGTTGTATTATTTTAGAGAGTGATTTAGGGTTAAGACTATGTCATCTTTAATTTATCACAGTCTACCAACAGGTGATATCAACCAGTTCATGTAGAGTCTGAATTTTACAGCAGTATAAAGCTTTACCCCCAGCCTTTGCATTACTGTTGTCATACACTTTACTTCTATGTGTTACACCCTCCATAACAGTGTTATTATTTTCACCTTAGTCAGTTACCTTTTGAAAAAATATAAATATTAAGAAAACAGTCTTTACCCACATAGTACCCACATCTGTTAGTCTTCATGTTTTGGTGCAGATCCAGATTTCCAGCTACTACTGCTTTCTTTCTGCTGAAAAGACTTCCTTAAATATTTTTTATAATGCAGGTCTGATGGTGAAGAATTCTTTCACCTTTTATATGACTGAAAAACCATCTTTACTTCACTCTTGTTCTTGAAGATATTTCTGGTAGGTAACTAATTCCATACTGATCTTTTTCTTTTCCCCAGTAACAAACAAGGAAAAATGTTGCCCCGTGGTCTTTTCATTTGCATTATTCCAAGAAATTCATGGTCATCTTTATATTTGTCCCCTTTTTTAGCTGCTTTTAAGATTTCCTCTTTATAACTAATTGTATACAATTTGTTTGCAATGTACCTTGTTGTTTTCTTTGTGTTTTTGTGCTTGGGGTTGGTTAAGCTCTGCAGGGTTTAGAGTTTTCACAAAATTTGGAAATTTTTCAGCCTTTAACTGTTTAAATTTTGTTTCTGCAGTCCCCCCACCCTCTTTCAGAGACTACAGTTACTCTAACAGTAGGACTCCTGAAGTCATCCAACAGCTCGCTGGTATTCTGTGCATGTTTTAATAGCTTTTTTCCCAACTCTCTGTTTCATTTTAGGTAGTTTTTATCTCTATGTATTCACATTCAATAATCTTTTCTTCTGAAATGTCTACTCTGCTGTTAACCCCATCCACTGTATTTTTTAATCTCAGCCATTATAATTTTCATTTCTAGAAATCTGACTTGGTATTTTTAAAATACTTTATTTATTCATTTTTAGAGAGAAGGTAAGGGAAGAAGAAAGAGAGGGAGAGGAACATCAATGTGTGGCTGCCTCTCACACGCCCCGTATCAGGGACCTGGCCCACAACCCAGGCAGGAGCCCTGACCGGGACCTGAACCAGAGACCCTTTGGTTTGCAGGCCAGCACTCAATCCACCAAGCCACAGTAGCCAGGGTGGTATTTTTCAATTATCTTCTATATTGGCATTTAATATGTTCAAACATTACTATAATCTCTTGTACGGATGGAACAATGTTATAAAAGCTGTTTTAATGTCCATTTTCGTTCATTCTTCTGCTTCAATTCCAAGTAGTTTTGATTACTCTTCTCATTATTACGCCTAGTAATTTTTTATTTGATGCCAGACACTACACCTATTACCTCATTGGATGCTGATGTTTTTGTATTTTTAAAAATATTCTTAAGTTTAATTCTAGGATGTGGTTAAGTTAACTAGGAAACAGCTTGATTCTTTCTGGTCTCATTTTCAAGTTTTGTTAGGTAAGACCAGAATTAATTTTCTTGATTCTTGAGTCAAGACCCTTCTGAATACTCCTTCTGAGATACCATGAATTATGAGGCTTATCACCTAGCTGATGGAAATATCACTATTCTTGGCCCTGGATGAGCCCTGAAGACTGTTATCTCTAAATAATGACAAGTATCTTTGTCAACATTTCATAACGCTGAAATTGTACATAACATATGACCCAGTAACTTACTTGTGGAGAAACTGTGGCAATGAATAAGACAAACAAAAGGATATTCATTGCAGCATTATTTGAAATACTGAAAAGGTTAAAGCTTCCTAAATGCCTACCAGTAATGAATAGATTTATCAACAGTGATAAATTCACAGGACAGAATAATAGGTAGTAGTTTAAATCAGGGAACTAGAACTATATATATCAACATGAAAAGACCTGAAAATAAGGTTAAGTTAAAAAAAAGAAGAAAGTTACTAAATGAAACATATAGAATACCATTTATATAGAGTTTTAAAAACACTGAGAACAACATTATTAATTACATCAAAAGTATAATAAAATTACAGGTATTAGTCAAGGTAGTCTGGTAACAAATAGCTTCACAATCTCAATGGTTTAACAAACAAAGGGCTTTGCTGTTGTTGTTGTTGTAGTCGTGTTGTTCACGTTACACATCTCATGCTGAAAGAAGGAAAGGAAGGATGCAGGTTTTTCTCATCATAGCCACTCTGGGACCTAAGCTGAGGGGCTGCATCTTCCTCAGTTACTTTTGCAGGGAGAAGGGGCACAGGTGAACCACATGCTGGCCCTGAAATCTCCAACCTGGAAGAGACACATGTCATTTCCGTCAGCACTTTGTTCACCAAAAACCAAGCCATGTGTGCACGCCTGACGTCACACAGGGACAGAGGGGGACTGTCTCGCCTCACACCCAGAAGAAACAGAACAGGAGTCCGTGGACAGCTCTCATGACTACCACAGCTCAGCGGCGAAGGATGGCAAGTGTGCATGGAGTCTCTAGGTGCTTGCCCTCAGGAAAGGAGGGACAGACGGGATGGAGTCCGCAACAGGGAGAAACTGTATTTCACCTTCACCTGGAACACTCCTATGTTTAATTTTATAAAGTTAGAAAAAAAATGCAGAATTTCTGACCATACTATCAGAAACTTTTAGTCAACAAATCTACCTTAAGGTTCCAGCATATATATATACTTTAAAGACAAAAATGTTTTAAACAAAAAAAATATTTTTATAAAACATTTGCTAATTTGTGAATGGATGTGTGCATAGTGGTGATATCATCCTCCATACTTTCCCTTACTTTATCATCTCAAAAAAATGTTTTTTTAGACATTTCCATTATCTTATATAAACAAAGGAAATAATCTAGATCTTTTAATATCTAGATTATCTTTAAAAATCTAGTCTTTTAATATCACAGATATAAAACTAATACCCAGAAAAATTAAGCAATTTCCCCAATTGGCCCAGCTAAGGTCATACAGTTTACTCAATGAGTCTAGTAATAAATTATTAAAACTGAAGATAAAAAGCCTATAAAGAATATTAAAAAAAACATTAAAACCTATAACACTAGAATAGTCATCATAAAAATTAGTAAGGCTCAAGTAACACTATATTAATTAATGTGATTAAAATTCAGGATACCAGCCCTGGCTGGCATAGCTCAGTGGATTGAGCGCGGGCTGGGAACCAAAGTGTCCCAGGTTCGATTCCCAGCCAGGGTACATTCCTGGGTTGCAGGCCATAACCCCCAGCAACCGCAAATTGACGTCTCTCTCTCTCTCTGTCTCTCTCTCTCTCTCTCTCTCCCCCCCTTCCTTCCCTCCCTAAAAATAAAAATAAATAAAATCTTTAAAAAAAAAATTCAGGATACCAATCTTCAGAAAATAAATTTTATGAGTTACATGTATATGGTTTAATGCTTAAGAATTTCAGTGATTAGCTTAAGAATGAAGACACTAAGCTTTTTTGTTTTACAATGACTAATGTACAATCAAAATGAAATCAGATGTAGAACTGAAATCTTACCTGTTCGCTTATTTCTGTCCACATAACAATACTTTAACTCATAGTCTTGTAATAAATCATGAACTTCCTGAAAGAGACCAAACATGAATTCAATTAATGCACAAATGCAGTTAGTGCATGATCCATGGTGGTGCATTAGTCTACCACCATTAGTCTACCGCCCTCCCCATGTAAAAAATCGTCCATGAATTTCTATAACTTATTTCAATTAAAAGCACGTAAAGCGCACCGGACAGGACACCAACCTACCTCTCCAAATATATCTCCAATACAACCTCCACACATTCCCATATTCCTGTTCGAATGACTGCTCACTGCCTCATGACTATACCACATAGAGTCCCCACTCTGAATTTCTGTTGGCGTGGGTACCTTGACCTAGTGCGGGGCAAACATACTGCTAAAGCTCCCAAACTTGACCTGAAATCACATGCATCCGTTGACATCTCAGCTCAAATGTTCTTCCAGTAATCTTTCCCCAATTCTTTTCCACAGGACATGACCTTTCCTGCATCTCTCCTAACAATGGTCACATTTTATACCTTTCTTATAGAAAAAAATATTGATATTAAACATTTCTACTTATGTACTACACTCTAAGTTCCTAACAAGTAATAAACCTTTAGATGCTTATAGTACCGGTATGCAGAATAAATAAATGTAGACTGTAAACCTAACTTAGAGACCCTGGGTATGAAGACAAATAACTACCACCAAGGTACAGTACAATGCAGTCTGTTTTCCCTAGATGTTTAAGCTGGCCTTCCGGTTCATTCTGCTCCTGTTATTAATCCAGTATTAACTTGTTTCTTCTTTTTTTTAAAGATTTCAATTATTTATTTTTAGAGAAGGGGAAGACATGGAGAAAAAGGGAAAGAAACATTAATGCATGATTGGTCCTCACAGGCCCCCCACTGGGACCCCCCCCTCTGCCCCCACTGGGACCTGGCCAGCAACCCAGGCATGTGCCCTGACTGGGAATTGAACCAGCGACCCTTTGGTTTGCAGGCCAGCACTCAATCCACTGAGCCATATCAGCCAGGATGTGAACTTGTTTCTTCTGATATCATCCATCAACCTGGGAGCCTGAAAAAGTACATTTCTATTTCTAGTCCTTCCTGTTACATTGATATACTTGAGTACAGGAACTATATTTCGTATATTTGTATATTACTTGCATTGCTTTGCATAAGCTAGACATTCAAATATACTTAAAGTGAATGAATTTAATTATTTTAACACTGAATTGATATTTGGCCTTGAAAAAATATACTCTTAATGCACAACAGATGCAGTTATGATTTTTTAAAGGAACTGGACCTTCCATACAGGTGGATATTCTGATCTCAGATTGGAGAGTTATGGCCAACCTGTTCTATATTGTACATAAATAAACCAAATATACACAAGTACTAGTATGTTAACAATCTAAACTAATTAATTCAATAATAATTATTATTACCACTGTTATAGTTAATATTCATTTAGCTTTTACTAGATACCAGCACACTGAACTTACTCCTTTCATTAAAAATCAGGAAACTAGAGCAGAGCAAATTCAAGTAGCTTGTCAAAGTCACACACTTGGTAGCTTGCTGAGTGAAGACTCACCCACCAGTCTGGCTCCAGGACCATACTCTCAGCCTCTGTGCCATACTGCTTATTCCTTGCAGTATTAATTGAAAATAGTACACTACCACTAGTCATTATACACACAATGTCACTTCTGCCCTAGTAAGTAATCATATGGGAAATAAATAAAAGGACAGTTACAACTTGAGAAATACTTTTCCTTTTAACCCAGTGCAAGGGGAATAAAGAGTGACAAAGTAGATAAACAAAATGCTGGGCCTTCTGGCTCTCCGAGCAGCACTGTGGTGGTTGGCAAGAACAAGCGCCTAACAAAAGGCAGCAAAAAGGAAGACAAGGAGGAACTGGTTGATCTATTTTCTAAGAAAGGCTGGTATAATGTGAAAACACTGTTATGTCCAATATAAGAAATACTGGGGAAAAACTAGTCACAGAAACTCAAGGAACCAAAATTGCATGGACGATCTCAAGGGTCATGTTTCTGAAGTAAGCCTAGCTGTTCTGCAAAACGATGAAGTTGCATTTAGAAAATTCAAGCTAATTATGGAGGATGTCCAGGGCAAAAACTGCCTAACTAACTTCCATGTGTGGATCTTACCCGTGACTCCATGGTCCAAAAGTGGCAAGCCCCAACTGAAGTTCATGTTGATGTCAAGACTACTGATGGTTATTTGCCTCACCTGCTCTGAGTTGGTTTTACTAAAACACTCAACCATCAGATGTGGAAGACCTCTCTTGTGCTCAGCATCAACTGGTCTGCCACATCTGGAGAAGATGATGAAAATCATGACTTAAGAGGGACAGGCGAATGACTTGAAAGAAAGTGGTCAATAAATTAATTCCAGATAGCACTGGAAAAAACAGAGGAAAAGCTTTCCAGTCTGTTTATCTGCTCCATGGTGCCTTGTTAGCAAAGTCAAAATGCGGAAGCAGCCCACGTTTGAATTGAGAAAACTCATGGAGCTTCATGGTGAAGGTAGCAGTTCTGGAAAAACTACTGGGGATGAGACAGGT
Organism: Phyllostomus discolor; assembly: GCF_004126475.2. Lineage (NCBI taxonomy): Eukaryota > Metazoa > Chordata > Mammalia > Chiroptera > Phyllostomidae > Phyllostomus > Phyllostomus discolor. The sequence goes on along the minus strand of NC_040907.2, from coordinate 47,361,365 downwards.
GCTAAAGGTGAATGAACTGTTGGATATGAGCCCCCAGTCCCAGCATCTGTTTAAAACTCAGACACTGAACAGCGACAAATTTTTAAAAATCCAATTTGTGGGAAAGAAACACAAAACAATACTGGGTGGAAAAAAATGTAATTATAAGGAAGACAAGAAAGATAAAAAAGGTAAGGTTGGTAATTTAGTATTCCTAATTAGCAAGTCAATATTAGAAATGTTTTAAAATACATATACTTACCAGTTCTGTAAAATATTATTTGATAAATTATATAGTAGTATGATCAATAAATGGAGTTTATATATTACTATGGTAATTTTTTATCTTGTAAACTCAGATGTTTTCTTGGACTTAAAGGGCTGGCCCCCGCACTCACGTGTACTGGTTGAGAATCTAGACGAATGGATAACTCAGGTGCAAAGGTGCCCCCTGAAGAACAAGGGTCTCAACCCCACACTGGGATCCCCAGCCCAGATCACCAGAGCTGGAAAGAGGAGCCCACATAAGAGCTGGTTGTGAAAATCAGTGAAGATTCTTCCTACCAGGAAGAGACGAGAGTTGATTAGAGACCCAGGCACCATCTTAAGGGTCAGTGCACAAACTTTTGTTCTTGGTCATTCTCCCAGAGCTCTGGTGGTGGAAAGGTGACTAAGAACAAATTGGAGTCATTCCAAGAAAAACTGGGTTGCATGGCCCCATGGAGAGATCTGGAGGGCCAGCCCCCAAGGTCTCTGTGCACACTTCTGTGCTGAGTCGCTGTCCCACACACCCACAGATGCCATCTTCCCCGGGTGGAGCACTCCTGTCCTTACAGCACCAGCCTGGAGAGTGTACTACCCCAGTCTTCTAACTACCAGTGGCCCATGCCAAGCTCTCCACCTGCAGAGAAGTCTGCTGCAGTTAGGACACAGTGTGCTCTGCCTTGGGGAACAATGAGGAAGACAAGAGTCTTGGACAGACACTGAGTTATGTGGCTCCAAAGTAGGAGCCATTTTTCCCCTGCACAACAGCAGTGCCATACCCCAACAGGAGACCCACTAGCCCCATCCTCCTGATTCCCAGTGGCCCTACCCTGCCCAGCAGAAAAGTCTGCTGGCTGTACCCAGGCAGGACCTGTGGCATGCTTTTTCTTGAAGTTCTTGTCGGAGTCTTAGACAGGCACTGTTAAACAAAGGGAGAAATTGACAGTAATAGTTATAAGTAGAGGATGTTAACACCTCATTGACATCAATGGATAGATCTTCCAGACAGAAAATCAACAAAGATACTGCGGCCTTAATCAACGCACTACACAAGATGGATTTAACTGATATTTTCAGAGCATTTTCCCCCCAAACAGCAGAATATAAATTCTTGTGAAGTGCACATGGAATATTCTCCATAACAGACCACCTGTTAGGACACAAGTCTCAATAAATTTAAGAATACTGAAATAATATCAAGTATCTTCTCCAACCACAACAGAAATCATTCAAAGAAAAAAACTGAAAATACATACACATGGAAGCTAAACAACATGTTACTAAACAATGACTGGATTAACAATAAGATCAAAGAAGAAATAAAAAACTACCCTGAGATGAAAAAAAATGAAAACACAACAACATAAAATCTATAGGACATGGTGAAAGCAGTCCTAAGAGGGAAATTCATAGCAATACAGGCCTGCCTCAAAAAACAGGAAAAACCTAAAATAAACAATAAAATCTTACACCTAATTTTTTTAAAAATGCAACAAACAAGCCCTGGATGGCGTAGCTCAGTGGATTGAGCGCAGGCTGCGAACCAAAGCATTGCAGGTTCGATTCCCAGTCAGGACACATGCCTGGGTTGCAGGCCACCGCACCCAGCAACCACACATTGATGTTTCTCTCTCTCTCTTTCTCCTTCCCTTCCCTCTCTAAAAATAAATAAATAAAATATTTAAAAATGTAACAAACAAAGCCCAAAGTGAATAGGAGAAAAATAATAAAGATCAAAGCAGAAATGAAATAGAGTAAAAAAATACAAAAGATCAATGAAACCAAGACCTGGTTCTTTGAAAAAATACAAAGGTTGATAAATCTTTAACCAGACTCATCAACAAAAAAGGATAACCCAAATAAACAAAATCAGAAATGAAAGAGAAGTAACAATTGACACCACAGAAATACAAATGATTATAAGAACATCTTACAAACAACTATATGGCAATAAACTGGACAATTTGAAAGAAACAGATAAATTCCTAGAAATACAAAGTCTTCCAAAACTGAATCAAGAAGAAACAGAAAATCTAAACAGACCAATTGTAATTAATGAAAATGAAGCAGTAATCAAAAAACTCCTACCAAAATAAAGTCTTGGGCTGAATGGCTTTACAGTTTAATTTCACCAAATATTCAAAGAAGAACTAACATGTATCCTTCTTAAATTACTTCAAAAAATTCAAGAAAGGGGAAGACTTCCAAGCTCATTTTACGAGGCCAGCACTTTCCTGACTACAAAACCAGATAAAAACACTACAAAGACAGAAAATATCCCTGAAAGCCAATATCCCTGAAGAACATAGATGCAAAAATCCTCAACAATATATGAGAGCAACAAATCTAGCAATACATTAAAAAGATCATACACCATGATCAAGTGGGATTTATTCCTGGGATGCAAAACGGGTACAATACCTGCAAATTAATCAACATGCTAACAGCACATAAACAAAATGAATGATAAAAATCATATGATCATATCAATAAACTCAGAAACAGAATTTGACAAAACACAGCACGTTTTTATGATAAAAAAGACTCAGCAAAGTGGGACTAAAGGGAACATACCTAAACATAATAAAGGCCATATATGACAAACCCACAGCCAACCTCATAAATAGGCAGAAACTAAAAGTGTTTCCTATAAGATCAGGAACAACACAGGGATATCTGCTTTTACCTCTCTTATTCAAAATAGTACTAGAAGTCCTACCCGGCAATCAGACAAGAAGAAAGAGAAGGCATCTAAACTGGAAATGAGGAATTAAAATTGTCAATATCTGCACATGGCATGAAACTGTATACAGAGAACCCTAAAGATTCCACAATAAAACTACTAGAACTGATAAATGAATTCAGTAAAGTAGCATGATACAAAATTAATATTCAGAAATTGGTAGCATTTCTATACACCAATAAACTATCCTAAAGGGAAACAAAGAAAATTATCCCCTTTACATTGCACTAAAAAAAAAGGAAAGAAAATACCAAGATATAAACATAACAAACATAATAAACATAACAAGTACAGGTAAAAGACCTATACTTGGAAAATTATAAAATACTGAAGAAATTTAAAACAATACAAATAAATGGAAGCATGTATCATGCTCATGTAGAATCAACTTCATTAAAATACCCATACTACCAAAATCAATCTATAGATTCAATGCACTTCGTATCAAAATACCAACAGTGCATTTCACAGAATTAGAAAAAATAATCCAAGAATTTATATAAAACTACAGAAGACCTTGGATAGCCTCAGCAATGTTGAGAAAGAAGACCAAAGTTGGAGTTATGCTACATGATTTCAAACTGTACTACAAGGCTATTGTAATCAAAATAGCATAATACTGGCATAAAAACAGACATACAGATAAACGGAATAGAATAGAGAGCCAAGAAATAAACCCACACCTATGTGGTCAATTAATATTTGACAAAGGAGGCAAGAACATACAATGGTGTAAAGACAGTCTAGTCAATAAGTGGTGTTAAGAAAATTGGAATGATACATGCAAAAAATAAATCTAGAGAGCTTCTGGCCAAGATGGAGGTGTAGGTAGATACACCTTGCCTCCTCGCACAACCAAAAGGATAACAATCAATTTAAAAACAACAACAACAACAAAAACAACCAGAATTGACAGAAAATTGAACTGTATGTAAGTCTAACAACCAAGGAGTTAAAGAAGAAACATTCATCCAGACCAGTAGGAGGGGTGGAGAGGGGCAGCCGGGGCTGAGAGAACATGTGGCAAGGCGGAGGCTGGCAGATGGGGAGGTCCTCCATTTACATGGGAATAAAACCTGGGAGGAACAACTGGGGAGCGAGATCAAGCAACCCAGGGCTCCAGCGCTAGGAAAACTAAAGCCTCATAACTGCTGGCTGTAAAAACCTGTGGGGGTTGCGGTGGTAGACAAGCCCACTCACCTGGAAATCAGTACCAGCAAAGCACCTGGAAGGGTGTCATTTGCTTGTGGGAAGAAAAGGAAGTGACTCAAAGTGGAGCAAGAGCCAAGCAAGTGGCACTGTTCACTCTCTGACCCCTCTTCATAACCTCTGGCTGTAAAAATCTGTGGTGGTTGTGGCAGTTCTTCAAACTGCGGGTCTCTCAGGAGAGTCCCTTTGAGGGACTCACTGGGTCCTAGAACCTCCACAAGCCCAACCACTCAGGGTATCAGCACCAGGGCAGCAACTGGAAGGGTGCCAGTCACTAGCAGGAAGTGGGGGAAGTGACTGAAATCAGGGCAAGAGTAGAGCAAAAAGCATCATTCCTTCTCTGACCCCTCCCTCACATACAGCACTATACAACACGACAAAACAGGTTGGCCCCACCTAGCAATTAACTAAGGCTCCACCCTTTACAATGAATTATAAGACAAAGAACTATGGCTGAATGAAAGAACAGATTAAAACTCCAGAAAAAGAACTGAGCAAAACAGAGATAGCCAACCTATCAGATGCAGATTTCAAAACACTGGTAATCAGGATACTCACAGAAATGATTGGTTATGGCCACCAAATAAAGGAAGAAGTGAAGGCCATACAAAGTGAAATAAAGAAAAATATACAGAGAACCAACAGTGAAAGGAAGGAAACCAGGACTCAAATAAATGATTTGGAACAAAAGGAAGAAATAAACATTCAACTGGAACAGAATGAAGAAACAAGAATTCAAAAAAAAAATGAGGAGAGGCTGAGGAACCTCTGGGACAACTTTAAATACTCTGACATCTGAAATACAGGGGTGCCAGAAGGAGAAGAGGAGGAGCAAGAAACTGAAAACTTATTTGAAAACATAATGAAGGAGAACTTCCCCAATCTGCCAAAGGAAATAGACCTCCAGGAAGTCCAGGAAGCTCACAGAGTCCCAAAGAAGTTGGACCCAAGGAAGCACACAGCAAGGCACATCAGAATTACATTACCCAAGATTAAAGATAAGGAGAGAATCTGAAAAGTAGCAAGAGAAAAGGAGACAGTTACCTACAAAGGAGTACCCATAAGACTATCAGCTGATTTTTCAGAAGAAACCTTGCAGGCAAGAAGGGGCTTGCATGAAATATTCAACATCATGAAAAGCAAGGACCTACATCCTTATTATATGAAATGTTAAAGGGACTTATCTAAGAAAAAGAAGATCAAAACTATGAATAAAATGACAACAAACTCAAAACTATCAACACCTAAAAAAAAACTGACTACACAATCTACTAGAACATGAACAGATCATAGAAATGGAGATCACATGGAGGGTTATTAGCAGGAGTGGGAAGGGGGACAATGGAGGAACAGGTACCAGGAATAAGAAAATAATTGCTAGTTATAAAATAGACAGGAGGAGGTTAAGAACAGTACAGGAAATGGAGAAGCCAAAGAACTATTATGTATGACCCATGGACATGAACTAAGGGGGTGAATGCTAGAGGGAATGGGGGTAACAGGAAGAGGGGGAAAAAGGGATAACTGTAATAGCATAATCAATAAAATATACTAAATTAAACAAATAAAACTAAACCATCTTCTTGTATTATATACAAGAATAAACTCAAATTGAATTAAAGACTTCTAAGATATGAAACTATAAAACTCCCAGGGAAAAAATAGGTAGTAAAATTTCTGACATTTTTTGTAGCAATTTTTTTTAATATAATCTCCTTGGGGAAGTGGAACAAAAGAAAAAACAAATGGGACTACATCAAACTAAGTTTTTGGAAAGCAAAGGAAACCATCAACAAAGCAAAAAAACAACCTACTGAAGCAAAAAGACAACCTATTAAATGGGAGAAGATATTTGCCAACAATACACCTCATTAACAGGTTAATATCCAAAATTTGTAAAAAACTCATAAAACTTAATACTAGGGGGAAAAAACATTTAAAAAGTGGACAGAAGACCCAAAGAGATACTTTTCCAAGGAAGACATACAGATGGCCAACAGACATGTGAAAAGTTGCTCAACATCACTAATCACTGGAGAAATGCCAACCAAGACCACAATGGGATACATCACACCTGTCAGAATGGGTATCATCAGTAAATTAACAGACAAGTGTTGGCAAGAATGTGGAGAAACGGGAATCCTCCTGCACTCTTGGTGAGAACGCAGATTCGTGCACCCACTATGGATAACTTTTTGGAGGTTCCTCAAAAAATTAAAATGGCACTACGACCCAGCGATTTCACTTCTGGTAATACATATATCCAAAGAAACTTGAAATGCCAAATCGAAAGAATATGTGCACTCCCATGTTATTGCAGCATTATTTAGACTAGCCAAGAAATGGAAGCAACCCAAGTGTTCATCAAGTGGATTAAAATGCTATGACACATATACACAATGGAATGCTATTTGGCCATAAAAGAAAATGAAATCTTACCTTTTGCAAAAGCATGGATGGACCTAAGAGGGTATTATGCTAAATGATATAAGTCCATCAGAGAAAGACAAATACCATATGATTTCACTTACACGTGAAATCTGAAGGGCAAAATAAATGAACAAACAAAATAGAAACAGACTCATAGATACAGAGAACAAATTTACAGTTGACAGGGGTGAGGGGTGGGGGGCTGGATGAGAAAGTTGAAGGGGTTAAGAAGCACAAATTGGTAGTTAGAGAGTAGTCACAGGGATGTAGATTACAGCATAGGGAATATAGTCAGTAAAATCGTGATAAAACTATGTCCGAGGCCAGAGAGGTTCTTGAAATGGAATTACTCTGCATAGTACGTGATTGTCTAACCACTATGCTGTATATCTGAAACTGATACAGAACAATATTGAATATAAACTGTAATTGAAAAAAAAACAAACACATTCTGCGTTCTTCATTAGGAAAAGGCAACCCTTTTTATGTATACATCTTGCCAATCAGCTAATTCAATACTTTATGGAGACAGTGACATGGGTTGTTTGAAGAGATCCAGTGCGTGCTTTTTAGCTGCACAGACTCTAATCTCTCATTTCACTAGTTAACAGCTGTCAAATGCCAGATAAAGAAAACCTGACCCGGCTCTTCACATTATCGAGAACCTGTAAACAAATGACATGCTATGTTACTAAGTCAACTGAGAGATTTGCCTGAGAGATCTCAAGTATTCAAAGATGTGTTTTCCAACTTAGAAATTCAATTTTTAAAATATGTATATTTCTAACCACAGCTTTTCTATGTCTCAGATGTGGAATGCAGACTTTGCCAACTTGGAAACCTAACAAAGCTTCCTGCAAAGAAAAAAAAACTATTATTTTTCTCCATGTCCTGATTGTTTTGACCCAGGCAAAAGTGGGTCACCCCTCAAGTTGAGCCTTAGAAAGTTGGCCAAATTAAAAACTTAAAACCTGAAAGAGTCCTAACAACCATTTGCCAAAATTCTACCATGCTCCATCACACAGAACCAAAAGGACTAAAATTTTATCTCCCTTTACTAATCCAGCTTTATGACATTTCTATTAACTTACAAGTTAATTTTAAGAAACAATGTAGCACTTTTGATGAAAACACTTTGTCTTCTGACTATCAATATCACTTACAAATCTCTTACAGTAAAATAAGTTCATCAAAATTGATAATACTAGATTGCTTTAGTAGCCTATTTCCAGACCAGATTCACTATCACACCCTGGAATTAAATGAAAATTCTGCATATATTCAATGTCTCCTGGGCAGAGGATCAATAGCTTTCAAAACAGTTTGTCAGTGACCCTCCAAAAATTAAAACACTATTCTTCCAGTTGGTCTGGACTTCTTCCTCAATGAAATCCCGCCATTGTTTTAAACCTGTATCACACCGTCTTCTAAGTCCTTCACAGATTTACTTTCATTTAAAAGTTATTTTTCTTTGTAAGAAGGGCTTTCATAAATTAAAGCATTCTACTCTTAAATTCTACTTTTATGGAATTAAAAAAAAGAACCAAATATCTCTATTGATTTTCTTTAAAACTTTTAAGGGAATTTTTGAAATATAAAAAGATCATCTGCAGCAGACATTAAGTTATAAGGCATAATAATGAAATAAGTCCCTGGGGAACACACCACCCAGCTTAAAGATCAGAACATTAGCAACACAGTTCCATCGACTTCTGCATTTGTTGCCTAGTTCATCCTACCACTGCCCACCACATAGGTACGGGGTCGCTTATGTGGGGCTGTATCTCCAAACAATGTAGTTCTGTTTTACAGTCATACCTGGGCACTTGTCATCTTCAGAACTTCTCAAACCCTGTAATCCTCGAATTTTGACAAGAAAAAGTATGTTTCAGCATGCAGCGCTTGCTCAGGACTTGACACACTTGCTAGAAGTTGTATGAGTCACAAAGATGCCCCCCAACAGAAAATGACTCACCAATCACTGCATTCAGTACACTTCGGTTTCGGCGCTCATCACAAGTTCCAGAAGAAATTAACGACAAGTACCAAGGTACCACTGTACTTGTTTCTGAGCTTTATAAAAGTGGTATTAGGCTAGTTTTAATCTTTTGTGCATTGCTTTTTATACTCAATGATTTGAAATTTTTACTCATATTGCATGTGAGTGTTCATTTATTCACTACTGATTTATTATTTCATTCTGTAACTATAGTATGATTTATGTATATATTTTTCTGTCAGTGAATATTTGGCTGGTTTTTAGGTTGTAATCTTTGGCTACTTACATTTAAAAAAACTATTATCCTATTCTTAGAAATTTTACATATGTATTTGCCGGTATTCATGTTTAAGAATTTCTGAAGGAATGAAATTCCTGGGATGTACACGTGCAAATGATCATCTTTATATCAAAGTGCCAACCTGTTGCTGGAATGGTCGTACCTGTTCACATTCCCATCAACAGTACAAGAGAGTCCCACTCATCCAAATGCTTACAATGTCTGATGTTATCAGACACTTCAACTTTGTCAATTTAATGGATATAAAATTGCACATCATTGCAATCTTAATTTGCATTCCCTTAATTAGGGCACTGTGATGGCTTTTGTGTCAACTTAGCTATAATATATAGTTATTTAATTCAACACTAATTTAAGTATCGCTGTGAAGGCATTTTGTAGATGTGGTTGGTACCTATAATCACTTTAAGAAGAGCACCTTAGATAACGTGGGTGGGCCCAATCTAATTTGCTTAAGAGGAGAAGCTGACATTTCCTGGAGAAGAAGCCTGCCTGACTCAAGGCTGTAGCATCAACACCTGCCTGAGTTTCTAGTCCTCTGGTATGCCTTACAGACTTTGGACCTGCAAGCCTCCACAATCAATTGGTTGGTTGGTCGGTCGGTCGGTCGGTCAGTCAGTCAGTCAATAAATCAATCGATATCTCTGTGTATAATATAAACACACATGAATAGTATATATACTCTGTTTCTCTGAAGGACTCTGATGTAGGTATGTTCTCAGGCTTAACTGCCATATATATATATACTGCCATTTGTATATTTTCCTTGCCCAATCACCCTATTTTCTGCCTAAGAGGTCAGACGGGAAAACCTGCTTCAGGAAGGAGAGTTTAGGATGTCGCCTTAGCCTAATTTGAATTAAGTACAGTAAATAGGAGGGCTTCAGACAGGGGCCTGTTTGCTAGATACCTTGAGTCCCTCTATTTCTTGCTAGATACCTTGGGTCCCACTATTTCTGAGTTGCCTCGCAAGGGTTTTTCTGTCTTCTGTGTTCTCCTCTCCCTCAACTACCTGTACATCACCCATTCTCTCTTCTGAAATCTAAGACCCTATTACCCCCCTTTCTCTTTGGTCCAAAAATGTCTTATATACCTAATGTTGCCTTCCTGTCATTGGAATGGTCATGTCTATGTGAATTCCCCATGTGCATGCATTAAAATTCTGATTTTCTCCTGTTAATCTGAGAGAGGAGTCAAGAGTTGGAAAATTTTAGTTTCAGGTAATAATTAATAAGCCTAGTAGTTAATGCATGTAAAAAGCTACCGTTTCAGGAACTGCAGAGGTGGCCCACCCTGGCTCCAGGAGCCCGCAGGCAACTGACTTTTGAGCTCCAGAAGAGAACGTAAGTCACAGGGGGCAAACACAAGGCCCACGGGCAAAATCTGGCCCTCCGCTTTGTTTTATCTGGCCCAGCACCTTGTTTCTACCTGGTGGCAGCGCCAAGCTCTCGCTTAACTGTTAAGGAGTAGTTACATTTACAGTCCTAAAATTACATTCAGCCCTCTGCAGGCAACCTCGAGGCTGATGTGGCCCCTGGTGAAAATGAGTTTGACACCCCTGCCATAAGTAATCAAGGTAGTGTCTGAGCTATTGTGTTCCTGGGAGAGACAGATAAAGAAAATTGCCCAGGACACAGAACACAGATAAAGAAAAGGACTGGTCAGAGGATGAAAGGATGTTAGGGAAATTGCCTGACTGCAGCTTTTATCTGATTAACCTCTTTCCTGAATTCCAAATCCCTCACTTACACTTTTTTCCCTGGAATTCCAGACCCCTTACCTACACCTTTGCCCCCTTATAAAAAAGGCTGGCTTGAAAGGAAAGGTAAGGTGGCCTGTCAGGGTAAAGACCTACCGTCTTCTCAGACCCCTGGCCATCTGAATAAAGCGCCCATAAGGATTCAGTGCCTGTCTCTGCTAATTGGGTCTGGTAGGTAACAGGCAGCACAAATGCCAGCTTTTCCAGTTTCAAGTCTAGTCCAGCTAGAATAACTTAGAAGGCAGAGAAAAAAGTATTAATATTTTTGGCCCCCACTATATGACTGCCCTTGGTTTTCCAGATAATCTTTAAGTTTGAGGAAGTCGTCTTCTAATCTTTAAGCTTTTATCATGAATAGTGTTCAATTTTATTACGAATAGGTGTTCAATTTTATTAAATGCTTTTTCTGCATCTATTGAGATGACTGAAGTCCCACCTTCATTCCAGTGGTCACCAAATTCTGATTTCCACTGCCAACTTCTCTCCTAGGCCCCAAACGCACATATGCTGTCACCTGCTTGGAACTGCATCTGGATGTTCCACACCAGACAATACTTACTGGGGGGGCCCAACAGAGGGCTTATCACATAACACTTTTCATGACATTAGCTGAGTAAACGTGGTGTCAATTTTAACTTGGCTAAATTTTTAACAGCTTTCGATGCAGCTGTTTTGCTGGAAAGTTCATTTGAACACCAACTTTTTGCCAGGGCAACGTTTTTACTTGGCCTCAAAAAAATTTAATAAACTTTCAGTTTTTTTATTAGCAGTATAACAATAATAATTTACTGAGTGCTTATTCATCCCGAGTACTTTATATACACGTTATCCCATTTAATCCTAACAACCCAATGAAATGGATTTTAAAGCTAAATTTTAATAACCAGATTTTAAAGAAGAGGATGTTGAGGCCTAGAAAAGCTAAGTGACTTGTGCAGTACGTGATGGCCCTGGGAGTCAAACCCAGATCAACAGGCTCCAGAGCAAACATAAGGCACTACTACATGATCCTGTACCATAGGTATCCTGCACCAAAACAAAAACAGAATCTATGAAATATTCCCATCACATTCCTAAAGCTTATGCATCACTGACCTCCTAAACTTAGGGGATCAGAGGGGGAAAAAGTGAGATAAAAACAGAAACAACATTTTTAATTTTTGACAGCTAGAAATCTGATTGCATCATTCCCTTGTTTAAATATTTCAATGAATCCTCATTTCCCCTAAAATGAAATCCAAACTCCCTAATGTGGCTTACAAACTCATAACCATCTGGTCCTGCTTCCTGTGCCAGCCCCTATATTGAACTATCCCTCTCAAACTCCATGCCTCGGCCACAATGAATGAGTTTTTGTCACACTTTTACTTGTATTTAGGACTAGGTATGTTGTGTTACCACTGCTACAAATATTCTTTCTTCTTTTTTTCCCTCCCTTCCCCTACCTACCTTCTCTCTCCCCCGGGACTCAGGTTAGATGAGTTTCTCCAAGAATCTCTCAAGTATAGATTAGATATGTTTCCCTTGTGCTTCAATAGCATTTTTTCACTTTCCCCACCACATTTAATAGCACCTATGACCCATATTTTAACTGCCTTTACACTTGTTACCTTCATTAGACTGCAGGCTTAGCAACAGCAAATGCCACACATCTGCCTAGTTCATGCCCAGGTCTCCCATGTCTAGCACAACACCTACTGAGAAGCAGACCTTCAATATTTGTTAAATGTATGGCCCAGACTGCCTTTACCAACTCCAATGCAGCATTATTTTTTTCTGAGATTATTTTATAATCTAAATATAAACCAGCATATGTTTAAAGTGCTTAAAAAATTGAAAATATACTTTTTTCCTTGGCTGGGTGGTTCCATAGGTTGGAGCATAGTCCTGTACACCAAACGGTCGTGGGTTTGATTCCCATTCAGTGCACATACCTAGGTTGTGGTTTCAATCCCAGATTGGAGCATGTACAGGAGGCAACTGATTGATGTCTGTCTGTCTGTCTGTCTGTCTCTCTCATGAATTAAAAAAAAAAAAGAAAAGAGCACTGGCTGATGTGGCTCAGTGGATTGAGTGCCGGCCTGCGAACCAAAGGGTCATGGGTTCAATTCCCAATCGGGGCACATGCCTAGGTTGCAGGTCAGGTCCTTGGTGGGGGCTGTGCAAGAGGCAACCACACATTGATGTTTCTTTCCTTCTTTTTCTCTCTCCCTTCCCCTCTCTAAAAATAAATAAAATCTTTTTAAAAATTGTTAAAAAAGAAAATATACTTTCTTTACACTAACCTAATATACAGTTCACTTTTTTAAAAGAAAATATTTGCATGCTTCTAATTAACATTACATATCTAGCAATAAGAGGTTCTCCTTGAGCACTTTTTGCCTGTAAAATGACCCCAGATAGAGCACTTCAGTCTTCAGGAGACAGATTTAAATAACTGTCCTTCCCAATAACCGTCTATAAATCACAATCTCACCTTCTCTGATGAACAAAATGCTTTTTTCTTTCTTTATCAAATATCACCTGGCTGTACTATGTTATTAATTTTCTATTCCTGTGCAACAAATTAGCACAGATTAAACTTCTTACAACAACATCCATTTATTATTTCTCAGTTCTGTAGGTCAAAGTCCAGGCGAGCTCAAGTGGTTCTCTGCTTAGGGTCTCTCAAGGCCAAAACCAAGGTGTTAGGCAGACTGCATCCTTATCTGGAGGCTGTTAGGAAAACTACATTGCCACTCATTAAAGTATTATGTATAATTCCGTTTGGCTGTGGGACTGAGGTCCCTGTTTTCTTGCTGCTTGAGAGCTGAGGACCACTCTCAGCTCATAGAGGCTGCCCTAAAGCCTTTGTACGTGGCCCACTTTATTTTCAAACCAAGCTAAAGTGCATCAAAGCCTTCTTGTGCTTCAAACCAGTGGATTTCTCCTTCTGCTGCCAGCCTGAGAAAACTCTCTACTTTTAAAGGGCCAGTAAGGTTTGACTGAGCTTACAGAATCTCCCTTTTGATATCTCTAAGTCAATTGATTAGTAACCTTAATTACATCTGCAAAAAAATCTCTTTTTGTCATGTAACATAACAATTACATACATGAGTCCTTGTCACATTCACAAAGATTCAAAATCTTGGGGGCATTTTTAAAATTCTGTCTACCATAACTATCACTAATAACAGACTTCATCCACTGCACAGTTACACACACTTTACACAAAATATCCTATTTCCTGTCTCAGCTTTCAGAGTTCAAGCAAAGCTAGAAGGACATCTGCACAGAAGGAGAGCCCAGCACAGCGCATCAGGACTCAGGCAATGTGAGAAGGCCTCTGGCAGGGGCGGGCTCAGGACAGGAGGATGGAGCCACCGATGTTGCACCAGGTGGACACCTGCGTGGGGGAGGGGCAGCCATCTGCAGGGGTGATGGAGGACTTATTACGTAAAAGTGGGTTGTTCAAATAAGTGAATATACTAAGGATAACAAATAGTAGGTTATTCTCTGTCATACAACAAATTAACAAATATGGAATGGGAGAAAACTAGAATGAACTCCATGGTGTTAAGACTGTAGTTTGATGTGGCAATGCAAATGCATTGCTTTTCATAGGTAAGAAGATAAATAAATGTGTGTACTCGTATATATGTATATATTCTCTAGTATAGGGGACCTGAGAGCAGCGACATCTCAATGGCCATGAGCACATCTAGCTCCCCAGACTTTGGCTGCCACAACAAAATACCACAGACTGTGTGGCTTAAGCAATGCAAACTGGTTTTCTCAGAGTTCTGTGAGCTAGAATTCCAAGACGAAAGTTCTTGGTTGACTTGGTTTCTGGTGAGGTCTCTCTTCCCCGCTTGCAGGCAGCCACCTCCTCACTGTGTCCTCACATGGCCTTTCCTCAGGGCTTGTGCATGTGGAGGTGAGGGGGAGATAAGACACAGAGCAGACAGTTCATTCTGTGGTATCTTTTCTTGTAAGGACACTAATTCTATCTGATCAGGCTTTACCTCTTATAACCTTATTGATTACTTCCATAGAGTCTCCATTTCCAAATACAGCTACAGTGGGAGTTAGGGCTTTAATGTATGAATTTGGGGAAACACAAACATTTAGTCCATAACAGGTACCTTCATGAAATAGCTGATTCTAAGGCTGAAGACAGAAAGTACAAAATAAGCTACAACATCTTGTTGTGTGAAACAAGTTTAAGAAGATGATCTAGGAGCCTTGAAGAAGCCTCACTGCCCAAATATGAACTATTTGGACATCAAAATACTCCCAGTAGGGAGTACAGCCCACAGAACAACATGGGAAACTATGAGCCTACTTTTTATATAAATTAATAAATGAATAAATTGAACACTGAGGCAAACAGAATATTTACAGTCTTAATTAAAGTATCTCCCCTCAAAAGCCTTATTATTTAAAAAGGAGAAAACCTCCCTGGAAAAGCTTCAGTGGGTATCACTTAATTAAGTAATTAATTTGAGAGTGGGGAAGGAAGGGGGTGGGAGGAAAGAGAGAGAGAGAGAGGTGTGAGAGAGAAGTATCGACTGATTTCCTCCCGTACACGCCCTACCAACCAGGAATCGAACCTACAACTTAGGTATGTGCCCTGACCAGCAATGGAACCTGCAACCTTCTGGTGCACGGGGCAACACTCCGACTGAGCCATACCAGCCAGGGCTTGCCAGGTGCTACTTTAATAAAAGTCAATCAAAGTTAATTTTATCAACAATGACACAAATCTAAAACATGCACCCCCCCTATGGTATTCCTGCCAAGGATACACAACTTGAATCTAATCATGAAGAAACTTCAGACAAACCCAAACTGAAGGACAGTCTACAAAATGGCCTGTAATCTTCAAAGGGTCAAGGTCATAAAAGTGAAGGAAAGACTGAGTTGTTCCAGACTCAAGACAACTGAAGAGACATGACAACAGAGCAGAATACTCGATTCTGAAGCCACTCCTTCCACTAAAAAAGGTATCAATGGGACAACCAGCAAAACTTAACCACAACCTGAGGATCAGACTGAACACTTTGACTTCATGGTAGTCATGTAGGTTGTGTTGGAGAATGTCCAAATTTGTAGGCATCGCACACACTCAGGGTGGTAGGCCATCAGGTCAGTGCCACTCTCACCTGGCTCAGGAAAAAAAGTTATTTGTACTGTACAGTCCCGCACCACAATATAGTGTTTGAGTCGGCAATGGGCTGCACCCTACCATGGGGGTCCCGTAAGGTTATAAAGGACCAGAAAAAAACTCCCATCACGTAACGATGCTGTAGCCCTTCTAACAGCACAGCGCTACCTACGCACAACTCCTATGTTTGTGATGCTGGTGCAAACAATGCACTGCGACACCAGTGTTGTGTGTACAGCACACAGCACATAGCATTTGATAACAAACAACACCTGTAACTGGTTTTTGTGGTTACCGGACTACACTTTTTATCATTATTTCAGAGTACCTATTCTACCTATAAAGTTTGCAGTAAATGGTACACTGTGTTGCACCTGCAGGCAGCCTCATGCATCACACATTTGCTATGCTCTGAATTGTACCACTTTTCTCTTGTGCTTGATTTAATCTGTACAGTGACACACTGTACATGTTTGTTAGCCTAGGAGTGGTAGGCTGTACCGTACGGGCTAGGCATGTAGTAGGCTCTATCATCTAGGTTGTGGTATGTGCACTCTGTGATGCTTGCAAAATGATGAAACTGCCTTATGACACGTTTCTCAAAGTGGCTGTACTGTACTTAGAGTTTTCTGTAGGCTTAGATTATTTCAAAATTTGAAACTTCAGATTCACATCTAGATCAGGTGGCTAAAAACCTACCAGTGATAAAATCTGAGAACTGGAGACTAATCTGGAATGAAAAGCAAGCACTTAAACTGCAGGTAATAAAAGATCCAAGTCCAGGAAGTAAAGGCAAGCTGGGAACTAAGAGCAATAATCACTGTGAGCAAAGGTAGAAAAAACTGAGTGGCTGGGGCGAAGGGGGTGGGGGGCGCTGGGTGGAGAGGAGGTAGCAGGGAAGAGAGAGACAAAACTATGCATACAAATCAGGCTAAAACAAATTCAATGAATTCTAATGCTATTGGGCATTCAGGTGTTAACAATGTTTAACAGAAAGGCTTCAAAACACACAAAGAAATGTACAAGCATAGGGAAGAGGAAATAAGTTCACAAATCTAAAGATAATGATGGTAAACAAGCACAAAATTAAACACCAAATGCCTGGAAAAACAAGTTTAGGTACTCAATGAGTCAGGGGCTCACAAATCTAACAAACAAATGTTTTTTCTTAGCAACAAATATTTTATTGTGAAGAACACTGAACAGAAAAGAATAATAGTCTTGACATGTTGCAACAAGAAACATTCTTGCATCAATCTTTGACTTTAATAAATGTTAAGAAGGAAACAGTAAATATAAATTCCTTGTAAAGCTCCTAGGAAAAACTTTTTTTAAAAACTTCCTTCATTTTGCTCAGACTTCATTTTTTTAAAGATTTTATTTATTTATTTTTAGAGAAGGTAAGGGAGGAAGAAGAGAGAGACACATCAACGTGCGGTTGCCTCTCGAGCGCCCCTACTGGGGACCTGGCCTGCAACCAGGCATGTGGCCCCGACTGGGAATCAAACTGGCGACCTTTGGTTTGCAGTCCGGTGCTCAATCCACGGAGCCACACCAGCTTGACAGGTAAAACTTTTGGTGTCATCTTTTGTTTCAGGCACAGTGTGCTGGGGGACCAGAGAACAAGGAACTTGTACATCAAACATGGAGCGACACAGCTGGCTTTTAAGAAAGAGTATTAAGGAGGTGAATTTATATTCTTGCCCAGTGGAAGATCATCCCACCTATACCTAAAACTCCCACAGCAGTTTTTGATAAAATTCTTCTCAAGAATGCAGCTTCAGATCTGCTTCAGTGGCCGAACACAGCTGAAGTCCCAACAACATGATGAAAATCACATTGGTCTGGAATGTGCTTCTCAACCTGGTCTACAATCCCCAGTGAGATCAGGGATAATTACAAGAGTTCCACAATCCCTTAAAATTACAAGCAAAATTTTACATGCCTATGAATATTAGCTTTTTTTTAGGGAGGGTTTACAGCTTTCAACTAACTCATAAGCCATACACAATTGACTGAATAATTTTTAAGTGAACTGAGTAACTTCACTGTCAAAAAAGAACAGAGTCTCACAATGCAAAATTTGTTCATTTTACCAACCAATCCTGAGAGCTTGCTGCATGTCAGAGAAAATTAATAGAAGTATAACATTTCAGAACGCAAAGGTGAAATGAAATTCCTCTTCTGTTTTAAATTTCCCCTGGAACAATGTGTCAGGTTCCAGGTTTCACATTGGTGATACAAAGTTAATTATACGATCACTGCCTTTTGAAACACAACACAGCGTGTGCACAGGTGAACTGCAGCGTAGGGTAAGGTACAAGCTCTGGAATCCGATGTTATTTCTTCTCTGTTCTACCACTAATCAGCTGAATTACCTTGAACAAATATCTTGACATTTATTTTGCTTCTCTGTTTCTCTATCAATAAAATGGAAATAAAAAATTGTGATCCCACAGCCTTGAAATGAAGATTAAATATAATACAATATAAACAGAATACAATATACAGTGCCTGGCAACAATAGGAAGCTGATAAATAAGGATCATTTTGATTACAGCTATCCAGAAGAAAGAAATTTGTTCTGGCTGAAGGATTACTGGGAGATCTCAACTAGACAAGCATGCTCAATTTTGGGTGCCACATTTTAAGAGATGCAATGATAAAGTGATAGTGGTATGTGTTCAGAGAAAACACAGGGTGGAGCAAAAGTAGGTATACAGTTTTCATATGGAAAATAATACAATAATGAATATAATGATAATGGGCTGGACAAAAAGTTCATGTTTTTTTTTTCCATAAAAATAAGAGGTATATTTTTCATTTTTACCAATAACTTTATTTATCTGGATATTTTGACTATGTCGGCTATCTCCCACCTGGTATAATGTTGACTGTTCTCAATTAATGTCTTAATTTGATCGCTATCAACTTCAACTGGTGTACCCAACTGGGGAGCATTGTCCAATGAGAAAACTCCAGCGTGAAACTTTGGGAACCACTTTTGACAAGTTCAATCAGTCACAGCACCTTCTCCATACGCTGCACAAATCTTTATTTCTATCTGTTGCGTTTTTACCTTTCTTAAAATAATAAAGCATAATACACCAAAGGTGTTGCATATTTTATTCCATCTTCAATATTAAAAGAGCTACACAAAAATTCACGAATTTCGGTAAGTTTAATTCACACTGGTGTGACAGCTGTCATACAATACAACCTAACAAAATTTTTTCAAATGAAGTAAAGACAACTAAGCGCTATTAGAGCCATCTTACGGGGGAGGGGGGGTACGAATGAACATTTTGGCCACACCAATAAGATGGTTAGGAAACTCATGTCCTGAAAACTAGTGGTTTGAAGGAACTGAAGTTATAAATCAAAAAAAACTACCATAAATTCTCTATGTTACTGGAGGGGAGAAACTGAATCAAGAAATCAAAATTTCAGAGAAACAGATGTTACATATTCAATATAAATATGAACTTTATAACAAAGAAAGCTGAAGATGGAATAAAATACCTTACAAAGCAATGATCTCTTTGAAACTAAAGGTGTTAAAATGTGCTAGAATTCATGTGCTGAGGACTCTGTAAATTGAATTCATGTATTAAGCAAAATGCTTAGATGAAATGTCTTTTACCAACGTTCCCAATACTGATACTTGTTTTTTAATTAAAAGTCTATATTAGTTAGGATACCTACTGGTTAGCAACATAAAACCGAACTTGAAATTAATAAAATGATAAAGGAAATTTAGTGGCTTTCATAACTAAGAAATCCAAAGGAAGACAAGCTTCAGATATAGCTGATCAAGGATCCACCTCAGCTTCCCTACTTTTCCTACCCCCTCCCAGGTCAGTTATCCTTTGGATGTCTAGTCTGTCCTCAGACTGTCAGCTGCAATCAGGGTGATATGTCTCTCACTCATATGCAGTGGGAAGAGAATCACTTACCCTAATGGCCAAACAAAAGTCCTAGGCTTCTCTGTTATACCAGGCTGAAACCATCAGTATGGCCAAAGGACCATTTACTCACTGGCTCAGTTCCAGGCTACTGCCCATCTTTTAATGAATTCCAATGACAGAAGGGAAAAATCTTGTTTGTTCATTTATGTCACCCCTACAGATGGGGAGAGGGATAAACCCACACAAATCATTTAGTTGCTAAATAATGAGGGAGGAGGAGGTCCTCAAAGGAAAATCTGGGTGCTGTTAGGAAAATCAAGAGGGCAAACAGAGACTGAGTAGGCAACAGTACCAGTCCTAGCAAAGAACAGATGGCACACTCAAAACAAGGTGATTGGAGAAAATTTTTTACAGAGACTATCTACAAAGGTTTGGTGGGAGGAAATCCCATTATTAGCACAGTATTCTACAACCACCAGGCCTAAGGAGGAAAGGGGAATGAATGATTACAGCAAGATGAAGAGCTTAGCTGTGTGGAAAGCACCACTGGAAAGAAACCTTGCAAGCCCCTGAAAAGGAAACAGCCAAGTCACAGTAACCTGGTAGAGAGGGAGCTGAGTGAGCAAGTGCTCCTCTCTCTCCCCTCCGCCCTTTGATCTCCCACTAGTGGATCTGGCCAAGTGCAACCAGAAACCAGAGGATGAGAAAGCCTTGTCAGTGCAATCCCCAGTACAGGTTAGTCTCCCAGGACACAGAACTGGTAAGAAGGGTAGAGACAGATGTGGAGGAACAAATGTAAGATATCCAGCACAGGAACCGAGGATGATTCACTGCAGATAATCATGAAGCAAGAAGGACAGACGAGTGTTCAATCTTCCCACTTCCCTCGTAGTACCCCTCTCAGTCCTCTTAGAATAAGGCAATTGCCTCTTTAAGCAAACAAATACAAACAAGCCAAAGTCCCTAGTAAGAAATTTTACAATCCTAAATGTAGATAATTTTGTTTTATTTACATTTCCTCATTTGCTTGCTTCAGCTCTGCTGAGTATAGTTAAGCAATACAGCTTTTGTCCACAGATAAGAAATAAGCTCTGGAGGCCCATAAGGGTCACTAGCTACAAGACAGGGAAGATAAAAAGAGACAAACTCAGGAGGTTAGTGATAGGGACCCCTTTTGTTGAATAGTGCTCCATCAGAGCTGATCTCATTTAATGCTTCCCTGATCTGTATCTTGTTTATTTAGAAAGCAATTCCCTTAAATGCAGCTCCTTCTTGAGCCTCTAACAAAAGATACAAGTGTACCCATCAATGATTTCAAGCTGGGAGAGTCTCTGCTCTGGAAAAAGTTGATTAGATATTATTGCACTATTTAATCTTACACTTCAGAAGCATCAGAACCTAAAGATGTTAAAATGCTAGCTGCCAAAACTAAATGCCACCTACCATATTCTTTCTATAGGAAAACATGTTGCAAGTCCAAAATTAATTTGTAAGCATTAGGAAATGGTCTATAAATCACGTGAGACTTCTTTGGTCTGCCTATTAACACACCTAGCGTTGAGATGCTAGCCACAACGTGCTCCTCTTCTGGAATGCTTTCAGAGCAGAGAACATGCACAGCTGCAACACTTTAAGAATTTCTGCCAAGACTAAAAACTTGGAGCCAGTGGAGTCGCAGAAATCGAGAAGGATATTCTTCCAACAGCTTTCAGTGCCCTTACTACCTTGGAAATAGGGTATTAAAACACATGGAAAAGAAGTAAAACCCAGAGTCAGTTCTGATTAACTACATTAGAAAAGAAAGTATAATACATAATTTTTAAGTAGTATAAACTACACTAAGAAAAGTAACTTCTGGAAGTAAGCAAAATGGCATTCTCGATGGAAAAAAAAAAGAGAATAATTTCCAAGTCTGAAAACATCCCAGTACTGGCAGGAAAGTGGTAACAGCCCTCCTTTAAAAAGAGGCAACAATACTGAACACATTGTTAGACAAAACAAATAATGTATATTTTTCTTTTCTTTTTTAAAAAAGATTTTATTTATTTGTTTTCAGAGAGAGGGGAAGGGAATGAGAATAGAGGGAGAGAAACATCATGTGTGGGTTGCCTCTCATCTGCCCCCAACTGGGGACCTGGCCCGAAACCCAGGCATGTGCCCTACACTGGGAATGGAACCGGTGAACCCTTAGTTCACAAGCTGACACTCAATCCACTGAGCCACACCAGCCAGGGTCAAAAAATGTACATTTTTCAATCCCACAGTTAAAGAACACAAAGCATGTAAGAAAATTCTATTGTTTTTTGAAATATAAAGAAAAATTGGACTAGGCAGCTTTCAAAAAGAAATCAACCAGGTTCCTACGTTTGGTGGTTTGTTATTCTAAAAGCCACCTGGTTAATAAGACTATGCTTTCAAATATGCCTCTGTGAATTGATCATCAAGCTTCTCATTAACTACCACAATAGACTACCTTGAAATGAAAGTTTAATAATGCACAAAGTGAGACAATAGAATGTTTCTTCTATTACTGGATCTTGGCTATTAGCCCTAAGCACTTCACACTTTTTTCTAATGATACAATAAAATCTCTTTGAGATTTTACCATAAACACAACAAAATAAAACAGATATACATAATCCAACATGTAAGAAAAAACTGAGTGAACTCAAGTGATACAGGAAATATACACCACTGTTCTCTCCATTTTGAAACCCCAGTAACAATGCTATTGAAACACAGAAAGATTAACCATAAAAATAAATAATTTATAGAAATGCAATAAAAAACACACATCAGGGCATTACCTTAACTAACCATAATTCTAAATTCAGAGTTGCAAAAGATTATTCTCATACATACACAATAGCTATTCTGAATAAGAACCATGTTCACAACATTGTTAGTATTCACTATAATTATAATAATTATAAATATTATTTACAATAAACTAATCACTATAATTACATTCCAAAAACACTTAACATTCAAGACATCACTATAAATATCCAAATCATAGTGGTATGAAGAACTTGGGGATCTAGGTATCTTATAAAACTACAGTAGAATCCAATGCAGGGACTAAGAAATGAGAGTAAAATATAGGCAGGGGCCAAGTCACAAACTGCCTACAATCTTAGATTTCTATCCTGTCATGTCCATGCTTTCCAGCTTGAGTTCTAAGTGCTTCATGGTAACAGAGGAGTATAAAAAACTATCGGTTAAATATAATGTATCTTCCACAAGTGTAAAATGCGGAGGGAAGTTTAACAAGTCTAAGTTACTGTTTTTATTAAGTCCAGTTGTACTAGAACATAAAATTATGATTTTTTTCCAACAGAATATGAATCTTCAAAGAAATTTAATTCTTACAGAAAGCTGACTCAGATTCACTATTCCTTACAATTTGAGGAAAAGAGACAAACTGATGAACAATTTAAGGAAAGTTTGAGAAGCAGTGCCAGGAATTCGGAGTCAAAGGATTTTTTTGTTTGTTTTTTTTAAAGTTGGAGAGTGACATCAGATTTTGAGCTTTGAGAAGCCTCCTAGGGTCAGAGAGCAGGACGGGTTAAAATCTAAGGGACAGGACCATAGTCTGGTATTGAGGGTAGATAACAAAAACAGAAAAATTGGGGTACATCCTGTTTAAGAGATGAAAAGGACATGGGCTACAAATCACAGAGGGCTCGGAGGGTTCAGAAGCAGGGGGATGGCCAGGCGTTAACCGACATCAAATGGACTGCACAGCCACTGTCAAGGAGACAGCTTCTGAAAACTTATTAGTAGAAAGGTGTTTGTTTTTTTTAGAGCTAGTATTTCTAAGGCATTGATATATGTATCGTTAAAAGCTCCCACTTAGAATAACACTTCCAGTGTGCCGTGTACAGCATAGTACAAAGTTGTGAGAGGCAACTGTAAATCTGTCATACAAAAAATTAAACAATATCTGAGTAAGACTGATAAAAAACTATGTTTAATAAGATAATACCTGTATTTTCGACGTAGTAAAAAAAAATTATTGGGCTCCTGCAAATCGGTTACCATTGTAGCTTTCTGAAGACATAACCGTAAAGCATGCAAACTAGAGTTAGGAATGGCTTTGATCCTTAAAGGGATATTCTAGAATAAATGAATGAATACACACAGATTCTTCTAGAGAAGATCAAGAATTTTAGTATTTAAAATATCTGATTGCTTACAGCTAAACAAAAAGTAGTAACTTTTTAAAAACCATCTCAGTACTTTCATAAGAAGGAAATAAGGCTAAAAGGCACAAAATAAAGTTAAACCTTCATTATAAGTTGTCAGTGAAATGCAGCCTAAGAAAGAGACATTAGAATTGTTCAGAAAAAAGATAAAATACCAAAATCCTTGCTGAATATATTCACACAAATATTACAACTTGAGAACAAGTGGATGAAATAAATAATAACTTGATTGGACGAGTAAAAATAGCAATTCGCAATTGGAAGAATCTAAAGAAATGACTTTCTTTTAGAAACTAGAATTCTTCAGCACGTTCTCCTTATTTACGCAACACAGATCACTGACAGTTATGAATGTAATCAGAAAACTAGCAAAGGTACAAGTTCAAAAGATGATCAAAACTCAATACTTCTCAAACAAATGTTATTTGTAATCAAACACTGATCTGTTTAGATTTGAAACTACGAATCAGAAATATCAAAAACATTTTATTATCAATATAAAAATCATAGAAAAAAATTCTAGGACAAATCTGGACAAGTCTCTAGGTCCTAACAACTTTTTGGGGGGGGGAGTGGCTTTTAGAAAAAGAAGCTTCAACTCTCAAAAAACATGGCATGAGACTTTAACTTAACATAAAAATTTAAGATGCTTGGCAGTAAAAGAGTCACCTAAATATACAGGTCTTATACCAATTTTATTCCATAGTTTATGCTTGCTACCTTAGAGAACATCCTTAAGATTTAGGCTAACCATGAGTTCATAGCAGAGAACAAATATCTCAAAAATACAAATCAGTGTACTAATTCTCGTAAAACCTCCTGCCATCACAGACAACCAGGTAATTAAAATTGTTCCTTTTATTAGATGCTTGATCTATTTTTCATGTCTCTTGAGAAGGGCAGTAAGAAAAAACAAAGCAAGACTACATAGAACTGTCTAAAATTTGGGATCTAAGTATTTTCAGAATGCAAGAAAGTGTGACAAAAATATATGCCATTCTGCAAAGGAAATCAACACACATCTCCATCTCTCTTCTCCCAGATTAATCTACACACACAGCTGCTATTTCTTCAATTTGCTTTTTAAAAAATGCCATCTGCCTCTAACCAAGCCTCCCTGTTTCTGAGCTCCCTTGCTCTCCTCTATTTGCATGGCGCGGGAAAGGTGCTTCTGTGAAACTGCTCCATTACAGGTGTCCTTATGAGCAGCATCCCAGACATTACCGACCTGACGGGACGTGGAAGGCTACCACAGACTTTTTTAGCATTGATTTTTGGAACAAAATGGCCCCCAAATGTATATAGGTATATGGTTCGAAGGTTATATGCCTTACATTTATTGTGAGAGGCTAGATAAGGTCTAATTACATAGTAATGAGGTCCTAGTCTCATTATTTTATGGATCACGGAGAAACTGCCCTGCAATTTCAACAGCCAAACCACTTGCAATTCCCTGCCTCCGTTACAGGACAACTACAACGCACTGGCCAAAATCTGCAACTACCAGAACAGCCCACCTCCCATCCACACAGATATATAAATTCAAGTTATATATGAATGTAGACAATTAAGAAACCCTGAAAAATCAAAGACAAGATCTCTCTCGGTAAAAACAAAAATACATAGGTATACGTATGCACAGGAGAGAGAGAAGGATAATACCCCATGCTAACAACCGTTACATTTAAGTATCAGAAATACGGGTGATTTCATTTCCCCACTTTTCGCCTCTCTGTATATTCTTGCTTTTCTGAATACAACTGAATATATAACCTCGGCAATGCGGGCGGGGGTTAAATGCAGATCTTCTAACCTCAAAGCAACAGTTTTTTGGACCATAGACGCAAAGTTGCCTATCTTTAAGCTTCCTCGGAGTCACTAAGGGATAAATCTTCCAGCAGTTGGCATTCAGAAAACAGCTGCAAGGCTCCCCAAGGCGAAGTGATAACCTCTTTATTCCAGAGCCTTAGCAAACTGAAGGGGCAGAGTTGTTTCATACAAACTTCGTCAAGTGCTTCAGCAATAGGAAAACTCACTCCCAGCTCTCCAGTGAAGCCGTCCCCTCCCCCCATGGCACACCCAAGTCCGGAGGACCCCAGGCGGGACCCTCCGCCCCTCTCAAGGTGCTCCCAAAGACTAGCACCCCAAAACTGAGCTTCACACTCTCCTTCATCTACTTGCTCCCCGACCCCTCCCCCCATCACACACCCAAGGGGCCACAGCAGGAGGAGTAAGCGGACCGGACTTGGAGGCAGACGCCCCTGATTCCGGTGACCTTGGACTAGCCGCAGCGCCTCTCGGAGCCTCAGTTTCCTATTCTGCCACTCTTACAGGGTGACCTCAGGCTCAGAAACCCAGGTTGGGGGGCGAAAACTACGAACCGTTCTTTATGCACCGACCCCCTCCACTCCCAAACGCTCCAGGCGTCGGGCACCAGCCTGGACACCTCGGGGGCAGCTTCTCTCCGGAGCCCAGTCCGGGTGCCCCCGGGACGCGTCGCCTCCCTGCCCGGTCCCGTACCTGGCAGTTGCTGTCCTGGGGCAGGTTTTTAACCAGGATTTTCCTGCGGTTACTCAGCTCCCGGTGCATCCGCTGCAGCCGCGCGGCCACCTCCTCCGAGTGCAGAGCGGAGGGCGCGGGGCCGCGGGCGTCCTCGCAGGTCTCCGCGGAGGGGCCGGACCCGCGCAGCCCCAGCCCCGGCCCCGACCCCGACCCCGACCCCGCCGCGCAGCCCAGGCCCGCGCCCCCCCTCGCCGCCGCCGCCGCCTCCCGCCGCCGCCATCTTCCCGGCGCCCCGCGGATGGCTGCGGGTTCCTCGGGAGGCTCGAGGGGAAGCGGAGAGAGAAAGCGGGAGGAGGCCCGGGCGGGGGCGAGGCGGGCAGAGGCCCCGGAGTGGGCCCAGGCGCGGGGAGGAGGGGGGGGGAGGGGGAGGGGGAGGCGGCGCCGCAGCCAGCAGCCGGCGGGCGGGAGCGGAAACCTGAGCGCCGAGGAGGAGCCGAGAACTACCTCGTGGGCACCTCCCCCTCGGCCCCCCGGCCCGGGAGTCCGGCCGCGCCCGCCCCCGGGCCCGGAGAACACCTGTGCGGAGCCGCGCGCTCCCCCTACCGCGGCGCCTCGGTGAACTTTGAAGGGTGGGGCTCAGGGGATGCGCCCCCGCGCCGGCCAGCTTCCCGAGGGGCACGCGAATCCCAGGCGCCGGTCCCCGCGCGGGCCTCCGGGTGGGACAGCGCACGCCCCTCGAGTTCCCGCGCCGGGGCTGCAAACGCAAATTCAGTCACCCCAAACCTGGGAGGCACCGTGCTCCGACCGGAACCCTTCTGCTGTGCACACTTGGCGAAAAAGTTTTAGTTTACAATGAAAAATAAAATTTGAGATTTTGTAGGGAGGACAAGGAGAGATTCCGGAGGAAATATATTTTTGGGACACCTCACCGCAAAGAATTTTCCTAGCTGTGTGTACGAGAAAGCCAGTGCCCGTCACTCGCCCCTCCGTTCCTTGTGTACGGGTCCTAAGACGTATAAACCTGTGTGGTTGCATGTGCAACACACAGCAGTGCTGAAACCAAGTGTAAAATGAGGGAAGAGCAGAGGGCTAGAGAACACGCTAGTGGAATATCATTTTAATTGAAACTTATAAGGAGAGTTGTGTTGTAGAACTATTCTTAGTCAAA
The DNA here is from genome assembly GCF_004126475.2 of Phyllostomus discolor. Lineage (NCBI taxonomy): Eukaryota > Metazoa > Chordata > Mammalia > Chiroptera > Phyllostomidae > Phyllostomus > Phyllostomus discolor. Next base: position 47,333,749 of record NC_040907.2, on the reverse strand, counting down.
GTGATGTTATCAGGTCAAACAATCGGGCAGCCTTTGTCACCAAAGTGACTATCAGCAAGGAGGAACTTGTATCTTAAGTGTGTAGTGTGCAAATACAGGAGGGGGAGGGGGAGGAAGTTTGCTTAGCACTAATATTATTCCACAGAAAAACTATTAAGTAAATGTAAAAAAAAAACAAAGTATTTAAAAATATTACCAGTACTCACACCGTGCCCCCAGGTATTTCTAAGTACTTTACATATATTTTATTTACTCTTCACAATAATCCAGTTTTAGTCAATGTTCTATTTTTCTCATTTTACATATGAAGAAATGGAGTCTTGTCTGATTAATTCTCAAGCCCAATGCTCTTAATTATATAAAGAGATTCATCTGTAACCCAGCATAATGACTGCTAATATTCCTGAATTTATTCTCTGCCAGTAGATACTTGTATCATTAAAATGATTCTGCAGTATATCTATGTTCATAGCAGCACCAACCATTCCCAACAGCCAGAGTGGAAACAATCCAAATGTCCCTCTACCAATGAACAGAAAAATCATCGCATATACATACAATGAAATATTCTGCCATAAAAAGGAATCAAGTACTGCTATAAGGCAAATGCACCTCAAGCATTAAGCTAAGTGAAAAAAAACAGACACAAAAGATCACATATTGTATGATTCCATTTACATGAAATACCCAGAATAAGTAAATCATTGAGACAGAACACAGATGGGGAAGGAGGGAATGGGAAGCAACTACATAGTATGTACAGGTTTCCTTTCAGGGTAATGAAAATGTTTTGGAACTAGACAGAAGTACAGTGAACCAAGAAAGTGAATATACTAAATAGCCACTGAACTGTTCATGTTAATAGCTATGTTATGTGAATTTTACCTCACAAAAAATTTTAAATGATATTCTGCAGTTTACAGGTTCATTGCCTGCCATTTAAAGTACATTTATTTTCTAAGCCTTTTCCTATGTCAATATAATTGAGCATCATTGTTTTTCATGGCTGCATACTATTCTATGTAAAAATTACCATAATTTCCATCATCAATCTTCCAGTATTAGACATTTTTATCTATTGTGAAGAGCACTGAAATTAATACCTTTGTGTCCATATCTGCAGTCTTAATTGTTCCATAGAATAAAGAACTAGAAGCAAAACTTCTTTGTAAAAGAATAAGTATATTTAAAGATTTTTGATGTGTAGTTCCAAACCATCTTTTTCAGTTTTCCCTATCACAAACATTGACTGACAGTGCTCATTTCTCTGTTTGCATCCATAATAATTTGGTGTCAAAATAACATCTCATTTTGTTTTAAATTGTATGCCTTGATTTAAAAAGTTATAAATTTTAAATTCCATTAAGATTTTGTTTTGCAGGCTGAAACATTCTGAGAAGTATATTCTTTTAAGTGGGCAGGAAGTGTGAATAGCCTTAGCGTATGCTCTGACCTGGAGTCAGTCATTAAGTTTCAGAACATGTATTTATCCAAACGAGTACTGTCTTCTTGACAAACATTTATTAAATGTCTCTATGTGCCAGACAATATATGCAAAGGCACTAATTATACAGAAATAATGAAATAAGGTTTCTGTGTGATAGGGGCTCAGTTTCACTAAGGGAAAATTATGTAGTAATTATACGTAAACATGATAAATACGTGAACAGAAATGCCAGGAGCATCCCTGGAAAATAGTGATCTCAGTCCAATTTTAGTGACTGCTTTTGCTGAGAATACTTTTCACACTGCTTTTTTGTTATTGACTTCAGGCTCTATGGCAAATTCTTCTGCACGGTTTCTGTGGTAGTGAGTGTTCATCTCTTAGAGATTCGTTTGACTTTTGCAAATAATTAAATGTTATTGAAAGCCAAGTTTGGCGAATGAATCAGAGCTATATTATGCTTTGGGGATTATGATTATGTAATGGGGGGTTGGGGCCTTAAATGGGACATGATTACAATGTTATGAAGTTATTAAACCAATTTTATTAAGTGGCTACTTAGACTTGATCCCACTCCTTGAACAATATTGTTTTGTCCTGTATGGTGGAGGTTTTCAAATTTTTGACCCAATGAAGTGGGAAATAAATACTGCAGTGGGAAATATATTTTACATCACAACCTAGGAAGCCCATACAACAGACAGTTGAAACAAAGATTTCACAAAACAATATACACTTACCTGATACAGCACACTCTAGTATTGTTCATTGTATTATATTCCTTTTTTTAATTGCTAGAATGTAACTAAATTGATTTCATGTGCCATGCATGAGTTATTATGTTTTGATAAACACTGCTCTAGCTTTCATATCAACTATCTTTCCTTATTACTTTGGATCAACTGTTTTCAAGGAATTCAGGGAGGTAATAGAACCTACTGATTTTTAACTCATTTAACTGCATTGATTATTATTGCCACATGAAAGAAGTGGATGGAAAGTGCAAAGATTTGGAATGCTACTATAATTCTGAAGAGTTCCCCTAATGCAAGGTTTTAGCCTGACTCTCTAAAAAGCATCTTCTGCAGCAAATTAAAGAAATGTTCTAATTTGAATCTGGAGTACATTCAGTCATCAAGCTGCAATACATTTACCAATACCCACAGGTAATTATCATGATCTCTATAATTACCTCTTCTTAAAACATGAGCCATGTGATTACTTTTGCCTTTCTTTTTAAAACTATTAGTGGTTATTTTGCATATTTTTAAAGCCCTGAAATTGGGAAAAATGTTGGAGAAGTTGAATAAGTCCCAGTTAATAATAACAATAATAATAATACAGCCTCTTGTATCCAAACAATCTTATGCTTACATATTATGAAAATGTGATAAAAACAAGTTAAGTATGTGAAAAGACCTTGTAAACTGTAAGAATGATACTTTTAGTTATCATTTACTCATTCATTGCTATATATTGGTTGCCTACAATGCAATGGGTACTGTATAACACACCAGATTTGATTGATTTCTATTCAGAAATGGTCCTTTTCCTAGAGAAAATAATTGCAATTCAGGAATTTCAAATTTGGCATGACAAACACTATGAAGAAAATACTCTTAATAGCACGAGAGTGTTTGAGTTTGACTTCAGGGAAGTTATCACAAGGAGGGGGTCCTTGAAGGACAAGGAGTTTTCTAGATGATAAGGCTCATGTACTGAAACAGGGAGCAGAAAGACCCAAAGGCATCATCCAAGAGGCTGGCATGTCCACAAAATAATAGGTTGGATATTAATTACAGCTGTGCTACTTTCCGGATCGTAGCAGGGAATGCACGAGAAAGGCAGAAGATGCCATGCCGTGCTAAGAGGTTGATTCCATTTTAAGTCAATGCATCAGATTGAGTTTTTTAAAAAATAATTCTGACAATAATGGGGAGACTGAATTTAGCAGGTCTGATGTCAGGGAGACAAATTAAACATCTTTTGAAACAAAGTAGAAACATTTGAGGGCTTGTCCTGGAGTAAATGGATAATAAGTGCATCAAGCTTGACATGGGTTACCTGAGTGATCTACTGTAGTAAATGTACAGAGCTTTTCATAGGTTAAGCTTTTATTCTTTCTTTCTTTTTTTTGTTCATAGTATTTAATTTTAACCCTATAATCAACATGGGATGTAGCTAGTACATACCTATTTACCAATGAGGAATCAAAGGCAGAGAAAGTAGCTTGTCCAGTCACATAGCAGACAGGGGCCTTGGAATTCCAAGACAAATGCATCTGATTTTGGAGCCCAGGTATGTGAATCTGTGTAATTACAGCTGGAGGAAGGGCTGGATTTGTGAGATTTTTTTTTTTTTCTGAGAGAACACAGTAGAGCAAAGTAGAAGCTGAATACGGCGATGGAGGGAACAGGGTCAGGAATTAAAATACCTGCATTCAATTCTGTGTCACAGAAGCAAGCTATTTAAAGCCCATGAGAGAATAACTCAAATGCACTAAGCCTCAGACTCTTCATCTCACAATAACAGCACCCACAAGGCTGTCGTTAGAGGCTATTATGAGAATTAGATGAGGTAACATATAGAAAGGGCTTTGGCAAAGTGCTTAGCTCAAGGGCTAGATAAAAAGGCAGTCATCATAATACCAATGGCAATTACAAAAATATTTATTAATGATCTGTAAAAGTTTTGGTGACTTATTGGGTGTCCATGCAGAGAAAGAAGTGAAGAACGGACTCTCTTCCACAGGAGGCCCACATACAGCCACGGCTGCAGGGGCAGCCATGTCTCTGGCGGTTCCTGAGAAGTCCTAGCACATTTTGAGAGCACTCAACACCAATATTGATGGGTGACAGTAAATAGGCTTTGCCATCACTGCAGTGAAGGGTATGGGGCGAGGATATGCTCACATGGTGTTGAGGAAAGCAGACACCGACCTCACCGAGAGGGCAGGAGAGCTCACAGGGGATGAGGTGGAAAGGGCAATTACCATTATGCAGAACCCACGCCAGTACAAGATTCCAGACTGGCTTTTGACAGACAGAAGGATGTGAAGGATGAATAATACAGCCTAGTCCTGGCCAATGGTCTGGACAACAAGCTTCGTGAAGACCTAGAGCGGCTGAAGAAAATTCAGGCCCACAGGGGGCTGCACTGCTTCTGGGGTCTTCATGTTTAAGGCCAGTACACCAAGACCACAGGCCGCTGGGGTCATACTGTGGGTGTGTCCAAGGAGAAATAAATCTCTAGGCCTTGTCTGTTAATACACAGTTTATGCAAAATAAAAAGAATGGTATCGAGGTTTCTAATATGAGAGATTAGATGTATGGTAGTGCCGCAGCTAATGAGGGAACAGTTTAGGAAATAAAGATACCGAGCTCAATTTTGGCATTGAACACTGTGGAATATCTAGACAAAAGCACCCAGTAGACAGTCTAAAACTTGTTAGAGAAGCAGGTAGTTTTAAAGAAAGGAGACTGCATGAGATCACTCGGACTGAGTACATAGATTGGAGAATTCCAAGAAGCAGGATGGTAGGGAACAACATTTAAAGGCCAGCAGGGAAAAAAAGTGGTGGGGGGGTACTTGGCAGTCCTGTTTAGACTCTGCTTATACTACTTATGTGTCCCACCCATGTAAGGAGAGCCAGGTAAAAATGCAAAAGTTTTCTGGCAAACATGGTCAGATTACACTGGGTATTGTTCTGCCTATTCCTCTCATCCATTACCTTAATGGCGTCCTGTAGCTCCTAATCCTTGGTTCCTGCTCTTTTATGGGTTCTGGCACATCCTCTCCTTGGCTCTGGTATCTCCACAATATTGAATTTGGTTTTTGGTTTTTGTTTTTTTTTACTTCGCTTCCTTTTTGGATCATAAGCTGAACTGACTCACTATTCACTCCTTCCTGCTACTGACCTTGCATTCCATGACACACCAGCTATAAAAGAAACCAAAATCAGAAAGAAAAAATAAAGGACTAAAAATGAACTAGAAAGAGTGGCTTCCAAGACAGCAAGCAAGCAAATTGTTTCAAGAAGGAGAATGGTCAGCTTGTCAACACAGTACAGAGGGAAGATAGAATGAGAGCAGAAAGAAGTTGGATTTGGCAGTCAGGAAGCTCCACGGTCTTTGAATGAGAGCAACTTGAAGAAAGTGATAAGGACAGAGGCAACTTTTAACAAAGGAATTGGCAAGATAAACTTTATAGCCTCTAATTTTCTCCAGGTAGCAGAAAGATCATCTTCTGATAGGTTTTAGCAGGAAATTAAAATTTGTAATCCACGTAGGTGATTCACATACATTCAGTTCTCACAACCACCATCTGGAGTGGGAATTATTATCCCCATGTTATATAATATTTCTAAAGTTATGAAAGATAACCTGAAAGTTATAAATATCTAAACTACAGATATTTCCCTTGAACCTTGAATTGTATAATACGAAAAGAATTTTACTCTTTGCCATTGAAGTTTAGATTCTCTTGAAGCCCTGCTTCCTGAATTACAGAAGTCTAAGGAAGTAGTGCACTTTCTATAAAAATGTAATTTTTAAAACTGGGAGCTATGAAATTATAGAAAGAGCCATGCAGCAGGCAGTGTGAATATTTGAAAGATAATAAAGTATAACCCAGCTATAGAGCAGAGAAACACGTCTTTTCAAGTGATAAAGTTTTTATGTAGAATGGAGGAACTTACCATTTAAGCAAGTGACATTTAAAAGTCATTTTGTTGAAAATCTTTTTTTAAAGATTTTATTTATTTATTTTTAGAGAAAGGGGAAGGGAAGGAGAAAGAGAGGGAGAGAAATATCAATGTGTGGTTGCCTCTCACATGCCCCCACTCTGGGTGGCCTGGCCTGCAACCCAAGCATGTGCCCTGATTGGGAATCGAACTGGTAACCCTTTGTTTTGCAGGCTGCCACTCAGTCCTCTGAGCTACACCATCAGGGATGTTGAAAATCTTTTTAAAGTAGATATATTAAGGAGCACATATTTACTTCTTAAAACAAATGATACTCGACCTGAATTATCTTTTTAGTGATGAATTCAATAATAGAATAATTGGCTTCTGGGTATATTGAGGATTATAGGATGATTTCCTCCTGCATTAAGTGACTTCATGAAGTTATACCTTCTTAATTCTTGTGTCCGCTTTTTGTAGATTTTTTGTCTCCTTCCTTTTCAATGCTTATATCTCATGGCAGCCCGTGTATTCACACAGACTCATTCATACCTGTTGTAATATTAAACCAATGTACCAAATCCAAATACAGATAAATGAGGTGAAATTTGCACATGCCCATTCTTATTCTACAAATGTTCTTTGGGAGGCTCCCATTCCATTTCCACCTGACCTCCTGGTCTTGGCTTCTTTTCTTTCTGCTTCTGTCACTCAGACTTGATTGTGACAGTGTGCCACTCAGCTCTCCCTTGAGAAGCACAGGAATCCAGCTAGCTGCTCTATGTAGCTCCAGGTCTGCAGTCTTCACACTGAGACCATCCTCCCTCCAGGAAGCTCCCAGCCAATGACTAAATGCAGTCAGTGGGGCTACTCTAGCTGGGCCATCTCTGTCTCACACAAGATTCCTCTGTGGGCCATCTTTGCTCTGGGATGTCCTACCTAGTCAAGACTTTCCCAGGGATGCACTGCAGCATAGGGCTCTTCCTACCTAATCCTCTTCTTCCCTCTCTTCTTTCACAAGTGTCTGACCTGCTTTGTGGCTTGAAGGCTTTCCCACCTACTCTTGCTCCACCTCCCCTTTTATCCTTCAGGGATGTTTTCCTAATACATCATATGCATACCTAATTGTGGCTTGGTATCTGCTACTCAGAGGACCCAGCTGACACAGTTGGTAAGCAAACAAACAAACAAACAAACAAACCAAAAAAATGGGCCAAGAAAGCAGGCAGTCAAGTTAGGTTCACTCATGGTTGGCTGGCAGGTAGGACCTCATCGCAAGTGGAAGGTAGGAGGCAGGTAGTCCTTCACACAAGGTAGCCCCATAAGTGCTGAGAATTTCACTACTGGTGACCTGGGAATGCATCCTAGGAGAGGGGAGCAGTTTTGCTAGCTTGAAGATTTAGCTACTTGAAAGATATGGGGGGAATAATAGTGCTTGCAATTATAATAGTGTTCACTGGGTATTTTAAAGTTCTATTGATGCCTTACAGAGGGACAATGAGAAACTGAGAAATAATGAAACAGTAAAAGGCATGGCATGAGAGACAGGGAGCCTGTTTAACTGGGAGCAATTTCTTGAAAAACTGAGTTTAACACCTTTGCAAGGACATGCCCCTCCCTCAGGGAGTGGGGCAAATTCAAGGTAGGATGGCTCTTAGAAGCCTGGAAAAGGTGATGGCCCCTGCTGAGGAGGAAATGCCTGAGTTTTCATGGCAGATGTTAGAGGAAGGAATAAAAACGCTGTGGGAAGGGGTATGCTGCAATAAATTCATCATGTGAAGCCAGAGGGCCCACCAGAGGATTGCATTCCACAGCAGGGTCCAGAGCACACACCAGTCTCCAGGCCACCAGGAATGCAGTGGTGGGAGGGGCACCGGCATCAGTAAATCACATTGTGCCAGCTCTCCTTGCAGGTCAGGGATGAAGCTGTTACAGATTCATGTTCATTAATAGCAATGGGAGTGATAGCTCTCCAGAATAATAGAAGCCACATAACAAAGTTTAACTGCCAGAAGCCAGGGGGCCACCATTACTGGAACTCCCAGCAAGGCTAGAAGAGCTGACAAGGAGGCATGAAACACAGGAAGCTGTGGAAATGGTTAATAGAATTTGGGGCCCCTAGGGGTAAAATAGAAGAGCAACAAATGACAATGTCCTTTAGCATCTATAATCAGAAACAAGCAAGATCCAAGAAGCAGGAGGCTAAGGGTCCAACACAAATCTTAATTCCTTGCTCAGTTCCTGGACCTGAGACAATGTGCAGATCCAGAATTCGGTGACTGAGAGTTGGCCGCGTCCCAGGAAGGAAGAACGCTGCAATACTGTGACAACTATTAACCATAATGACTTCCCTAGTCCTGCCCCAAATGAACCTACAGCTATTTACTCAGGTGGCTAGGCACAAGGAAAAGGACAATAATCACATACATTTAGGACTTCTGGACACACTTTCCTAGCTGACATTGATATCTATAAACCTAAAGTGTCATCACCACCCCATGTTACAGTTGGGGCTTTGGGACCCAGTACTATATGCAATTCTGGCTGAAATCTTACTTACAGTGGGTCCACAAACCCAGTTGGTGGGCATTTTACTCATCCTTAGTAAAAAAAGAATTAGGGTATCATTCATTGAAATTTGATTCACTTTGTTCCTGACTAGTAGAATCAGAACAATCATATTGGAGAAGTCTCTGAAACAACCACCTCACCAAGTCATGGGAGTGAATCAAAAACAGTATTGCATCCCAGAAATGATGGCAGATATTAGTACCCTGTGATAATGAACTTTATGTGTCAACTCAACTGGGCCACAGTACCTAGATATCTGATTAAACATTATTCTGGATAGTTCTGTAAGGGTATTTTGGGGTGAAGTTTCCATTTAAATTGGTAGAATTAAGTGACTGGGTGAGGGCCAGTCTCACTCTTGCTGCCTCAGAATATCCAACCTACCAGCAACAGAGAGCAACACTGACACCTGATAGGGCACTGCTCCTCAAGGCGACCAACAGCCACTTGGTGTCTTAAGCTTTTCTGTCCTGGAAGGACCAGCAGTTCATCCTCACAGTGGTAGACACCTATTCTAGGCCTGGGTCTGTCTTCTCTGCCTAAAGGCCCTCAGTTAACATCAATATCCAGGAGTTTACACAATGGTTGATTCATGGGCACAGAATTCCATATTGCACAGCATCTGACTGGGGAACCCACTTCATAGAGAGGCAGGTACAAGAGTGGGCCCTTGACCATGGAGTCCAGTGATCCCTTACCACCCTAAAGTAGCCAGCCTGATAGAATGTTGGAACAGCTTACCAAGGCATAGCTGAAAACCCAGCTCAGAGACAATACACTGAAAGAATAGGGTAATATCTAGAACACAGCACATACAGTAAATCAGAGACCCCTCCGTGGTACTCCGAATGAAAGAATATATGAACATAGAGTACCAAGGGAGGAACAATTGTGGCCCCCTTACCATCATTCCCAGTGACCAATTGGAGGGCATTTTGCTTTCTTTCCCTATAACTCTGAGCTTGGAGAGAGTGAGGTTCTCACCCCCCAAAGGAGCATATTCTTTCTAAGGGGACAGTAAAGGTCCTATTTAACTATATATTATAGCTACTGTGTGAGCATTCGGACTTCCTGTATCCGGTAGCCAGCAGGCAAGAGGTCACCATCTTCATGGGGGTAATAGACCTAGAACAGCAGAAGGAAGTAGGGCTGCGCTTCCGCAAGTTGATCATTTGGGTGCCTCTTTCATCCCCTCAACCAATGATAACCATGAATGAACAAAAGTTCCAACGATGGCCTGAGAAGATATTGATTGCCAAGGAATCAGATTCTTCTGGAATAAAGGTCTGGCTCACACCACTGGGTGAGCCACCAGGACTCACAGAGGTGACAGCTGAAAATGAGAGGAATTGAGAAAAGACAGTGGAGGAGTAAGACAGTGAATATCAGCCAGTTACAGTTCTGAGACTGGCTGCAGCACCTAGGAGTATAGTTTCTCCCACTAATCCTTCTCTTGAAAGTCTCCTCACAGGAGGAGAGGCTCACAGGAGCCATGAAAGAGCTGCTCCCCAAACATAGTGGCTAAGTCAATCTGAGCGGCACAAAGGGGTGGACCAGAGCAGCCTTGCTGGTATGCCACTCAGATCTCCCCTCCAAAGAACTTGCCATAAAGAGTATAGTTGGCTGACCATCGTCAGCTGCTGCATTTTGCGACCTGGCACAGCATTCATACTGAGGCCAGGCTCCCCCCCGGGCTGCTCCTAGCTAATCACTAAACACAATGCGGCTACTAGAGCTGTGCCATTTCTCCCTAATGCATGACAGCTCCAGCAATGTTTGGTAGGGTGCTTTGCCATTGACCTTGCTGCACTGCAGTCAGAGGCTCTCTCTTTCTACAGGACCCTGCTTTCTTTCCTCTGTCCGTTCACAGAGGTCAGACCTCTACTGTGATCTGAGAGCCCACCCCATCTACTCCTGCTCCCACTCCCTTTGTCCTTCAAAGGCATTTCCTTCCACACATTTCCTGTCCATCTCATTCTATCTTGATGTCTTGCTTCTTGGAGGATCTGAACTGGGACAAATTGTTTTTTCAGTTTTGATATTTAGAACTTCCTACAAAATCTGATATATCTTTGTCTTTCTGTGTTACTCCTCTGCCATCTTATTTAATCCACCTCGGTTTTGTCCCTTTAGTCTTCAGCCTCTGGCACACTTCTGTGCTAAATTTGTCAATCTATACTGGAATATGGCACGCAAGCACACTTTTAAGACCATATCTAATTAGCTCAGTCCTGACCACAGTCTTACCATTGATTAGTAATGGATTACAGTCCTTGGACAATTATTACTTTTGAAGCCAAGCTAACAGGTGCTCCACATTGTCAATGCATAAATTATCTGGTCTAATTTAGCAGACAGTTAAAAAAAAAACATTAAACTTCCTTTCACAGATTCTATATTTCCACCTCCTTTCTGAGCCAGCTGAGGTGGGGGTTTTCAAGTTAATTCTCCTCATAACTTCCTAAACATATTGCTGAATCTGAATTCCTAGGATTCTCTAGTTAAACCCTGAATTTCTTACAGAATCATTAGCATTTCAGCTGCCCACTCAAAAGGAGTGTTCCTACAACTGCCTCTGTCTTCAGCTAATTTTACATCCCTCCATTTTGCAGTATTCCAGGTCTCTTGCCAGCTCTTCCATTTCTTTTTTTGGTTGTAATATTCCATTACCCCTTCTGCTTTTGCATTCAATTGTCCATTTACGGGCTGCATTTTGCTTTTACTCATCCAGCAAGAGGAACCAAACCTTTGAAGTTGTGCTATTCTAGAATAGTTTTCAAATGAGCACAGGTCTTTTTCCTAATATTATTTTCAGCTGGTGAACTTATTCCTAACACAGAAAAGGATTCCAAGATAGGGCATGGCAAAGAAAACCTCAGTAAAGTAGGTTAGTGATAATTCCATATATACTGTTGAAGTTCCCCAGGCACCGGTCGTTTTGGGAACCTGTATCTGTAATGTAAATGCACATTTAATGCAACTATAAATATTTCAGTTATAGGACGTCCCTTCACAAAGTATCATTGAACTGAGTCTAACACAGTACGAGCATATTTAGAATGGTCTCTTAATGATCACTTTGGAGAGTCATATTCTTGAAGGAGTCTTAGGAAATCAGCTCTGCTGTATTCTTCCGCCTCCAGGCAGAATTGTACACAATATAACCCAGATAGGAGGAAAAGCTTCTCAAGCGAGAGTCAATAACCTCATTCTCAAGTTTAACAGTGAGCACAGAGAGGAATTTCTCCTTTGAATATAGAAATCCCTCTGTTATAGCCCAAATCCATTTTTTATAATAAATCTGATAGTGAGGTTCAAGAATTCTTATTATATTTAACACAATGAGTGAACATATTTCCCAAGTTGCAACTGTTTAGTTCCTGTAGTAGACATTTTCATGTAAATGGCCATTTTCTATTTGAATCAAATTACAACTTAATCATTCAATTAAAAATAAATATTTATTAAATGTAAACCTTTATATTTATTGATCTCAAATTCTTTCAACAATTTTTAAAACCACTTCTACTGTTGGGAAATCACCATATGCTCATGGCTTCTTGGAAAGACTCAATGTCTTCCAGTTACTGTGATCATTTTAAATGCCAAATTTGTCACCTTTTGCCCAGTGACTAAGCTTTCCTGTCTGTACTGTCCTTAAGATTTCAGGCATTTATGAAAACATCTGTAGTCTTTGAAAACAAGAAGATGTGTTTAGCTCCTCTTGCTCTCTCTTCTCCTAAGTTCTGGTACCACATACCTTCCAAGGAGCCCTAGTTCCTTTACCAAAGAATTTTGTAAGCAAGAAACCTATAAGTACCAACGGTTCACATATTTCCCCCCATGACCACTGAGTAGTGATCAGAAGACCTATAGGATAAGTAGGAGTTAGCAAGCATATTTTAGGATAGGTGTGGGGTAGTAATGGGTATGGGTAGAGATCTAATAAGGCCAGACAGACTGGGCATGCTGCTGGGAGTAGAAGGGAGGGGCCCAGAGGCAGCCCCGGACCTTTCAAGGGTAAAGGGTAAACAAGCTAGCAGACAGCATCACGTTGCCCTGGTAACCAACCTAGCACAAGAGGACAGATTCCCTGCCCCTGGACAGAGATTCCTCAGGAGGAAGTCCTTACACAGAATCTGCTGCAATGCTAGCAAAATGTGTGGATAAGGGAAAAGCACTCCTACCCTCTTCTGGTTCCTGATTGAAGGGAAAACTATAAGACATAGAGCCACATGCAACTAAAGGTTAACATGGTTGTAGGGGGAGGTGCAGACCTGTCAGTCTAACCTGGAGAAAAAACAGGATTTGCTGGGGTAACTGGACCCTTCCAGAGCACACAGAAGCTTGTACTAGGAGATTTAAGTGGAGGGAGGGAAGAGACTTGCCCTTCTCTTCATCTGGGTTCCAGGGTAGGGACATGCGGGCTGGAGGGCTTGTGGACAAACATAGCCAGATGGCAGGCCCTGGCTCATCCCTCCCCTGGTGCAGGACGCATCAGGCAGTGACTGGCAGTGTGGGCAGTGCACACAGACTCAAGAAAGGACCCTGAGGCCCAGTGTGATGGGGAAAGAAGCTGAGCAGCTTGGAGGACAACGCAGAGCCGCCTGCAGTTTCCCAAAGGATGGTATTTTTAAAGATATTTTATGTATTTATTTTTGGAGAGAGGGGAGGGGAGCAAAAAAGAGAGGGAGAGAAACATTGATGTGTGAGAGAAACATTGATCAGTGGCCTCTCACATGACCAACCAGGGACTGGCCCACAACCCAGGCATGTGCCCTGACTGGGAATCAAACCAAAGACCTTTCAGTTCTCAGGCTAGCGCTCAGTCCACTGAGCCACACCAGCCAGGGACAAAAGGATGGTATTTTCAAATGGGAGAAGCAACTCCAGGGGCAGCTTTGGACTGATCTGGCAGAGGGTGGTGTGGCTTTTCTTTGGGTGTTCTGCAGGGGATGGGCTCTGAGGCAGAAGCTTGCCATTTTTCCAAATTGTATAGCTTTTGAATAAAAGACCCCTTTCCTTTTTTACCAAACCTCTGCCACCAGATTTTGACTATGGACAGCAGGCAGCAAAACCCCATTTTTATTTGGTAACAAGACAACAATGAACTAAGAAGTAAAATAATGTATGCAAGTTGATATGAAAGAGGACATAAAGGGACTATGGAAACACATCAAAGCAACATCTTACCTGCAAATTGACAAGTGTTGGTAAGGAAAGGATTTCTGAACAAAGTGACTATTGAATGAGGGAGTAGAGCCCTAGCAGGACCTCCTAATCTACACTGTTAAATTCCCACTCTTAATTTATCCCAACTGTGTGGTTACAAAAATGTAAACAATTCGTAGCCTAATTTAATCTTGTCTATGTCTTACTTTATTAACCCAAACTCAATTCCTAAATTAATTCCTTATACTTAACTAAATTAATAGATTGTGTTTCTCTCAATGTAACACACAGAAAATACACAGAAATATTCCAAGTGTACTTAACTACATAATTACAGTTTTTAAAATCATTTTGACTACTTTTATAGATCTTTTCACTTGTTTAAAATTTACCTTCTTCCACTCTGACTGGCGTGGCTCAGTGGAGTGAGTGCTGGCTTGGGATCTGAAAGGCCACTGGTTCAATTCCTGGTTGGGGCATATGCCTGGGTTGTGGGCCAGGTCCCCGGTTGGGGTGTGTGCAAGGCAAGTGATCGACATATCTCTTGCACATTGGTGTTTCTCTCCCTTTCTCCCTCCCTTCCCCTTTCTGTACAAATAAACAAATAAGATCTTTAAAAAATAAAATAAAATTTACCTTCTTCATGTTAAAGTGTAAACCGTATAAGGGCAAGGCCTCTGTTTTGTGGGCTCCTACTATCACCAGAGATCAGCACGGGTCATGGCACACGTTAGGCACGTGATACACCTTTGTAGAGTAAATGATTCATTTCATAAGAATTACTTGTAGCTGCAATGAAAAGAACAGATTGGTATTCAGTGAGACTAGAAGCAGAGACTCCAGATGGAGACCACCACTGCTCTTCCAATGAGAAATGAAGATGATTCAGACCAATGTAATCACAGTAGGGATGGAGAGACATGAACGGATTTGAGACATATTTAGAAAGCAAAGTAGAAAGGACCTGGTGATTGATTGGATGTAAGGAGCTGTGCAGGAGCAAAAATCAAGATTTTCACCGTGGGCAATCAGAACAGGAAGGGGAACCCTGAGGAGGAGTGAGTTAGGCAGGCACAAGGTGAATGGTAATGAGTTTAGTTGGTGTGGCTTCCCACGAGCTGTACGAGTACCAATGCCCAGTGAGCAATTATATGTGCCCAATTCTGCAACTCAGAAGAGTGGCTTATGTTTGGAAACAGGGTTAGGAAAAAGCATAGCCATAGGAATTTTCAGCCATGTAAACATATGAGAGCAGTGTGTGAGAAGAGGACTTAGGATAAAACCCCGAGGATTACCCACTTTTCATATTTTCTTTTTTGAGGAATCAGAGCTTGTTTATTGAATTGGTTGGACTTGGTAGGGTACCCCAGAATGGCTTCATTTCTCTCCCATCACTGCCTTCAAACCATGCACCTCAAACAATATCTTCAGATACTCCATTAATTTTTTCTAACTTTTCAATATTCAAAGAGTCCCGTTTTAGTCCCACACTAAAATACTCAGGCCAGTATAAATTAAAACTTCCATCTAAAAGTTTCCACCAGTCTAAGCTTTCTTTTTCCCTCCAGCCCCAGCCTCATTCTGGCTCCCAGTCATGTAGTGGAAGGAGGATGTGGTCTGTTTTTTCACTCTTTTTGTGCCATATTTATGCCACTTCTCCTCTGGTTCTTGGCTTTTTCCAGGTTAATATAGAAATGTGGGATAAAAGAAAGTGTGGTAAAATTATTTGGTTGGCCAAAAGTTTCTATAGTTTTTCCATAAAATAAAAAACACATTTTTAATTTTCACCAATAACTTTATTGATTTGGATGTTTTGAGTATGTTGGCTATTTTTCACCTGGTGTTAACACTAACTGTTCTCCATTAATGTCTCAATTCCGTCACTATTAATTTCAACTTGTCTACCCAACCGTAGAGCATTGTTCAGTGAGAAATCTCCAGCACAAAACTTTGCAAAGCGCTTTTCCCACATTTGATCAGTCACAGCACCTTCTCCATACACTACCCAAGTCTTTCTTTGCATTTTAGTTGCATTTTTAGTTTTCTTGAAATAATAAAGCATAATATGCTGAAAATGTTGCATATTTTCTTGTATCTTTGGTATTAAAATGCCTAAACAACTTACCAATTTTGATAAGTTTTTCTTAAATGCACGCTGATATGACAGCTGTCACAATACAGTCTAACAAAATTGTTTTGAATGAAGTCCAAGTAAGCACTACTAATACCATCTTATAGAAACAAACAAGTGAACTTTTTGGTCAAACCATATTTCTCTTTTGGTGGACCATCAAATTCCCTTTCCTGTAACGGATGTTTTCTGTAGGGGCCTTGTAAGCTCTTCAAAGACCCTTAGTGTCCCAGGTTCGATTCCCAGCCAGGGTACATTCCTGGGTTGCAGGCCATAACCCCCAGCAACCGCACATTGATGTTTCTCTCTCTCTCTCTCTCTCTCCCCCTCCCTCCCTCCCTTCCCTCTCTAAAAATAAATAAATAAAATCTTAAAAAAACAAACAAAAAAAAAGTTAACATCCTTTAAAAAAAAAAAAGACCCTTATTGCCACTAAACATCTGGGAACTTCTACATTATGCTCTCCCTTGACTCAGAAAATTCAATATCCACTTCTGGTCAAGATGGCATATGTAACTGAAGTACTTGTATCCCACCCCTCCCCCGCAAATACTTCAAAATTACAACTAAACTACAGAACAACCATCATTCAGAACTGCCTGAAAAGAAGAAGCCACACTGAGACTGGTGAGAGGGATGGAACTGGCTGATCCCATACCCATGTGTAGCAGATAAAAATTAAGAGGGATATCTTGGCTGTGGAGGTCCCCCTTGAAGAGCAAGGGGTCCCAGCCTTATACCAGGACACCTAACCCAGGGTGCCAGTGCCAAGAAGAGAGGTCTCCATAACTTCTGGCTGTAAAAACCAGTGGGGATTGTGGCTGAGGGAGACAGAGGGCTTCTGGAGTTCTAGGCATTTCTTTTAAAGAGCCCATACATGGACTTACTCAGACTCACTCTCTCTGAACTCCACTGCTTGGGCAGAAACTCCAAAGGCCCCAGGGACATACAGGAAGGCACTGAACTGTCTGGCATCAGGGTGCGAGATGGAGAAGCATCCTTCTCCCAGATAGAAATGCTGACAAAGCCCATTGTTCCTTTTCTGAGCCCTCCCTGCAGAGAGCTGGCAGACAGGCACCGTATCTGAGTTTCCATCAGCCTGGTTCACACTGTTCACTCCACCCTAGTGATTCGCTGAGAACCTTCCCCACCCAACCTGCGAGCCCACCCAAGCTGTTTTCAGTGGTTTTGCCATACAAATGTCCTGTCTTGGCTCATGCTTTAGACATTCCTCAAATCTCCCAAACAAACAGCATCTGGCCTCAGAATGCTTCACACCTCTCTCTCTCACTAAGTGGCCCCAGGCCTGGCACTAGAGGCATCTGGTCTTCATTCATAGCTTGGCCTTGCCTGGGCACCTCCAAGCCTAACTCTAGTAGCAGCAATCTGCAGACTGCTTTGTAGCTCATGCTGGGTGGTTCCAAGGCAAACCACAGGAGGCGGCTGACCTTGGCTTGAACCTCCCAGAAGGCCCAAGAGCTAGTGTACCCAGTGGACAGCTTTAGACTATGTTGCAGCATCACCACCCAACCAGTGGTAGATTCAAGAGGGAGACCCAATGGGCATCAGAACCCTGCTGACACAAGTCCTGTTTTGTGGGGCAGGTCCCTGCATGGCTGATCCTCTACAGTGGTTGTTGGTTGCAGCAAGTCCTCGCAGCTGATTGGCCTAGAGATAAATCCCTCCCACTGATGTGCCAACACCAATCAAGCCTCAACTACAACAGGGGGTGTACACAACCTACACAGGGTTGGGGGCACACCTGAAGTGATCAGGGAGGCTGTGCCACTGGACCTTATGGAATACCTACCACATGTATTCAGTGTACCAAGCCCGGGATTTGTAGCAGTTCTACCTAAGTCATAGAAAAAAAATACAGGGAAGCTGCCAAAATGATGAGACAAAGAAAAATGTCCCAGATGAAAGTTTTGGAGAACAAAACTTCAGAAAAAAACTAAATGAAATGGAGGCAAGCAATCTACCAGATGCAGAGTTCAAAACACTGGTTATAAGGATGCAGAGTGAAGTTAGTGAAGACTTCAACAGCATTTAAAAGGACATAGAACCCATAAAAAAGAATCAGTAAGAAATGAAGGATACATTAACTGACATGAAGAATAATTTACAGGGAATTAGCAATAGATTAATTATGAAACTAAGGTCAAGTCAGCAATTGGAATAATAAGGAAGTAAAAAAATACTCAAGCAGAATAGCCAAAAGAAAAAAAGAATTTAAAAAATGAAGATAGTGTAAAAAGCCTCTAGAATAACTTCAAGTAAAATAATGTTTGCATCATGGTGGTGGAGAAGGAGAAGAGAGAGGGCAAGAAATTGGAAGATTATTTGAAAAAAAATGACAGAAAATGTCCTTAACTTGGTGAAAGAAATAGACAAAGAGGTGCAGGAAGTGAAGAAAGTCCCAAACAAAATGAACCCCACAGAGGCCCACACCAAGACACATCGTATTAAAATGCAAAAGGTTAAAGAAAAAGAGAAAATCTTGAAAGCAGCAAGAGAAAGTCAGTTAGTTACCTACAGGGGAGCTCCCATAGACTGTCAGCTAATTTCTCAACAGAAACTTTGCAGGCAAGAAGGAACTGGCATGAAATATTCAAAGTGATGAAAAGCAAGGACCTACAACCTAGATTACTCTGCCCAGCAAAGCTGTCATTTAGAATGGAAGGGCAGATAAAGTGCTTCCCAGACAAGAAGCAGCTAAGGGAGTTCATCATCACCCAATCAGTGTTACATGAAATGTTAAAGGATCTTCTTTAAGAAGAAGGAGAAAAAAAAGAATAAAAAATATGAGCAATAAAATGGTAATAAATATATATGTCAATGATTGAATTAAAAACAAACAAACATAAAACAAACAAGCAGAATAGAACCAGACTTAAAAACACAGAGAACATTTTGATGATTGCCAGATGGGAGGGATGTTGGGGGGATGGGTGAAAAAGGCGAAGGCATTAAAAAGTACAAATTGGTTGTTACAGAATAGTCGTGGGGATGTAAAGTACAGCATTAGGAATATAGTCAATAATATTCTAATAACTATGGTGTCAGACGGGTATGAGATTTATTGGGATGATCACTTAATAAGTTATACAATGTCTAATCACAGGAGTGTATCCCTAAAACTAATATAATATTGCATGTCAACTGAAAAATAAAAAATGATTTAAATAAAGAAAAACAAAACACAAACAAAAGGAAAGTCCAATATCCAACTGACCCCTCACAGTTTCCCTCCAACTCCATCCCATGCAGCCTAGTTCTTGAGTTAGGGCTTTGCAAAATCATGCCGACTACCTGTATTAATCCAGACAGACTAAGTTATGCTGTAACAGCCCCTAAATATTGTTTGAAATTACTCATGCTTTGTGGGTTAGTAAGGGATTCTGCTTGTCAGACTGTTCAGGAACCCAGTCGGACAGATACTCCTTGACTCATGTTTCTCTGCTCACCATGGCAGGTGGAAAAAAACAAGGGAAATTTTGTTCTGACTCTTCAAGCTCCTACCCAGAAGGGACATCACTTTTATGCCCACATTTCATGGGCCAAGGCAGGGGACAATCCCAACTCTAACTTGAAGGAGAGTGACGAAGTACAACTGTTTGCCCAGATAAGGAGAAGAACCGGACTGGTTTTTAAACAGCTCTAATAACTACCATACCCAGCTGGCCTGGAGGAACCTTCCCAAATGTTGGTAATAGAGGCTGCTCCCACTGTCTCTTCCCATCCTCCCCACTCTGTCTGCTGACACAGCCTTCCCAGCCAGCTCTGTCTTTATCACATACACTGTTAAGCTCTTTGAAGTCCATGTCAGGCTCTCCAAAAACTGTACTTGGCTCTGGTACCAGCCTGAAAGTGGAACAAGGAGCTTTTGCATTTCAGTGAGCATCCAGCTGGGAGTAAGAAGCCAGTGTTCATTTCTGGAAAGCACTCACCCTAAATTTCTATGAGTGTTCACTTACTGCCTCTCTCACTGGCTTGAGATGAGGTAGCATGCCCCTAATCTTCTCTATGTGAGGAGGAAAAAATGCCTCAGCATTTCCAGCCTGGTCAGCAACTCTCTGCTAAGAATCCCTGTTCCTCTAGTGAATCCCTATATGAGTTAAGGGGCAGAGGACAGGATCTGTCTATGCTCAGCAAGTTATAAAACGTCTCTTTTAAATACAGGGGTGCATGTCATTTGTTTTCAGCTTTGGGTTTCAGCTTAAATCTGAGACATCAGGGAACGTCCCATTTGACATTTTATTCCATCTGTTAAGTGGGCTAGGGACAAACTACTAAAGAAGTAGAAACAAAAGCAAGAGAATATATGGCTCTTGAGCCAAAGAATATTTCAAAAAGACAGAAGTGCTCAACAGTTTTTTAATGCGTTGAGAGACCAAGAAAAATAAAGACATACAAGTGTCCATTGGATTTGGAAGGAAATGTGATGACCTCATGAAGGGTGGGGAAGGGGTCATGTAATAGGGGCTGAGGAGTGGGAGGGAGTCAGGCAGTGGGGACAGCCCTCCAAGCAAACACAGATCAAAAAGTGTGGCTGTGGCCCTGGCTGGTGTGGCTCAGTGGATTGAGCACCAGACTACGAACCAAAGGGTCTCTGGTTTGATTCCCAGTCAGGGCACATGCCTGGGTTGCAAGTCAAATCCCCAGTATGGGGCATGCGAGAGGCAACCATATATTGATGTTTCTCTCCCTCTCTCTTTCCCTTCCACCTCTCTCTAAAAAGAAATAAAATCTTTTAAAAAAGTATGGCTGTGAAGGGAAGAGGGCTCGGGTGGTGCTTGGGGGAGGCCTGGAGGTAAGAGGAAGATTTATATTTTAAAATGAAAGACTTGATCATGTTTCAGTGCTAATAGAAAAGGAACTAGTTGAGAATGAGAGATTAAAAGGATGATGAAATGGTTTTCAGTCAATAACTTTTCACCTCTAAAGGAAAACAACCCCACTTAATGGATGTGAATGTTCACTGCAGAGACTCGAATAAGAGAGGGATGCTTTTCACTGTATTGGTGGGGGGGGGGGGTAATGAGAAGAAGAATGGAATTCTGTTGCCCTGACTGGTGTGGCTCAGTTGGTTGGGCATCGCCCCACAAAGAGAAAGGTTGCTGGTTCAATCCCCGGTCAGGACACACATGCCTGGTTTGCAGGTTCGGTCCCTGTCTACACACGTGCAAGAGGTAATGGATCGATGTTTCTTCCTCTTCATTTCTCTCCCATGCTTTCTCCCTTCCCTCCCCTCTCTAAAAGTGAATAAATAAAAATTAAGAAAAATAATTGGAATACTGTCTCTAGGTGAATAACAATTCACCCAGACAGGCTCTTGGACAGCTGTGGTTTTTGCTCAACAGAATAGGTATGTTCATAGAGCCCTAAAAATTTATACACCTCTTTGAATCCTCAAGGGCATACTTGTCTTCTCTTGGTGGTAAATAAGAGTCTTAATGTGCTCCTCTGGTGCTGTTTACCCAGCTCATTAAAGTAAATTTTGATTTATTTTATTGCTTATAATTGGAAAACCCCTCAAGGTACCAGTTAGCATCGGAAAGGAACTAATCTGCTAAGTGCTTTTTGTTTTCCAACTCCCACTCAAGTGCTTTGTTGCAGCATCAACCACCTCTCCCTTCCGGATGTGTGAACTTTTTGATTTTTGCACATTTTAAATTATTTAATTTGGGATGACTTTTTTTAAAAACCTGTGCTATCTACAACAGAGAGGTGTTTCCACAGCTCCATTTCAAACTTAATCAGGTGGATTGCTAACTTTGATCTTGAAATGTTCATAGGTCATAATAAAAAAACCAAGGAAGTATTTTCACCTCAGCCCCTGACATGCTCTCCAACTTCCCTCCATGACAACCACTTAATACTGTGCCTAGAAAGAGTAGCAGTTTACCCAGGGACAGATGAAGAGGTGAAGAGATGGATGGAGGAATGTAAGAAAGCATAAACACACAGTGTATGTGCAGCAGATAAGACAGTTAGCCTCACTCAACTCCATTCTCACCCCCTTGTAACATGCTTCACTGAGCAGTCAAGCCTGGAAAGCTCGAAACTACGTGCTTCAGGCTTCCTCTTCTCATTCTCCACGTATAACCTACTTCCACCAAGCAGGTGTACCGAAGTAAAACTGTAGACAGAAGTGACCATTGTGAGATGGAAAGCATGTGTCTGACAGTTCCCTCCGGAGGCTTTTGATTTTTCCACAGCAGTGGTAGTGGAGCCTCTAGTATCTAGTCCTTAACTCTGAGGGTATTTGGGAATAAGGAACATTTCGATAACAATGTGGCTGAGGCAGTGTGGTCCTAGAATCACAATCAGAGGCAGCAGCACCCCTGATTGGTCAGTTCTGTGGTATTGTTCTGAGAGTCACTTGTGGAAGATCAACCCAGAGCCCCTTTCTCTGGTTGTCCAGTGATTGGGTAAGCAATTAGTGCTGCTTTCTGGTCATGTGGTAGGACCACTCTACCTGGCCCCCTGGGAGTGTGGGGTGGCTATGTGATTGCCTTGAGCCAGTGAAGTGAGAGCAAACATCACCTCTCCCTTTCTACCATGGCTACTATCAATGTTCTGGAAAGTAGTCTCTCCATTAGCTTGGAATTGAAGATGCTACAGAATAAAATCCCCAATCAACTCATGATGTCCATGAAGCAAGAGTGAGAAACAAACCTTTGTTGTTTTATAACAATAAGATTTAGCCCTGGCTGGTGGGGCTCAGTGGATTAGGCATTTGCCTGTGAACCAAAAGGTCACTGGTTCAATTCCCAGTCAGGGCACAGGCCTGGGTTGCAGGCCAGGTACCTGGTTGGGGGCGTGCAAGAGGCAGCCAACTGATGTTTCTCTCTCACACTGACGTTTCTCTCCCTCTCTTTCTCTCTCCCCTCCCCTCTCTCTCTCAAAATAAATAAATAAAATCTAAAAATATATAACTCTTAAAAAAAAGATTTGGGCACTGTTGGTTACTGCGGCACAGCCAAGGCTACCCTGTTGATCCATTAAGGCAATCCTTTCTTCTTAAACTACAATAGCTTCAGTGAATCCTGTTGTCTGAGATTGAGCCCTGAGCAATTATTTCCAGGAATACGACACTGACATACAGCTTAAAAATGAAACACTGCTAAGCTTACAAGATTGTTATTATTCTTCAAATGAGGAAAACCATCTACTACTTGTTTAATTTCCCCATATACATGGAACCCAGCAGCGGAACCACTTCGTTGCACATCTCCAGGGAGCCGCATCCACACTGTGCTTGTGCCCTGAGGAGATTACACAGTGGCTGATGCTCCTGGGTTCTGGCAACCCAAGGCCCCCGCTGAGCAGAGTGCTGGAGGCACAGCAGGAAAATTACCTTATTTGCTTGGCCTTGTTAGAAGTAGGAAAGTAAACAAAACTATAACAATCTTTCAATCAATTATTGACTAAATTAATATAGTTATAATGACAATAAGACCCTGACAGGGTGGACAAACTATTTGGAACTACCAAAATTTTTATTAAAATGTTCAATACAGTTCTGGCTTTAAAAAAATTGTTGTTCAATTACAGTTGTCCTACTTTTTCCCCACTGTTCTCCCACCCCCTCCCACGGTCAATCCCCACCCTGTTCTCCTTGCCCAGGGGTCCTTTATACATGTTTCCTGACTTGCCCTGTCCCCCCTTTCCCCCACTATCCCCCTCCCCACCCTCTGGTCACTGCCAGTTTGTTCCTTATTTCCATGTCTCTGGTTCTATTTTGCTTATTTGCTTGTTTTGTTGATTAGGTTCAGTTCTGACTTTTTATTCTGAGGTTTTAAACCTCAACTCCATCATATAAGAGAGGACAGATGGTGTACTTGCTAGGATTAGGTCCAGCTATCTGGGGAGACTGATCCCAAATAACATTGACAAGACAGAATTTCTTTCTGCTACATGAAAGCTCAATAGGAGACAGTCTGGGATAGAGCAGTTTCATGAGGTTGTCAGGGACCCAGGCTCTTGTCATCCTCAACATGTGTCTTCTATGTTGTAGCCCCAAAAGGCTGCTCAAGTCCAGTCGCCATGTCAACATGTGGGAAACAAGGACAAGGAGGAAGGAGGGCATGCTCCTTCTCTTTAAGGATTCATACCACATTTCTGATTAACCAGAATCTGGTCACAGGAACATACTTTCAGCTGTGGGACTAGGAAAGGAAGTTTTGGGTTTTTTTTTTTTAAATATCCTAGACGGCTTTGTGGCTAATGAAGAATAGAGGTTTATATTACTAAGGAAAAAAGGAAGAACTGTTTGGGGATATTTAACAATCGATATCATAGATGGTTAGCGTCCCTCCAAAATTTATGTCCACTGCTCCAAATCTCAGAATGTGACCTTGTTTGGAAATACAGTCTCTGCAGATGTAATTAGTTAGGACCTCAGGAAGAAATTATCCTGAACTTAGCATGGGCCCTAAATCCAATGGCTGGTGTCCTTATTAGAAGAGGAGAGGGCACAGAGACACAAAGATGAAAGCCATGTAAAGACAGAAGCCACCAGAAGCTGGAAAAGTCAAGAAAGTATCCTCCCCTAGCACTTGCCGAGAATGGGGTGGGGCGGGGCCTGCCCCTGCCTTTATTCGTCTCTAGAACAATGAGATAATAAATTCCTGTTATTTGAAGACACCAAGTTCATAATATTATGTTCTGGCAGACTCAGGAAATGCATACTGTTAGTTAAATATTGCTTGTAGCTATTTTGAAATTGAGGGCTGTCAGAACATAGCTATAATAATAATGGCAGCATTTCATTTTAACTATAATACCTATAGTAATCCAGAAGCAGGCTGGCTCTCACTTTGGCAGTCTATCCACAGTACAGAATCTGGCCTCTCACTATTCTCATCATAGAACCGTGATTTTCAGCTCCTCACGGAAGAAAATGGAGATACAGTATAAGCAATTGACATTTATTTGGCACCTTCCAATGCAAGTACCCAATGCATACTTAAAAAAAAAGATTTTATTTATTTATTTTTAAAGAGAGGGGCAGGCAGGGAGAAAGAGAGGGAGAGAAACAACAATGTGAGAGAGAAACACTGAATGATTGTTTCCTGTACATGTCCCGAATGGGGACCAAACCTACAACCCAGGTATGCACACTGACCAGGAATCCAGCCGGTGGCCTTTTGCTTTGTACATGATGCCCAACCAGCTGAACTGCAGGTCAGGGCCCAACATACTCTTTCTAACTTAATCCTTACAACTATCCTATATTTTTAGTGTTATACCCACTCAACAGGTGCGGGCACAGGATGGTGGAGGTTAAGTACAGTACGTGGTGTACATGTGGTCAAGGGCAGACTCAGTGCTAATAGTCAGAGGTCGGACTCTCAAGTATCGGCTCTTTCTTAAGGGGTGATAAGGCTGGGGAACACCTGACTCACCCCAGGACGCTTCGTGCTCAAAGCCAATTCATTTGCAGAGGGGGTAAAGCGTTCTAGTGTGTACGTATGTGCTCACATCTAGGCGTGACTTCTGTGTCAAAGCTGTTCAGCTCAAATGGTCAGCACATCTTTATGTGCAGGGCACTGAAGGGGATATAATGATCCATAAGATAATCCTTCTTCTCAAGTTGCTTACAATACAATCTTAGTAGTGGTTAGGGACTAGAAGTCTGTAATAGGACTATACCAGTGTCTTTGTACACTGGCACTCATACATGGCTGTATATCAGAATCAGCTGGGCATTCTTTTAGAAATTCAGATGCCTAGGCTCCACCCTGGCCTATGGAATCAGAATATTTGAGAGAGGACCTCAGAACTCTGCCTTTTTTTTTAAGATTTTATTTATTTATTTTTAGAGAGGGAAGGGAGAGAGATAGAGAGAGAGAGAGAGAGAAACATCAATGTGCGGTTGCTGGGGGTTATGGCCTGCAACCCAGGCATGTACCCTGGCTGGGAATCGAACCTGGGACACTTTGGTTCCCAGCCCGCGCTCCATCCACTGAGCTACACCAGCCAGGGCAGAACTCTGCCTTTTAAAAAAGCTCTGGGTGACTCTTATCTAGCCAGTCTAGCCCCCATTTTGGGAATTCAGACCTTTCTGATATAGTATCTTAAATATTAATGATAAATAAAAATACTAGCTATATATGATAATGTATAATTTTTCTTAGTAGTCATTGAATACTACTTACATATCTGAGGAACTCAAATATAGGAGCCCTCTTTAGACATTTTCTACATATATTCACGGTGCCACTGTGAAGAAGGAACAGTATTTCCTATTCCTCTGATAAATACAAAAATAGATTTCAAAGAGGTCGTGTAATCTCATTCACACATCATCAAAAACACCAAGCAATGACCTAGCTCTATGACATGTAGATGTTTCTCATGGACCAAGGACTGAGGTAATGGAGTTTTTCACTGTAAACTAGCCCACGGTGAATTCGGGATTTGGAGAGACAGAAGGGTAGGTACGTCAACTGCCGTCATAGTTGGATTCTCCACAGACAAAGACATTCAAATCACAAGGTTATAATTAGACTTGACATTCTTGCCTATTACAATATTATCTATTCACAACAAATCCAGTGTCTATTACTTCACTTGAATTATGTGTAACCTGTTCACTCCCCAAGCACTTAGGTTGGTCTTCTTTAAAGTTCTTTCCACTCAGCTGAATGGAATGCTCTAAAGATGCACTCCGTTTAACAGGCACAACAGCTGCCAAGCAGCCCTACTGGCAAGCTTATTTAAATTTTTAATCATTGTGGCAGATGAACACAGAAGGAAAGAACTGTATAAATTCTCCCACTAGTGCAGCAAAAAAGGTCCAACTAGCACTGGGAAGACCAATTCAACCAAATTTCCACTTTGTAGAAACAAGTTTTGCTGGGTACACTGCACCACTTTTTTCTCAGTCAAAAAATACTTGCAAGGCATATAGATTCAGTTAGGTACTACAGGTTACATATTCAATTTGGTTTATTATTAACAATAATATTCATTTTCCCTTAAATACCATTTTTCCATTAATACAAAAAAGATTAAACTAAAGCCAGAATTTCACTTGGGAAAATAAGTCACTGAGGGAAATACATGAATGATAGATAAATGCTAGGAAAAATAGGGTTTTTTTTTTCTTCTCCCACCCATAAGAAAAAGCAAGAAAATGTTAAAATAGTGAAACAAACCCTTACTGACTTGCTGTTTGATGGTTCCAAAAATGAAACAACTTCTCATTAGTCTTTTACCGTATTGATGATGACAACAGGAGGCTACTCCCACCTTTTGCAAACATTGGTCATGCTACTTCTCCCGTCTACAGTCACATCAGGGCTTTATTCCCAGAAACCACGTGCTTCTGAGAGGTGCAGAGAGTGGTTCTGAGGGCCACAGATTCTGGGTCCAGATTGTCTGGATTCAAAGGCCGACTTTCCCTCTCAGAGGCTGCGTGACACTGGTCACAGAACCTACCTGTGCCTTAACCTCACAACCCTCTGTGCCTCAGCTTAACCTCTCTGTGCCTTAGCTTCCTTCTATATAATGAAGGCAGTGATAGTGCCCGCCCCACAGGGGTGTCATGAGAACTAAATGATCTACTGCACACGGTGCACTTACAACCGTGTCCAGCCCAGAGGGAGCACTCAGGAAATCTCAGCTGTTATCATCACCCTAACTCACCTGGGGGTTAGTACCCCCTTCCTAGTGTACCAGAAGAACAGGGCCAGCATGTAAGGGATGGGCTCCTCCAGAGCCTGTATAAAATACACCCTATAATAATGGGCTAATTCAACAGTAAATACTACAAGCTGACACTGTTGTAGGTACCCAGAATACATCGGTGAACAAAAATAAAAACCTCTGCCCTTGTTCAGCTTACATTCTGGTAGGGGCAGATGAAAAATAAATACTAAATGAATAAATTTTATCTTATATTAGAAGATAAGTATTTGGTGAAAAAATAGAGTAGGATATAGAGAACTTAGAGTTCAGGTAGAGTGGACCAGCTGCATTGAGAAGGCATTTGAGCAAGACAAGAAGGGGACAAGAGGTGTTGACACTGAAGGGTATGAGGAGGAAAAGCGGTCAGTGGAAGGAGCAACCTGTATAAAGACCCTGAGAGCAGAGAGCACGCCTGGCCTGGTCCAGCAACGGCTAGCTGTCTCAGAGTAGAAGCCAAAGTCCTCCAAATGCGGCGCGAGGCCTGGCACGGTCTGCCGTTCCCACACCTCCTACTGCTTACCTTACTTTGTCACTCCTGGAGTGCTGTCAGTCTTTCCCTTAGTCACTGCATTCCAGCCACACCATTCCAGCCTGTGCTCCTCCAGGAGCCACCCAGCATCCTGTCGTGGAGACGTTCATTGGCTGTGGCTTCTGCCCAGAAGGCTCCTCCCTCAAACACCCACAGGACCCTCATCTCCTCCAAGTCCTTGATCAAATCTCACCTTCTCAGTGAGGCCTACCCTGACTACCACATCCCTGTAACTTTTTTTCTTAGCACTCATCATGTTTTTATATCTGTATATATTATGTTTTTTAAAAGTTCTCTCTCTTCCCTGCTAGAACATAAGCTCCACAGAGTTGAGATCTTTGTTTTGTTCACTACCATATCCCTGTACCTAACACAGTGCCTGGCACGTCCTGTGCTCCACAAACATATGCTGAGTGAGCGAGGGCCACACACTCTGTTTCGTATGACATTTTTACAATACCATGGCTTCGGTTTTGCTTTCAAAGTATTTATAGTAGTCTACATATCGATGTTGGTCTTGGCAGTATTCATCCTGATAATGTTTTCTCAATTTTAACTAACTCATGACATTATGTGAGTTAGGTACTGCTTTAAATATGCCAGGAATTTTGTTTTTATTCAGGTGAGGCCAGCAGATCAAGAGATGACCACTACTGAAAAGATGGTTTGATAGGTGTTATCTGATTTTGCAATATATACATATCAAATCATCATGTTCTATGCCTAAAACTAATGTTATATAATGATGATGTTATGCATCAATTATATCTCAGTAAAACTGGGAAAAAATATATTTTGCCACTCACAGTTCCCAAGAGTGGGGGGCATGCCACACCACGCAGGACCACGTGGGGAAACAGCCGGATGGTTAGGAGGCAGAAGGAATGTTGGGAAGATGGAAGCACCAGCCTGTTGGAGGCCATCCAACAACCAACCCTTGACACAGTCGGGACGGATGAGACGCGTCCGCACAGCAGAAGTGGCTGTGGCCGGGTCTCCTGTCTATCTCTTCCTGTATGCTTGTCCCTATTAGCATTAGGGGGGGAGATTTTTGGACACCTGTGCTTTATAACAAAAAACTCTGCACAATGCCTCTGATTCTGTGCGAAATGACTTGTTGACCACAGAACAGAGACCCCTAGCAACCCTAATGTTGTCTGTTTCCCTCACCTGGGAAGTTAAGGACAAAAATTCAACTATGGGCAGACCAACTGTCAGAACGCTGAAGGAAGCTGTTGCTAGGAATGTTTCTTAGGGAGTCACCACCTGAGAGCGTACGATTTATTGGAGCCACTACCCCTCCTATACCCTGGACAGGAGTGTATAGAAACAAGGAGTTTTAGTTGAGAATAATAATCTCAATACATGGGAACGAATACAAAATATGCCCCCCTCGAAGATGTATAAATAAAAAAATCTAGGCAAAAATTCAGTTGTTTAATCGAGATAAATTTAAATGGATAATAGTTGATTTTTATATACCTACAAATCTCCCCTTGCATCCTTTTAATTTAGACCAATTCCTAGAATTTTAATAGATACCTGAAAAATAGATACCTATTAAAATAGATATCTATTAAAAATAGATATCTATTAAAATAGATACAATTTAATTAGCACCTGAAAGTTTGTGCCTGTATAGCTTCATTGGCTAATTGATTAATGACCCTCTTGGTCAAAATAACCTTTGTTTAATATGGTTGATCTGTGGGACTTCCTATACTTTTCGGTTATTTCTTTGTTTAACATGATTGATCTGTAAAATCTTCTGTACTTTTCAAAGTTATTTCTATGGTAACCATTTTTGTTTTAATAATCATATTATGTATTAAATATTGTATAACCTCCCCTATAAAAATAAAGATTGATTTTCCTTGGTGAGTCAGTCAGGTCTAGAGAGCCTGGCTGTCCTCCGGCACCTCACCGGGTGTCTGTCTCGTTTCACCTGAGCTGTTCCTCCTTCGGGGACCCGGAGACTCACCGAGGCTGGACCCCGGCACCAGCTTTTGTGGTGGTTTCTGTAGAAAAGGCGAAGTGAGGCAGGTGAGCAGAGGCAGGGCTGGTGCCTTCGAGCGGTTTCAGCAGGCTCTGGGCTACAGGGGCGATCATTGCTGTACCTGGCCCTGGGCTGACGTAGGGCAAGGGCCTCATGCCGGGGACTGCAGGAGCCTGATGAAAGGGAGCATACGGAATATGGACCCAGGTTTGCTTGGTTTGCAATCTTCAGGTATTAGCAAAACCTCAGAGGAGCAGTCTCCAAGGTCCCAAGATACGAGCGCGTCATAAAATACAGAAAATAAAAACACTTGATTAAACTTAGGGGCACGTGGAAAACTACAACTCAAGAAGCTTTCTGTTTTATTCAGAACTTCTAATATGCTCTTCCCTTGCCTGAAATCCCTCCCCGTTCCTTGTTCCCATGACTATGACTCATCCTTCAGACCCTAACTTGAAGGTCATTTATCAGGATGGCCATATAAGAGCAGAACTTGTCCTTTCCCTTCATTGCCACATCGCCAGTGCGGCACAACGCCTGGCACAGGGCGGAGGCTCGGTGAACATCTTCATGATTCTAGAGAGAAACTGAACACAAGTAGTAAGCCTCAAATTATCAGGCTCTGTTTGAGTGAAAATGACACATCTATTTCCCAGAGTTAAAGCTAATGCATTTAAAATATTTGGATGGCTGTGAATCACAGAGTTCTCTTTTTTTGCTATACCCAAAGGGTTTATAAAATTGTATAAACCACTGGTGTGTTAGAGAGTTTTAAATTAGCAGTTCACTTCATCAATTAACAGCCTGACATTGTGATTTTGTAGGTAGTACATTACGCAATTTCCTGAGCCTTTAAACCTCCTATTGAAATTTAGTGGGTCAGATAACTTCTTAAAGACTTCACACCATTAACATTCACTAATGCTGTTAATGCAAGTGGTTTCTCAACTTTCAAACACATGCTCCTAATTCCAAAGTACTATTTTGGAGTTGTTGGAAACTTTAGAAATTTGACCTAGTTTCATCCTGTTAAAAACCCCCAAACTTTTATGTTACCCTATTTATGTGCCATACATATTTTGTGCTTTTGCCTTGGGAGAAAAGACCAAATTCCAATGCTCCTGCACTTTGTCCCTGTAACTCCCCCTGAGAGTGGGCTGGCAGCTCGTGGCACCCTGGCTGCTCCCGAATGTCTGACAAAGGAATAATAAATGGTAGAAAGTGCCATTTGATTGCATTTATAAATCGACTTCCATTCTTTTCCTTTGATGACAAACTTTTCTGTATTTTCCACATGAAGCTCTTTGCCCCAAGCCATTAAGGGGAGGTTTTCAGCTCTGCCCAGCCTTTAATTACAAGTGAATCTGAGAGCCAAATGAGTGGAATTTAACAGAAGATGACGGAGCTCCAGTGGCGCAATCGGTTAGCACACGGTACTCAGAAAACAGAAGACGACATTTCCCAGGCCACATCTATAGAGTATTTTTCTGTAGAATGAGTGGAGAGGGACTCAGAAATGTCCTTTTCCCTACCCCTCATACAATTATGAAAGGGAATGCAGTGCAAGTAAGAAAAAAAGCATGGCAACACACCCATCCTTCATCCTTCCAGGCTGTCAGACAGTAGGCATGTGGTGGGTGCGAACCGCGTGCCCAGCCCAGGGCTCCGTGCTGGAAACCTGAGCCGAGAAATGCAGTCCTTGTCCTCACAGAGGAGATAGTTTTGGAGCAGTTAGTGAGCTTGGCTTTACTCCTTATGCCACCAAAGACATTTGTGTTAGATGGACCTTTTGGTTTCAAGCAACAGAAGCCGAGTCGACTCAGATTAAGCAAAAAAGGATTTCTTATAAGTGTATGGTTGTCTAACAGAATTTAGGGGTAGTGCTGAGGACTTCAGGAAGGACGGACGGCGGGAGCGCCTTTGTCACCGGAGTCTGGCAACATTTGGTTGCTGTCTCCTCTCTCTGCACATCGGCCACATGTTTTTCTGCTTCGAGGCCTGTTTTCCTCTCCTCCTTGGACCATGAAGCTGAAATATGATCACCCTCGAGCACTCAAGTTTATATTTCTTCCATTAAAAGAGACATGATTTGAGAATTATTTTAATCTCCAAATTTTCAGGAAATGTAATGTGATTGGCCCCATTTGCATCAGATGCCCACCTGTGGACCAGCTGACTGTAGGCAAGAGGACAGGGTAATCGCATACACTTGGGCCCATGACCTTCTGGATTTAGCGTGGGAGTCTGGGGGCATGTCCCAGACAAGTTGTCTAGCTAGACAAGTAACTCATGTGTCCAAAATAGCATTGTAAATTAACTTTTTTTTAACCAAAAAGTAACAGTCATTGTGAAGTTTGGAAAATATTAGAGAAAAATGTAAATATTTGTAGTTTTTACATTAAAAATCCACTAATAACATTTTAGTGTATGTACTTTAACTCTCTTGTCTATGCAGACTAATCTATTTCTCTCTATATTTAAATCTGGTATTAAACATACAATTTTGTATTCTTTTCAAAACTTAATACTATATTTTATACATTTCTCATGTAATCAATATTCTTTAAAAACAATTATCAATGACTGCAAGGTATTCCATTACATAATGGGTACGTTTTGTTAATTTTATTTTTACTTAATCTTTATTGTATTTTTTCCATTACCATTTAGTACCCTTATACCTCCCCTGCCCCCAGCAATCCCCACACTGTTGTCCATGTCCATGAGTCCTTTTTCCTTTTTGCTCGATCCCTCCACCCCTAACTCCATTCACCACCACTAGCTGTCATCTGCTCTCCATCTATGAGTCTGTCCCCATTTTCCTTGTTAGTTCAGTTTGTTCATTAGATTCCACATGTGAGAGAGACCATATTGTATCTGTCTTTCTCTGACTGGCTTATTTCAATTAGCATTAATATTCTCCAGGTCCATCCATGCTGTCGCAAAGGGTAAATTTTCTTCTTTTCTATGGTTGAGTAATATTCCATTGTGTATATATCCCCTAGTTGTTTTATCCACTCATCTACTAATGGACACACTTGGGTTGCTTCCATACCTTGACGATTTAAGCTATACTTTGTGTTGTCCAAGCACACTTTCCAGTGTAAATAATGCTGCAGTGAACATAGGGGTGCTTATGTTCCTTCAAATTAGTGTTTTGGGTTCCTTTGGATATATGCCCAGAAGTGAGATCACTGGGTCTCATTTAACCCATTTTTAACTCAAAAGTTAATCCATTTTTAACTTTTTGAGGTATCTCCATACTGCTTTCCACAGTGGCTGCACAAATCTGCGTTCCCACCAACAGTGCAAAAGTCTTCCCCTTCCTCCACATCCTCACCATACTTGTTTGTTGATTTATTGACGATAGCCATTCTGAGTGGTGTAAGATTATATCATACTGTGGGTTTAATTTGCATTTCTCTGATGATTGGTGACATTTTCATATTTCCACTGGCCATCTGTATGTCCTCTTTGGAGAAGTGTCTATTCAGGTCCTTTGCCAAATTTTTAAATGGCTTTTTGTTTTTTTGGTGTTCAGTTTTGTTAAGTTCTTTATAAATTATAGATATTAACCCCTTATCAGATGTATTGGCCAATGTTCTCCCATTCTGTGTGTCTTTTTATTGTATTGATGGATTCCTTTGTTGTGCAAAACCATTTTAGTTTAATGAAACCCTATTTGTTTATTTTTTTCTCATTTTTTCCAGCCCTCCTACCTTTCTCTGAGCCCCTAAACCCTCCCCATCTGTGGGTTTGCATTACACTTGAATTGGGCATTACCCTTCTGTCTAGAGTTGCAACATTGTATTCTAGTTGTTGACATGAGCTTGTGAGTTCCTCGAGGGCAAGGGCTGTGTATTTCTGTTCTTTGTATATCCAGTATCTAGTACAGAGCCTGGTACATAGTATATGATCAATGAATTTGTGAATCAGTGAGTGAATAAGTAAATAAGTGACTTGATTGGCTAACTTCCTAACTTCCCAGTAAATGTAAGAATCTTCTTTATATGCTTTTCTTGAATATCTCCAGTGTTCTAGCCTGTGGAGGAAATGTGATTGAGTGAATTCATGATGTATTTACTCACTTATCCAATAAACATCTACTCCATGTCTATTACATGCTGCAAGGACTCATATTTCTCGGTGATTGGTACAGAGCACACCTGGCTTTCTGCAGGTACAGAGCTCTGAATAATGACTGTGATCTCCAAACATGTCTTTTTTTCCTCCCATATAATGTTTAATATTAAAATGTTTCATATACAAGTCTAAATTTTTGGTTCTTCTCTTAAAAACTGGCAATCTCTATGGCAATAATGTTCGAGTTGGCTGCCCTTGTTAGATGGGCGGATGTCCAATTTATTAATTCACATATCAAAGGAATGAATACATATTCAGTGTCTGTCTTGTGCCTCTATGCTCCAGTAGGCCTTTGATGTTATGACGGCTACACTAGACTAATTCATCGAAATAGCTAGAAATAGTTGAAACAAAATAGAGTTTATGATAGACACAATTCCTGGGCGACTGAACTCTTGATTAAGAATCAAGAAGTCTGCATTTGAGTTCCAGCTCTACCATTATCTAACTTTGTGGCCTGGAATAAAACGTTTATGAGTATCAATTTCCTTTTCTGCACAAATGAGGTGATTGGAGATGATCTCCAAGCTCCCTCTCACTCTAATATTAAATTATGGAATTATCATTTTGCAAGTCAGGGGAAGTAAAAACTACCAACATATTTGGGGAGATGACAAGTTTTGGAAATAGTGGTGATGGTTGCACAACATTGCTGATGTACTTAATGTCACTGAATTGTACACTTGCAAATGGTTAAAATGGTAAATTTTATATATATTTTATTATAATATAAATATTTTTTGTTAAAACATGGTAAGTATCCACATAAATTTGGGCCCAGTCCTCCAGCTGAGGACCAGCCAGTCAGCTCATTAAGGGATGAGGTTTCTAAGGCAGCGAGGAGAGGGGGGAAGAGCCCACAGGTTAGCTCAGGTCTGGAACTTGGATGACTCTGGTACAGGGCGCTATGGCCTTCACGCTTCCCTCCCTCCCTCATTTGGGTGCTTCGTCACTGTCTGCTTCCCCCAGGGACTGGTGGGGTCTCCACACCATCCCTCTCTAACCCAAAGCAGGAAACCACTATGTCCTGGATCAATCTGGACCAAGTTATAACATTGTTCTATTTTCTCTTTGCCTTTTCTTCCAGCTGAGATAGGTCAAGTTAAATCTGCAACCTACAATTCAATAAGAAATGTTTGCAAAAAAGGCAAAATTGTGTGAATTTTTGTTTGTTTCATAGTTTACTGCTCTGGCTGCTGCTACTACTATATCTAGATAACATTTAGGACAGCTGTTTAAAGCCAGGAGGTTTTCTAACGCAACAGTTCATTTAATCCTCATACCGACTCCCAAGTATTTTACATTTTAAATCTTATCACTTATTTGGTTGGAAGTTGGTATCCCCTGTTAGGACTCTGTCCTGATCCCCTCCCCACCCTCCCAGCATAGGTTCCATCTTTGCAGAAATTTCATGTTGGCATCCCGTTTCCTGTAAAACACAAAGAAGGGACTTAGTGTGAAAAGGCCACAGCCCTTAGAGGCCTACAGACAGCAGCTCTAAGGCTGCCTCTTTCTCTTAAGAGCTGACACACTTTCATTTTGTCTCTTTGCCCTTTCCAACTTTTCCATAATTAAAAGGCTGAACTGGTATCCCTTTCCTATTCATTTGTTCTGCTTCCCATCTCTGTAAACTGATTCCTGAACACAAGACTCAGGCTGATCAATTAGCACAGTGAATGACTCCCAATTGCTCTCCGTGGTCCCATTTGTGGGGCTGGCCGTGCAACACTCAGGACATGCATTCTCTGCAGATAGAAACACCTGCCAGCCACCGACAGTGAACACATGTGGCACACTCCTCATTTCTGCCCAGCATGCTCCTGCAGGGGGCCAGACCTACCTGGTCATTGTCCTGTGGAGTCAGAGCTGAGCTTGGGGGACGTGATCAGTAAGAAGGTGGCAGAGAAGGGAAATAGAGGATGAACATGTTTGAGGAAGAACTGATTAATTCTGGGCAAAATGAGAATTTAAACACTTTATCATGACAGTAAACTAGACACTTGTGATTTTGTTCAATTTCTGAAGTCAACTTTGCATGCATTAAAATGCACATATCACAACTGTTGTAACCAGTGGATTCATCCACATGACCCACCTTTCCACTGGTCTAGTGCCCCTCACCGGTCCGT
This sequence comes from Phyllostomus discolor, assembly GCF_004126475.2. Taxonomy (NCBI): domain Eukaryota; kingdom Metazoa; phylum Chordata; class Mammalia; order Chiroptera; family Phyllostomidae; genus Phyllostomus; species Phyllostomus discolor. Next base: position 47,297,253 of record NC_040907.2, on the reverse strand, counting down.
CTCCCCACTCTCAGAGGAAACCACAGCTTTGATTTTGGGGGGGGGGTGCTATAGATTAGTTTTGACCATTGAGAACTTTACCTCAATGGGTTTACTCAGAATGCATTCTCGAGTCTGGCTTCTTTTGCCTAGCCTATCATCTGAGAGATTCAACTGCGATGTTTTGTGCCTTGGTGGTCCATTTCTTTGTATTGCTGAGTAGTGTCTTACTGTTGTGCATCTAATTTGAAATGATTTTAATGATAAAAACAGTACATGATTACATTTTGTCTTGCAAAAATTTTAAACATTATAGATCAGAAGTCTCCTAGCCTTTGGCCGCTGCTGCCCTTCCTCTCCTCCTGGAGACCATCACCAGGCTCTGTTGCTGTAGGTCCTCTTAGTCTTTCTCCCCTGCGCACTCACATACCCGCACACTGCAGGCATCCCATTAGTGGTGTCTCTCTGCAGCGTGTCCTTGCAGATAGGACCATGTTTGTGCACAGAGGTCTGCCTTCTTTTTTAAAGCTGCTGCATGGTATTTCAAGGCAGATATTCCACATTTATTTAGTTGTTACTGAGATGGTATCCAAACTTTCTGTTCCAACAAATGCTTCAGTGCACGTATCTGTCATGCTTCCTGGTGCACACAGGCATTTCTGGAGGGTCCCTGTGGGGAGGTGGGCCTTCTGGGTCAGAGAGTGCTGGACACTTACATTTCAATAGATTGACCAAAGTATCTATACTAATTTACATGCCCCCAGTAATGCTTAGAGTTCTATAAAACTTAGAAGTTTTGGCCCATCCATGGGGGGGGGGGTTCTTATGTCATTTTAATTTTCATTTTATTAACTCTAGAAAGGTTGAACATGTTTTCATATGCTTACTGGCTATTTGTTGCTTTATATTTTTTATTTAAAAATATTTTAAAGTATATTTTATTGATTATTATAGTTGTCCCATTTTTTTCTCCCCTTCATGCCTTCTGCCCTGCACCCCCCCTTCATCATTTCCAGCCCCCAAACTTAGTTCATGTTCATGGGTCATACATATAAGTTCTTTGGCTTCTCCATTTCTTATACTATTCTTAACCTCCCCCTGACTATTTCCTACCTACCATTTATGCTTCTCATTCTCTGAGCCTTTCCCCGCTCTCCCTCCTCCCACTCCCTGCTGCAAACCCTCCATGTGATCTCCATTTCTGTGATTCTATTCCTCTTCTAGTTGTTTGCTTATTTTTTTTTCAGGTTCAGTTGCTGATAGTCATTTGTTGTCATTTTACTGTTCATTTTTCTGATCATCTTCTTTTTCTTAGGTAAATCCCTTTAACATTTCATATAATAATGGCTTGGTGATGATGAACTCCTTTAACTTGACCTTATCTGGGAAGCACTTTGTTGGCCTGATTTTATTTATTGGGTAATTCCTCTTTTGCATAATAGTTTTATTAGGTTATTATTATTAATAGGTTCATTTTAATATATATTATTATTGGCAGTGCCAAGCTTTTGCAATTAAATTTTTGTTGGCTATTTTTGTAGTACAGAGATTTTAAATTACACCAACCTTTGAGCTAAGAATTTTGCTTTTTCAGGTCCTGTTGAAAAAAGTCTTCTTTCCTCCAAGGTCATAAGCACAGGGTTTTATTTTTTTCTGGTATTTTTATAGTTGACAGTTTGATTTTGATGTACTTATGGGACATTCTGATAAGGCAATTCCAATCTCTTTCAATATCTTAACAAATAAACCTATTCCTATCACTTCAGGCATCTTGAATTTTCAATAATTTCTAGTTCAGGAGAGTTAAATAAAAAATGATATTATCCCATTTTAGTATCTCTTGTTTTTTTTTAATCCACCTTAAATTTGGGTCAGAAAAAAAAGTTTATTCACTCAGCAAATATCTTTATGTGCCTGTTTGAGACAGACAACTGGGCTGTAAGCTTCGTCTGGTGGGGAAGGCAGCCATGGCACCAGTGCCCGCAGCGTGATGACAGGGAACTGGGAGACAACCCAGACAGCGTGCTGCAGTATCGGCTGCGGTCAGCTGAGGCCAAACCGTCCTGGAGATGTAAATAAAACGCGCTTGGAGCTTCTCCCCCGTGCCCTGTAGGAAATCCAATGACTTTCCCAAGACTTCTGTGAATGCCTCAGGGCTTTTTCCACCTCTGGCTCTGAATTTTTGCTTCACTCAACTGTTTCATTTGTCTCTCACCCCTACAAACGTCCTCTGCTGTTTGTTCTTTCTGTCCGGTCAAAACTTGGTTCATTCTCCTAGACTTCCCCTGAAGTCACTCACTCACGGCTTCTTATGTTTATGAAACTCCAGTGAGGCTGTGGAGAGGGGGAGGTGTGCATGCAACAGACAAGCTGAAATCCAACACTTCTTTCGTCTCCTGGCCACCTGGTGCCCAGCGCAACTTTCACTGGTTACCTTTCTCTGTGGGTACCAGAGCCTTTACCCTTGGTGTCTTCTTTCTGCCTCAGAACTCCCCACATGTCTCTCAGCTTCTTGCTTTCCTAGTCCCTTCAGAAGCTTCACTTACCCCTACTTATTAGGTAGATCAATTTCACAGAATAAAGAACCTCATCCTTTCCCAGAACAGAAAAACTGGCAGAGGATTCAGAGCTTCAGTTTTTTTGTTTTTCAATTTTTTTTCCCCTCTGGAAGTAGAAGGGGCCAGTTTAAGGATGAATTTTCCCACTAAGGATTACGTGACCCTCTCTGTTAGCAGGCAACAGCCACCATGGTCGGTTTTGGGTTTAAACAACTTTTTTCCCCAGCAGAGGAACGTATGTAGCCAATGCCGTATGGGTAGTCACTGAGGAAGTGGCATTGAAGCTGAGATCTATGGAGGAACAGTAGTTACCCATGTGACAGACAGAGCTATGAGGGGTGGGCTTGGGAGAGTTCCAGGCAGAGGGAGCTGCCATGCAAAGGCCCCGAGGTGGACTAGAGCTTCATTCAAGAAATTAAGAAGACAGCAGGACCGAAGGAACATGGGGTAAACTGGGGTTAGATTGACTTTGTCCCAAGGGCAAAATGAGGGTGAGGGCAATGGCAAAACATTTAAGCATATTAAGTCAATAATGGGTTTTAATTTTACATTTAAAAAAAGATTGCTCTGTCAGATATAATTCACACCCACTAGGATAACTATAATTTCTTTTAAAGGCTAAAAAAACAAATGTTGCCAACGAAGGAAAGAAATTGGAACCCTTGTGCGCTGCTGGTGGGAATGCAAATTGTTGCAGCTCCTCTGGAAAACAGTCTGGCAGTTCTTCAAAATGTTAAAACATAGAATTACCACATGACGGAGCAATTCAACTCCTAGCAACGTTTCCAAATAAATTAAAAATTGGTATTCAGATGAACACTTGTACAGAAGTGCTCAAAGTAACACTATACAAAATTGTCAAAAGGTGGCAATCACCCAAACGTCCATCACATGATGACTGGGTAGACACAATGAGATATGTCTGTACAATGGAGTATAATTCTACCACAGAAGGGACTTGAGTACTGATACACGCTATACTACGGGTGATGCCAAGTGGAAGATGTCAGATACCAAATGTCACACTTATATGACATGCACACAGGTAAACCCATAGAAACAGAAAGTAGGTTGGTGGCTTCTAGGGGGCAGGGAAAAGGGAACTCACTGCTTTATGGGTCCAGAATTTCCCTCTGAAGTGGCAAAATCTTTTGGAAATAGATGGAGGGGATGGTTGTATAACATTTTAAAAACAATTTTTTATTTATTGATTTTTGAGTGAGGACAGGAACATCAAGCTGCTGTTTCACCTCACCATGCATTCATTGGTTGGCTCCTGCACGTGCCCCAGTGGGGACCAAACCCACAACCCTGGGGCACCTGGCCAGGGCACATAACATTCCAAATGCACTCAATGCTACTGAATGGTATATTCTAAAATGGTCAATTTTATGGTATGTGCCATTTACCTCAATAACAATAAGATTACTGGGACCTCCGAGTGGAGAAGGAATTGGAGGGTCAAGAAGGGAGATGGGAGGGCAATGGATGTGCTGCTGTGTCGGTCCTGGCGGGAAATGAGAGTAACTGGGAGGAGGGCAGGGACAGGCATCTCAGGTGCAGCCCTGGGAGGAGCAGTGCCAGCTCCTGGGCCCAGTTTCACTCAAGGCCCAGTTCCTAACAGGCTGCAGCGGGGGGAGGCCTGGAGACCCTGGGCTAGGGGACCCCCAAGTGCCTTCAATTCAAAGAGAAGGAGCCACGACTGGGGAGATGGGACTGCGGGCTGGCGTACTTGGTGCCATTCACTAGACCAAGAGGACACAAGCTGGCCCTGGGGAGGACTGGGACAGTCCTTCCTCTGGGAAGAGAGAACGATGGTGTCGGAGAACAATCTGGATGTGGAGGGCCCAGAAGTTGGGGACTTCAAACCAAACATGAGGGTAGAACACACGGCAGCTGCGGTAGCTGTGGCAGGACCAGGTGCGGGACTGGGCAGTGTGGGAACGTGTGGGAAGAGATTTTGAGGACAGTGTACCAGAGAGTAAACTGGGTCTGGATAAAGGATTGCCAAAAGCCCTGCAAGTCAAGAAAATACTTTCGTGGAGCAGCCAAGTTCTTTGTTATGTTTCCCCCACTAAAAGCACTAGGCTGAAGTATGAACTGAGGCAGTCATCCAGGTGGGTATACTGTTACATAAACAATCAAGCAGCACTCAGAGGCAGAATATGAATAGTGTCAAATAAATACAAGAAGTCTTATAAGGGGCAGGATTTGAAAACTTCCCATATGTAAGATCCTTCTTCCAAAGAAATACTATTTAAAACTAGAGTGGACTTTATGTCCTGGGGTGTGACCTGTGTATGCTCCCTAATACAAGAAATAAAACAACAACAAAAGCTACACTGGATAAGTAACTACACATTTAGTCAACAGGAATTATTTTTCACTTCGATGTGTATATACGTCACAAATTATTATAATAAAATGTGGGTAGCCTTTCAAAGGCCTATGTACTGAAACTGTTTTAGGGAGTTGAGATTTTTTATGTCAATGACAACATTAAAAAACTTCCAAACATGTAACACTGTATTAATTGTTAGTATAATATTCTAAAAAATTGTTGTACTCAAAAACCAAACAAACAAGCAAAATGGAGCTCGTGGATAGAGAACAGGTTGCTAGTTGCCTGAAGTGGGGAGTTAAGGGTGGGTGAAATGAATAAAGAGATTCAAAAGGTACAGATTTCCAGTTATAGAATGAATAAGTCATATGGAGGTGATGTACAGCATCGTGACTAGTTAAAATACTGTGTTGCATATTTGAAAGTGGCTAGGAGAATGGATTTTGAAAGTTCTCTTAAGAAAAAAATTTGTAATTATGTATGGTGATGGATGTTAACTGGACTTATGTGATCATTTATATATATATATACACACACACATACATATAAATGTTGAATCATTACACTGAATGCATGAAACTAATATAATGTCAATTATACTTCAATTTAAAGAAAGTGTTGCATTAACTGATTAAGCAAATATTTTGGAAAAATCAGTGTGCTTCATTTACTACTTTAAGTGCTATATACATTTTATGTGTTGTAACTAATTAATTTATGGCTGCAGTTGATACTCTAGAAATTTAATCTTTTAAACAAACATTTAATCTTTTAAACATTTAAGGCCCTACAAAGTATAGGATATGGTCCATGAACATCACAAAGAGCAATAATAGTCCTTGCCCTTAGAAAACTCAAATCTAGTTGAGTCTATAAGAGTTTATATGAGCCTTGGCTGATGTGGCTCAGTGGATTGAGTGCTGGAGTGTGAACCAAAGGGTTGCTGGTTCGATTCCCAGTCAGGGTACATGCTTGGGATGTGGGCCAGATCCCTGGTGGGGGGAGCTCAAGAGGCAATTACACATTGATGTTTTTCTCCCTCTTTTCCTCCCTCCCTTCCCCTCTCTAAAAATAAGTAAATAAAATCTTTATAAAAAAAAGAATTCATGTGAAAATTCAATGGGGACATTTTGTCAAGTACAGGATTGTATAGCCACCAGACTACACCTGAAACTAACAGAAAGTAACACTGAATGTAAACTGTAATTGAAAAGCTTTTTTAAAAAATTTAAAAACAAAAAAAGAGAAAATGCAGCCAACATCTAAGCCAGTATAAACTAGAAGTTCATGACTGGTGGTGCAGACGTAACAGCATTGGAGAAGTCGAAGGCCAGGGGTCACTGTTTAAGCAGGCAAGCAGGGTTAAGGAACCTGGTCATGAAGAAGCTGTGTTTGAATTGCTGGAGTGAGAGGATATCTCTTTTTTTTTTTTTTTAGTAAGATTACTTTTTTTTAAGATTTTTTTTTTTATTTATTCACTTTTAGAGAGGGAAGGGAGGGAGACAGAGAGAGAAACATCAATGTGTGTTTGCTGGGAGTTATGGCCTGCAACCCAGGCATGTGCCCTGACTGGGAATCGAACCTGCGACACTTTGGTTTGCAGCCCGTGCTCAATTCACTGAGCTATGCCAGCCAGGGCAGGATATCTCTTTAGAGAGGAGAAAATATAAACAGATTTTTAAAATGTGCACAAAAAGTGACGAGAAAGAAGGAAATTCTATCTTTTGCAAAGAACTGGATGGACCTCAAGGACACTATGCTAAGTGAAATAAGCCAGACAGAGGAAGACAAATATGCATGGAATCTTAAAAAAAATGCCAAATTCACAGAAACAGTAGAAAAGTGTCTGCCAGGGCTGGGGGTAGGGGAAATATGGAGAGTTTGGTAAAGGGTACACACTTTCAGCTATCAGAGGCGTAAGATCGGAGGATCTAATGTAAAACTTGGTGGCTATAGTTGACAACAGTGTTACAACTGAAAATTGCTAAGAGAGCAGAAGTTAAATGTTCTCAATAAATAAATGAGGTGATGAATTTGTTAACTAAATGGGGGGAATCCTTTCACAACAAAGGCATATATATCAAATCATCATGATGTATACTTTAAATCTTTTATGTTTATTATACCTGAATAAGGCTGAAAAAATTCATATACAAAAAGTATAAATGAAAACACATATCTCGGGAAAGTCAGAAGGTGTCTGGTCAGCAGGCCAGCTGGCTGGAACATAGCAGGGATGTGCATAGTGCAGCATGATGAGGTTCTGGATTTAAGCAGAATGTGAACTCAGGAACATGCCACTGAGGGAAATAGGTAGGTAAAGTAGTAAAACCGGAAGCTCTCCTACGGAGCTAAATGAACAGAGCTCATTCATATTAAATGAGGTAGCAGATGAGAAGAACTTGCCACAGTGCTGGTCACTGAGCAAATGTTCCATGTGAGTCAAAGTCATCAGTAGTTACTGGGCTGAGCTTTGCAGGATGAACTTGACATCTCTAGCCACCTCACACTAAATATATCGAACATCTCCTGCACAGAAAGTGGTTACCACTATGTAATTGTCAGAGTCAGGAACCCTTCACCCTGCTCCATTGCCAAGCTGTGCTGTTCCTGCTTCTAAAATGGATTTTCTACCGTTCTGCTTTCCTCCACTTTACTGCCAGCATCCTGCATCTTACCTAGACATATGCAATGGTTTCCTATCCATATTTCCATTTTTGCCACCCCACAATCCATTGTCATCTTGTAATCATCTTTTAAAAGTATAGCCTCACCTTTAAAGTATAGCCTCACCTAGCTTTCTTAAAAGATCCTATCGATTTCCCCCACTTCTTCTCCATGGATTACAATACCCCATCTTCCTACATTTCACTTTCCCTTTAGCTGGTCAGTTCTCTCTCAAGCCCACTGCATGTTTTTGTTCTATTTCCTCTGCCTCAAATATGGGCCTGCTCACTGCCCTGTCCTGTGGACTGGCTTGCTCTTTCTTCAGTGGCAGCTTGAACGTCACCCTCTCACTTCCCATGAGCACTGAATCCAAAGCAGATTCCTTCTGTGCCCACTCCTCCTCTATGAGTTATTTTGTCTGTCACACTTACTTTGCCTTCACAGTAAATAGCTATATGTGGAATTGTACTTAAAGAGCGGGGCAAACATTGTTATCCACGTGCATCTCCACATTCAGGGAGAGAAGGGATTGCTCTGCTTAACTCATTCCCATGTACTCACAAGTCTGACATGTCGTAAGAGCTCAGTGAGTATTTGCTGAATAAATGAAGAACTGGAGAAAAGAGTCTGGAACCAGCTGGAGGTCACTGATTCAGTGGAGGATATAGACAGCTTACAACCCAGTCCCCCAAATGGAAAGGGACAGACAAATGCAAGGATACGGTCTACTCAAAGACTTTGGACTTGGCCACAGACCAGATGTGAAACAAGAAAAGGAGATGAAGTTCAAGGTAGTTCTGAGCCTGGGATCTGAGGCTTTGGTTTTAGCTCCTGGCCTCGTTTTTAATTCAGTGCTCTAGCACCCCAAGCAAGTACTAAAAAGGGGGCTGAGGACAGAACACATTCTCAAATTGGGGAGATATTGACCACAAGGGGTGAAAATGGATTCTTGGCAGAGCAAAGAAATCAGATATTACAGTGGTTTGTAGTCCTCCAAAACTCCACTCTCTCCAACAAAATCTTATCTCCTACTATTTAATTTCTCTTGTTAGGATGAATTTAAATTAAACAAAAATTTTCTCCAGCCCTGGCTGGCATAGCTCAGTGGATTGAGCACAGGCTGTGAAACAAAGTGTTGCAAGTTCGATTCCCAGTCAGGGTACATGCCTGGGTTGCAGGCCATGACCCCCAGCAGCCACACATTGATGTTTCAACGCCTGCCCCTCCCTCCCTCCCTCCCCCCCCCCTTCCCTCTCTAAAAATACATAAAATCTTTAAAAAAAATTTTCTCCTTAGGAGGGGGCAATACTGAATTTCAAAAAGGGTTAAGAAATACTGAATTCAAGGATGAAGAAGATGCTTTAAGAGCAGTGTAGGACTGAGGAGGGAGGCTTAGGAGGGAAGAGAAACAGAACAATCTCAAATGTACACACATCTACATGTATTGACATGCACCTTAGCTATTAAACAGACCGTATTATACAGTTATAAATAATAGCCATAGAAATATATCTTTCAACTTGATTCATTTTTACTGAAAATTTAGAAAAAAATTCTGAATATGGCATTGTATTTCAGCCAGGAAAATCTGCACTCCTCCATTGAGAAACAGACCAAAAAGGACACAGATGAGACAGGGCTGGTCTGTTTTGATTATTCTACCAGACATACATTTAAAAAATGTAACCATTAGAGTGGGCCATTGCCAAAGGGAAGCGAGCTTAAGTAATCTTCCAAGATTTCTTCCCACACCTACCAGTTACTCTGACATGCAAAATAAACCTGTCTGAGTAAATCTGACAAAGGCTTTCAAATAAAAATATTAATGAAGTTTAGTTGAGCATTCAAATTCAATTGAGATAGAGGAAGAAAAGAGACATTGACCAAAAGGTCTAAAATAAACGCATCTGGAAAGCAGATAAATACAGACCACGAGAACCAATATGGGTCGGAATCCTGTTTGGGCCACAGGTAGGAAATTTCCATCTCCAGCTATGTAAAGCGACCTGGAACACCTTTAGCTCTCGGTGCTTACCAACAGTGACAAGTAGTGCAGGTTACAGGCATCGCGAGGCCTCAGCAAACAACAGGCAGGGATGGGTCCTCCCTCCAGGGTTTCAGGGAAGACTCCTGCTTCACAAAGCCCGGTATCAGGGGAGCAAAGGGGAACAATAATGGTCACCATGATAAAAAGTTTCTAAAAACATATTTTTCCTTTTAAACAACAACAACAACAATACAAAAACCAAATGTTTAAACATTATATGCAATCTTAGGGAAGGAGACAAAAGGTCATTTAGAAGATCAGAATTTCAATCCAGCCCTGGCTGGGTGGCTCAGTGGATTGAGCGTGGGCTGAGAACCAGACATCGCAGGTCCGATTCCCAGTCAGGGCACATGCCTGGGTTGCAGGCCATGGCCCCCAGCAACCGCACATTGATGTCTCTCTCTCTCCCTCTCTCTCCCCCTTCCTTCTCTAAAAATAAATAAATAAAATCTTAAAAAAAAGAAAATAATAAAAAAAAGAATTTCAATCCAAATGTCACAAACCTGTATGTCCTATTCTATAGGAACTGTAAAACACAGGTTTTCTTATTCAGGTGTAAGAATTCAATTGTTTGCCTCTAAAGTTCAAGAGAAGTGAGTTACTTATCACAAAAGACATTTCTGTTGCTATAGTTGAGCAGGCTGTAACGTTTTTCATTTTTAAGCTCTAAGTTTTGTGATTATTTTCTTCAAAGCACCAGGTCCCCCCTCATCCCCCATCAAGAAGCTAGCATTATAACACAAAGTTTCTGATGAACTTCAGAAAAAACCTACACGGAAAAGTCTGATTTTCCAGGAAGACAGGAAAGTCACCCATTCTCTCCAGCAGTTAGAGAATAACCATTTATTCAACATTAACGACACAACTTTAGATGTTCAGGAAGGAGAGCTACGTCCCGTACACTTTAAAATATTTGCTTTTAATTTTTCCCATTACAATTTTAAGTTTCTTTGCATGTTCACGATGGTCAAGAAGCCCCTGAAGTTGACTCTGGCCTTAGAAGGAGGTCTCCTTTCCGTGTGGCAGCCGATCTGCCAGGCGACAAATGAATGTTATCTGCCCTGAGGCATAAGCAGCGGCATGTGAACAAATCACTATAACCACCAACACTGTCCATTCATACAGTTTATTCCACTAGACTGCAACTTTATACACAGTACGAAGGGGTGTCCTGATAGCACACATAGTTTACTTCCTGTACTGCTGAGGAACCATTAATCTTTTTACATGATATCATAATACCCTATCATTAAAACATTATTCAGTGAATTTTTGCCAACTACATATAAATGGAGATTTACCACACACACGGTGCAAGAATATCTTTGTAACATATTGGAATCACAACATGTGAATCTAAAATACATCACTGTAATTAGAACACTACTTTAAAATTACAATGCCATGTTATATTAGCCCAATTCGATTAATCTCTGTATACATCACAAAGCAGTTTGGTGGATAACTTCTTGGATGACTGACTAGCAGTAGCTTTGAACTATGATTTCAAAAGAAATCTTTAACACACAATCGAAATTTTGGATTTTAAAAACTTCTTCCTTTGGGTATTCAATATTCTTAGACTCAAAATGGGATATTTTCAAATTTCTAGTCTCTGAAACATGGAGAATAAATGCAGCCCTCCCTTAGCCGAAAGGCTGGGGTTGTAATATTAGGTTTCGTAGAAACCTAAGAAAAGCATTGTATGGGGAGTGGGAAAGTGTTAAAAAGAAACACAATTTCTTTAAGAACTTCTTGGATTTCTCTGCCTCTCCCATCTCTGTGAAACACAGGGAAAGAATACTGCCTGCAATACGAATAAAGGCGTGTGTCCATGAAATCATGTTCCAAAGACAATGTTTGTAAACAAGTCAGAGAGAAACATTTCTTCATTTTCCCATTTTGTGGGGTGGGGCAGTGGGATGATATCAGTTAAATAAGAAAGAGAACTCCTCAGTCAAAGAACCACTTCATTACACACAAAATAGCTAGGGATAATTGCTGAAAATTTCTCATGTTTCCTCTTCTTTCCCCCAAAGTTTGAGAATGTTTGAAAGTTCAATAAATAGTAGAAAAATAATCCTTTACTTAGAAATATTGAGATGCATCACTCAGAGCTGAACATGAGTTCCATACAGCAATTGTGGTCTCTAGGTACCGCTAAGAAACAAAGTGAAATCTTCCAAGCACACACTTGCCTCCGGCGTGCCGCACGCCCAGTCTATCTCCAGTCCAGCACATTTCTCTCTCTTCCAGTTAAGGAGAGCTGGATGTTTCTGGCTCCTCGGGACATTCCTCTGGCTCAGTGTAACGAAGGTTCCCAATGTTTCATTTGTAGGTTTTGTTTCTATGTTTGGAGGTTTGCCTTCTGTCCCGTTCCGTTAGGATCATGGCAGGTTCATTTATCAGGCTAATTTCCCCTCCATTCCAGAACCAGCCTGCCACCTTCCCAAGTGCGGTTTTGTTGTTTCTCCCGTTGTCAAACATATTAACAGGCAGGACGGAGTTAAGCCGCCCCGGACAAAGCCCAAACACAAGGGGTTTCTTGCTGTGGATTTCATGCCGGTTCTTCTTCCTCTAGAATGTTCTGTATCTCCCAGATCCCGTCTTCTCACAGAGGGGAGGGGACTGTTAGCACTCTGCATCCACGGTGTGAACCGTCACGGCCGCCTGTAGGTGGTGGCTGTGATGCAGTGTGGGGTGGTGTAAGCGGTAGTGGTGGAACTTGTTACTTAGTAAGGCTGCGGTCTGAGGCGGGGCGTCCAGGTCCAAGTCCTCATCGTGGTTCCCCACATCCACCCCCGCTGACAAGGGGTCGTTGTTGCACGGAGGGTTTTCGCTGTCCTCCTGCGGGCTCATGGTGCTGTAGCCTGGAAAGGAACACAACGAACACGTCGCTGAGAACGTCCCATGCGGGGAGAGGTCGGTTAGGATTTCTGGGGCACCAGCAGGTGTTCCTGCCTTTGCGCCCCACAGATGTGAACACTCGCGGCTCTCATCAGACAGTGAAGTGCATATTTTTTTTTAAAGATTTTATTTATTTATTTTTAGAGAGGGAAGGGAGGGAGGGAGAGAGAGAGAGAGAGAGAAAGAGAGAGAGAGAGAGAGAGAAAAATATCAATGTGCGGTTGCTGGGGGTTCTGGCCTGCAACCTAGGAATGTACCCTGGCTGGGAATCCAACCTGGGACACTTTGGTTCCCAGCCCGCACTCAATCCACTGAGCTACGCCAGCCAGGGAAGTGCATATTTTTAAAGACATCTTTTGTTGACTGTTTCATTCTTAAAACAATTACATGAGAAACACCTAATCATTTCAGACAATGGAGAAGTCTAGATAAGAAAAAAAAAGATATACAAGAACCCTTTCCCTAAAGGAACAAAATAAAAACTAAAATTACCTCATGTCCCATCTAATCCATACATAACCACGGGGGACATTTGGGGAACTCTCTGACTACACTTTTCCCTGAGATAAGATTAAGATTATTTTTTATTTTAAAGAAAAAAAAAAAGACAAAAAAGGCAGGTTCGAGAAGAAGAACCTGACCGGAGTCAGATCAGTTGGGGGCTGGTGGGCAAAGCTGGGCTTCAAAACGCCAGGATGTGATGCAACTGTGAGAAGAAACTGCCGCGGTGACCGCCACACGCTCTGCGGCAGGCGCTGGTGGCAAGCGTTCCTGCATGCCGAAGGTGGCAGTGTAGGAGAACACGGCTCACCTCTGTGCACAAGCACACCAAAATCACAACTAAACTAGAGAACAACCATCACTCAAAACTGTCAGAAACTGAGCTGAATGGAAGTCTTACAAGTACAGAATTAAAGAAGAGACTACAATATGGCTGGTAGGAGGGTCGGAGACGTGGAATGGGCTGGTCCCACACCCACCTGTTGCAGATAAAAATCAGGAGTGATATCTCAGGAGTGAAGGGTCCCAGCCCCACACCAGGCCCCCAGCCGTGGGTTCCAGTGCCAGGAGGAGAAGCCGCCGCAACTTCTGGCAGTGGAAACCAGTGGGGATTCAGGTTGTGGAAGACAGAAACTGTTGGACTCCTTGGCAGTTCCTTATAAAAAGCCTATGCACAGACTTGGTCAGATTCACTCAGACTCACTCCCTCTGAGCTCCAGTGTGGGGGAGCAGCAGACTGAGAGGCATCAGAGATGTACAGGGAGGAACTGAATTGTCTGGCATTAGAGCAAGAGCTGGGTGGCAGCTTTCTCTGAGACAGAAGTGCTGGCAGAGGCTGCCATTCCTTTTCTGAGTCCTCCTCCCACAGAGCCAGCAGGCAGGTGTCGCATCTGAGACTCCATCAACATGGCTCACACTGTTTGCCTTGTCCTGGTGATTCCCTGAGGCCCTGCTCCACCTAAGCTGTTTCCAGTGATTTTTCCATAGGAATGACCTGTCTTGGCTCATGCTTTAGATTTTCTTAAATGATCTCAAACAACCAGCATATGGCTTCAGCGAGTCCTGTACCTCTAAGTTGCCCCAAGCCTGGCACTAACAGCAGTGGGCCTTGGTTCACAGCTTGGCTCCACCCAGGCACCTGCCAGCCCCCCACAAGTAGCAGCCATCTGCTGATTGCTTTGTAGCTCATACTGTGTGGCCCTGGACAGAACACAAGCTGACCTTGGATGTGCCAACAGCAATAAGGGCTCAATTAAACAGGAGGGTGCACAAAGCCCACAGAGCAGGTGTGCCTTGAGTACTCAGTTTGGGTAATAGAGGAGGTTATGCCACTGGACACTACAAGACACCTACTACATTAGGCCACACTACCAAGCCTGGGAGATGTAGCAGCTCTACCTAATACATAGAAACGTACACAGGGAGGATACCAAAATGAAGAGACAAAAGAAACACGGCCCAAAAGAAAGAATACAACAAAACTCCAGAAAAAGAACTAATCAAAATGGAGAAAAGCAATCTATCAGAGGCAGAGTTCAAAATGCTGGTTATAAGATGCTCAAGGAAATTAGCGAGGACCTCAACAACATAAAAAAGATCCAGTCAGACATAAAGGATACACTAACCTAAATAAAGAACCATGTACAGGGAAACAACAGTAGCATAGATAAAGCTGCAAAGCAAACCAGTGATTTCAAATATAAGGAAGCAAAATATACCCAAACAGAATAGCAAGAAGAAAAAAGAATCCAAAAAAACAAGGACAGTGTAATCAGCCTCTGCAACAACTTCAAGCATACCAACATTTGTATCATAGGGGTGCTAGAAGGAGGAGAGAGAGCAAGAAATTGGAAACTTATTTGAAAACATAATGAAAAGAAAACTTCCCTAACCTGGTGAAGGAAACAGACATACAAGGCTAAGAAGTGCAGAGAGTCCCAAACAACATGAACTCAAAGAGGCCCACCTCAAGACACGTCATAATTAAAACGCCAAAGGTTAAAAACAATGAATTTTAAAAGCAGCAAGAAAAAAGCAGATAGTTACCTACAAGGGAGCCCCCATAAGACTACCTGCTGATTTTTCAAAACAAACTTTGCAGGACAGAATGGATTGGCAAGAAATAATCAAAGCGATGAATAGCAAGGACCTACAACCAAGATTACTCTACCCAGCAAAGCTGTCATTTAGAATCAAAGGACAGATAAACAGTTTCCCAGACAAGAAAAATCTAAAGGAGTACATCACCACCAAATCAACAGTATATGAAATGTTAAAGGGTCTTCTTTAAAAAGAAGATCCAAAATATGAACAATTAAATGGCAACAAAAACATATCTACTGACAACCGAATCTAAAAAACAAAATGAAGAAGAACAGAAGCAGAATCATAGATACAGGGAATGTTTTGGTGGTTGCCAGATGGGAGGGGTGTGGGGGAATGGGTGAAGAGATGAGGAGATTAAAAAGCACAAATTGGTTGCCACAGAACAGTCATGGGGATGTAAAGTGCAGCATAGGAAATGGAGTAGCCAAGGAACACACATGCATGACCCACGGACATGGACAACAGTGTGGGGACTGCCTGAGGGGGGCGGGTGGGGGGTGCTAAGTGGAGGGGGACTACGGAGGAAAAACTGGGAAAACTGTAATAGCATAATCAATAAAACGTAATTTAAAAAATTCCTGCAGACCAACATCACGTTATTTTAATATACATTTTACAGGTGAGAGAAGTAATGCTCAGAGAGCTTAATGAACCTAAAGGTCCCATACCTAATGAAATACCAACCCCACATATACCCATAGCAACTAGCAAAGGAATCACCTATTCTCTGAGGAAGCTGCCTCACTGTATTTAAAGATTAATTTCTTTTGGTATTCTAAGTAATACATGTTTCAAGAGAAAATGTCCCCATTGATCAAAGGATTCCATTCCAAGAACCTTGGCATGTTTTTAAATATTGCAAAAATCCCCTTTAACATTTTTGAGAAGTGACAGCTCATTAATATTTCCGCTGCATCTACAGTTAGCATCAATCAGCACTCACCCGTGGGTAGTGCTAGTCACATTTGTGGCTGCGAAACTGACGTGCTTGCATACAGCCAAGCAGGAATAGCTGGTGGTGGAAAATGTGTGCTTTGTGCAAAAATGATAAAGGTGATTCTGTTCTCAATGAAACTTTTCCCAACTGAGAATTAGTTAAGCCAGTCCAATGCAAGAAATATTTATTGGGCACCCTACCTACTACGTATAAGACACCATGCTGGTCACTGCAGGAGGCGCCGAGATGAAAACCTGGACCTTGCACAAGGAACTCAAAAGCCAGTGCTTGAGAAATATGAAAAGGTATAAAGATGGCTAAATTCAAGTAGTCACTTATTGAAGTCCACTATGGGGCTGGAGGGGAGACTATAAAACATGAGTAAGAAACATCTCTTTTCCTTAAGTATTTCATAACCAAGTATGAGACAGATAGTCATGAAGCTAGGCTTATTCTAACGCAGACAATGGTAAATGTTATAACTGAGGTATAATTAAAATTCAAAACAGGGAATCCCTACTTCTGGCTGGGGTAATGAGGAAGCATCACAGAACAACTCATATTTAATTGGTCTTAAATGGAAGAGTAGGAGTTTGGTAAGTGGATATGAGCAAAAGCACAGGTGAGCACAGAGGGTGGCGACCTAAGGCCACTCCTGTACCATGGGGCCAGGATGAGTGCTGGCAGGTAGCTGGAGAACCGGGCCGGTGGAGGGTGGAAAGGTGAATTAAAGTCAGCCTATAAAGACCATGCCAAAGCACAGAAATGAGGAGGTAATACAAGATTCTGTAAAGACCCCTGCCCTGAAATATGACCTAATCATTTCTGTGTTTTAAAGAGTTCTGATAACAGCCTGAATGATGAATGTAAAAAGGGAGAGGGGCAGTTAGAAGGCTATTGCAACAGCCAGATGGGAGATGAAGAACTGAAAGTAGGGGTATGGAATTGGGCAGATTTAAAATGTATCTTTGGGGTGGAAACAATAGAAGTCGGTAAGTAATTAGACGTGGGACATTGCAGGGTGAGGGAACTGTGACTTTGAGTCAGGGTGATTAGAAAGGGTGAACCAAAAATTCTGAGTTTCAGGGAAGAAGATGAATTTGGTTTTTGTTCACCTTGACTGTGAGAGTCTGTGGGTCACAAATGTGGGGACGTCGGAGAAAACGAGTTCACTGATATACGTGCCTGCTATCAGTGAGTGGCTTTCGGGAGCCAGGTGCCAGGCAAGGGGCTCAATCGGAAAAGGGCTGAGGTGAGCACCAGACTCTGAGAAGTCCACAGCCAAGAAGAGAAACACAGGTGCTAACACAGAGATTGACCAGAAAGTACACCAAGGAAGGATACTTGAGGAAGGGACACTTGTGGTGGCCCTCACGGGACAGGAAGAATTCATTAGAAGGAAGGGGTAGAGGAAAGGTGCCACAGGCAGAGAGATGAGCACATGCATGGACAGAGCAGCCCAACAGGCTCCAGTGGATCGGTGCATGGTGAAAAGCTCGGTGTGTGGGAAGGAAGGACATGGGAGACATGGCTGGACAGGGAGGCTGGGCCAGATCAACAAGGCCGGTTGAAGCTATTGTACAAGTTAGGATTTAGGAATGGCCGAGGGCAGGCAAATGGCAAAGACATACTGTGTGTTTTGAGGTGCTCCCCTGTGGCAGTGAGGAGGCTGGGCAGAAGGAAAGAGGGATCAGGGGCTCGGAAGACGGGGCTGGCGCATCCCCCGGAGGAGATGGTGAGGACGCAGGTGGGACAGCAGCAGTGTCTCCATGGGGCAGCTGTGGTGACTCAATGGTGCACATTGACCAGAGAGTTGACGTCCTGGGATCAGGTCAGTGTTTCTAGGTTCAGAGGCTGAGGAAACTGTGACGCCTTCACACCAAACGAAGAGATCAGGCTTGGCAGTGCTGCTAAGTCTAGGATGTAAGAGTGTCCGCTAGGCTCTAAGACCTCAGTCACAAAGTGCCACACACACTCAAACCACCGCTGGCCTACCTGTAAGGGGCTGAAGCCGCTTAGTGTTTTCAGCATGTGTTAATGATTTCTGGTCAACCGTCAGAGCTAGGCTGTTTTTACCTTTCCTCCAAATACTCCCGGGCAGCCTCCTGTCTCTGCTCATTTACACACACACACACACACACACAAGCTGATCATTCACTTTCACATCCCTGATATAAAATTCTCGGCAGGCCATCTGCCTGGCTCACCTTCCCACCTCTCCTCATCTTGCTGTTGTGCTCCATGCTTCAGTCTGAGGGTCTTCTCCTGGAAGCATTCCCAACCAACCCCCCAACCCCCACCGGTGTCCTCTCTGTGAGTTTAAACAGCATTCTGTGCACATCTCTATCTTAGATTTTAACCATATTATAATAAAATATAGGGCTATCTTGTCCATTACCAAATTCTTTCTACAAATAAAAAACCAACAAAAAACAAAAGGACTTATTTATCTCTGTACTCCTAATATTCAATGCAATGACTCACACAAATCAGGCACTTAATTTAAAAAAATCATATAATATATGCCCAAAGCAAAGGCATCAGTGATTTTTTTTAAGTTATCTGTGGTGGGATTCACCAGATTCATCTAAAAATGAAGACAATCTGAGGTTCACTGGGCCTGCCCTCTGACGTAGGGTCCAGGGAAGCTCTGAACCAGACTGGCCACAGACTCAGGGCAGCCATGATAGTACAGCTGTCCCAAGGCAACCGGGGGTGGAGGCACCCCCAATTTCCTGGTGCTTTCTGATGAGAACCCCAGCAGAGGCCCCTCCAAAGTGAATCCCACACTGCAGGGCCATTCTATTTAATTTGCTCAATCCTTCTGTAACTTACTCAGGCCTCCTTCTATCCCAGGAATTAACAGAAATCTGAAGGAAGGGAGCAGCAAGATGTGGAGAAGCAGGAGCAAGCCAAACACACACTCCCACTGAACACGTTAATTGTTTACTCAGTGCCATGCAATTCTGTTGGACACCGGGAACAGCAATGAATAAGACAGACTCCATCTCTGACTCATGGAGGAGGAAGCATTGTTTAAAACGCAAAGGGTATTTGCAAATACCTTCAAAGGCAAAATTTCTTTACTATCCAAAAGTGTATGCAGAAAAATCTCTGCAAAAACAATCTCCACCAAGACAAAGGCTTTAGGAAGGAGGTCAGGTGTCTATTAATAGAAGAGTCAAGATTAATTAAGCTTTGGATCTTTGGAAGTCTGCTTCTCTTTAGCTAATGGTTTCCAAGACACTTCTCTTGATGGTTGGGGATGTCAGGTCTCTCTGGGGACTACTCACCACCTTGTGGTCACAGAGAGTAACTGCAGGATAACATCTGCACCTCTAGAAAATGGTCTCCTGCTGCACCGTGCAGTTTTTGATCAGGTTTCAAGGTTCGATAGTGGCCTGCTGAATCTTTTGGAATCTGATTCACTAGCGAAAATTTGCCTCTTACCAAGAAATATATTGCTTCATATACATATGCATAAAGTCTCTAATGAGATGATAACCAAAACAGACTCATAAGGAACAAATATATAATGGTAGTTTTTAAGTTAAAAATAAACCAGTAGATGATTAGATGGAACACGGTATTTTCAGGAGGAATCATGGGCAAAGGCAGATATCTAATGGAAAGCACAGCTAGGTAGTAACTGTTTTTAACCTCTCGTGACAGTGAGAATTGACAGCGACAGTTGACAGCTGAGTGCTGACAACAATCGCTTTACGCGGCCCTAGCGTACTGACAAAGATCACCCTACTTTTGAAAAACCACTTCGAATACAGTTTTTTTAAGATACAAAAATTAGATTATTTTGAACTACAAAATTCTCTTGGCCACATTAAATATTTCTAAATAAAAAAATGCCGCCTGGTAACATTTAATTTTAATTCTAGGAATATCACAAGTCTGAACCAACCCACAAAAGTCTAGTGTGTGTGGTATTCATATATTTATCTATGCTGCTCTTTTGAGTTTCCTTCTGTGAATCAGATCCCAAAACTCTGTGCAAATACGCTCACTGAGTAGCAAAGAACCACAGACCTCTGATTCTACCAGCTCCAGGGCCTGCGGATGACAATTCCCCCCAGGGTCTCCCACATCTTCCCACCTTCTTTGTTCCACTCCTTTAAGAAAGCTGTCATATTCAGCCTTTTATCAGTCTTAGGAAGACACTTTCGGTTTCCTCTTGGACTGTAAATTCCTTGAGGGCAGAGTGGGGATGGAGGCGGGGAGGTCCACCCTGAGCTCCCGTCTGCCATACAATATTGCATTTAATCCTCAAAACAACACTACTGAGGAGGAGTTTCTAATCGTGTTGTAAGAATTGGGAAACGGAGGTCCAAAGCAGCTGCGCTAAGGCCTCACAGACTGTAAAAATGAAGAGAGGTGAGATGCCAAGTGAGGTCTGCTTGACCCTCTCCTATAAGCCCTTTTGCACACCACGGCTGCCTCCCATAAATGACACCTTCCTTTTCTGTGACTCCCTGCCCTGTGCCTACCAAAGGGCAGATGCCAATAGTCACCACGTAGGAAAGCACACAGATGAGCAAGAAGCATGCTGACAAAACAATTAGATTAGCTCCTTTCTTTAATATGTACACACGTACAGCTCATCCTCTGGGCATGACAGGGACATTCACTTGATGCCACCAATTTTAGTGACCCACCATAAGGATTCAGGGATATGAAAACATGCAGTTAAGTGCTATTGATTTTGTAGTGCATCTGGAATCACGTGGAATGTTAATATCTCCCACTTCTTTTAATGTTGCACTCTGTCTGCACGAGAAACTATTTTTTATTCCTTGGGGATAACAGGGATCCAATTATTGTGAAAAATGAAAGAAACCAAGCCCTCAGCTAGATTCCTTGGCTTTCAGATACTGACACTGCACTATTCCTTTTATCTAAGCTGTTGCTTCACATGCCATCTTACTAAGACAATGGGAGAGCTAATGGAACATCGTCACCGTCACTCAGAATTGCAGTGGCACTCAGAGTTCCAATTTCGTATTGAAGCAGTTTCTACTGGGGGAGAAGGAGGGGGAGGGGGAGGGAAAGGGTGAGGAAGGGAGAGACGGAGGGAGGAAGAGAGAGAGAAATGGGGAGGAAGGGAGTGGGGGAGAGACAGAAAGGACTCAGTATTTCTGCTGAATAAGAAATTATTTCTGTTGAACTTTAGTAGCCTCAAACCTGTTTTATTATTCAAAGGAGAAGAGGCACAGAACTGCCTGGCAGAATGCATTTATGAATGCTCAAAGGTTTTTAGTGAAAAAAGGCAGAAAGTCAAAGAAACTGGGAAAAAATTTTTGACTCTCCATAGAAATCCAACGTTTCTATTTAGTTGGTGGGAACAATGTCATTCAGAGCTCAAATTAACAGTCTCCAGCTTACACTCAGAGCTTTAGCTTCTATGTTCCAAAGGGAGTCTGAATACCTGGCTGGCTTGTGAAAGGCCGCATTGGTTGCTTTGACGAATATCCACGCCTGCATTTTTTAGCACAGGTGTGGGAGCACCGTTTGAAAACATGTTTTTCTCCCCCTCTCCAGGGTATATGTGGAGAAAGCCAAGTCGAAGGCATGAATGCATTATTTATGGATTAAAAAGAAACAACCCGGATTCTGAGAAGAAAATAATTCTTGAAAATTAAACAGTTATATAAAAAATAAAAGGATTTTACAATTACAGGAGAAGTCTGAACCCCCCGATTCTGTTTCTGTGCACCTGCGGCAGTGCTGCGACTGCTGTTCTCCTCGACGACAAGCTGTGTGGACCTAGGGGGTGGGGAGCAGCTGAGGGGTGGCTGGTCTCTGGTACGACATGTGGACTTTATATCCACAGTTGGTCCTCAGCACCTTTCCACAGTTCAGCCTGCAGCCCCCCTGAGCATCCTACAGGTGCTGTGTACAACTCGGTGACTGTATGCACTGGCCCTTTCGCCCTGACTTTCTTTCCTTCCTCATCCTTCAAGGCCCCATACCAATGCCTCTTCAATGAAACTTTCCCTGAGTCTCCCAGGCAAGGCTGGAAGGCACGGAGGGGAATGTCAGAGTCCCTAAAAGTATGTACCTGGGAGAACCCTTGATGTCGCTGGGAAAAAATTTTTGACTCTCCATAGAAATTCAACATTGGACAGTAGGACCTATGAGGCTGCTGATCTACTGAGTATCAACTGGGCTGGTAAGCAGGTGTCACTTAGACAATCTGAATCCCCATTCACGGAGAAAACCTAGGAAGCCCTCTGTGTGCCGAGGTCATCTCACCTACATCGAGGAGTGCTGAGACACATGCAAAACCACCCCTGGGCTCTTTACAAAAGGGTCATGTTGGAATGTGTGTTTTAGGAAAACCATGTCAAAATAATTTGCTTGAGCACAGTACAGGAAAGAGAGAGAAGAGGGGGTATGAGCACTGGCCCACAGGAGTCCATGGGTTCCTCAGGCCCCTCCCATACAGGGAGCTGGACCTTACCGTGGTCACTTTCTGTTCCTGATCGGCCCCAGTAGCGACGCCTCCTTTCCGGGCTGTGGGCGTGCCGTTCGATGACCGCGGCTATGAACCGAGTATTGCTGACTGTGGAAGGCAAGGATGGTTAGTTCCTCTCATGCCAGCACCCTCATTGGATCAAGTACGTTTTCTCTGAGCAGGCTCACTCACACGCTGGGGTTATACTGTGGAGAGCTAGAATATGTAATTTTTAGAGAACCCTGAGGATTAAGGGAGTTGGTTTTAGAACTGGGGCAGGGAGAGGTCCCTAATTACCTGTCTCTGACATGCATCAATAAGATATGCTCCAAGTAGCTGAAGGCCAAACTATCTCAACATTAATGGAACTCTCTTTTGATAAAGAAATGCTCCTTTGCCCCTGACTTGTATCCAGTAGTTTAGGGACTAAAAAATGCATACTTGAGGATTCCCTTCCTAAAATACTATGTGGGAAAGTAAGGAGGAGGAGGAAAAAATGGAAGAGTGAGGTGTCTTAGGCCAGAGCACTGAATTCAAAAAAGAACATCATGAAATCTTTTGAGATTTTCTAGAACAAATCAAACACCTACACTTATTCCTAATGAAAACGGCAGAGTCTGTGTGTGGGGGGGAGGCCCCATCATGTCACAGCTCCTTAAACTTTAATATAAGCCAACAGGATATAACCAGGAATACTGATTCTGGATTAGCCTCCTGCTGACACCTGCGCGGCGTGGTGTGCATACTCACTGATGCCTCTGTCTTCGTGGCTGTCATCGTCCCTTTCATCTCTGTCGTTCTCCAGGTTGGACATACGCACTGACATTTCTGCCCATCGTTAGAAAGAGAGAAACATAACTATTTCATCACACAAAATCAACCACTTCAACACCCCGCGGAGTCTCATCGGATGGCTAAGTGACAGCTTCCCATCGAGAATGAGTCCTGTCTTGGAAAAGAATGAACAGATACCCCATCCTTTTTTCTTTTCCTTTCTTTCTTCTTCTTTTCTAATGGAGGGGAGAGCAGGACTCACAAGAGAGAGAACAGGGGGTCAGTCAAACCTGACACTGATTTCTGAAGAAACAGGAGAAGTCGATAGACTGACAATTCTGCTAAAGTGCCCGAAACAGGAGGAAGGGGCTGCACACCACAGCTGGCTGTGCTGATGAGATGGCGTCACACAATCTTATAAAAGGTCAGGCATCAGTGAACACTGGCTGGCAGCCGTCCTCAGTCTAACAGAACCTTACCAAGGGGAAAGAGCTTCGTGATTAGCCCTGCTGTTAAATCAGGCCACGTTATCCCATGACCCCCCATCAGGACCGCGGCCAGAGCGAAACATGCCGACATCACCTGTCTTCACCGCTGCGGGGTGAGCTCAGTGCTGCTGGCCCAGTGCAGCAAGAAGGCTGAGTGAGCTCACAGCAGACAGCTCAGGTCAGCACCTGCCCAGGGGCTTTGAGGAAGGAGGGCGGTTTTGTGCCTCGCAAAGGAACACATGCACCACATTCAACTTTTGGTGTGGAAGCCATGATTACAGATTAATCATCTTGTACCTGGCTTCGTTTACCTGTCCTGTTCTAAGAGAGGCGATCTTTCCTTCGAATGTGTATTCATTCACGATATATAATAAAATATACAATAACAGCTGCGGTAAGAATAATTCATGTTCTTGCCAATAGTGCCCTGGGGTATCTTTGGTCTGCCAGTGTCTTTGGCGCAGCAAAGGCAATGCATCTGAGTCAAGGGAAGAAGAAAATTTCCCACTCAGCGTTCCAGCTCCCCAGCCGGCCTGTTCCAGAGGCAGCCTGTGGTGGGGGAATGCTGTGTAAGAAAAGGGAAGACCCAGGAATTTCCTAGGGAATCAAAAGGGGCTGAGGGAGGAAGGCAGGCTTTGGGGGCTTCTGCATCCACTCTGGAGAGGCTGAAAATGCAGCACGGCTCTCATAACGGCGGAGAGGCTCACCCAACTGGCCACTGTCCTCTGGCCCAGGAGCCACCTAAAACAAGGACGGCTGCTGCCTGCTGGAGCAGCTCTGAGATTTGTTCTGAGCTCACCTTGGGCAGCCAGAGGAGACATGTGCTGATGGCTGCGGCGGTGGATCTGGTGGCGGTAGGCGTACACGGCGAGGACCAGGACCATGATGCATCCCATGATGCCTCCAGCCACGGGGCCCACAGGGGCACTTTTAATCATGTTCAGGGTGACCACCTCGTCGCCTTCAGGAAAGCAAACAGACAGATGTCCTGTGTAAGGATTTCCCAAGTGCAGTGGCAGAAGCAGGGATGGTGGTAAGATGGGAAGGAACAGAGCATGGCAGGGGTTTGGTGAAGATAAGAGGAGCTGCTTTAAGCTTTGACTTCCTCAAAATGCACCAGAATGTGGGAGCGGTGATTTCATTTAATTCCTGGTTTGCAGAAGAAATGCTAATTGCTCAGCAGAGTGAGAGCATAATTAGCAAGACCTGGAAAAACCAGTGAGTAGATGAGAATCAGAAATAGGTGGTGGCCAGTGTTGGGAGCCCAGATCCCTGGGCGGGGTGGGGGTGGGGGGGTGCCAGGGGAGGACAAGGGGACCAATCTCACAGAAATAAATGGCACCAGGCTTACTCAACATGTGCTCAAAAGATCACATTTCAAAGCTTATGGGTTCCCTTTAAAACACCACGTGCACTTTTTAGACAGAAAACTGCAGGTGGGCATATAAAGTGACTTTCTCGAGCAAGGTCACTTCCTCCGTGTGCTAACCTGGCTCAGCAGTAACACGTGAGCTCAGAGCCCTGCCTCACGCAGGGGCTCTGCTGCTGCAGACAGGCTCCTGTGGGGAGACGTTAATAACCGAGGTATTAACTGAGGGCTTAAATATTTGCCTCATGGGCCAGCTAAGCTTTAGGAGTTTGTGCTAACCCTGGGAAGACGCTGAGAAAATCTGACCATGGGGTGCAGGTGGTACTTTTGAGGTCCTGGGGCCTGACCCCAGAGGCTTTCTTCCCTACAGTGTCCCCACATCCTCAGGCACTCCAGCTGCACTGGGTAGCTCTGGCTTCTGTGGACCCCGAGGCCTTAAACAATGATTTGCAGCCACAAGACTTCGAGCTCTGCAGAAGTTGTGAGGGACAGTGGCAGCAGGAAATGGGTGTGCAGTGGTCCCTCCGCCCATCACGGGCCCTGTGCTCTGACAGCTGGAACTCGCATTCAAACAGACTCTAGGGTTCAGCCACACAGAGATCAGGCCTGATATTTCTCAGAACAAGCTTTACAGGAATGAATTCCAGGCTTGCAAAATTTGGCAGGACAGAAGGCTGTTCAGTCTGCTGAGAATATCTAGCCAGCTTTGAAGGTAATCATCTGCCTTGGTTTTGTAACGAAAAACTGTTGGCAAAGGGATCAGGGAAGGAGAGGGTCAGTTTAAGACTTCTGTCTGAGCATTCAGACAGAAAAATGTGTATTCAAGAATCACATTACAATGGGTTCTCAACAGACATACCTATTGCTCCCATGTCATCGACGTAGGGACTTTTGGCTCCCACAATCCCCCCAAAGCATTCTTTCTGGGGCGCACAGTAGGATTTGTCCAGGTGAGTCTTTCCGTCACTGTCCACCATGCACCATTCACAGTCCAGCACGCCAAAACAGTCCCTGCCAGAGAGACAACGAGAGTTCCAGGAAGCAGTGTCAGGCGGGGGGCACGCGGGCTGGGGCCTCAGACAGCACTCAAGAGATCCATTACCTATTTGTGCTGTAGCTCCCTGAGCATTCGTTTCCTTTCCTTGTAAAGTGAGAACAGCAGTGATCTGCTAGGGGAGAGCTGCTCTATGTCCCTCAACAACGGGGAAATGAGAGCTGAAGCTGCCTTCTCTGAGTCAGACCAGGAAATCCACACAGCACGGGTGAGTGCCGGAATACTCAAAATCATCTTAAAAGACCAAATGGCCACAAGGTTTGTTAGACTCTGAACTAACATCCCCCAAGTGTATGGTCATTTAAAAGAAAAAAAAGAAAGGAAGGAAGAAAAAAAAGATCAAATGATTTTGGGAAATACCTGGGAAGTTAAACATTTTATTACTGTAAATTTCTTAGAACTTTTAATAAGCTAAGAGAACTATGACTCTCCAGAGAGTATGTGCAGTGTTTCTCAAACTTAATTCACTTTGGCTTATTGTATAACATCTCAATTTATCTGATGCCCTACCATTCCTTTGCCAAAATCTACACCAAAAGGAGAACTGGCTGCCCTTCCTACCTATTAATTCTGTCTCATCAAATGGTAACCTGCAGCTGTATACATAATAAAGAAATCACCCACTGCCACCCCTAGGGAGGAGGAGGAGGGAGCAGGAGACATGCAGTTTGTCATTCTTTAAACAAGCTGCTTTCCCAGGAAGAATACCGATCAGTTTCAGTGTATGCCACACACAGTCTTCACTGCTGGGCTCTGGTTCTGGAGCCTTTGAGTTGCTGCCCCTTGCCCTTGCTTCTTCATGCCATGTTCCCTCACTCATTTACCTTCCTATTTTACCTCAAGAATAACTTTCCCACCTATTTGTAACATGGTACAAATGCCAGGTTGCAGTAACAAGTGAAAACCGGACAAGCTTAAACCTGGTGGATAAAGGACTTATGGGTATCAGTTTTGGATCTGGAAAAAAATAGATACTACCTTTTAAAACATCAAGAATGGGAGTGATAAATACCAGCTGGGAAAGCTCAGTGAGGATGCTGGCCACTGGACTTTACTAGGTTCTGCTCCCAGAACTATCATGCTGACGTACAATAAGCGTTGGATGTGGCTTACCCACTTTCCATCCTTTGACTGCACCTGCTGTTGACACACTGGTGAAGAGCATCTTGCAGGCCAGGGTCCGTGGCTGTGTATGTCACTGGCTCCTGATGTACCTCGCAGCTTGGGTTTCTATTTGGGAATAAGTCTAGAGGTTAGGACCACGTATATTCCAAACTCTTGTGCCCCTGGCCCCTGTGGTGTCAGACAGATCTGGGTTTGAATCCTGGCTTTGCCACTTAGATATACAAAGTCTTAGGAGAGTCACTTAACTACTCTGAGCTTCGACATGTTCATCTTTATGTACAAAATAAGTAAGTAAATAAATGAGGAAGTCATAGGTATTTAACAAAATAGGAAAACATACAGTCTAAAGCAGCGGCTACCTTCCCTCACTCGCCATTCTAAAGCTTACCACTGTTAATACTTTAATGGAGTCCTTTTAGATATTTTTATATGCCTAAATAAACATATACAGTTGACCCTTGAACAACATAGGTTTGAACTATGAGAGCCCACTTGAATACACTTTTTTTTTCCAGCAAATATCTGTCTTATTTTTGATCTGAGGCTGGGAGTCTGCAGATGCAGAAGGCTGACTCTACGCATTATTCGATGCCATTTTACAGAGTAGCATCTGCAGATTCTGGTATCCACGGAAGGGTCCTGGGACCAATTCCTTGCATATACTGAGGGGCAATTAAATTCTGGGGAGCCAAAAGTTTTCCACACATTTCAACTGTATGGGGTATCGCATCCCCTAATCCCCACTTTGTTCAAGGCTCAACTGTACTAGTATGCATGCACACACTTTAAGTTCTGGACAAGGGACTTATCACAATTTATTTAACTGGTCTTAAAATTTGCCACTAACATCAATAATGCTGTGTTATGTGTGAGCATGTGTGTGTATGAAGGATACCTACATATTTATCACAGGGTTAATTTGAAAACTAAGTTGCTTAATGTGCATAAAATATCTGACACATGTTAATGCCTGTAACAGTCTCATATTTTTTGTATATAGCACATTGCTGTTAATTCTTCCACAGCATTTAAATTTAAACCTGGAAGTGGACTTCATTTTAAGGCACTACTGAGCTTGAAATATGGCTCACTGAACAGTTACATCAGTAGAATGAATTATTACTTTATGTCTCTACCCAAAACAAACCTATAAACAAGACTCAAGGTATATATATGGTATTTTTAGGACTATAAGATGCACTGGACCATAAGACACATGTAGGTTTTAGAGGAGGAAAACAGGAAAAAAATTTTGAAGCAAAAAATGTGGTAAAATATTTAATAATCTGTGACCTTGCTCCACGGCTGCCCCCCCACAGTGAGCCAGGTAAGCTACATTCAGACTGTAAGACGCACCCCCTCATTTCCACCCAAATTTGGGGGAAAAGTGCATCTTATAGTCTGAAAAATATGGTATATATCCTCGTACATAGTACATAAATTTTTTTTTTTTTACCGGTTCTCGGCATTAGTGAGGTTGCCAGTACACTCATTGACCTCTAGAGGGCACTCACAGGGACATTCACATTCATTTTGCTCCATTCTGAAAAGCAAGAAGAAAGTTACTATGCAGAGGGTGAATAACAAATTATAAAAGCTTCTGTAACCAGGGTTTTCCTTTTCTCCAGGACATACCCAGCATTTTGTTTATTTTGCAGGTGCTACTTCAGAATGACTGGCATCAGGTAAAATATTCAATGGCACGGTAAATAGAGAATATGACCCATTGCATTTTTACCGGTGACAGTTGAGACAGAGCCGGTCCACCATGCTACAAGCACAGAAGGCAAGAGAGTCGCATGTCTCATTGACGATGCCGACAAACGCATTGGTTCCCGGGATCCTCGCCAGTCTGTATTTGGAACAGTGGCTGCCATGCACGAGGTTCGTCAAATCCCCCTGTAGACAGCGGAGGTGTCAAAAGTGACAAGACAACAATGCAAGACTCAGCCTCACCATGGTGAACGCACCCCTCAGTCATGTGCTGAAAATAGCTTATAACAAAACTTAATTTCTGATTACAAAAGTAGTACTGTTAAAAACCTAGAAGGTGAAATTCATTTATAATCCCATCATAGATAATTCTCATTGAACTATTGTGTATGTATCATTTATTCATTTATCTATGCTTATAAAAATAAAATTTTCATAGATGTTTTTGTAATCTCTTTTTTCCTTAACACCTAACAATAATCATAAAGTGGAAAAAATGCAACAACCAGTGAAAGACAGCTTTCTGATAAGGAATAGTTTGAAATTTATTCAAAGGCAAACCTAAATAACCAGAAGACATGCATTTCCATTTCCCCAAATAAAAACTGTTCTTTTATAATAATAAAATTATTTAAAAACCAAAGCCTCTTTAAGAGGCCAGTGTCCCGCTTCCAGAATATTTTAAAAAATCCAAGGAAAGCATTCTGTAACAAGAAAATGTGATAGCCAAGTTTCCTGAATTGCCAAATTTGCCACCACACTAGAAAATCAGAGATTCAAAAGTGACATTGCAACACTCAGCACAGCCATTTTTCCCCCCATGTGGGTCATATGTAGTAGGCCAGTTATGTAAACACACGCTTGCTTCCATGCCAGTACCCCCTAGATGTCCTTGGTTCAAATAAGCCCACATCTGAGAATCACAGCTCTGAGTGGGTGCTTGGAGGTCTGGATGAATTTCCCACTGCCTAGCCAATGCCTGCCTCTACAATATAAGCAACGATATGGGCTTTGCATTTTGTTAGCTCCAAGACCCAGGAATAGGAATGCTCCACTTCCACGTTGGGATAACTTACACTGCTAAGACACTATTCTAGTTCATATGGAGGTGGGCAGAAGTAGGTTTACAGTTGTGAGTACACGAGACAGTTTCTTGTTGTATTATTTACTAATTCCTGTATTATTTTCCCTATGAATAACCGTAAACCTACTTTTGCTCACCACTGTATTTCACTAATATTTGTGTTTCTGAAAAATTTCTGCTGGAGTATCCTGGCGCCGTCTCAGGAAATCATTGTACAAATAGATCAGACACAGAGTACTTGCGACTTTCCGATGACAGACTTCCTGGCAGCCTCCCTCTGCCTACACTCGGGTCTCGCAGCGTGCCCTTTAAACAGGACGTGGGGTCTGAACAGAGTAATGACGACTTTCCTTGCTTTGAACACACTATCATTTTAATAGATTCATTTTTAAAATTATTTCCTCCCCCAAACAACGGTTTTTTGCAATTACTTTTTTTTGGGGGGGAGGGGGTCATTAAGTTTAGATTTTCATTTAACCTATCATATCTTTAGAATTAATATTTAGTTATATATTTAGTGATACAAATACCTGTTTTTAAATAAAAAGCTTACTTCTTTTAAATAACCTTTGGTTTTGAATGTTTGTTCTGACATTACCCATTTCTGTAGTCTCCCACGTAGGATTATTTACAAATCATCCTAAGGATCTTAAGAAAATCCTTAAGATCTTTAGCCACACCCAGGTAAGTTTGCAGTCCCTCAGATCACAGTGTTTGGCTGAGACAAAGACAGTACTTTTGGAGGGTGTACATAAGAACTCCTGTCTTACACGGTGGATGACCAAGAACTGACTGAGGGTAGCTTTAGGAAATCCAGGAGACCGAGTGAGTTCTAGAAGATGAGAAGACAGAAACCCACGGTGCCACATACATTTATACAAGAGAGTGGGAACAGACTTCAGCAGACATTTCGTGCCTGTGAACAAACAAAACTAAAACAAAATGCCAAGTGTGAGAACTCCGGCTTTATATTCCACAACTGTCATACTGCGGAGCTGGACTAAGGTCCTGCCCTGTCCTATCGTTCTATAATTCTAATTCAAGGAAAGGGCCGAGAGTAAAATAGACATTAACATTATTCTATTTTACATTCCACAGTGGGAAGGGATAGGAGAGTGGTAAGGAATCAACTTACCACAAGGCTCGTGTTGAATTTATAAAACCTCTGGACTGTCCTGTCACTGAAGCTGTTGCACAAGTTTTTCTTCACAAAGTTGGGGTGGTTCAGGATATCATTTGCCACCAGGGGCTCCTAACAAGGCCAAGCAGAAGACAAATGCCACGTCACCAGTGAGCTGCAGGCTGCTGGAGAACGGAGCCACCAGCTTCGCAACACATACCTTGTGGGTTATGTGCTGTTGTTCCACAGGTGCGTGTCCTTTGGGGTCAATGAGGGTGGGGTGTGCCACCAGATAACCCCTGTCCTCCATTATGAAGCACCTGCACCAAAACAAGTGACAACACGCAGTCATTGGAGCTCTTTTTCTGTGCCTTCAGACAGCATTTATCTTGTTAGCCCCAAGACAAATTGAGTTTATCTCAGGTTCTTAATAAATATTCATTGATAAAGTGAAGCATGACTGACAGGTAGACCGATACACTGTTCTTTAAGTAGTGGATCACCTGGTGGTACAAAGTTTCAGGTGAGAGAGTCACACCTGCCTCTGACGTCACCTACATAGCTCATACACAATGGGGCCACCCTGTCCAAGTAGGTTGGACTTGAAGGTCTTTGGCAACAAAGTGTAAGCACTAAGTTTATTCTTTATTTTGAGGAGGGAGATTCTCAAAAGAGTGACCTTGAATATTTATAGGCACAAAGTTTCAGTAAACCATACAATTTCTCCTTTCAATGATAAACATACATCACATCAAGAAGGACATTCAGGAGACAAACAAAAATATAGTTGATGGAAATACGAAATAAGTAAAGTCAGAACTGCTCAAATCAAGACTACATTTTGCTCTATTTTACTCTACAGTCTTCATAACAATTTGCCATGAATCCCGTTATTTCCCCTTTAAGGCCCAAAGTGAAATTTAGCCATGATGTGAAGCATGGGGCATGAGAGTGAAACAAGAAAGCTGTTTCTAAAAGGGGCCTGCATTAAATCAAGAGAATGCCCTTGCTTTCATCAGACATGCTCTTTTGAAATTCAGGCGACAAAGACTTTAGTCGCACGAGCCTCTTTCTGGGGAAATGTAAGAGGGACAGTGTAAGTGCCTGAAACGCCTCACAGAGACTTTGGTTTGATAACGAAGTTAACATCAAAAGTACTATCCAAGAGTGCCCTCTGGTCCTTCTGGCACCCCAAATATAGGAAACCTCTGATTACTGACTTCTACAGAAACAAGAGCTTTCAGAGAATTCTGTGCCACTGTCACTCTCCTGCTTATGAGCCAAGTCTGTTTGTCTAAATTACAACTGGTAAGCAACTGAGAAAGAGAAAAAAACCCCAAAAACCTTCTTAATAGAACACCTAGAACAGAGACTCAATTTTTGGTCCCAACCTCCACAATGTGGCTGCCATTCAACTAGAGATATCCGATGCTGTTTCCCTGGCATTTCCCAGCTAGAGAGGAAACAGTGCCGCCGAAGGGCTCACCTTATTTTGTTGCCGCCATCCTGGTTACAAACTGGTAACAAGTCCATGAGAACTTTGTAGAAATACCTGAGCGTGAAGTCAATGCCCATCACGGCCACAGTGTGCCCAGATGACATCTGTGTGCTTCACGTGAAAAAGAGCAAAGAGAAGAAGAGGCATGTTTATCTAAAGGTAAAGGTATGTTCAATAGTAAGAAGAGTGTATGGTATGAGACATACATGCCTAGAGTTTCCAACCCTATAAAAATGAACAACTACATAATTGAGCTAGCATAACATGAGGATGTGATGAGAGAAAAATTTAAGACTAAAGGTAGCACTTTCTTAAATTGAGCAGCCCAGCTAGCGGGCAGGGATCTGGCTAGTTCTGACTATCGATGTTCAGACAATGACTGGATTACTTGTTAGCAAGAATATGGGGGCGGGAGGGAACAGGCATCAGGTAAGAGGTGGGATGCATAGCTACTATGGTTCCTTATAAGGAACCTTTAGACAAGGAGCCCGAGGGAGCCCCTGAATTATTTCCTTCATTTTACAGGTAAAGAAACTGAGATGTCCTCAAGGTTAACTGTCTAGTGTAAGGTCACAAAAAAATTTAGTAAAAATGTCTAGTTCTTTTTATAATACTAATGTTGGTTGCACCCAAAACAGAGCTCATATTTTAGAACAACACTCTCCTGGTTCATAGGCCATTTCTTTCCTCATTCTACAAAGCTGCTCTCAGAAACAGGAGCACCAAGGAAGACACAGTTGGGCAGTGCGACATGGTGCTTACCCTTTTAGCTCTGGAATCAGGTAGATCTGGGATCAAATCCTGGCCCTGTTGGTTTCTATCTATGTGGCTCCTGGGATAATACTTAACCTTTTTAAGCTTCCGTTTTCTCATCTGAAAATGGGGATAATAACAGTATCTACTTCATAATGCTGTTATTGGGATGAAATGAGATAGTGTGTGCTTAGCAAGCTGCCAAACATCAAAAACACCGGATAAGGTGTTATATAGCAAGAGTTATTCTGAAGAGAACTAAATAGAGCTTAAAGTTCAGTCCAAGACAGAGAGGGAATCCATTATTCTTTTAGAGAAATTGCTAGATATAGCAGAAGCACTGACTTCTCACTTGGAATTGAGGTTCTTTTTAATCTATGTTCATGAGCAGCTGAAAGGGGTTGGTTACTTGGCCACTTTTGTGGCTGGGAATTTCAAGCTTTATCTAGCATGGCACGTTCTAAGAGCTCATCATCATCATCGTCATCCACCCAAATGATCTCTTTATAAAGAAAATACCAAAAGAAAAATGGCATTGTTATTGACCACCCCCCCCCACCCGCCAAAACCTTAAAAAACTAACTGGAAAGTTCAGAAGTAATTTCCCCAAGTAAAACCCTATTTTGTAAAATCACAACTTGGGAGTAAAATTAGCTTTGCCATGAAGACAGCTGGCCCCGTCCGGTCACTGCCAACACTGACACTAGCTTATATCACCCCAAACCCCAGCCTCATTCCACTACCCCTCCAAACAAACGACCACTAGAAAAAGGGACCATGGCCCATACAGACATTTCTCTCAGAGCTTTGCTGTCAGAACTGTGTTTGGTATGGCATGGGGGAAGGACCATGTTGTAGGATTATCTTTGAGAGGCTGTTGCCTCAATACGAGCCCCGTTTTTACTGAAGTACCTTAAATTCTACTACAGAAGAAATTCAAGACTTTATCACTTTACATTATGGTACTAGAACAGCTTCTATTTACTGAATGTTCACAATTTATAGACACTCTGGTAGGCATTTGTACATATCATTTCAATTATTTCTTCACAAAAAATATGGGTAATATCATTTCTAGAAAATTGAAGCTTGAGAAGATTAAGTACTTGGAGAAAGTCACACAGTGAATAACTGGTGGAAGCAAAAAGCTAAACTCAGTGTCTTCATCTCCAAAGTTTATACTGCTCCTCATCATCAGGCTACACTGTCTCCTTCCATTTAATTCCCTGCAGAGACATCAGAAAGGAATTATAGTCACTACTTAAAAAATAAAAACTTAGGTTTGGAATGGTTAAACGACTTAAGCAAGATCGATCACCTTTTATTTATGGTATATAGTCCAGCATGCAAATTTGGCTCTTTCTACAATACTTCAGCTGCCTCCGTTAAAAAACACAACTCTAGTTTTTGGGGACGAGTTAATTTGTTTCTAACTTCCCCTGTTTGATTGCCATCTGTTCCAATATGATCAACAAGCTGAAGTAAAAGCATGCATATTGCCCCTGTAAGTCTAATGTTCATATTTTACCTGCATTTCAAAAATGTACACTGTTACCATAACAACCCACAAAGATTATCATAGAAAAATCAAACCAACCCTACATTTCTAAGTACAATAAACCATGCTGTTTGTGAGATTTGCTCTCTGTTGAAGATTCATCTGATTAGTTCCTTAATCAATGACCAAACTTTATAATCCTTATCAGCATTACCACCCTCCCAAGAACGCACACCTAGATTCGCAGGCCGCTAATAATGCTTATGGAAGAACCACAGCTCTGTTACTATGAGTAACTGGTGGGTGCGCAACGAACCAGAAAAACTCCTCCCCAAGCTATCAGCCAAACCACATCCATAAACCAGGGGTGAATGAGAATGCCTCCGGATATGGTGAACATCAGCTAAAGTTCCCTCTTCTCACCGATTAAAATGCCAGAAATTGAAAGCAGGAATAGAATGATAATGAAAATAACTGTCATTTATTTGGGATTTGATATTGTTAAGCACAGTGCTAAGCATTTTATACACATCATCACTAATTCTCTCATCATTTGACATGGGCATTCTTATCTCTGCCAGGCACTGTTCTAAGGGCTTCGCATACACTATTTAAGGTAGCCATGAAATAATCATTTGAGATAGAACCTAATATCCCTCTTTCATAGGTGAGGAAACCACAGCAAAAAGGAACTTGTTTATAGTCATACAAATAGTAAATGGCAAATCAAATTTTTCAGAGTAGAATCACATTTTAGGAGATTAGGTTCACAAGTTGGCACACGAGGCCAAAATCACTAGTAATTATTTGAAAAAAAAAACTATCTTTGCAGAGAGCCCGTCTACTAATATGTCCATTAAAGCCGTGGATGCTTTGGTTGAGAACCGGAAGTGATGGCTGCCTTGCATTCTAAACTGTGTTGAATGAAAAATACATGGCTTTAAAATAACAAAAGCATGCTCAGCTAAGGAAATGTTCAAATGATCAAGTCCATGACGCTGTACATTAATCAAGGCATGAACAGGTACTCATTCTTGGAATACACTCTCCCTGAGTGACTGGTGGACAGAATCCAGGATTTAAATGGCAACTGAACTCTTGTTAAACTTAACCAAACTTGTATGTGTTAAACACACTATAAAAACTACCCAAATAAGGAAGCTGAATCTAGGTATTGTATTTTGCCATGTATAATGTGCACCCATGTTCCCAAACTTTCAGGAAAAAAATCTTTCATTTTAATTTTTTAATTTGATTTTTTATTTATTTGTATTTAGAAACAAAACCAGTGATCATATTCTAGGGTATTATTTTGCATATGGATATCATTATTGCTTTCTTGCATTTTTAAGAGTTACACTTTTAACACATAAGCATAAATAAAATAATTAAAAACATTTAAATAGATATGGAATTAGTACTACCCATGCATAATAGATATCCTTATTTTTCCCTAAAAATTTTGGTATTATACATTGCAAAATGCGCTATTTCTAACTTGAAAGCCCATATTTCCATCACGCTTCATTTGGACTGACATCATAAATATTTATAAATAGGCTCAATGAAAATTCTCCCACCCATTCAAATTCCCAAAAACATGTACATGTACTGATGAATATGAGCATTAAAATCTGTACCTCCCAGTGGCGACCCCACTGCACCAATGAAAAAGAACACTGTATAGAAGGGAGGGGGAAAAGCTAATGGATACAGATGACGAGTGGCAGGTGGGAGAGGCCTGGAACGCCAGAGACCAAGTAAGAAACATGTGGTCATTGTTTTCAACCTGCTTCCCTATGATACCTTTAAGAGCCCGTTCTATTGTCATCAAAGACCAAGGTAACTGCTGTCCCCTCAAAGAAATCACCTTTGTTTATTTTTCTCAACTGACTGGAGTACAAGTGATGACAAATCTTGCCATTCAGACAATAGTAGGCATATGCCTGGCAGATGGTCTGTTAATGAAAACATTGAAAAAGTCTGTTTGAAATGAGTATTTCCTTGTTTATATATGAAATATTACAGTATGGGAGCAGCTGACAGAGCCAAATAGATACAGTGCCCTGCAAAGGAATCAAAACTTGGCTGGTGGCAGGGCTCTGCTTTCTGCAGAGACACAGGTCACGGTGAAATGCCACACAGCCCCGCTTCCCAATTCTTACTCCCAGTGAACCTGCATTAGAAGAATTCTACTGAATGTCAACCACTCAACAGATAATGAGCACCAGTGGAAATCATAAAGTTAAGCAAGGAAACTTGTCTCCCACAAATTTTAAGGCAGCATTACATGTACCAGTTAAAATATGGTCTTTCTTGGTTGCTAGAGAAAAAAATAACTATTTGTAAAATGAAGGGGTTAAAAATGTGTTCAAGGTGTTTGGCTTGCCTCTCCACCCAACACTTCACTGACATTTGCTGATTAAATACGGAAACTTCAAAAACAGGAAATATAAAGCACTCTCTATTTACAGTTGACAGTGACATTTTGTAGCATTCCTGGAAAGTCAATTTTCAAAATGCCCTTTTATTTTTCAGGAGGCAGTGAGAAGACAAAGTAAAAACAACAAACTCCTATATAATTCTAAAGAGACCCCAATACAAGAGGTCATAAATTTGGTATCTTGATTCTTCTTTCCCTCCACCAAAAATGCTCCTTTCCTTTGGAAAATACTCTAGTGATGATAATTGCCAGGATCCTATTGCTGTTTCTTGGATTGGTTTAAGACTGACATTTCTACAACGTGCTCTACTGAGTCTAGTATCTTTCCTTTTCTTCTTCCTAAACACCATCCTGGCTTCCAAGAACAGGGCTATGAGCTCTTCATGACTCAACCCCGTGAGGTAGTATTATGCCCATTTTACAGATTGCAGAAGGAAGCACGGGGAAGCCAAGGTGACACAGCTGAAGAAAATATACCTCAGCTTGCCTCACTTCAAAGGTCATGCTTTTGCCATCAATCTATTCAAATTTTCAAAATACCCTTGCTATGTTCAAGAAAGGACTCAAGATTACAGCATTACCTGGATGAATGGATTGTATGACTGATGGTCACCACATAGCCAGCTCCTCCAACGTCCAAGTAAGGGCCAGTCAGAGAAATCAGCCCTGGGTTAGCTACTGCATGGAGGTACCTAATGGAGACCAAAGAGAGCCATGCTGTTTTAGGGTCTGAACAACTCTGTAAGTTTTAAAGAAAAGAGAGCTTGCAACTCAAAACAATACTTATGGGGGACTGAGTGAAGAAAGTGATAGGATTGAGAAGTACAGACAGGCAGTTAAAAATAATCATGGGGATGTAAAGCGTGGCACAGGAAATACAGCGAATAATCATGTAATCACTGGGGCCGGGTGGCTACTGGGAATATCGGGGGGAGCACTCTGTAATGCCTGCAATGGTCTAGCCACTACGCAGTACACTGAGACTAACACAATGTAATACTGAATGCAAACTGTGAATGGCAAAGTTTTTAAAAAGGTCAAAAACATTTATTATAAATAGTGCCTATTTACAATAAAATTTGAAATAGCTCGTATCTTTAATGTCTGACCATAGCATCAACACAGGAGGTCAGAAAATGTAAAATGCTCCTTTAAAAACGATACTGAACTAAGGACATACCTGAACTTTTAATAGGATCTATTCTATAGGTGTCTTAGAGGCTAAAATAAAGAGAAATTAATGAATGAAATAGAAACAAATACAATTCGGCACATAGAAACGCGTCCTGGATTGGTAAGTGGGGAGGAACAGGCAGTAAAATCGATAGCTGACTCAGTAGTGACTTGGTTACCAAGCAGCATAAGACTAGAAATTTTGTTTTCATGCCCAAGTTGCTCCCCTGCTATAGCACCTGACCAACATTTGTTTTTTGAAAGCCAGAGTACAAAGAAAGCCCAGAAGTAAAAAAAAAAGTTTTTGAATTGATACATGCTCATTTTCCATAGGTCGTACATGAGCTGTAATTTGATGCCATAATCACGTGCAATGATGACACTAAGGAAACTCCCTGCAGACACCTTGCACATGAGGCAGGAACCAAGCAAATCGCTAGGAACTGAAATGGCTGAGCATAAAGCATTTCAGTTTCAAAATTTCAATGAAAAGATAAAACACTGTACACAGAGGAAACCCACAAAGCTGTTGTTAATACATTTTAAAAAAACTATTAAAAAATATGTTTTCAGTACCACGAAGGTATCTTCTTTAATGTGACTGCCTGAAGTTGCTTTATAGTATTTACTTATCATGTCTCTCCAGGATTTGGGGGGAACCTTTGATAATGCAAGCCCCGACAACTCACCATTGTCTCCTAGTGGGATCAAATGCTTTGTCCATGAGGGAACCAGGATAAATTCTGAGGACACCATTGGGTGTTGCTATGTAACGGCGGACAATGTACGTGTTCAGGCTACTCATTTCCATTTGTGTCATCCATTCATCTGTGACGTGGCTGGTAGCCATTACTTCATTTCTGACAGAGAACTGGGCAACAAAGGAAGACATAGCAGGGATCCTTTAAGACGCACATGAAAAGAGAGCAGACTGCTGGCAGGGCTTCCCAAAGCTCTCTTGCAGAGAAGCCAAGCCCAATTACTTCTTAAAAATCTTTCCACAGCAGATGGATATAGCCAAACTTGGTGAAAACAAAAGCTTACTGAAATACAGCCAGTGGATGTGTGAATGTGTGATTTACTCCATTGTTCATCCTACTGAGGCAAGATCCTACAGTGAAGCAACACACACACACACACACAGCCCAGCTAACTCTCTGATCCTTAAACTTCATCACATTTATCTAGACAGACAAGAGGGGCACTTTACTTTTTTCTCCTGGGAAAAATGGATCTGGGAAAGTTTTACTGATCTCCAAAGCACATGCCCCACCTAGAAAACCCCTAGTGCATCTAAGGTCCCCCCAAAAGTCTTCATTTGGCTCACAGGGCTTCTTAATCCATCAGAAGGGTCATCACCAACCAACCTCCCCATGGCCACACACTGTCTTTCTGGCTCTGCAGCCAAAAGGCACAGATCCAGAGCTGGGCTCCCACTTTGGAGATTCCCTGCCAGCATGCCCTCCCAGGCTTGAGGAGGGGCACACCAGAAATGGGCCCCACACCAGGGCTCACCTTGAGCCCTGGGTTAGCGATGAGGCGGGTGT
The DNA here is from genome assembly GCF_004126475.2 of Phyllostomus discolor. Taxonomy (NCBI): domain Eukaryota; kingdom Metazoa; phylum Chordata; class Mammalia; order Chiroptera; family Phyllostomidae; genus Phyllostomus; species Phyllostomus discolor. Next base: position 47,257,105 of record NC_040907.2, on the reverse strand, counting down.
TGTCACTGAGATAGGCTGTGTAGTGCTCCACCATGCGCTTTGTCTCTGGCTGGCTGAGGTGCTCGTAGGGGGAGGAAAAACTGCCAGCAGACAGCATGACGGTTGGACTTTCTGAAAGAGAGCAGACAAAGTGGGCCTGAGAACGCTGAGATTTCATCTCAGGTCCAAACAGAAGCATCCCTAAGGCTCTGCCAAACCATCAGCCGTGGTGGCACAGAGTCTCCCAGAAGGAGAGCAAAGAACTTGACACTGAGCTACAAAGGAAAAATGCCACATTTCTCTCCCTTCAGGGAGCTTACAGTCATGAGTGAACCAGAAGAGAAACATGTACAAACATGTACAAGTGCCTGAAATGGCCAATGTTCAAGATACCTCAGACCTGCACATAACATACTTAATAGGACCAAGGAAGCAGCATGTGATGTGGAGTCAGATGGAGTTGAATCTGGGCTCTGCTGTGTCCTGGCTGGAGTGCGTCCTACTTAGTCTGTCCTGGTCTCCTGATCTCATATCCAGGGAGAATCTGTAGGACAGTATTTAACCAGGGAAACCAAGCACAGGCTCTCATATGTCAGCAGTGGTGGCTTCTATCCTTGATCCCCTTCCTGTCTGTGGCCCCTCTAATTCAGTTTGCCAGCTGTCTAATGACTTAGTTATGATTTTCAAACCCTCAGTATTTCAACAGTGGAAAAAAGAATACCTATTTTAGGGTACTGCGAGTGTACTGTGTTGTTTTGACAACACACACCACAAATGCCTAGCACGGGCCAGGAGCATGGCAGCATGCACTACAAGAGGTGGCACTGTGGCCCGGGAGGGCCATTGAGTGACAGCCCAGCCTTGCTGCTTTCTGTGTTACCTTGGGAGAGGTCTGTACTTCTAACAAACCCAATGTCCTCATCTGTAACAGGTCAACTCCGAGGAGGAATGTAACAAATGACAAATATAAATTCCCTTTTACTTTTTAAAAATCATTTGCCTATTTCCTAAACTTGTTTGAAGACAGGGACCTATGGTAGATACAGAATGCTATACAGATACATAGGTATGCCCCCCAGTCCCCGTATCCCCTGACCCCCACATCTGAGTGCTTGCCTCTTACCGGGCCATATCTACAACTCTCTCTGATGGACTGTCTTTGGGCTACTAAAGCCTCTTCTGCAAGCACTAGCTGAAAGCTGAAAGTGAGTATGGAATATGGAAGTCCAGCACCTTTCTTGAGTCCGGGCAAACTCTGCAGTATAATTAAACTCCAAAGCCCCCCTACAGGGTTAGGTGAGGCTGCAACTTTACCTAAAATTAAACTCTTGCTTGCTTTCTCCTCCTTCCCTATCCTGTTTCCCTTACTTTGTTGCTGCTTTTTTCCAAGAGCCCATCCTTAATAAATCAACACACAAATCTTCACTGCAGTGTTTGCTGGAGAAACAATTCCAAGGCAAGGTCTTAATTGTTTTCACGTTGGCATCCCCAGACTGGCACTGCAGACATGCAACATCTTTTTTTTTTAAAGATTTTATTTATTTATTTTGAGAGAGGGAGAGAGAGAGGGAGAGAGAAGGAGAGAGAGGGGGAGAGAGAGGGAGAGGGAGAGAGAGAGGGAGAGAGAGGGAGAGAGAGGGAGAGGGAGAGGGAGAGAGAGAGAGAGAGAGAGAGAAACATCAATGTGAGGTTGCTGGGGGTCAGGGCCTGCAACCCAGGCATGTACCCTCACAGGGAAACAAACCTGCGACACTTTGGTTTGCAGCCCGCGCTCAATCCACTGGGCTACGCCAGCCAGGATCTTTTTTTTTTTTTTTAATTCAAACTGACATTTATGGTGAGCTGTTATGAGTAAGACCACACGAAGCAGAGAAGTGCAAGGCCTTACCTAGAGTGGCCAGCTGCTTAAAGTGGAGGCACGCACTAGGCTGGCCCAGGAGGTCCAGTCGGTGGTAGAGCAGCTTGCTGCTCGGGACAGTGTTGAGGTTCTTCAGTTGTCTGACAGGTATTTCTGGTTGTATCACCACAATGCAGAGAATAAAGGAAGTGTCTTGTACCTGGAAAAAAATCAATAACGAACTTCTAACACAGAAGACGAGGGTCCTGGGAATAGTGACCTTGCCCTGCATTATATTCTGCTGTCTCTGTCCTCTGTCCCACATGGAGAAATATTTGATGAGTTGATGAGTGAAAGAAAAAAATGAAGATGGCACGACAGACAATATTTCTGGCAAAGATTACATTTTATGTTTTCTATTTTCCTTTCTGATAGAGGAAAATTCATGTGTGTAATAGAAAATCATGAAGCTAATGAAGGGATTAGAAAATCTAGTCCCTTTGAATAGCGACCCCAACCTTCTTTTGCTTATTTAAACTGGAACATGGCATGAGAATACAACTGTTATTTCCTATGGGGTTTGAAATGCAATTTAAAACACAGGGTCCAGCAGAATTAACCCCTGCTTGAGTGTGGTTGGTAGGGTAATAATACGGGTGCAATAATTTATAGTTTTAATTTGAAAATTTTACCCAAATGTCATATGGTGTGCTTGGCTGTGATGTTACAGAATTCATGCTTATGATTTTGTAATAAAATATGGGACATTATTTGTGCTAGAGCCTGCATATAGTTGGTTTTGCAAAGAGGGTTTCAAGAAATGCCTATTTTAAAAGCAAATTATGAATCCACATATACAGCCCATATAGAATCTGGTTTATTCATCCTATCCAACCTTCTCTCTTCCTGGTTGGACACGACCAGGATTTGCCTGCCTGATGCATCCCTTCAGACCAGGACATGTGAAAGCTGTAGCTGAGCCTAAATTGTTCAGCTCATATGTGGGAGTACTTTCAAACTCACTTTGCTCCTAAAAAATGAATCCTTGTATAAAATTTAGTGAAAAAAAAATGCCCACCAAAGTATCAAAAACCAAGCTGAGCCACTTAGTTCTAGCTCCTTGACTTAAAAACATAAGAGTGCCAATCTCCTTAAGTCCATTGTGTTAGGAGATGGACAGAATCTATTTAAAAGATAGTATGTAAATAAATGAAGAGTGATGACCAGCTAAATCAGAATTAAAGCAGCTCAAAGGATTTACTTAATGATCAAGGAGAAAATTTAGGCAGGTTAGAGTTAAGTGAAATTTTGGGTTTATGAGGATGGTGGCAAAATCCTTTTAAACACAGGAGAAATTTGCATCTTTTTGAAACTGCTTTCAAGAATTGCTACTGAGGATATGCAATTAGATTAGCAAATTTAATCCTCTTCCTCCACCCACCAACTGAGACAATGACAGGGAGCTGCCAAGTGGCCTTTGCTGTTTCCTTTCTTCCCAACTCACTGAATCATCCTTCCTCTTACTTTCCTGTGCTGCGTGTTCCAAGGAACCGAAAGATAAAAACTTGACCAGAATGACCAGAATATAAGTTTGTGATTGTGTCTATTTAGTAAGACAAAAATGAAGTTACCCCAAGTCCTGGATCTATCGGGGTTATCACTTAGCAAGGTATATAAATGTCTAATCATTATGCTGTTATACCTGAAACTAGTATAATATTGTACGCCAACTGTCATTTAAAAATTTCAAACAATTAAAAACAAAGTTACCCTAGAATACTTTATAAATATTTATATTTATGAATAGTTCTTAGCTACAAGGAACCCAGATTTCAGTCTAGGTCTCCCTATCATGTTCTTCCCTGAAAGCCACAGTTTGCTTTCGGATTATAGTGTCTCCAGAAGGGCTCTCTGTGACTGAGGAGCGGATCTGTCACCGACTGCCCATGGGATTCATGTTCTGAAGTGGAGCATGGCTGTGTGATACAGCAACATCATAATGCTTTCTGAGAGTCCACACTTCCTTCCCTCAGAGCACGCAGCCTCCTCAAATGCTCGAAAATGGACTTGGATTACATAGCGATAGAGCAGTAATCTCCTCAGGCTCCTAACAGAATCCCTCACGTTATATTTAAATTAATTCAGTGAAATAACCCATCAATATATGTTACATGTAAAGATGCTAAGCCGTTTAACCAATTATTCTCAGGATAGGCTAAGTCTATTTGGATTATTTAGTAGAGGAATCTATTATTCCTAAAAACAACTTGAGTACCTACTAGCCTTCCCCTAAAATAACTCAAGAAGGCTTAAAAATATTTACTCTCAAGGCCAGGCAACCAGGTCAGCCTTTTATTTAAAACTCCAATCTCATTACTTATTACTCTCTCATTTTTCACTTGATAGTGATGTTCTTGATAATTTCAGAACTCTGAGCAAGCTAATGCTTCTTCCTCAACTGATTACATGATTATACCCATTTGGTGGAACTGAGCGGCCAAAATTTACCGGCATCACTAAACAGACAAACAGATAAACAAACAAAACTCCTATCTTAATTAGATAATACTTCTTTCTAAAATGTTAACATTGAGTTTATTTCTATACAAAGAAGGTCTTAAAAATGGCTACATTCCCTTCTTCCTCTTTTAATGCCAGCACATATTAAGGTAGATATTTTCCCAGGATGTAACTGAGTTGGCTTCAATCGGGATAGACTAGAGGTAACAAACCTCCAATTTCAAGTGCAAAAGTATTGGTTCAATCAAGTATTCTGGTTTCTGGCTCAAACTTTCTGATGTAAGAATTAAGCACTTCATCTTCATTTAAAAAACTGTTTAAATATATAAAAATAAAGGAAGATGATTCAATCATTCTAAAAAAATCCTGAAAATGAACTGACTCAGAGAATTTCAAAAAGACTTTGGCCTTCCTCAAATGTGTATTACTGAACAATAAAGTATCAGTAGAATTTAGCTTATAAATATAAGTTTCTCAAAAAGTTTCATTCATTATTTTGTTTTTGTTTTCATTGTAGCTATTGCTGTTGCCATAAGATGCTTTAAGAACCAAATAAGAAGGTCAGAGGAGGGAGAGTCATGTCTAAATCATGCTGGCTACTTCTAACTCTTGTGACTCCTATGCCAGACACGGGCATTGCACGAAGCTCTTTAATGGTCTGCATCCATCACTTGGCTGGATGCTCTATGAAGGCCGAGAGAGTATCATTCTTTTTAGCTCATAATAAATGTTCAATAAGTAGTTCATAAAGGGATGAATACATAGGCCCAATTGGAGTTAACAGGTTAAACACCTGATATGGCCATCCAAGGGAAGCTCAAGTGTGACTGCATTTGAACATTAGTAATTAAAATTATATGATAAAAATGAAAGTCCACTCTTCTTTTGGTCAATTACAATACCAAGGGCCCGATAACAGTATGCATGGTGTACCTGGAAGAGGGAGTTAAGGACAGAAGCAGAAGTAGTGTGGATGGTGTGCATTAGGCTGTTTCCCTGTGGCCCACTGTCTGAAGGAGGCTAGTAGGAAAAGCTGTAGTGGGCACCGCCAGTTATGCCTAAACTGCCAACCCACTTGTGGTGAATATGAATTATCTAAATTTTAACGTAAAAGTTTCTTTTCTTGGGGATATGTTAGCAGAGGGCATTTATGCTTTCATATCTCTTTTTTAAATTCCCTACTTCCAAAATTTGAGTTTAAAATGATAAAAACTAACTGGGCAATACCTAAATGTGTATGAACAGGGAACTGTTACAGAAATTTGGTCCATCTATGTAATACCACGTAGCCATTAAACATGCATGCACATGAACATACACACATACACTGATACACATGCCTGTGTGTAGATAAGAAAATTTTAAAAGACTTTGGGAAAGGAGAAAGAGAAGGAGAAACATCAGTGTGAGGGAGAAATATCAACTGTCTCTTAGATGAGCCCCAACCAGGGACCGAACCCACAACGAGGCATATACCCTGACCAGAAATCGAACCTACAACCTTTTGCTTTGCAGGACAACACCCAACCCACTGAGCCATACCAGTCAGGGCTGGATAAAAAGTTTCTGGAAATTGATCAAAGTGGTTATTTCTGGGGAACAAGAGGTCAAAGCCGGGGTGGAGGGAAGAGTACAGTTTACTGTCTACTTTCTATCCTTTTATATGGTTTGGCTTATTCATCATGAACAATACCTGGTTTTATAAATAGAAAAGGGAAGAAGTTCTAAAACATCTGAAGCATCTCTTCTTTTTCCAACCACTTTAAAACCGATGAGTAACCTCACCCGAACTAAGGTCCCCAGAATCTCTGCGTGACGGAGTGCACTGCGCCCACAGCAGCCCGGCCAGGCGCCGCCCTCACTCACCATCTTCCAGGCGTAGCTGACGTTGTACGCCTCCTTCCCCGTTTCTCGCAGCTTGTTGATGTGCCAGGACAGGGATGAGTTCACAGGCACTGCGATAATCTGGCTGCCCAGAGGGAGGCTGCGTTGGCAAACAGGACGGAATATTTCAGGTGGAAGATAAAAATTAAGCACTTAATTAAAGGCTGGGGAGAAGCTGAGAGTCAATGACCATCTCCAGATTTTCAAAAGCAGTGAAGCTCATCACTTTTTAAAGAGATAATGCAAGATTTTCAATTTTCTAAAAGCGTTACATCAGCTCTGCACTAAAAACATTCTTTACTCTCCACCTCGGTACCCCCAATTCTAATTCTTTCCAGAAACTACGTTGTCTCAAATCACTCAGTTATTACTTGAAAACCAATGAGCACAAAGACCCATTTCTCTATAGGTTACCATCTGCCAAAATAATGTATCATGGTTGGAAAAAATCCAATCTGTTTTTTATTTCAAGAGAACATGTTGTATATGATTGTGCTGTCAACTTGGAATGGACACTACCTTGCCAAGTGATTTTCTGGCATGCTACAGAGCTGGTCCTCCACTTAACCTTTCATTTCGCCAACATTTTTCAACTCAGTACAATGGGAGTATTCTTTTTTAAATGAGATAACATATATCTGATTTTACAATTAAAGGCAATGTAAACACAGAATTTGACTTACCAGACATTTCTCCCAAATAACAGTTCTGAGAGACCTTACCTATTATTCAAAGTAAACATGTTTTGGGCTATTATTAGTCTTAGGAAAAAAATTAGTGAGTATACTATTGATAACATTAAAACAATTTATACACTTGCTTTGTATCCTGTAATAAACACTCACGCTTGACCTCCAAGGATCCTATTCTCAGAGAAAAACAAAATGCTATGACCCCCACCTTTTCCTTACCTGAGAATATTTTGTCGAACCAACTCAAATTTGGGGATATTTTCATAGTGAATGATGTCAGTATGAAGAGGGGGTTCTGATAGTAAATATGGCCTGGTGAGGGACGGGTGCATAAGTGTATACCCTGAAATAAAAAAACAGAAACACAGGCCATGGAAAACGGCTGCAGGCAGAAGGGGATGTAATCAAGGGAACCGTGGAACTCTCTGGGACGGCTGCCCAGCGCTCCGCTTCTCAGGACGGACTCACCGGCCCGACAAAAACTGAACGTGGTTCATGTGTTTTTGTGCAAACCCCTTAAATGTGGAAATATGTCTTAGATTATCAAACATCTGTCTAGTCAAGAATATGTTGGAGGTACTGGTTGCTTGGTCTTGTCTTTGTTTTATGCAATGTTATAATCCATCATATAAACCTTCATGCTAGTGAATCCAAAGACAATAATAGAGACCAAAAATGCAAAAAAAAAAAAAAAATCTATCCAAAGTTTCACATTCTATGTGTCACTCAACCCTCAAGTCCAATTTCCTGATGCTACAAATAGCTATTACCTAACCCTCAACACAACATAGGAACAAATGCATAATTTTAGATTCATTCTGTCATTTTTATAGTGTTGTATTATAAATAGTAGTCCTAGTCACACCATGTTTGTAAAAATACTATCATTTTCTACTTGGCTAGGATCAGAATATCTACAGGTTATTTTTTTCAGGCTGCTAAAGAAATGACTATTTCCCATGCTTAATTTTTAGCAGATTACCTTTGTCATCTATGAGAAAAGTATAGGAAGCCAAAGAGTCTTGGTAATACGTCACATCTTCAAGAATGTAAGCCAGGTTCACGTCCACACCTACAATTCCCAGAAGCAGGTTTCCAAAATAACAGGGTTTACTCACAGTCATTATCAAACCTATGGGTTAAAAAAAGAAAAATCCGAAGACTAGCAGAGAAGGATGAGGACTGGAGCCACACGCTAGTGAGCCATAAAGGCTGCTACCACCCATCTCAAGTTCGCCGGGAAGAAAAGTTTCCGGTGTGATCCAGTAACCAATCACTGTGTTTCCCGACAGCATGAGAGTACTAGGGAAAGAGAGACTTTTGGGAGCTCAGGTAGCTCAGTTAAATTGAGGCAATGTGTATATTTTCCATTACTTTTCACCTTAATGGACATGATATTCCAGATCAATGCCAAGCATCATCAGCACTTCATACATCACTCTGCTTCCTGGGGTAGGGAACATTCAGCTGAACTTGAAAGACACAAGGTATCAAAGTATCCGGGTTCTACCCAGCGGTGCCCCTTGTGTATCATGCATTTTCATTGGACGTAACTTCTCTGAGGCCTGATTTCCATGTGTGTTTAATGGACATAATAGTAACTGCTGTACTGATTTCTAGGGGCTGTGAGATGAAAAGACATTATGGATAAAGGAAAGCTTATAAGGCACTATGCTTCATTAATGTACCCTATCCAAAAAAACAGGAAGATGGAGAGAAAAACTTAGGTAGAGAATCTTGTTTTCTGACCACTTAGAACTCTGAGTAGCTAAAGGAGACACTACATTTCCAAAGAAACATATTTCTTGTCACTTGAATGAGGAATTTACAAACTTATGTAAAGAACTAGATAGTAAGTATTTTAGGCTTTGTGGGTTATACAGTCTCTGTTACGTATACTTTTTTTTTAAACAAGGATTTGAATGTAAAAAAACAGTTTTTGGATCTTAGGCCACACAAACACACTAGGACAGCTAGGGAAAGAGAAAGGCAAAGGGGAGGAAAACGTGTAGGTGAGAGCGTGCCAGCAGGCCAATGCACGGCCCTGAGCATCAGGACAGCTGTGCTTCCCTGCTGGTTCCACTGCTGCGTTGGGTTCAGTTGTGCCACCTCTCAGAATGAGACTTTTTGTGTATCAGATGGAGAGCTGAGACAAAATGATCTCTAGGATCCCATATAATTCTACAATGCTATGGTTCTAAATAAAGGTCAAAACAAAAAAAGATGAACAGCTTCTCTCCATCTTCCTCTTGTATTTTCCTGGGCTTAATGGCACATTCATGCCTTAGCAGCACATCAGAAAGCCATCCTTCAATAAATATGCGGGAAAGGGCTTTGGACCCTCTTAAGGTTTTCTACAAGGCACGGGCTTCTATACAGAGAATTGGGTATGAGGTCCACTCAGTAATATCAACAAAATATTGCTGAGTTGCCATGACCATCAAGGCCAATCACATGCATATCACAGCAGGAGGAAGTGGATACAACAGGCAAAACTTGTGAAAAGTTATGCCCAGTTATACAATGAGTATGTTTTAAGGATGTAATGTATAGCAGGTTGACTACTGTTAACAATACTGTACTGTATATTTCTAAGTTGCTAAGAGAGACCTTAAAAGTCTTTATTACAAGAAAAAAAATATGTAACTATGTGAGATGATGGACATTAACTAAGCCTATTGACCTCTCTTTCTCTTATCAGACTTAAATGTTTGTTGTGGGGGGATGTTTGCCTTACCCATCACTGCCTGGCATGATGCTTAGCTGGCAACGCAATAATACCAGTTAAATGAATAAAAGGTCACCCACATTTGAGGCTTGGCATTCCCTATAAAAGAAAGTAACCTTGTCTAAAGGTGGGTGTTTTTACCCTATACACTTCCGTGGGGCCTGCCAGAAATAGGAAGGATAAAAAAAATCAGGGTGTACCAGCAACTACCATATTTCTTCCTTATAGGAAAAAACATGTCTACCTAATTCTAGAAAACACGCTCTCTACAGGCTTGTTACTTTATATACACGAGTTTCCTCTGAATACCTGTATTTGTGAGCATCCCTAGTTAATGGAACATGAAAATTAAATCTCATGTGGTGATTTTGTCTGTTTGGCTAGTAATTAACTGCCTCTTCAATCTTTTCTGTCAAGGAAGAAGAGAGGGAAGGATGTGGGAAAAAGAATAAGCAAGAGTATAAGAAGAAAAAGAAAAAGGTGGCATTTTTACTGAGCATCTACTGTTGGCCTGGCATTTTCCTAGATGCTTTACAAATATTAGTGCAATTAATCTTCACAACTGCATTGAGGGAAATATTATCTTACCCATTTTATAGACCAATAAATTTAATCATGTGAAGATTAAACACTTCACCCAACTTGTGACATTAGGGTGATGATGATGATAATAATAACAATAGTAATAGTAACAAAAACAAAATAATAAATTATGGGTAAATTGTGACATTAGGATGATAATGATAATAGCAATAATAACAAAGGTAAAATAAATAAATAAAACAAGATCAGTAATTACTATTGAGAAGAACGCCAGGCACTAATAAATCTTACAATCTTAATAACCTCAAAAATTAATTACATGAAAAATGTTATTACACTTTTAACAGGTGACCAAATGGGAATTAAGAAGACTAAGTTACCAAGAACAGCAACTCAGCTGCAGAGTGGAACTTGAGATCCTCCCTTATGCCACGCAAGTATTTGTTGACTACACCGTGTTGCTTTGCCTTTGAGGCTGAATTCTAATCACTGTTGAGCTTTATTTACTACCAGCTATGCACAGGTACCCTTTAGTTCCAATTCACTAACTTTTAGATATGGGAAAAGCCTTACAATTAGATATTCCTGCTCATTGTGTGAACTGAGCCGGGGCCATGAGGAAGAAATAGGATGCCGTGGGGTCAGGCAACCCTCTGACCAGAGAAAGAAATGTTCACTCCCTCACCTGCCCAGACCCTCCAATGCTCACAGGCAGGTATTGAACAACATTTAAAATTATGCTCCTCGTGGACTCACATCCACTCCCTTTCCCTTTCTTTTAGCAGGAAGTTTCCTCCAAACTCACCATCTCCCATCTCATCAGAGAAGGGGAGGCTAAAGACAGCTTCGTCAATCATTCGGTTGGGAAGGTTGGTGTAGAACCTGCCGACTGTGGTCTCCAGGTTACTCAGCTGGTTCAGCACCATCATGCTTCCCTTAATCACAGGCAAGGCTGAACGGTCCGGCACGCCATACTTCCCTGAGTTCTGTTCAGCCAGATCTCTTAGGAAAGCCAGCTCTTTCAAACCAGTCACCCCATCTGAAATGGGAAGACAAGGAAAGACAATGTAAGGCAACATGGCACATATTTCTATAACTTTGCCATTTAGAGCTCATATTAGGGCGTGGCTGAGGTCTTGTAATGCCTCTGCCAAATGATGACCCCTCCACCAAAGAGGTCTTTGCAGAGACAATCTGGACTCAGGACATGGATACCAGCTCTTGCTGAGGAACAAAGCCTGATGTGTAGTCTTTCCTCAAATAGCCAAGACTGCAAAAGTGTTCTTTAAAAAGCAACAATGATGCCCTGACTGGTGTGGCTCAGTGGATTGAGTGCCAGCCAACAAAATGAAAGGTCACTGGTTTGATTCCCAGTCAGGGCACATGCCTGGGTTGCAGGCCAGGTCCCCAGTTGGGGGCACATGAGAGGCAACTGGTCAATGTCTCTCCCTCTTGTTCTCCCTCCCTTCCTATCTCTATAAAAATAATAAATAAAATATTTTTTAAAAGGCAACAATGAAAAACACACGAGTAAATTAAGAAGCCCCATTTAGCAAAGATATTCTTCCCTAAAAGTTTAATTATATGTAAAGTATTTTTTGCTTTTAACATTTGAAAGCCAAAGTCATGACTAAGAACTCTGTATTTAATTTAAATTAGTAGATGAAGTTGTAAGAGTTTAAAGGACAGAGGTTTACCATTTCATTTCTTACCTCCTCGCCTATTAAACACTTGCCAAAGTCTCATGTAACTGAATGCAAGAATTATGGACTGCATTCAGGATGCCTCCAAACACTGTGTCTTTAAGCTCGTTTTAATTACAAATGTTTTCATGCAAGATATTGTCAGGGTAACACTGGATTTGATGTATTTTATGTGCATTTTTTACGTTTAGACAGTTTTAAAAGTTTGTAAAAGATTCAGGCATATTGGGATGTACTGTTCTGCAACATCTGTAATCTATAGCACAAAATTCAATAAACCTTTAAAAATTTTGGTTTGCTATTGTTGGAACACAGTCAAGAGGATTAGTAACTGATCCCATATGGGTACCACTGTAAACAAATTCAAATGATTTCAATCACTACTGAGATCCTACCAATGAGTTTTCAAAAGGCTTTGCCTCATGTTCTTGAACTATTTAGTCATTAAAAAAAATCCAAAGAGTTTACGGCTCACCTACCTCATGTGACATTAGCACTGTATAATGGGGAGTGTATACACGCTAAGCCTTGTGAGTTTATTTCTAAAGTCACAGCAGTATCTAATGGATATCATTTCTTTCTTAACATATTGTATTTTAATAACTTGGCTTTTGTTCCCCTCATGCAATGCCTAAGGAAAGTCAGAACCAGATTATTGTTCCCTATGCGTGACATAAAGTTGAGATGGAGGGGGTGGTAAGTGGTACCTTTAGGAGTAAAAGACAACACAAAACACACGAATGATCCCTGATCCCTGACCTTCCACACCTGAGAAGCTCAGATGCTCCCAGAGGTGAATGGGAAAAGAAGACAAGTTAAGGCAATAAATACATTTTCTTTCTTTGTCATGTACTACTCGGTGCTCTCAAAATGTAAAAGAAAAGTAATTAATAGGAATATCCTCTAGCTAAAGAAGAAAAGTGTGGGATGCAAGGCTATCAAAGATTGGAAATTTTATATCAGTCTATCAAGAAATGTTGTTATACAGGGCTGGCAGTAGAGGTGCAGACTGGTTTAGGTATGCTGGATGAGTCTATTATCAACACAGTCATGCTAGGAACTACATTTCCCAGAATCTCCTTCCCTTTATGCTTCCAGGTTAAAGGTGAACAGAAGTGAAGTGCGTGAGATTAAGGGGAGAAGTGAGAGATGGTGACAGATGCAGAAGGACCAGAATGTCCTAGTTTGTCTCACTCGCTCTGATCCGATCCAGTTTCCTTCCCCAGCTGCCGGCTGGCTCACCGAGGGTGATCCCACTCCAGATGCTTCACTCGGAGTTCACAGAGGCAGCAGCCACGAAGAGCCAACAGCCTCCCATCAACTTCCACACCAGGCCTCCTAACGGTCTTCAGTTTTTCTAGGTTCTGGAGATTCTTACAGGCTCTAACTCCTTCACCCATACCAGAGCTGGATGCTAAACTTTGAATTGCCAACTCTTCTTTACTTTCCCAGTTTTCCCCATCATTTTGTACACTGGAATCCTGATAATAAATCTGTTATACCAGAATTCTCAGAGTGGTCCTGCTTCTTTACTTGAAGCCTAACTGACAGAGCAAGGGAGTGGGTCAGTGCCCGTGAACGTGTGCAGAGACGGCACTCGCGAGGGGCACAGATGGCAGCAGGGCTGTGGGTCTGGCTAGGTTAAAGGGAGCAAGGAGAGACGGGTGGTTTGAAGGAAGTAGCCAGGGGTTTCCCAGAAGGAAACTATCAGGGGCAGAGCAGGTACAAAAGATACTCTGGTGGGGAGATTTAGGAGCAGTGAAGAGATGGGTGAGAGCAAGGAAGCCTCTTTACTCAGCATCTGCCTGAGCAGACCTTCAGATCCAGCGGGAAAGAAGACACGATCACTTCCTTTTATGTTTCCTTACTCCTGTACCATTGCATTCAATGATGTATCTGCCTTGTCTGTCTGTCTTTCTCACTAGGTTATAAGCTTCCTGAGGTCAGGGACTTTGTATGATACAGTTCTAAAACCTCAGTGCACTAGGTTACATTGTAGGCTTGATAAATTTTCCCTCCCCTCCCCTCTCTTCTCCATTCTGACCCCTCCCCCTTTACCCTCTTTCCTTCCTTTCTTCCACACCCCCTTCCTTACCTCTGTCCCTTCCTTCCTCTTAAGAGTGAAAAGCTAGCCACATGAAAAAAGAGAGACTGGCACTCAGAGTAACACTGAAAGTATGTGTCCCAGGCAAAAACAGGCCATCCCTACCTACCTCGGCTGTGCTCAGAATACACAGGAAACTAAAGCATCGCTCCTGTCTGACAAGCTCAAGTTCGGTGGAAAGAGGAGGGAAGAGACACCAGTATGTATGTGAGCACAATACTGCAGTTAACAGGCAACATGCACACAGCACTATGCACACACCCTGGGGAGCGACCCAGACTCGGGGAGAAACACCTCTGCCTCGGAGCTGTCCTGGAACAGAAATCACAGAGTCTTTCATTCTTTCCTTCACCTGCTCTGAGGGACTGGTCGCTTACCAGGTGCTGCGTCAGGAACCTTAAATGCATCATATCTTGTTCACTTATTATCATGGCAACCCTATGTATATTTTATTCCTTCATTTTATAGACAAAATTGTGGCCTAAAGCAATGACGTAACTTGCAATAAGCCCCACGGCTAACTGAAGACTGGAAGCCGGAACCTCTAGACGGCACACGTGCAGTCCACAAAATACCTGGGGGAGGACCATGTGGCCCCAAACTCACATTCCAGGACCCCACCCAAGAGGGCCTGAAAGAAAATCGGAGGGCACTGCCTGGGAGTCTTCTTTTCACAAAAATAACTCCAAGTAATCCTCAGCACGTTAAAATATGAGAAGCACTGTTCCTAAAGCCAAGTGGTTCTACATGGAACTCTGGAAGTGGATCAGAGAAATAAAGGCCATAGGCAGGAAGGGGTGCTGGATCGAGACATGGCCTCTTCGAAAAAGGGGCCCACAGCCACCTGGAACAGAGAACAAAGGGCCTGGAGATGTTTTGAGAGAGGGCAATGCATTAACAGGCAGGGAGACCAGACACAGCAGAGAGGCCAGAAAACTGAGCTGCAGTCAGACTGGAGGACAGGAGGAAAGGTATTGAGCATTTCCTCAGATCTGCCAATGGACTAAATCCTTTCATATAATTAATATCCGATTTAACAGCAAAAACAAAAAACACCACAAGAACTTTAACGAGTTTCTTGCAGGTGGCAGGCACTATCCTGGGTGTTTAATACATAGGGCGAATCTCCAGAACAACCCTGCCAAGTAGACAGTACTTGTCCCTATCATACAGCTAAGACAGGAGGAGGAACAAGTAGCAGAAGAGGCTTCAGGGTGTGAGTCTGTGGGGAGATGTAATATTCACAGTCTCGCAGAAGAATGCAGGTCAATGCCTTGACTTCCTTAAGTCAGAGAAAACTTAGTTGCCTCCATGCAGTATGGAATTCCAAGGATATGAAGGAGAAATAGGGAAAATAAAAGGAGTTGTGCAGACTACTCTGCAAGACCACATAACTAGAGAAGGTTTAGGAACGAGCAGCTGGCTGGAGAGACGAAGAGAAAGGACCGTCTAACACGCATCCTGAATGCCCACCTTAGAGAGAGAAAGCCGGGCTTAGGAAGGAAGCTGCCTAGGTGCCCTCTCCTTACACCCTTCATCAAAGCACACTGCGAGGGTTCTTTTCTATTTTTATGAAAGCAGCATACACTTAGAGAGAACTTTCATCTGAAAGGAAAATCTCAAAACACTACCTACCGTTCATGAGGGCATAGGTGAGAATCATCACGGAGTTGTTTAGAAAGCTATTTTCTTCATTGATGATGCGGAGAGTCCCCTTTTTATCTTCTTCTGAAGAGTCCTTTGATGTAATGCCAGCTGACAGGTAAATTATGACCATGTCTGTATCTAAACAAAAACATACAAATTGTTACATTGGATTCTGGCTACAGGCAGCAGTTCCATTTCTTTGTCAGGTCCCCTGGACTTTCCCGCCTCAAGGACCCGCCTGGCCCGCCGCTCCTGCTCTTTCGCATTTGATGCTGGGCTTTCATCTCCCCGCCTCTGCTTCTCATCCGTGCTGCCCTTTGTGGGCAATGAGGCCTCATTCATCCGCTGTCAGGTAAAGAAGTGTTCCTAATAAATTTACCAGATAAAAGGAGATTTCCTTTAGGCACCCATGGTTCAGGTAATTTAGCTATCCGAAATGGAAGTCTCTTCTGCCTTCTGCAAATGAGGCTTCAGAACCTGATTTAATCTTTTCCTTAGTGACTCAGGGTTCTTGCCAAGAATGCACATTTTCTTTTTCTTGGTGGGGGAGGGATTAGCCTTTAAAAATGGTGATTTTTCCAGGGGCTCTTGAGATGTGTGCAGTTATTTTCCCCATACTAAGTAGTTCCAAACCATTTTTATTTTAAAAACTTGCCAGAGTAGAAGAGCAATAAAACACAGACACAGGAGCCAGGTTGCCTGTGTTCAACTCCCGGCTCTGGTACCTATAAGCTGTGTCTGGGTGATGCAGGCAGAGTTTTGAACCTCCCCACACATCCTTGTCCACAACGTGGGGATGACAGAACTTCACAGGGGTGCTGGGAGAACTGATCAGTTAATTTAAGAAAAGACTGAAAACAGAGGGGTGATGGCCAATAGAGGGCAAAAGACAAAAGAAGAAACCATAACATACACCCAAACACAAAACAAAACTCGTGTAGTGGTGTCAAGTAGCATCTATGACTCAAGATTAAAACTACTCCTACTAAGGCTAATGGGTACAGTTAATTGAGAAGTTATTTTAGCTCAGTGTGAAGAACTCCTTTCAAGTGGATTTACTCACAAACAAAAAGGATAGATTTCCTGCATTACAGACCCAGAGACCCAGGCTGAATAATGGCTTTAATGGAGGGAAGGAAGGAAGGAAGACAAGTTGATTTTTACATTTTCTTTCTAATCTGAGATTCTTTGATTCAATACAGATTTGTAAGACATCCTGCATATCAGTTTGCGTTTTTTTATTGAGAAATACATATTTATACAATATGTGATAATGCTTATTTCTTCAGGCCTTAATTGCTGTCATCATTAGAGGTTGCTGCAGAGTTGCTGTGGCAGGTGATCCCCAAGCTGGTCCCCCAGTGATCCTACCACCAGACATTAGCATCCATGGGCAGTAGTCTCCCTGGGCGTGTGGGCTGGAGTTAACGACTCACAGCAGAGGGGATGGGAGAGGTTAGGTTATAAGAAGACAGTGGCTTCTACCTCCGGTGCTCTCTCACCCTGACAGAAGTCAGATGGCATCTAGTGAGCTGTTCTGTGGAGAGGCATGGAATCAAGGCCCTGAAAATCGAATCCCACCAGCACCCATTTGAGTGAACACAGAAGCAAATCCTCTCTGGGTTGAACTTCAAGAAAACAACAACACTGGCCAATAGTTTGACTGCAACCTCATGGGACACCATTAACCACAGGTACCCAGCTAGGCTGTGCCCCAATTCCTGACCTACAGTTGCCAAAATAATAAATGCTTATTATTTGAAGTCACTGAGTGTTGGGGTAATTGGTCAACCAGCAAAGGAGAACGTATACAGTTACTCTTTTAAAAAATTATCCTCACAATGTTGAGGATACCATGCTTAAAGTTCTTGCAATTTATAGATTTCCAATTTAGACTTGGATAGTATCCTTTATTATGCAGCACTGAATAGATCATTTATGTTGAATCAATGCTGCAGGCAAATGAACTGATCTAATACAATTTGACTCAAAGAAGTAAATCCATTCAAAGTTGCTATCCCTTAGTTACTACTAAGATTTAGCATATAAGCATGTCTTAAAGCCCATTTTGATGCTTGAATAATTCTCTAATAAACACTAACTTCAAACTTATATCACACTATTTATTTATCAGAAATTAGGAAGTGAATACTGATGAAAGACACACAAAATACCCATAAGCTTAGGAATATCCCTGTCTTAAACTAGGTGATATTTTTCTAATGTTGCAAATACACACCTGCAAACATCTCACTTAAAGTTTCAGACTGTTCTAAAGTTATGAGAAAATCCATTGCTCTATGGCAAACGTACTGTGTGATAAATTCCTGGATGCACCTGTAACACTGACTTAAAAGAAACCCCACTGAGTTTCTTACTTAGCTTTATGATTCTAAGTACATTGTCACTGAAACTTAGTTTCAGGGCACAGACCCGTATTGGGAAAGCTAGGAGGCCTGCAGCCCACAAGTTCCTTCAGCAGCCAGGGCATTTTCTCTCCATCCCCAGAGTAAGATACACATTTGATGAGCATCCTCACTGCCTTGGCCTTATCCCTGACTCCATTCCTGTGCTATCTTCAATCAAAATTGAGTTATTTTTCTATTCTTAGACACCACACTTGCAAATTTTGGTCTGATTTACTTATTAGAATATTCTGTCTAGTCACTCAGTGGAACTTTGAACCCTGTGATTAGTAATGTCAGAGTTGAGTAATTATACAGACTTGGGGCAGAGCAACAACATAGCATGTACCTAGAAGACAATGCAATGGGCTCTCCACTTGGCAAGCCGCTGTCTAGGCTGTCTGCATGTCTTAGGGTCAACATTAAAAAAGGAAAGAACAACTCAGATCTGGACGTTGACCGTGCCAGTAGATCGCCACTCCTAACCATCTGCTATAAAGTGACCCACCAACCAATCATGCCAATAACCAACCCAGGACAAACAACCCAAATGTATTGATGGTATCAGTTAAAGATCTACTATATGACTGAAAAAGACCCAGCACTAGATAAAAGTTTTAGATTTTTCTTATTAGTGCAAAGCTACAATAATTTATGACATGTATCTTTTGTTTATATGGCTACTGGTACGGGGTCAATATTTCACTTGCATGCACAGATTAATCCTCACAACAATCCTACTGGGTAGGTCTGACTCATTAGAATGATCCCACCCCATGGTCTTAAAGCAGTGCCAGGAACAGAGTAGGTGCTAAATGATTTTCTGTGGAATGACCAGGAATGATATACAGTGCAAGCTCCTGGGAGGAGCACACAGACGCCTCACTGTGCTGCAGCCAAGGCTACTCGTGGGCCTTGGTCACAGTTAGGCTTGAGGTCAATTTAGGATGCTTGGGGTATCTGCTCTAGGTTAGCTGGAAGTCTTGGAGGAAACTGAATATCATAATAACCACAGCTACATTTATTTAATATTTATGATGGAATCCTGGATCTTATTATCACCCCCAGTTTGTGGATGAGGAAATCAGTCCAGGAGAGATCAAATAATTTACTCAAGTTCACAAGGTTAGAAAAATTTCAAAGTAGGAATTTGAAACCACATTGGTTGAAATCCAAAACCCGCATGTTTAACCACTACGCTATACTGCTTGAGAGCACCTCAAATCTCTCCTGAATAAACTGGACAATGCTAATTCCTGAAGTATTTGTTTATGCAACCCCATGGGCTCTTTCCCCCCACCTCTAATCTGTCAGGAGAAGCTTTAAGTGGAGACCTGTGAGCTAAACCTGAGAAACATGTTACTTGGCCTAAAAAAGACTACTCTATGCATTAAAAACAAACAAACAAAACACATACAAGACAAATGCTTCCCATTAAAGTAGCCTTCTGCTAATGTGCCGTGTAGGAAGATTTGTAAGAAGAGTATTTAATGAGTTCTGTACTCACAGTTTTAGAGCTGGAACAAATGTTAAAATTTGAAAATCAAGGGATTTCACATAAAAATCCAGATTTCTGGCTTCTCTTGAACCAGAAGATCTGGCAGCACTGGGCAGAAATTCCTTTCTGGAAACACAGGCTAAACAGAAGAGCAGCTGCCCTCCTGGCGGAGCAGGCGCTCCCGAGCTGATGATGCCCCACAAACAGTCCCTGTCACCCTCCCCCGGGCTCACTAGACTCACCACCTGGTCACTGCCAGGCTGACATTTCTCTCCATGATTTAAACAGTATACTCATCAAAAATGGACTTAAACTCCAAAGCTGGTTTGATGGCCAAGGAATCAAGTAGAAAGAACAATTCCACTGAGGAATGCCAGCAGGTAGACGGCACCTGGAAGATGACACCTACAGGTAAATGGCATTGACCAACTAGCCAATCATGAATCTTGAATATTTAAGAGGTCAGCCTTATCCACTAGTCTTATTGAACCATGGGGAACTTTATGCTTGGCCATCCTGTCATATTGGTCATCAGTAGCTGGCACTTTTCAGGGCTGGTTGGGGAAATTCTAAGATGAGCCCAAAGACCAACACCCTTGCATAGTCCTCTCCCCTCCTGAGTGTGGGCATGACCAGTAATTTGCTTCTAAGCAAAAGACTATGGCAAAGGTGATGGAGTGATTTTGCAGATGGAATTAAGGTCTCTAATGAGTCGATCACAAGGGAGCTCAACCTCATTAAATTGAAAGGGAGGGTGGGTCTGATTGATCTACAGACCAGACCTTTAAAAATTTAAAGCCCTCCCTGACGTGAGGAGCTGGAAGAGGAGACGCTCTCCTGCTGGCCTTGAAGAAGCAAGCGGACATGGATTTTACAGTTGCGGGGAAATTAATGATGTCAACAACTGAGCTCAGAAGAGGACTCCAGCCCTCCAGCGAGACCACAGACCTGGCTGACGGCCGGACTGCGACCTTGTGCGATCCCAAACAGAGAGCCAGCCAGCTAAGCTCTTCCTGGACTCCTGACTCATGGAAACTGTGAGATGATAATACTCGGACACACAGAACTCATGTGCCATCTACCATCACTAGTCCCAATAATTAGAACAGCTTCCTTCTTTCAAGGGTCCATCATGTGCCAGGCACTGTGCTTTGCATGTATCCACGCTGCCTTCCTTTTAATGCACACACAATAAAGAGCTTACAAAGATACTCTTTAAATTTATCTCATGGAGACATTCACTTAAAGAGAAAGCCTACAAATAGATTTTCAAATATAAAAGGGAAAATTATGTACACAGATTTCTTTCAGTAGTTTCAAAGCATGTGTCTTATTTCAAATATCCTTTCTTTAAGTATGCATCCTAATTCCAGATTTTCTTTGATACATAAAATTAAATTAGAGTACCTTTGTACATATGGAGGGCAATGCCCATCTAAAAGACAGCTGGCTAGAAGACAGAAGGATCTCCCTCTTCCAGGACTCCTGCTGCCCCGGTTATGTGCACTGGGCATAAGCAGGCATCCACTCTAAGTCAATGAGAAGGCAAGGCTGACAATCAGCATGAAAAAGGAAGTGGGTGTCCCTGGGAAATAAATGGGCATATGTTCTTAATAAAAGGGGCAGAAAGAGGAGGCTTTGGGAGTGAAGAAATTGTACAGATTGAGTAGCTTTGATAGGAAAAGAAGAGAAAATCTAGCTAAGACCCTAGCATGAGATGACCACTATGACAACACACAAACATTTTTTCCTAAGTCAATTTAAAAAGAAATCCCCCTAGACATCGTGGTGTGATCCATTGAGAAGGTATTCCTATCGCCACCCTTTATCCGATAGTTTATAAGTCCTCTGAGAAAACGCACTTACTCGCTTGGAACTTGGTGTTATTGTTTGTGCTTCGAATCAGTTGGAACGCCTTTTGAAACCCCACTGCGTGCTGCGTGGGGCTGTCCGAGGACTTGACGCTGCTCACGAAGGTGGACATTTTCCTTTTTGTCTCACTGGTGGCAGGAGACAGGAACGTCTTGTAGCACTGGTCCAGCGAGCAGGCTCTGACAGTGTCGGCCACAGTCAGCACCGAGATCTGGGGGAAAGAAAAAGAAACTTGTCATCCTACCACGTAAAGGTGTTTTGTTTTTTTTTTTTAATTTCAAAAGAGCCCAAGGAATGAGAAGGCCTACAGATTTCTGAAAGTTTAAAAATAAATGCCTGGAGGCACACATCTATCAAATCTGAAAAGGATTAGCTAAGGACTGGTAAGAGGGAGGGATCCTAGAGGTTGATTTTGTTCCAAGATGAAGTCAGCGGTATGGTGTTCACATACAATGTTAAAAAAAAGTATTTCATGCAGGAAAAAAATCTTAGCAAGTACTAACTATCTTGATTTTCCAACTGGAGGGTTGGGGGAAAGATGTGGGGTGTGTGTTTTAAACAACTACACTGGTGAGTAAAACCTTAGGAGTTGGAAAAGTCAAAATGATGAAGCAGAAAATGTCCACAGGCAATAGATTACCGTTAGCTATGAACACACCTGTCTCGGAGGTGTCCTAGAGATTAGTAAACCTCCAGCAGTCTTCCCTGCTCCCTTCCCTCCCGCCCACCTTCAGATAAAGTCCAGCCAGCCACCAAGCCCTCGCCCTTTTGCTCCTTAGCATAACTCCCAGTGTGCAAGTACCAGCTAATTAGAAGTCTTAACAGGCCGCATAAAGGAAGTGCAAGCCTTGGCTGGGTGGGGGTGGTTTGAAAAGAGACTTGGAATCAGAGTTGGGAGCTGCTTCCTCAAATACTAGAGTGAAAACCAAGCCATTCTCTTTCCCCAACATCATTTTAAAGATGAATTTAAAAATATACGTCATAAGACATAAGTGCTTTTACAAACGTGCTCAAGGCCAAGCCAATGCCAAGCGGGTCCCTGGGATAACGGTCACCTTATCGTGTTCATCAATGGCGCTGAGGATGACCTGGGCAGCGTCCTTGGCGATCTGAAGCTGGGTGTCGGTGACGGAAGCTCCGTGGTCCAGGATCACTACTATGTGCTTTGACTGCGGCCGGACTGTAGAGACGTAGATAGGTCTGGAAGGAGCAGAGCTCTCTGCAGTCAGTCCCAGTTTAAGCAAAAGGCCCCAACCTAACACAGCTGTGAGCATGGCAGATGTGTGGGTACACTGATGCGTATGTGTTTTTCCACCGGGCACACAAACATGGAGAGACGGGCACAGGATGGGAAATTACACAGACGTACTGAAAACAACACCACAAGACAACAGTGTGTGTCTGCAGACCAGGGATTGGTAACGTATGTCTTCTAAAGATTCAAGCAACCAGGAGAAGGTTTTAAGAAGCAAATCTTTTGAAAGGCTAGCTTTTCCTCAAAAGTCAACCATCTCAGCTGCTCCTGACAATGCTCCCACCATTACCCAACATCCTGCTACAGGAAATAGACTGGGGGGCCCCCTCAAGCTGCAGAGGGAGCATCAGAGGGAGAAAAAGGTCCGCTCGCCAGTGCAGGGTCTTCCTTGGCAGACTGACAGAGTGGGACTCAGGCAGCCCATAATCTGGGGGCATGCTGGGCTGCTTTGAATAGCAGGTTTGGTTTCTCTCCCCTCAAGACAAAGGCTAGTGCTAAGAGGGCCCTTTCCTTTCAGCACTGAAGCCATTCACACAGGTCAGCCACCAAAAGGCCCCTTATCTAAGCATTTAAAACCGTGCCATCAAATTTGTCCAAGCCTGTGATAGCCACTCTTCTTGCCAGGTTTTTGTTTGCTAACAGTAAGAAAAGGGGGGTGGGTGGAGCTCCAAAGGAGAAATGCCCCCCATCAAAGCAGTGCAGGACTGTTTGTGAGAAGAGGTTTAATGAGGTCTCTATTCACGGTTTTAAAGCTGGAACAAATTAGGGGGAGCTTAAGAAAGCAAATCAGCCTCAAGAGAATGCTCTCCCTTATTGACACCCCTTGAACACTAGATTTTTCTGTGAAATGTTAGATGCCAGCTGAGTCACAAAAGCCTGGGCACAAATTAAGAAATGCAGGCTAAGTCCCAAACACCCTCAACATGTGGCCAAGTGGACACTGTGGTTCTCAAGCCCGAAGTCCTGCATTAATACTAAAGGGCCACTAGTCGCTACCATTGAGCCAGCAGGGAAATGGGATAAAAGAATCCAGGAGACGTGGCTACAGAAATGAAAGAGGGAACCAAAAAGAAGAAAATCTAACTATCCCAACACTGACAATCATGTGAAATATTGAACTTTTTAGGTCCTCCAAGCTATGTGAATGATTTTTCAAAAAGGACACACCTTCCTCTTTCTAACTCAACTCACATAACTATAAGTAGAACATGTGTTCAAGGTGCCACAGCAAGTTGGTGAAAAATGCATCAGTGGGGTATATAAATCACAACTTCTTTACAGCTGGGATGCATGAAACCTCCCAAGTGTAGGTGAATGTTGATTTGTGACAAAGTCCAGCTTTCCTTTTGGACTATCCCTCACAGGTGATTCATTAAAAACAGCATGCCATCTAATTTCTCTTCTGAGAAGCAAATGAAAATTAGATGAAGAGAAGCTCCGGTTAATTTAGACTCCCGAAAAGGGGGCGTGTTGCACTGACTGCAGAAGTTCTGGATCAAACACCTGGCACTGCAAACAGAAGACCGTGGGGATTCCCTGGGAGCGTATCTTTACCCAAGGGGTTCGTTCTGTAAATTGATGAGTCTCGTCATACAAACGATATCTCCATCACTGCCCTTCTGGCTAAGTGGTAAAACCTCAAGTCATTTCCGTGTTAACAATGGATCTTTAATCCAATGTTTTCTAACAACCTTCACCCTTCTCGTAGCTAAGATTTGAGTGTACATTTCAAAAGGCTGGCCAAGCATAATATCACAGAAAGGCAAGCTGGGCATCACACACTCTGCTCTGAGACAGGCTATCGAGTCTCCGAGAGCTATACTTTAAGAGAAGGTACAGTATCACCATTTCTGTCTCACCAAAGATGTGAGAAGCTCAGAACAGTTTGGGTGCTTCAATCAATTCAATTTATTTTAGTAAACATCTTGTTTAACTTGGTTGTTTGGTAGTTCTAGAAAAGCTCTGGACTCTATCATTTGCTCTTCCCTAACACTTCCACAGTCGACCTGTGTTCACAGGTGAAATCACTGCAGAACAAGCACAAGTCTCTAAAACCACAGCACAGCGGCAGAGCCATGTATGTAAATGAAGAACCTATATTTCATACAGATCAGTCTTACGCAATTAAAACTTCAGCAAGTAAGTGAACATACCTACTGCGATGCTCATAGCTGCCCTTACACCGGAACTTGTGTGCTGGGAAAACAGTGAAAATTCCTTCTTCGGAACTGAAATACTGCCACTTAATTCCAGGGTTGGATTTCAGGTTGTCTGCAAGAACTGGAGGAGGGGGTAGCATGAAATATAACCGTCAAATCACAGGTGCATGCTGGCACCACTCTGCAGGCATCTGTTTTGCATAAACTGCTTGTAGTATGAAGAGATCCCACTAGATATAAGGCTGTAAATTTTCTACTAAACATTTTCTTTGTGTCCCTTAAAAAATTATCCCATCTTAGAAAATGTAATGAATGTTTCAAGTCAAGCGAAGCAATTACTCTCAACATTGAATGGTGACACTATATGTCCTGGATTATTTTTTCCAACGTGAATGGCCCATTTGCGCGAATCCCCCCCTTGCTGGACTGGTCCCTGGTGGGCCAGCATATACTTACTGGCTTGTGGTACGTTCTCCAACTGTGGAAAACAGTGATGTTAATAGGCCTAGTCTCCAGAGGGACTAGATGTGTGACCTTGGCCGTGCTCACTCCATAATGAGGGAAACAGCACTGACAGTACTTGAAAGGCCAGACCCATAACCATTCAATAATAGCTTATGGAACGATTCTAATGTGCCAGCACGGGGAGAGAGGCTTCCTTTCTGTCATCTCATTTAACCCACACAACAACGTTAGGATCATCATGCCCTATTCTTTCTTTCTTTTTAAAGTATTTTTTATCAATTACGCTATTACCGTTTTCCCAATTTCCCCTTCTTTATTCCCCCCCAACCCTCCAGCATCTTCCCGCCTTAGTTCATGTCCATGGGCCGTAAGAGTTGAGAAAATCTGCATGGAGAGCTTAAGGCTTCCTCAACAAATAGTTGAGTTGGAATTCGAGCCTGGGTCTCCAGGTTCCTGTCTTCTTTACCTCACCTGTGTATACTGCACCCCTGTCACTGACTTGCAGCTGGAGTGACAGCCACCTTACTGTGTGCAATCCTGTCCCCAAACCTCTATGAAGTCTTTCTTACCTTCTCTCCCTGGAATCAGAGCTGTCTCCCTTCCCTGATGCAATTTATTCTGTTCCACACCAAACTCGGTGATGTGTTACACACTTACTATGTGTGGGGTACAGATTCACATGTTGCAAAATATACCAAGATGACCAAAAAACAAACCCTATTGTATTACCCAATATACTGAAAGAACTGTATACAGGGAAATAGAATAGAAGGCAATTCAACAGAGGAGGAGTCTAAGCAAAGCCAAAAAGAAAGAAAAGTGTGAGATGCCTTTGAGAAAAACACATATAGAGCTCTGAATACCACATGGCTATCTTCTGGTCTGGCTCAGCAGTCGACAAACTTCTGTAAAGGGCTAGTTTAGCAATGATTCTGGCTTTGCCCATCACGTGGTCTCAGTTGCAATTATTCAGCTCTGCCACTATACTGTGTGAGCAGCCATGTACAGCTGTAAATGAATGTGGGCATGTGCCAGCAAGAGCTTATTTACAAACATCAGTGGCAAGCTGGACTTGTTGAAGCATGTTCGGCGCCTCACACCTTCAGCAATTACCCTGCCCCCCACACACCAAGGAGTTGCAGCACATTTCACCCTCACGAAAATGCTAGTAGTAACAAAATTATCATCCCCAAGGTACAGATGCGAAGCCATGACCAGAGAGGTTCCTGACCTGCTTGAGGTTTCAGTGGACAAGAAAGAAGTCAACCCAGTGTGTGTCCACAACGCCTGTCCCCTCTCCGCTCTGCCAGGCGACGACCCATCAAGGTCATCACCTGGACTCAGGCGACCACAGTGTCTCCTGAGAGGGAAGGCAGATGTGAGTGTGTGTTCACACGGAAGAGGTTTTTCCTCTGCCTCTCCTCCTGGGGGTCCGGAGCCTTAACCTCGATCTCATATTAGCGCTGTTCTCCAGGCGGCCCTGCCAACCCAGCAATAAAAAGGCAAACATTGCCTTTGGAAGTAAAGGAAAGCTCAATGACCTCATTTAAAAATAACATCTGTAACAATAAACAGGCTACAATGAGACTATTAAAAGGGGAGCCATTGAGAGCAAGAATGTTTTAAAAATAAATCACAATTCATACAGTGCATGATACATTTGGTCTCACCACACACAAAAACTGCCACTCTGGTTCCCTATAATCACTGCAGCACGAGAGCTTAAGTATCAGGCTAGGTTCTGCAAATCTTCCCGCTGAGAACTTCTTTGGCATCTGATTGAATTTCATCCATTATTTGGTACTAGCAGAAGATGATGGATATGATGGTAATAAGGACCCCAGAGCCCAGAAGCAATCTTTCATCGTGGCATGCACCCCAGGTGGGCCCCTCACTGACCTAGATGTGGAGGTGAATGAGAGCCCTATTATCCACACAGGCAACCCAGAGGGGGCTTCTCCATTCACATGAGTCAGTTAGGGGTTCTGGCCAATGGAAAACTTGGCCTGGGGTCCTGCGCACTCCCTTTCTTCGGGAACGCTGGACACTATCCAGGAAAAAGCTGGGCAGATGCCCAGCCCGTCAGCCCATGACGCACAGCGTTAGCCCCTCAGCTCTCAATGGGCAGGTCCCGTATCTGTCAAAACTGCTCTGCACACCTACCTCAGACAGACACACGCACAGGAGGCAATGAATGGTTTTTTCCTCGCTGGAGCTTATTCCCAAGACAGAAGTTATTGCACCCTCTGAATTCCTCCAGTATTTTACCTTTTCCCACCTTCTAGTTAGTATTATTGTTGTTCTGGGTAACTTTTCACTTCATCCCTAGATATGAAGATCCTCGAGGGCAGGGTCTCTGTACCCCTGAGGCAAAGCCCCCGGTTCTTTCCCTACCAAGGCGCACACTCCATGAGAGCAGCAGCGTTGACGGCTGCCGCATGCAGGCTGTGGACGGACAGTCTGCACAGTACTATGCAACCGTTTTTCTAATACTGTTGTCTGATAAATCCTACAATCTTACTTGCCTCTAATGCCGAGTCCAATAAACAATATCATGACTAATGCAATACAGAGCAATGATCATTCTAAATGTTTTGAAGGGAAAAAAACTCCCTTCTCCCAACAGCACCACTACAACAGGTACAGACCAGACAGGTAAATGGAGGGATAAAAAGCCCACTCGTCTAAAGATTTCCCAGGGTTAAACGTGTCAGAATGTGTCAACAGTATATTTAAAGCGTGTAAGTTTACTGGATGTCAATGACAACCTCAGTAAAGCTGATGTGATCATAAAATTGTGAAAATTTATTGGGCAGTTTTATATATGGTGTACTGCTTTTCAAAATGACTCTATAAGTTTATTATACCCATTTTACAGATGCAGAGCTTGCTCAGAGCCAGCGGGGAAGAGTGATGATTTGATCTAGGCACATCTGTCCAAAGCCCTGCTGTTCCCAGAATACCGCGCTGCTTCCACATGTCACTAAATACACGCTGAAATGAGTTAGCAATCATCAGATAGAAAGCACACCGAGTATCTCTTGAGAGGCAGGATAAATATATTTAAACATGCTGGTGTTTCTCAATCAAAATAATCAGTTGCATTCCTCTGTAAATAGACAATGTAAACAAATTAAGGAGACACAATGAAAAGGAATGATTCCACAATGTCACAAATAAGATGTAAGGCTAAAGTAGCATTTAATCTTGTGAGAAAAAACAAACTGCTGAATTGCTAAAAGTGGCACGCACCAGCTGGGAAGTCCGACGTCATGGGGTTCGCCGTTGACCCCACAAGCTGGTGTAACTAGAAAATGGCACAGACACAAGCTACAGCTTAGAGGGCAGAATCAACAGTAATTACAGCGCCCGTGACTCCGAGTGACAGCTAACAGACAACACATTTGGGATAATAGAAGGGGTTTTTGTTGAACTGAGCCATTATATAGCTGAGACCTCTTAATTACTTTCTAGGTTTCTTTCTTTTTTTTTTTTTTTCCTTTCCATTGGAGCAAGCATAAGTAAGCCATTTGGACATAAGCCCAATGCTATTTTGCACTTTCTACTTAATTCAGGTTGGTACTTAGGAACTAGAATGGGCTGATTAATCAGAATGGGCTGGGAATAAGAAGCCATGTGCTGAAGTCTCATCTCTAACACTGATAAGCCCTCTGACCTTAAATTTACTTTTTATACGGCATGTAAATCAAAATGGAAATCAAATTCCACCATGGATACGCTTAAAACCCTTCAAAGGTTTCCCACTCTAGCACCCCCAGTACTAAACCCAAACTCTGGGAGGCTCTATACGATCTAGCCCCTTCCTATTCCCTAACCTCACCTTTCTCTTCTTCAACTCACTATACGGTATACATTAAGAGCTTTTTCTTTCAGTTTTGCAAATGTGCCAAGCTGTTTGCACAAGATGATCCTTTGGTCTGGAGTAACTGTGGTCACATTCTCAGAGAGACTTTCCCTCAGTTATCATCCTCTCTCAGAGCACCCAGTGCTTTCCTTCACAGTAAACGTGGGCAATGTTTGTTGTATTTACCTTTGAAACAATGTGATGCATGGCTCATGCAGAGGAGCTGTAAGCTTCATGAAGGCAGGAGCCCGGCCAGGTTTGTTCATCCCATTACTAGTCTCCTGGCACATGCCTGGTTTGCAGGAGGCAGTCAGCCAGTGTGTGCTGAGCGACCAAGTAAATGACGATCCTGCTCTTCACCTACATCCCCTCAACTTCCTCATCTGTACAGTAATGCATTTGGACAATGTGTTCCCCAAAACCCCCTTTAGCAACCAAAAGAGAACAGTGTTAAGACAGCAAAGAATGAAGACCAATAGGAGGGAAGTACACAGGTTTACAACCAGAAAGAGTATACTTACAACTGGGTAGGTTTGGTCCAGTTTATGCAGAAAAACACAAAAAGGAAAAAAGAGCATCTTTACTCCCTACTGACTTGGGAGCTGTAGGTCAGCACCACGAGATACTAACAGTGATCCAAGACTAAACAACATGTCCAAACAGGACCAAGAAGCACTTAGGTGAGGATGATGGAGAAACTCGATACTGGAGTTTAAAGAATGAAGAACTATTTGTGATGGCACCTTGTTCTTTGAAGGCCAGCTTGACCCCTCCATCCCCTTCTGCACAGCCTTCAACAAACTATTTGTCTTTCTTACAGTTTCTATGTTAAATCTAAGCAAAGACAAATAACTTTGCAAAACACATTGGCTTATTTTTCTTCAACTACAACACATAAACTGCTATCACAAAATTACCTAAAAATGTGCCTTTCCCCTTTTCAGGCATTTATTTATTTTTTACAACTCCTATTTACTGAGTCTCAAAATCTGCCTGCATACACGGTAATTCTAAATTATAGGCCCCAGATTCCATGGCCCCTAAGTATTCACCTTCCAAGTTCACCATCTACATCTGACCTGTTCTAAAGGCATTAACCTCGTCAGTAAAAACAAAACCAACAATGTTCCCAAAGTCTTGCCCACCCTCTTCAGTGCTTAAATCACCAGGCCGATGAGAAAGAGATGGATGACAAACTAGCTGCGTGAAGCTGTGCCGACACTTCTGTTTTTCTCACTACTGTCCACCAGGGGCAGGAACAACAACAGAAAATGCTCTGTAATAGGCGTGTTGCCTCCCACCTCAAGGAACTCTGGACTTTCTGATGCCCAGTCCAACACCACCAAGCAAAACACCCAGAGCTATCTACCTCCCACAGCTTACCAAATACAAAATATAAAAGCTGTCCTAAATACACAAAGTTGCAGACATATAAAAACACACCTACTTCCCTAACAGACCCCAAATTACATAGTACCTTTCAGTAATATTCTGCGCAACAGCCATCATTTTGGAGGGGAATGAAATAAAATAACATTCTGATGGTTCCTCACAAAAGTTCTGGCACTATACCCTACCATAGCCTTCCAATTCCTGCTCCTCGCTCACATCCTGAGGATTGCTTTACCGTGTATTCAGGAGAGACTCTATTTCATGGACCCCCAGGTAATGTTTACACTGCTCCAGAAGTGCTAAACATATTGAGCATTTAACCATGTCCCAGGCACATTACTAAGTTTTTCAGATATATTAGCTCAGATCATTTTCACAACAGTCCTATGCAGTTTTATCTACAATTCAGGCAGCTAACAAGAGCCAGAATGTGGAGGTTCACTGAAGAGATATTACTGTTCCTGTGATATAGTTAAAGGCATTCTGACTCAGAAAGGGAAGAGTGACTTGAGTTCTGAGCTGAATGAATCCAGAGCATGGAGCCCAGTGATTCATCCATCACACTGCTTATATTAGCTGAAACCCACTGCCAAAGTAATACTAATGACCGCTGACCCACCTATCCCACCGTATTTATCTTAGTGGAATACTAAGTAGAGGGCACCCTTAAATCTCTGGTTCTGTTCCAAGCCTGTCATGTCTCTTCTAGGCTAATTCTATAATGCAAAATAATCAGTCCTGTCCCTGATTCAGTTGAGAGAGCCTGGTCAGGGGCTCAGAGTCCAGATAACTCTCTGGGGCCAGCAGTATAGGATCTACTGTTCTACCCTCTTCCTTTCTAGTAGGCTGCTCCCAAAGGACCCAAAGATGCAGGTGATCTTCAAACATTCATGGACGGAGTAAGAGAATAACAGGGATGGAGTTCTCAAGCCTGGCTGAGCGTCTCAACCGGCTTTGAAACCTGCAGATTCCCAGGCTTTACCCAGCCAATATCCTGGTTCACCTGATTTGAGCTGGGGACCAAAAAGTGGTTATTTTGACAAAGCACTTAGGTGACTCTGACGATCACTGAGGTATGGAACAACTGCACCAAGACACTAAACTTCATTGCCCCATTTTCTTAGTTTCACTTCTTTCTATACAGTCTGTCTTCAGTATATATACAGTCCCAAGTGTTCCTAACTTAAAAAACTATCAGCGGCAGTAATAACAATAAAAGCCTTCCCTTGTCTGACCTCTACATCTTCAGTGACCTTTCTCCTTTTCTCAGCCAAGCCAACTTAAGTGTGGTATACACCAATTCTCCACTTCCTGCCATCCCACTCCTCACCTGGCCACAACCTCCCCCCGGCCCCGCCCACTCCTGGATGACCTTTAATAATCTGCCGCATTTTCTCCTTCCAGGCTGACGACACTTCCATCCATTCTCCACAGAACTCTCTTGTCTTCCCTGCTTAAAGTCTGTTGTTTGGTTGACATCAACCTAAAAACAAGTCAAAACAGAAACCAACCCCCAAACAAAACTCTTTTGACTGATGTACAAATGGCCCATTAAATTCAGGTTTAGCACTGTCTTCATTTTCTGTTACTTATGCCCTCTTACACAGAGATCTGTGTGGTCTGCACTTTCTACAGATTCTGAAATGGGAGAGGTGCTTGCCACCAGCATATCACCAGGATGATCCCTGCTGTCCTGTAAGACACAGCTCAGCCTCACAAGCCTCGAAGCCCTGGGTCGAGTGCCAGGGCTTAACTTACCACGATGGCACTTAGCACTGCATGGTAACTGCACTTGATTTTTCTCCTCCTCCTCCTCCTCACTGCCCCAACACACACACACACTCTCACATCACTTGGTTGTGAACTCTCTGAGGGTTAGAACTTGGTTTTCATTACTTTGGTGTCTGCCCTATCACACAGTTGTCACCTGAGAGAAGTCAGTTATGAGGGAGTGCAAGGAAGGAGTTGGGGTTCATTCTGGGTCTCCAGCTTCGGTGAAAAATAAAATAGAGCTGCTATGAAGTGACACATAAAACATGAGCTGAGGTGGAGGTCTGGGTAGGAAGAGAGAAGACCGTAAGTTTGGCTTTAGACATAAGGGTGTGAAGTGTCAGGAGGCAGTGGTGGAGATGTACCTCTTCATCTTAAGCAGCCTGTTGTGGGGAGGCCACTCAGCTAGGAGTCAAGACACTATGTTTAGTCATGTCAAACCAACAGTTTGTTGTTTGACTTTAGACAGATTAGTTACCTTCTCTGGGCCTGTTTCTCATCTACAAGACAGAGTGGATACTCTTTGGTATCCAAGGTAAGGAAAAGACAAAAGGTTAATGAGATACTAAGAAGTGATGGATTGATTTTCGTGTCCACATTGTATGTTTGGACTCAGTGTAGTTAGCTTCATCCACCTGCACGGTCTGGGCCACTCTACATACCTGAGACATTCACATGTGCCGACACGCTGCTAAGTGACGGAGACCCATGCTACCTCACAGCAAATCACAACCACATTTCTTTCTTCACTAAGGTACTTCAAAAGTCTTGGTTATTCCATTATAAAAATGAGGTAACACAATTACAGAAAAAAAAATCCTAGTTTCATTCATTCATTCACTTACTCACCAAGCACTTACTGCGTACCTACCTGCTATGGGCAAGGCATTGGATTAAGCAGTAAGCACACAAAAGCAAATTAAGTGGAGCAGAGGGTCAAATGTATGTCAAATATAAGACATTAAAATTCTACAATAAGAACGAGCCATCCAGTAAAGTAATAAACTCAGCTGGGCCACCACAACTCGGAAGGGCCAGCACAGCAGCGGCTCTCCTGGTGGCACCCGAGGACTCTGCGGAGACGGTATCTCAGCCCGTTTCTCCCACTGCTCAGTCCCGCTTCTTTCCTTCTCCCCACAGGCTGCCGGTCCCCAGCTCCGAGGCTGCCTCCTGGCAAACCCAACAAGCTACAACAGACAAGGAATTCTTACCTACGGGAGTCAGAGAAAAATGGGAAAGAAGTTGGGCCCCAAGGACTGAGCAATATTTTGTAAGTTGGAGAAGTCAGGTACTGATTCTATCACAGAATAAACCAATAATATGAATGAAAATATGGAGGAATGACGGAGACTGGTGATTTGAAGAAATGAGAGTGAGTCCCTGAGGGCAGAGCTCAGGACAATAAAGAAAGAGAAAGAGGAGCAGACAGATGAAGTTGAATGAAGTTGAAAGGCCTCCACCTTTATCGCCGAGGGAAAGGGGAGCCACCAGAGGTTTTTGAAAAGTGGATTTACAGAGCAGGCATTTTCAAAATACCTACAGTATGGGGGATATATTAAAAAACAAACAAACAAACAAACAAACAAACAGAAGAGAAGCAGGGTAACCTTTGGGGGCATCTCTACATTAATTATTTTTCTAGAAAGGCAACGAGGATCTAAGTTTGTGGCATTTGCAACAGAGAAGACAAAGGAGACTCAAGACACATCTGGGAACAACAAGCTCTGAGCCAAGTTTCCCCTTGCAATGAAGAGAGGACGATGAGACTTTCGGCACAATCAGTGTGACGAGCAAGAAGAGGAACACAGGTAAGTGCCTAGTGATATACCTTGTACACGGTAACACCTGACACATATTCACCCACTCACGCTTTCATTTGCTCACTAAAACCTGGAGCAGCATCGGGGGGAAAAGATGAGGAGCAGTTCCCAGTGTAAGCAGGATGGGAAGTAAATTTATAGGAAAGTTTATGTTTTTGATAGTTTTATTTCTGAGAGATGTGTGCCCTGAAGTTGGTTAGCTATTAACCAAGCTCAGAAAGAGGGCCTGGACGGAGATAACAATCTGGAATTCAGCAGCACGTGGTGGGAGCTAAGGTGCTGGCTAAGTTGAGAAGGTTCAGGGAGATACCACGTAGTGAGGTAAGGAGAGACATCTACCCTTTGGAACCGAACAACGGAAAAGGAGGTCAAGGAGAAAAGGAAAAGGACTGAGCAGAGAAGAGGATAAATGAAAACCAAAGGATGGCAGTGAGAAGTTCACCCGCCAACTGCCACACAGCGGTCCAGTAAAAGTGTGGAAGGGTCACTTGAAATTTCCCAAGGGAGCAATGACGGAGTGAACAGTTGGAACTTTCTAGACGTTGAAGTGGAGCAGATTCATTAACTCAATAATATTATTTAGTCACTAATACAATGTTATAAAAGTGTATTTATTTATGTATGTGCAAAAGAAATGTTCAGATACACTTGCCGAAGTAAAAAACAACAGGCTGTATCCATTGTGATTGTGTATGTGATGACAGAGTACAGATGAGGATGTATGTGGCCGAAACCTTGTGCAATCATTGTAACAGGGCTGTGAGAACTGTAAGATTAGACTGTGGAGTAGTTTGCAGTGCAGGAACAGAGCCTGAAGGGGAGTCAAGGTGAACAAAAGGGCCCTCTGTGTACTTATTTTTGTATATGTGTGTGCATATCACATACACCTACAGAAACTGAATCACACAACCTTGAGATATCTGGACTGCTAAGCAACCGAACAGTTTTTAGATATTACATAATTACCACATCTTCTATGGCATTAATGCAGTCATGGAGCTGGGGTAAGTAGGCATAATAACAAACTAGAAATTCCTAGTTTGGTTGATTTTTATTCTCATTTTTAGGTAGAAGGTAGCTTTTCACTACATTAGTGTTAGCATAGTTAACAGAATTTTCACAGCATTTTAGATAAAAGAGAAGAACCTATGGCACACAGCAAGTCTTTGCCATTCACAGAAGGAAGTGATGAAGCCACTGAAATCAGCAGCGCAGCCTCCAGCGCCCACCTGTACCTCCTGCACATTTACTGTTGTAACGTGACTTACACATGCCCCTGACACCCCATGAATCCCGTTTCTCAATGAAGACTGCAATGCTACCAAGATCGAAGTTTGCAACTTCAAATGCTCTTTAAATCAAACACCATAAAGAAAGTCCAGACACTTTTTCTTTTGGTGAGAAAGACGAACTCCCAGTTCCACTCTCACCTCAATTGCGTAACTCAAGAGAGCAAGAGGCAACTTTCCTTGGACTCTTCAAATAAACTCTCTTTAGGGATCAGGTTACGCACAAGAAAATAGCTCAGCAGGAATTTTGAAGGAAAAAAAAAAGAGAGAGTGAGCAACTAGGGATAAAAGCAAGAAAGAACCTGAACAAAACATTACCAGCACCATAATATAACACATGCACTGTCAAACATTAGTTATTTGAATGGAATCAGGGACAAGGAGTCAATTTAGAAAGTAGAGATCTGGCAGCAGTGGTTTTAAGAAAAAGAATACACATGTGTGTTGGATGGATGGACACATGACCTAGTTTTGGATAAACGAACTTAAGAAATCATTTACAATTTATGTGAGTCTGTTTCCAGCTAGCCTTAAAGGCAACCTGAAACTGTGTTATCAATTAGGGACTCATTGATGGATTATACACAGTCTGAAAGAGCCTAAGGCTGGACATCTTACAGATGTAAATATCAGACATGCGATAGCCAGTGAAGTACATTAATTTTGCTCTGAAAAGGGGGCATGAGCTAGAGAGGAGGAAAGAAGGAGCTCTGAGGTCACCTTTCACCCTCTACCACTCCACTCCTATTACAAATGATTGCTCAAGAATGTGGACTTTGGGATGCAGCCACTGCCTGGTGGAATGTCACAAACTTGACATGTAAGCAAGTCAGTTCTCAAATACCTGAATATTGCCAAAAGCTGCTTGTAAATCTAGCTACGTCAACTGTGCTGAGAACAGCTCTTGTTAGGTAGTATGTTCTACTTGAGATGTGCTCTTAGAAACAGCAAAATTCAACATCTGATCTTTAACTATATACCTCCACCCTCACCACACTCTTCCTTATCAAATCCAAGGGAGAGTGTTTATCACATTGAAGATGCTTAACATATATTTGTTGAATGAATTTTTATTGTACTTTTTCAATCTAGTTAGTAGGTGGGAGACCATTACCTGGCAGAATAAATGGCTTTTGCATTCACTAAGAAAAAGGCACAATAATATGACTATTAATGATGGAGATAGATATCAACAATGAGCTCCTTATTATACACAGACATAAAATAAGGCAGTGAGGATATAGCCATGTCTGCAGCAGGTTTCAGATATTCCAAGATGTGGCCCATTAAGGTGGGTGACCATGGCAGGGGAGCATCGCTCTGGCTCCCAAGTGATCGTGCCCCAGCCTCTGTCTGCCCCAGCCCACCCTTCTTACTGCCCCCGTCACGCAGCCAGAAGGGTGACGGCAAGTCATCTAGAACCTCAACACCGAACAGGATATAGTACCAGAGGCTTGTTAGTAAAGGTATCGTCTACCAGAAAAAGGTGAAAATACATCAGAAAGTAGTCTATAATTTCTTCTTGCTTATCCCGCCCTTCACCCCGGTTACAAAGAAACGCATGCTTAGTTTAAAATTAAGAAAATTAGGAGTAAAAATAGCCCACTGTTCCACCACTAAACATTAACATTTATTATAAGTAAGTCCTTCTGGACTATATCTATATATCTATCTCTATATCTGGAGCACACTGATTTTTTCTTATTAATTCAACTTGAAAAAATAAAAGAATGTAAAAAAATAAATGACGACAACAAAATAACCAAATAGCCCACAAGGTAACATGTACTGTAAAAATCTTAACTCTACGTATTGTTGGATTAAATTGTGTAGTCCTGTGACACATTCAAATCTGATCCTGCTCAAGGACTGCTATTTCCACCTCACGTCTTCAGACCCAGCAGCATGTGCTGTGTTACTGTGCACATTTGAAGGAAGAGGGATGAGTATTGGATTTGGGAGCCAGGAGACTCAAGTTCCAGCTATGCACCTCCCATAATTCATTTCCTCTGCCCATTCTATGCCCTGCTGTAGTCCCTTCAGTTGTTTCTTATGAAAATCATTTTCATTTAGCATCCTTTCTAGTAGTAAACCTCACCTGCTCCAGAAGGTTTCCAGATTTTCAGACCAATAAAAAAATAACTGAGGCCATTTTATGAGTTGTTCTAGACAACATATGCCTGGCTAACTTGGGTTGGACCCCTTAGCCAGCAGCTATAGTTTTATGATCTTTAAGCAACATAAAGCTAACAGTTCTACCTTTTCAGATCTAATAGATTACCTAGCTTGTATATACAATTCCCAAAGACTGCATTCTTCCCCTGGACCAAGACTGGGTGGGCCTCTAACAACAAATGTTCTGGTCCTCTGGCTTTTCTCTTAGGTTTTACATGTCTGCAAGAGACCTGGAATTTGGGAGATACAGTTCTTCATATTTAAGGATCAGATCCTTAAAGGAGAGATCCTTCATCTCTCTGGCAATACAGGAAGTCTTGGGACCCTTCTGAGCCTTTGATTTTTCCTTAGTAGAATCTGAGAATTGAGGCTGGTAGGTGATTTCTAAAGCCCCTTCTGGCTCTGAAATGGTGAAGGCTTTAGGTTCTGAGGTTCATCAATCAGCAAGTGTGTGTAACAAGACAGAGGGGTGAGACATATAAACTGAAACTCTGGGGCAAAAAAGTAGAGACACTAAGTCACTTTGGAGTTATGTGTAGACAGGTACCCCAGGAGTTCTCTATATAACCGAGTTCCTCTGAGACCAGGAAGAAAGTTCAAACTCAATCTAAAGCACTATGACACTGTTTATTAGTTAGAAAAGCTCCCTTACCATTCTTCCAAAACATCCCCGACACAAATTAAAAATTATACATAGAAATACAAATGAAATTCAACACCTTCTATTGCAAAGATAACTGGGTCTCTAAAGTAACCTTTACAATAACAAATGTAAAACTCCTAACAATGAGATGATGGATAAAGAGCCAAGCAAGGTGCTAAAAACAGCTGGAGAGAAAGTGCTCAACGCATGTGGCTGATTTTCTCCTTCCTTTCCTTCTTACGAATGTCAACTTTCCAGCAAGAAATATCCCATTTTAAGTATATATTTTTCTTGAAAATTAAAAGGAAAATGTCTAAAGCAATACACTCATTCATATACTTGAATGTGGTGCAATATAGTTTACTTTTATAAAGCTGAAAGAGCACTGACCTGAATTCAAGTCTCGTCCTGGATTGAAGGCCCGGCTGTTAACAGTGGTAGAAAGTCGGTCACAGCTAATTGTTCTAGATACATTGGTATTGAAGTTCCCATCGAATCTGGAAGAATAGGAGAAAATTAGCAGTATTTATTTGGTGGTTATTCAGTCTGGAAAAACAAACCAACAAAAATAAGAGTTTATACTGTATATAAAATAGATCAGCTCATAACTGTAAACTTATGATTTAGATTTTAAATATTTAAAAAATCACTACAGAGCACTTTGGGGGGAAAATTTGCATCTAGAAGGTCTTAGAAATCAAGCTCAATTCTCAGAAGATACGGAAATAACCACCCTACAAACCAACTTTTTTCCATGAATCTGAATCAGATAAAATCATGAGGAAAGTAAATTCAGACTAGAACGTAAAAAATTCAGACTTGAGCTCTAATGTTACATATGAGAAACAATTCTTTAAATTGCCCTATCTGAAAATCAACAACCAAGAACAAAAGTAGATAGCAGTGAAGGAGAAAGAATGCCTACAGGGCAGGACAGATCTAGATTGGAATCTCTGCTAGGTCACTGTTAAATGTTTGTCCTTGGACAAATTGTTTAATTTTTCTGAGTCTCCGTTTTCTTATCTAGAAAAAAAAAGAAATAATAAAACTCATTCTCCAAAGCAGTACAAAATATTATAAATAATGTACGCAAGTTCCTTTCATTCTACATGACACAGCTTGCACTGTCTAGATTGTAATGTAAACAAAGTCTTTTCTGCTTTCTGGAGTTAGCACAATGCTAGTCCTAGAGCTAGAACAATGTTAGCACCTTGGCTATTGGCTGACCAATAAATACCACTATAATCAATGAGTTCTTTGCTAGAGCTAACAACAATCTTCAAGAAAGTAACAGTAAAAGGTACCAGCTCATTAGTCAATAAGAGTATTTTTAAAAGTGAATTTAATCCAGAAGTTAACAAAAGAGATTAAAGATTTAAACTTTTAAGTAACCTTTTCAGAATTTCAGGTACTAGGAGAACTCATGACATTTCTAAGAGTTTCCCCCTCCCCCCAAAGCTAAATTCAATCTGAAATCAGGTTTTTTAAAACTTGTGTTCAAATGCATACCTCAGATGATAAATGCCATTAATGAAATTCCATTACCACAGGCAGAGAGGCTGTATCCCCTGTATCACCCAGGAGAAACAATCCCAAAGCTCAAAACCCAACTCGCTTACTCACATGAGCTTTGATGATCTGTTGATCGGACCTCATAAGACCTACAAAACTGAACAGGCTGTATAGCAAGGGGGCTAGGTTTGCGCAGTGTGTGTTGGGTTCCAAGCAAAAGTTAAACATTCTGTTCTGAAACACAATCATCACTAAGAATGTGGTAACTGGATTTTAAGAGACCTTTAGTCTAGCTTCTCGCCCACTACAGAATTCCATCGACACTGTCAACTGTGCCTCCAAGGACACAGTTGCTTCACCACGTGGTCACTCCTCTTGGACCTGCTCCAATTTGTTTAGATGAGAAGACTGCTACCTTGTAAGCCGCAGATGGAGAGAAGAGAGATTAGTATATCAGCAGCTGGCTGTGCGCGTGCTGGCCAAGCAGTGTCATCTCACAGTCCCTCTCGTTTTAACCCTTGAACTTCTATTGAGCAACAGCAGCATTATACAAGTGACCCACTTGCTCTCCATGCTCCAGATGCCACGTTAAATCCATTCCCTCGTGCACTTTTTAATAAGGCCAGACCATACGTACGCTTTTGTGGGTCTGCCTGCAATTCACACCTGGACTTCGCTGGTCAAATTACAAATCCCTTTTAGACCTCTGCACTTCACAGTTGGGAAACGTGACACCAAGGATAACAAAGAAAGTTGAGGACCTAAAATGAACTTGAATCCCATCACATGACTCCCCAGTCCAAGGATGAGCCATGTGCCACATGGCTCAATTGAGGTGACACAGAAGGAAGAACCTGCTGAAAGGGTCAACTCAAGTGGTTCTAAAATATTTTCCAGATAAAGTGTTAAGTTTGGGGAGAGCCCCCTTTATCCCAGATGGAAGTCTCCACAGCCAGGACCTGTGTTATCAGCCCCACCCCGCAGGAAGGCCCATGTCTAGTACTGGGCTCGCACAGATCCCCTGGGCCTTTGCAAAAGGAACGCCTGCTCCGGCAGACTGGGAAGATCAGGTAGTTATTTTTATAGATTGTTTTCTTTTCTGTACGAAAAAGATCAACTTTAAGAGCATTAAAGAAAACATTCTTGTAACATAAAAAATGACTCATTAACAAAAGTAGGCGCTCAGTAAATATTTGTCATCATAAAAAGGCTTCACGATGTGGAGCCTGTTATCTATCACCTACCCAACCTTCTTTCCCACCATCTCCCGACCCACCGTGCTGACCAGACCTGCCCTTCAACTGTTGGAGCCCGGCTGTGATGCTCTCCGGGGTCTACTGCCCCCGTGCAGAGCCCAGCTCTTGCCGTCCTCCTCCCTGAACATCCTGCTGCCATTTCCAGCCTGTGATGGCCCTTCTTCCTCCAAACTGACCGGTGTCATTCTGTGTCTTAATCTGTGCTTGTGTCTTTTTCCTGTTTTTTATATTGTCTTGAAATCAGGTTTAACATAGTGTCGTCATGATTGATGTCCACAGATCAACTCGTTTTAGATTCCATTGATACCAACAAAATACTAATCAACAACAATTTAAAAATAAGATTTTTATAAACAAGGAACAAATTATCTTACTTATTTTGCCTTCTCTGATTTTGTTATGGAAGCCTTATGGTCTAAACCCTACCGCCAGCACCGGGACTCCCAGTGCTCTCTGACACCTGTCACATGTTTGAGAGGCCTCGTTCCCCTGATGGGACTGTAAGTTTCTTGAGGGTTTATATTTCCCTCTCAGGTCTAGTACATTGCTGGGAAGTGTGCTCCATCAGTTCTCATCAGTGACTGACTAATGTGGAAGGGCAGAGAGCTAAGTCACTGGAAAGGGCTGGTGTTTTAGTCAATCAAAGCTATATATGATGAAGACTTCCGGACAAGATGGAGGTGTAGGCAGACACACTGTACCTCCTCACACAACCAAAGAAAGGACAACAACAATTTAAAAACAAAAAACAAGCAGAACTGACAAAAAATCAAACTGTATGGAAGTCTGACAACCAAGGAGTTAAAGAAGAAACATTCATCCAGACCAGTAGGAGGGGCGGAGAAGGGCAACCAGGTGGAGAGGACTCATGGCAAGGCTGTGGCTGGTAGGCGGGCAAGGCGGCAGCAGGTGGACCCAGCAAGAAGGAGGCTGGTGGAGTGGGCAGTCCCATTTGTGCGCAGATAAACTGGGAAAAACAACTGGGGAGCGGACGGACCTCTCAACCCAGGGTCCCAGCATGGGGAAATAAAGTCTCAAACCACTGATTGAAAACACCTGTGGGGGTTGAGGTGCCAGGAGAGACTCCCAGCCTCACAGGAGAGTTTGTTGGAGAGACCTACTGAGTCCCAAATGTACACAAACCCACCCACATGGGAATCAGCATCAGAAGGGCTCAATTTGCTTGTGGGAAGCAGGGGAAGTAACTGAAATCTAGCAGAGAGCAGAGCAAGTGCCATTGTTCCCTCTCGGATCCCTGCCCCACATATAGTGTCACAACCCAGCAACCTGGGTTGCCCCACCCAGGTGAACACCTAAGGCTCCGCTCCTCACTAAGTAATAGGCACATCAAGACAAAAAAAAAATTGGCCCCAATGAAAGAACAGATCAAAGCTCCAGAACAAATACAACTAAGTGACAAAGAGGCAGCCAACCTATCAGATGCACAGTTCAAAACACTGGTAATCAGGATGCTCACAGAATTGGTTGAATTTGGTCACAAATTAGATGAAAAAATGAAGGCTATGCTAAGCGAAATACAGGAAAATGTACAAGGAACCAGTAGTGACGGGAAAGAAACTGGGACTCAAACCAACAGTGTGGACCAGAAGGAAGAAAGAAACATCCAACCAGAAAAAAAATGAAGAAACAAGAATTCAAAAAAATGAGGAGAGGCTTAGGAACCTCCGGGACATCTTTAAACATTCCAACATCCGAATAATAGGGGTACCAGAAGGAGAAGAGGAAGAGCAACAAGTGGAAAAGTTATTTGAACAAATAATAAAGGAGAACTTCCCCATTCTGGCAAAGGAAATAGACTTCCAAGAAGTCCAGGAAGCTCAGAGAGTCCCAAAGAAGTTGGACCCAAGGAGGAACACACCAAGGCACATCATAATTACATTAGCCAAGGTAAAAACGAAGGAGAGAATGCTAGAAGCAGCAAGAGAAAAGGCAACAGTTACCTACAAAGGAGTTCCCATAGACTATCAGCTGATTTCTCAAAAGAGACCTTACAGGCAAGAAGGGGCTGGAAAGAAGTATTCCAAGTCATGGAAGGCAAAGACCTACATCCCAGATAGCTCTATCCAGCAAAGCTTTCATTTAGAATGGAAGGGCAGATAAAGTGCTTCTCAGATAAGGTCAAGTTAAAGGAGTTCATCATCACCAAGCCCTTATTATATGAAATGTTAAAGGGATTTATCTACGAAAAAGATGATAAAAATTATGAACAGTAATGACAGCAAACTCACAATTATTAACAACCACACCTAAAACAAAAACAAAAACAAACTAAGCAAACAACTAGAACAGGAACAGGACCACAGAAATGGAGATCACATGGAGGGTTAGCAACAGGGAAGTGGGAGGAGGAGAGAGGGGGAAAAAGTACAGAGAATAAGCAGCATAGATGGTAGGTAGAAAATAGACAGGGCGAGGGCAAGAACAGTATGGAAAATGTAGAAGCTACAGAACTTATAAGTACGACACATGGACATGAACTAAAGGGGGGGAGTGTGGGTGAGAGAGGGTGTGTAGGGTGGAGGGGAGTGAAAGGGGGAAATAGGACAACTGTAATAGCATAATCAATAAAATATATTTTTAAAAAGCTACATGATGAGTAAGGCATTGCCATCCTGACAAAGCATGCTGATGTCACTGCAGGAGCATGGGCTTGAGAGAAACATAGACCTGGACTAGAGAGTTTGGGTTTAAGTTGCTTACTGATATATATATGTGTGTGTACACACACACACACACACATATGTATATGTATACATATACATATATATCAATAGCAATGTATATCACATGACATACATTTTCTAAGCCTCTCTTTTCCTCGTCTATAAAATGGTACTAATAATAGTACCTATTTCATAAAGTGTTAAAAATTAAATCAGAAAATGGTTAAGAGCCTAGTACATAAGCATTTAATAAATAATAATAACCAGTATTAAAGGTATTACTAGTGATAACAGTTAACAGCTACTAAATGCTTATCATATGTCAAGTATATTTCAAGTGCTTTACATGGATTAACTCATCCAATCTTCTCAAACCCTGAGGGAAATACTATTATCTCCTTTTGAAGAGCAGGAAACTGAGGCACAAAAATTTTAAATTAAGAAGCCCCAGGTTCACAGCTGGGGATTAGCTGAACCAAGATGTGAAGATACTATATTGGCACTCTCATTCATAATGAATACATTACACTGTATCTCAATAAATCAACCAATAAATCATCACCAACATTATCTGAAACAGCAGAAGTAGAAGTCAGTTCTTTCAAAGGAACAGATTATGCTGAAAGACTGTATAGCTTAGGGGAAATCTTTGCTTTTTACTAAATAGAAAATGACAGTAGCTAAATATAAGGCTTCACAGTGGATAGCTAGACAGAGAACTCTATGGATAAAGATGTGGATGGGGAGGAAGAGGAAGACAACATTAAAGACAGGTGTTCTCTATTCAGTATAGACAACTTAGATTTTAAAGAATGTTCACCACTGGGATAGCTATGGAATTGGCCAATTTGA
This sequence comes from Phyllostomus discolor, assembly GCF_004126475.2. Lineage (NCBI taxonomy): Eukaryota > Metazoa > Chordata > Mammalia > Chiroptera > Phyllostomidae > Phyllostomus > Phyllostomus discolor. The sequence goes on along the minus strand of NC_040907.2, from coordinate 47,212,556 downwards.
GTTACTTTGTTATTTCATTCTAGAAAAGCCCCCAGCTCCCTTCCCATTCACCACTGAAATCCGCCAGGCTTAAGGAAGAGACAGAAGAGCCGACACATATTCACTGTCTGCATGGGACAGAGATGCACGGCAGACCCGGGGCCAGTTCACCCCTGTTCCTGCTTTTCCTGGTGCCGACTTTCTCCTCGGAGAAGGAAACCCTGCCGTTCTGGTAATCTGAGGATCCTCAACAAATGGCTTATGTACAACAAAGATAATATAAAGTGTAAGTAAGAAAAGACAAGGGAAGAGAAAAACTGCACTAAATTCTGAAAATTTCTCACATGGGACAAGGAATACAGAATGCTGAGTAACGTAACAGATACTGGCCACAATTTAAGTTTTATGTCAATGTGGGCAATACACAGGTCGGGGAAATGCCAGCTGATGCGGTGCCTTCCAGAGATCAGACTTGATAAAAAAAAAAAACACCAAAAAACAAAAAACCCAAAACCCCACCAGAAAAAAAAGCCCAAACAAACCATAAAATGCCAGAAGTTCTTTTTCTGAAGGAATCCATAGGATTTTCCCAATGTTTTTAGAGATAATCAGTAAGCACCTTGCAGGAGAACCTCAGCCAGAGGGCAACCTGGCCCCTCTGCTCTTTAGCTCAAGGACATTTGGGTTTCAAAAGTTTACTAGTAAGAGGTGAAACAGATTACTTAGTTTCAGAATATGCTTTATTTTAATCCTTGCTGCCGGAGTAACCTGCATGTAGTGAATGCTGGTGGTTTTAAGTTAATGTACTCCTTTCAGTGCCCCCCACCCCACACTCTGACATTTCAAGAATTCAGAAACATGCCAACCACTCTCCTTCATCCTGCTCCTTGCTAGATGCTATTAAGTGGCAACAGTCTCACTGTGGTCTCAATTGTCTGAGTTCCCTCACGTGCTGAGTCTTAGCCCTGGAGCCTGCACACCCCAGCTGAGTGAACATGAAAAGCCTAGGAATGAGCCTCTGCTGCTATCCCTACCTATGCCACGTGCTGGTCAGGTATGGGAAGCAGGTGTTAACAGGGGGGTTAAGATACACAGGAGAACAGTGTGTTCCAAGCTGGTGAGCCAGCCAGGAGAAAAAATTACAGGAGCCAAAACCCTGTGATTATCTCTTCACCCACACTCACTAGTGCCTGCTTTTCTTCTGGACTCCAAACATGGGAGGAAAACTTGCTTAGCCATCTTGTTACCTTAGCTACCTCTGGGCCCCCGAGGGGTTGCCTTGCCTAAGACAGGAACACATTTTATAAATGTGTGCCATTTATAAAAAGAAACATGCCATTCACCCTGATTTGGAGACTCTGAGAAATATAAAGTTCATGCTTATGATACTTTATCAAAACACATCGCATACTCTTAGGGGTTACCTAAAAGATTTTTCATTGAGAAGTATATTAGCTGCCAGTCTCATTTATATAATTCTAGGTTTATGGAAAGGTCAGGAGCTGGTATAACAATAAATTTTCACATAAAATGTGCAGGCAATTCAAATGATCTTTATATCTGTGCTTTAGAAAAGTATTAACAATAAGAGAATAATCCTTTCTAAATCTCCTGTAGATCCTCTCTGAAAAAAAAGGAGATGCTGGATTATGATTGCTTTCTATGCTTATTTTTATAAGATAAAACCAGTGCCTGAAATTCAGTTTCAAGAGAAATAACTCCATCTTTCCTACCCCCTTAAGTTAAAAGAAAAACTTCCTTCTGGATTTACTTTCATGAACAACTGATCGAAACTGCATCCCGAGGGAGAAAACAGAACTGTGACTCCCACTTTGATCTCTTCCCCATGGAGAAATTCACTCCCTGCCTGGCTTGCAAGATGTTCATTTGATTGACGTTTGCTCTGATGTGCAAACTGCTTTGAACTTCAGACATTTAATTCCCATCAGGCTGCAGTCATTTTTATTCTCCTTCAACAGGATTTACAAGCAGGAGATCAGCAAATGTAGAAGATAAAATAAATTTGCAGAAGCTTTGAATCTTACATCAAAACTGTTCAAGTGAGTTCCAATTGGATTTCATTCAGCCTCGATTCACAGTGCAAATCAACTTTTCGGTGGAGTCCCAGTTTAGAAAGAAAAAGATATAAAAGGAAAGAGACACACGCACCAGTTGGGGTTTACTTCCTGAATATCTTTCTTGGTCTTTGTTTAAATTTCCTGTGGAAAGTGATTTGCCTGGCAAAAACCACACCCACGGCTCCGAGGGCGGTGGTGAAGTGTGATGTTATTCATGGGCACATTTTTATGGTACTATTTCAAAAAGCAAATCCCTGTGGATATCTCAGAAGAGCAAGGCTTAAAACTGATAAGGGAGTCCATAAACAAAGCCAGTATGATGACAGCAAATAGGGTAGTGGATATTTTTCACTTGTTTGTGGCTTGTTTTGAATCACTGCTAAAATGCTGAGACAGGTGCAAAAGGTTAAAAAAAAAATCCCACCACTTCTTCTGGAAGCAAAACCTGGTATCAGATCAGAAGCTGGTGTGGAGCAGATGTTCACAGCACAAGGCAGGCTCTTGCTTCCAGGGTGAGCGCCTACCTTGCCCTGGAAGCAACAGCCTGCTTACTGCTTAAAATGGAAAATGGAACCTGAATGGTCAGGTTCCATTTTACCAGCAGCACACATTTTCCTGGGAAGCCAAAGAGGCAAAGCCCCTTGACCAGTAGCTGCAGGAGCCTTTAAAAGAGCATCAAGACACTGAGAAACATCCATGCCTACCAGACCCTCCAGGCCCAGTAACAGCCCAACAGTGTCTGGTTTTCTATGATACGAGGGAGACGTATCATTTCACCTCCATTCAACCAGGTTCCTGCTCATTCTTTCTGGGAAGTGTCTGCTCTCCAAATATTTGAGCAACACCCGTTGAAAAGAATTAAACAAGAACGCCCTTATCTTCCACTTAACCACCCATGAGAATAAAGTTAAACAAAGAAAGAGCTAAGATAAAAATCAAACATCTGTACTGGCAAATATTTAAACTCTGTTTGAATGGTGGAGGAAGGGGTAAGAGTGGGATCACTTCAAAAAAGAACTATCACATTCATAAAGTAAATGATACTTGAACCCCCCCCAACTGCGTTTACTTATTCAAACACCTAAATTAATGGGCAAACTGAAAAGCTGTCAAATAACGGCGTTCCAAGAAATGGCGTTTCCTTCCATCTCTGCAGAGATTGGAGAGATAAGTCACATTCTTTTTGTTCTTATCAGCAATAAGGATTAAACCTTCAGGGTTCAGCAACTCAGCCAGAGTAGAAACAAGGGCTGCTTTCAAATACCCTTGGAAGGGAAGGCTTTCAGAGCAATATAGCATCTTTCTCTCCATTCAAGTTTAAGTATCACACGAAGCAGCCATCTTCCTTTTTCACCACTTCCCCACCAAAACAGATCACCGAGGGGAGGGCCTGCTGTGATCTTGGATCTCACGTCTAGATTCCAAGTATTATCCATTTAATCCGATTTCTCACACAAGTTTGGGAGATTGTACAGGTGAACAGAAGGGGGATTGGAAGTGGATCTTAAACCACATTAAGCATTTATCCTTATCTTCCTCATCACCAGGTTGGGGCAGGGTGCAGGAACAAGAAGAAAGAAGGGTATCTGGAAAAATAAAGGGGGGAACAGGCAGGTGGGCAGAGGCCTGGGGAGGGTGGGATCCACAGGCACCGTCTGTGCTCCTCAGTAGCTCTTGTCCATCCTGCCACTGAACCTCAAAAAAGGACTTAACAGACTTTAAAATAATCTATTTATATACTTTTTTCCCTTGCTAGTTAACACACACACACACACACACACACACACACACACACATCCTTTCCTGTGTTTATCTCCAAGGCATAGCCCTGTAAAGTGCACAGGTTTTTAAATGTCTACTGAATGAGTAAATACAGAAAACCTAAGAGGCTGACACTTCTAGGACTAAAGACCAGAGATTGCAAATTCACGTGTTTTCTTCTTGCATAGTTAGTAAACAGCACACAACTGTGAGTGGTAGGACAGAGACATCAAAGAGATGCACTAACAATCTCAGAGGTAGCAGATGACCTTGAAGATGAACTGGCTCAACCTCTCAGGCTCATTACCTGCTGAGGGAAGAGGCCTGTCCAGATCTCCCTCTTCTCTAGAAGAAACATAAAACATAAGATATGAAATACTTATATCCAACAGGTCCTCAAAAGAAATTACTGACCCAGTATTAAAAAGTTAATAAAGCATTCCAGCTGGTGTGGCTCAGTTGGTTGGTCATCATCCCACAAACCCAAAGGTTGCTGGTTCGATTCCTGGTCAGGGCATATGCCTCGGTTGCAGGTTTGGTCAAGGGTCAGCATGTGTACGGAAGGCAACCAATTGATGTGGCTCTCTTATATCAATGTTTCTCTCCCTCTCTTTTTCCCTCTCTAAAAAAAAGTTAATAAAGCTATGAGTGTGAAGGTAGATTTTTATATGATCATACCAAACAAGCCACACTCCCTGAAAGACATTATAGACAGCTTTTGAAATTTTGGCCTTCTTTGAAAACACTTTGAATTTTTGCACAACACAAAAATCCCAAAGGAAGTTTCTGGTCCTTTGCTACAATAGGATCTATTTCTTAAAGCTGGCAATTTCTTTTAGAGACCAGATTTTTGGGGATGAAGAGAGAGAGGGCAAGGGAGAGGAAAGATGGAGTGAAATAAGACCCTCCCTCCCTAAAATCCATAAAAGGCCACTGGTGAAATTCAGTATCCTAAGCAGAGTAGCAGGTCTCCTGTCCTTCCTCCAGTGAAGGTCACTCAGGGAGAATTCAGAAAGCAAGTCTGTCAGCACAGCCAAACACTGGTGCCTTTTGCGGTGATGGCGCTCATCAATAGTTCTAAAGATAACAGTATCCATCCGAGCACACAGACCCACGCATACACGTAAGTGACACAAATTGCTATGGGAACATGTTTTTCAGACTGAGAAACAAGCTAACCAGACTACCGGGAACATTATATTCAGCCAATTTAGATACTTCAGAGGGTCATGCAATAGCCTCAAGTAAAATTCTTGGAAGAAATATATAGTTTAGCATTTCAAGAGCCAGATAAACCACCCCGATTTTACTGCCTGGTGAAAATATTTTATCACGGAAAGAAAATTATCTGGAATCAGGAAACCTGGATTCCAAACCAAGGACCCTTGAGCCCTGACACAACCTCTCCTGAGTCTACATCCTCCCTGGCAAAACGGGGGCGAGGCTGGGGAGGGCAGAGTCTCCACCTTCCCACCACTATTGAGAGGGTCACACAAAGAAGCTAATGTAAGTAAAATGATGTTTACAGACATAAAAGCCCAAGAAAGTATTTTATGGAAGTGTAAACATATGTAACTCTTTTACATAAGTTAAATAATGTAACTGAGTAGGCCTTCTGTAACGTGAAGCATTCTGCAAAATCTTTGTTGTTATCTTGAGCTCAACTCAAGTCCTTCAGGCACCAATAGCCAGAAAGGCTGCACCTGTGACATTTTGCCTGCCTGCCGGTAATAACAATTTTAAAGGGATTAAGAGGAGGAAGTGTGAGATAAAGCAGGGAGAATGACTTGAGAAACTAAGATTCATCGTACAGTATTATAAGGGCAAAATGCAAAACACATCTTCCCGGGGAAAGAATAGGACCTGAAATAAAATTAAACTTAGTGGTCAAGGACCAAGCTTGTCACATTATTTGACCTTGTGACACCAAATGTGTCATAAGTGCAAAAGCACCTGGCTAAGTCACAATGTTGTATTTTTCATGGGAACAGTAATAAGAAACAAATTCTCTCCAAGGTTAGACATGTTACATCATTTTTTAAATGTGTGCTACCTTAAAATAGGACTGGGGAAAAGTCAGAGCTGCCTACATGGGCGCCGGCTGTTACGTCTAGAAACATGGTTTTATATAAAACTCACCCGTGCATCAGCACATTAGAACTACACACTCCAGCTTTGTCCCTGCTTCACAACTGCTAGGCACATAACACGACTATGGGGCTGAAAACATTTGCGGGATAAAAAATAACACTGTGGGCTAATCTCAACTGCCTGCCAGACCCTTCCCAAGCATGATCCACATGCAGTTCAAAATCAAAATCTAGATGTTTACACCAAATTCACCTTTGGCCTTGTGACACCAAATGAACAAAGGAACAAGAGTCGTAAGTACAAAAAAGTGTGTCTGAGTCAAAATGTTGTATTGTTTTTAAATAAAAATCTCCTTTTGCTCTGATTTTCACTCTCTTGTTAATTGATTCATATCCTGAGATGCTTAATTAAAAATTCAGAACCATCTTTTAAAATCTTCCTCCCCACCCAAATCCCCACTAAAAACTAGTTGACAGATTCTAGTAACCACCACTACCCTGGACATCTTTTGTCTTCCTACAGTTCTTCCTCGACATGTCATTACTTTTCATTACATGCCATCCCAGACTACTAGGATGGTCCAACTTGACTAAAAGCAACATGCCTTTGCACCACAAATGATCCCTCACTTGCAACTAATTCATCTGCCCAAATCACAGACCACCTTGCTTTAAAATCTACTGCTTATCAAGGAGTTTGCCTATGCGATCAAGGATTCTGAGCCCATCACAGCTCATCTCTTATCCACCGATCCAGCTGTGTCTTCCACACTCAGTGCTTTATGGATTCTTGCTGTTTTCTGATCAGAAGCATCCTTCCCCGCAGATCTATCTGCAGAGGTTTCACGCTTCAAGGCCTCAACTGCCACTTCTCTACCAAGTCAGAGTCTAAGAAGCCTCTGTCCATAATGTTTCTTCTCTAAAGGAGTCACTGGATTCCTTTCCCAACGCTTGACAGTCTGCCTTCGCTCACTCTGAGTTCCTAGGGGTACAAAGCACTTTATTCATCTTTGTTTATCAGACAGTATCTAGTACAATGTCTTGCATGTTAACTACCTTGAACATGATACAGACAAGTTGAGCAGAAAATGATATAGAGTAGCCCCCTCTTATCTGCAGTTCTGCTTTCCAGTTTCCATTACCTGTGGTCAGTTGCAGTCTGAAAATATTAAATTAAAAATGCCAGAAATAAACAATTCATGAGTTTTAAATTGCACACCTTTCTGAGGACCATGATGAAATCTCGTGCCTTCCTGCTCCTTCATATGGGACCATAGAGCACCCCTTTGTCTGGTGTACCCACGCTGTATATGCCCCCTGCTCATTAGTCACATAGGAGCCACCTCAGTCATAAGATCAGCTGTCACAGTATGTCAGTGCTGTCCATGTAATCTTTATTTTACTTAATAATGGCCCCACAGCATGAGGGCCGTAATGCCAGCAATTTGGATATGGCAAAGAGAAGCTGTAAAGTGCTTCCTCTGAGGGACAAAGTGGAAATTCTTAACTAAAGGGAAGAAAAAATTGTAAGATTTATAGCAAGAACAAATCTTTTGTCTTGAACGTGTAAAGAAGGAAAAAGAAATTCATGCTAATTTCGCTGTTGTACCTAAAACTACCAAAGTGACAACCACAATACACAACAGATGCTTAGCTAAGATGGAAGAGGCACTAGATTTGTGGGTGGAGGCATGAACAGAAAACGTGTTCTGACCGATGGCAAGGTGTTGCACCAGAAAGCTTTGAACCTATACAAAGACTTCAGCAAGGGATCCCCTGGAACAAGTAGCCTCATACACAGAACTTCAATGCAGTACATTGTTATAATTGTTCTATATTACAATTAATTATTGTTGTTAATCTCTTAGTGTGCCTGATCACGATAAATAATAAACTTTATCATACGTATGTATGTTTAGGAAAAATACAGTATGATATAGGGCTCAGTAATTCCTTGGTTTAGATGACCACTGGAGTCTTGGACCATATCCCCTGTGGATGAAGGAAAACTATTGTATATAATACAGGCATTTGGAAATTTTGTGTTTTAAATTCACCCTGCATACAATCGGTTAATATTATGTCATAATAATTATTCATATTCATTATTAATGACTTAATTTAGCTGATAACTGTAATAATGAAGTCAATATCAACTTCACCTGCAGTTTCACAGCAGGGCTTATAACAATGGAATAATACTCAGATGAAAACAACAACTTTTATGAATGGATATAAAAGTACTTGAATTCCTGCCTGTAGGTAAAGTAGCTCAGTAATTCTGACATCACCACCACCATTTCTCAAAAACTAAAGACAAAATCTAGTTTGCTGCCACAGAGTAACACCTTCAGCAAGTATTTATTGAGGACCTGTTCAAGCAAGGTATTGAATACCCAGTTAAATCTGACAGGGTGCCTGAACTCAAGTGAAACTAAGAAGGATGAGAGGGCACACAGATGAGAATACGCCTCAGAACCTGCTACCGACCCCTCTTGCAGTTACCCAGAATTAACCCCGAACACCTTTGGATCCTTCCTCTTCCAACACCCAACACAGTGAGTGCCAACAGCTGCGTCCAGGCCCCTCTTCTTCCATGCCTACATAAATGAAGTCAGACTAGGTCTTTTAGTCACTACATGGCTGACAAGTAAAATCCCCTAAGAGTTCATAAGTCATCATTTCATTTCCTTTGTCAAAAATCTTAAATCAATAATCTCTATCAATAAATCAATATTTATTGAGTGTCTGCTATTAGTTATATAGTAACAATAAAGTAGCAAGTGAAGACATTGTCCTTTATTTTCAGAGCCTATATTCTCCTGAGCGAAGTTCAGGTTCTTCATTGGAGCATTTTTTTTAAAGTAATTCACCTATATTTTTTAAGATTTATTTATTTATTTATTTATTTATTTATTATTTTTAGAGAGGGAAGGGAGGGAGAAAGAGAGAGAGAGAGAAACATCAGTGTGCGGTTGCTGGGGGTCATGGCCTGCAACCCAGGCATGTACCCTGACTGGGAATCGAACCTGCAACACTTTGGTTTGCAGCCCAGGCTCAATCCACTGAGCTACGCCAGCCAGGGCTCACTGGAGCATTTTTAAGAGTCTGTGAAATGCTCTTCATTCAACTTCTCAGCTATGTCTTCCATCACTTGCTCCAGATGTCAGAGTGTGACTGGCCATTTCCAGCCATAGGGTTTTCTTCATATTGACATTCCTCTCTTGGAAATCACTTCCTCCATATCTTTGAATTTTCAAATCTTTTTTCTACTTACACACTCAGCTGAAATGCCTCTCCCAGAGACTATTTTACAAATGAAAATTTTTTTAAATGAATGAACAAATCAGTGAGTGAGGGATTTAACATCTGTAGGCCTTGCTGTATAATGTCTTTTTTCCTCCTAGGTGACTCTCAAAAAGAAGAAAACAAATTTCCTCATGAACTCCAGAATGCCCAACTTTGGGCAGTAGGAAAAGTTGCCTGTAATGGCAAATAGCTCCAGTTAAAAACAAACCTTCTGAGAAGGTTGAGGGAAATCAATGACTCTTGAGAGACGGGTCTCTGGAGTACAGTTCAAACTGCTCATTTTACAGTAGAGGAAACTGAAGACTAAAAAGGCTAAGTGTGCTTCCCACAGCAAAGTGTCGGAACGGAGGCCCTCCAGTCTTAGAACTGTATCAGTACAATAAAATGTGCATCACAACTGAACCTGAACAGAAAGGAAAACCGTCTTCACTGCTAGAGGTACTTCTTTCCGCCATCCTAGAGACTGAGCTGATTTAAAAAAACGAAACCAAAAAAAAAAAATGTGAAAGAAGCTTGCCTTTTCTTAAAATGAAAGAAAGCTCATGTTTGAGTTTAAATTAAAGACAAAACAAAACATGAAAACCTGACCTGAAGCTAAATCCCTTGAGAGCTTAGCACAGGGAGTTAAACATTATGGGTCAGGAAGTTAATCATCAAAATTAAAAATAATTCTCTAAGTAACTTATTTCTGGCTCTAATGATGTCAATAACACTTAAAGAACCTGAAATGTGAATAGAGAAATTTGCACAATATCTAAATCATGACAGAAAAGACACAATCAATTTACATGGAAAAAAAAATTACTCAAATGCTAGGATTCCCTTCCTTTCCAGGTAGCCCATTAGCACGAACATTAACATTCTCAAAAAATTGAGGAATAATTAACATATTAGCTTCAGGTGTACAACATAATGATTAGGTATTTGTATATGTTGTAAATGTTCACTACAGTCATGCTAGGTACCACCTGCTACCATATATAATGACAATTTTTTTCTTCTGGTAGGACTTCAAGATCCACACTGTTAGCAACTTTCAAATATACAACATAGTGTTATTAATTATAGTCGCCATACTATACATTACATCCACGTGTCATATTTATTTTGTAACTGGCCGTTTATACCCTGTGACCTGTTCACTCTTTTCTCTGACCCCTCACCCCTACCAACCTGTTCTTTGTATCCATGAGCTTGTTTTTTAAAAAATAAGATTCCGCATATAAGTGAGGTCATATACTTGTCTATTCTGACTTATTTTACTTAGCTTAATGCCCTCAAGGTCCAACCATGTTGTCGCAAATGACCAGATCCCATTCTTTTTTATAGCTGAATAATATGTGATCCACTCTGTATAGATATGGATCTATATGCTACTTCTAGGTCTATTCATCCATTGATGGATACTTGGATTGTTTTCATAATTTGACTATTGTGAATAATGCTGCAGTAACACAAGGGAATTAGTGCTTTTCTTTCCTTCAAGTAAAACCTAAACTGGAATTGCTGGATCATATGGTAGTTCTCATTTTTCAAGGAATCTCCATACTGTTTCCCACAGTGGCTGCACCAATTTACATTCCCACCAACAGTGCACGAAGGTTTCCTTTTCTCCACATCCTCACCCACACTTGTCATTCTTGTCCTTTTGATGGGAGCCATTCTAACAGGTGTGAGGTGATTTCTCATTGTGGTTTTGATTTGCATTTCCCTAATGATTAGTGATGTTGATCATCTTTTCATGCACCTGTTGGCCATCTGTATGTCTTTGGATAAACAGACATCTACTCAGATCTTCTGCCCATTTTTAAATCAGATGTGTTTTATTGCCATTGAGTTGTATGAGTTCCTTATATATTCTGGATATTAAATTCTTGCCAGGTACATGACTTGCAAATATTTTCTCCCATTCAGTAGGTTGCCTTTTCATTCTTTTGATGATTTCCTTTGCTGTGCAGCAGGCTTTCAGTTTGAAGTATCCCACTTGTTTATTTTTGCTTTTGGAGTCAGATCCTGAAAATCTTGGACAAGACTGATGTCAAAGAGCTTACCGCCTAATGTTTTCTTCTGGGAGTCTTATGGTTTTAGGTCTTACATTCAAGTCTTTCATCCAGTTTCAGTTGTTTTTTGTATATGGCGCAAACAGTGGCCCAGTTTTTTTGACACCGTTTATTTAAGAGACTATCCCTTCCCCACTGCATATTCTTGGCTTCTTTGCCGTAAACTAACCTACCGTGTATGTGCGAGTTTGTTTCTGGGCTTTCTGCTCTGTCCCACTGATCTGCATGTCTGTTTCTGTTTGTTTCCAATATGTTTGTAATATAGTTTGAAATCAGGGAGATGTCTCCAGCTTTGAAAGCTCCACAGAATGAGAGTCTAGCATCCCCCAATATAAACATGAAGGTTCATAAAAATTCAACTTCAACATTAGGTCTTCCATCCCAATTTTCTTTTCTTTCTTTGAAAGGTGGATATGATGGTTAATTTTATGTGTCAGCTTGGTTGGGCCCCAGTACCCAGATATTTAGTCAAACACTATTCTGGGATGTGTCTGAGAAGGATTTTGAGGCAGAAATCAGTGGACTTGAGGGTGGGCCTCACCCAGTTAGTTGAAAGGCCAAACAGGACAAAGACTGACCTCCCCCAGGCAAGGAATTCTGCCGTCAGACTGATACTGCAAGGCTTTCTTCAGCCTCCGTCCTGCTGTGCTGCCCTGCAGACTTTGGACTTACATCTCAACAATCGTGTGAGCCAATTCCTTAAAACAAATCTGTCTCTCACCCTATTGGTTCTGTTTCTCAGGAGAACCCTGAGTCATACAGAGGGTTATAACAGTGGCTATTCATGGGATTGTAACCAGGAGCCCGTTTCTTCATCAGAACCCATGCTAGTTACTTTGCCTACAGCACAATACCCCCAACAGGTTGACTGATGAGACCTGACTCCTGAATCATATAGTTCTAATGGGCACCAGCTGGGGATGCATTAAATTTGGCTTCTCAGAAAATGACATGAGTCCTACCTGCCTTCCCCAGTGACTGTATCAATCTCAGTGGATGCTCCAACTGAAAAAAGCAACTTGTAAAATAGCAGGGATCCGATTTCATAACGGTTCCAAAGTTTCTTCATTTTTTAGAATCAGGGAAGCTTTTAAAGTCTCCCCTGGTGAATATGAGAAGTCTCTATAGAGCTACCTCCAGGTGGTTGGCTGCAGAGAGCCTTGGAAATAAGTTGCTTACTTATTTTAGCTTCATCAGAGTATCACTTTGTTATCTCAAACCTAGTCTAGATGCCTTAACACCAATTCCTACCATGATTAACAATTAACAAGCATGAACTGAGTGAGGTTATTAACAGCACTGAATCCACTTGGAGACTCACAAAAGAAAATCTAAGTTCATCTTCCCAGTACTCACCCTCAGGTTTACCCCCTCCACTGTTCCCTTTTTCTTAAATAAAGACATCAAAAATTAAAAATAAGAATGCTACTGGGCAGGAACATCTATAGGAAAGATTGTGAACTGGGAGGAAAGAAATGGGTTAAGAGATGTGGCAGATAAAGTTGTTGATTGGCCTATGTAAAAGCCAAGTGTTGTCAGGGCCTGCTGGCTAAACAACAGTTTCTGATGCTCACAGCAGAGCCCCATCTCTGTGGCAAGCTAGCTTTCTGGGGTAGATGTTCTTGGTGTTATGCATAAAGGAGCTATATCCTTTACATTTGAGAGAATGAGAATGCGTGCTTAAGTTGCAACAGAAGGAAATGCATATGGACATTTTCTTAAGTGGAACTTATTAACATTTATAGTCTTTTTAGATCATGAGTTGCAAAATCACATATAATGTGGGCCGAGCAGGCAATGAAAAGTCTGGGGAATGGGTGCATATAATACAATATGGACTTGTGGGAATTGTGGTGAATAGGAGAACGCACGTCCTGTCTGCAAAGGGGAGATGCCCTGTGGGAATGTGGACTCACTATTGCCAGACCTTCTTCTGAGTTTTAGAGAAGACTTAAATTTGGATTTTTAACATATGCAACCACCTCCCAAAGTTTAAATATTGGCAACAGACTTTAAACCATACCAATTTAAAAACCTTTAAAGCATTTTGTGGGGCCAAGATAAACACATCTGTAGGCTACATATGGCCTGTGAGTGTAACTGTGAGTCTGTGTGTCTGTGGGCTTTTTGTGGGACACTCTAAGATCTCATGCACCCTCTTCACCTGACCCGATACAACACAAAGGGAGCTGTTAATGAAATTATAGGAATAAATGAACTTTTTTCAAAATTATGTTATTGTGAGGCACTGGAAATGAATTTGTCTTAGATTAAGCCTTAACCTGTCTACTTTCCTCCATATTTGATAATGGTAATTTTTCAGATCATTCCTTCAGCAAGCAATGGCGGGGCACCCAACCACTGTGCAGGGTCCTGTACCCAAGCAATGGTGGGGCGCCCCACCATTGTGCAGGATCACCCCACCATTGTGCAGGGTCCTGTACAAAATAATTAACTTCTAGGGCTCCTGCATAAGAATTTTGAGAGTTGACTGATTCGAGAAGGAAAGTATCAAAATCATCTTAAAAATCAGATTTTCTGCTGCCTTGCAGGTTCTCTCTGTTGTTACCATAGTATAACCTTCAGGGGTGTAATCTGTAGAATGCTCTATGCTTTAAAGCCCCCCATCTCTTCAGCACTGGGAGTTTATTTTTTAAAATATGCATTATTAAGGCTTAGAGAGAAAAAAACAAATATTAATTATATATCAGTAAAAATAAAAGTCTAGGCCTAAAACAAAAAGTGAAAAGTTCCTTCCTCATATTACTTTATGCATTTGAAGAAGCAAGGTCAACAGGCCACAGGCACTTAAAATGTTACAGTGTCACTGGGCCAGTGCTGAGTTTTTAAAAATGTTTATAGAGCCCACATATAAAAAATGGACAAGAGCCAGATCTAAGACTAAAGATCCTTTATCTCAAGTCCAGTTGCTTATATATTTTTGTAATGGCTATATTAACACATATGCATGTGGCCAGATGTTGGAAGGACTTTAGCAACACTCTTGAGTCCATTTTTCATAAACTTTCAGTCATTACCATATCTATCACCTTTAAAATTTTGGTTACATTCAGTTGATATTTTTATTTCAATTAACTCACTTTTAATTTAGGTGTATTTATTTTTTAAAAAGGAACTTTCTGTTATTGCCATAAGAGAAAAAACAATATCCCTCGACATAGAGGATAATATTGAAATGTGTAATGATTACATTTAAAAGTTATGACCTAAACATGCCTCCCAGTAAGGTGGGCACTGTTGTTATTTTCATCTCACTGATGGAGATAACCCTGCACAGCAGGTGCAGGTGCGATCTCACTGGTAAGGAAACTGAAGGTCAGAATGAAGTGCCTTCCCAAGGTCAACTCAGGAGGGAAAAGGGTATGGCTCAAAACCAAATTTGCCTGGTATTTAAAATAATTATTTTTAGTATGTTTTTACATTACTTCCCAAGACTGGGAGCCTTCCTTTCAGAATTTAACTCCAACGTGAACTCCCTAAGATTCAAATTGTAGATACTTTCAGAGGGACTGGAAATAGGAGAGAGAGACTGAAAATGTGCAGGAGGGCGCCAGTCACAGGATGCAGAGAAAACTGCTTTGTGAGCAACTGGAACAAAGGCAGCTAAGTATTCTCACTCTTGTTTACCTACTATTCACTCTGTCCACTTTTGAATCTTTGTTTAAAAAGGTGAGAGAGTATTGCAATTTTAGAAGGTGTTATTGTATAGCTAATGGCTAGAAAAGCATCAGCTCAGAGTTCACACCAAAAATTCCTACACACAGGTTCCTGGAAAGTGAATTCAATGCACAGCCAAGAAGACTCAGTTAAGAGAAATGGTAGTCGTCACCTGCCACTTCAGTGGCAAACTGGTGTTATCAGATCTCTCTCTAATGTGCCACCAGAGGGGCCTGTCTTTTGCTCACCTGTACATCTTCTGATTACTCAGCGTTGGAGTCAGAACTACCCTGGTTTTACAAGGCTCATCTCAAATGGCAGTTCTCAGTTCTGTCAACCACTAGTGAGGACAGAAGATTACCTCGGAGCTTTGCCGAGTCCCCACGCGACATTCAGTGCTGCGGTCTCACCTCTGAAGGAGGAACAGCCTCTCACACTAACCCACGCACTCAGCAGCATGCATCCTTCTAGGAGTACCATTAAGGTCTCTTGGACGCTAGACTGAACCAAATGAGAAATTACTGGAAGGCAGAAACTAAATACATTTTATGTTTTCCTGTATTCACTAAAAGATGGACCACTGTGGTTTTGCCAAATATCTGGATGGCTATCTCAGACCTGCACCCTGATCTCTGTACATTCAAAATGGAAATGAATGTCCTTCCCCAAAAACATTTTGGTGTGACTCCTCCCAAAATTTTAATGTGTGTGTGTGTGTGTGTGTGTGTGTGTATGGCCAGTTTCACAAGTAAGCTAATACTCTTCTACAGCATGGCTGCATCTTATCATCTCACTTTTATAGGATACGATTTCCTTAACTAACCCCTATAGCTAGAAAGTTGGGGTCTTTACAATGTTCTCTATTCTGAATGACACTACGATGACCTTTTTTACATGTTTATCTTTATGAATATGTCTAGTCATTTTCTTGCAATATTCCTCCAAATGACCAGATCAAATACCATGCCTATTTCTCTATAGAGTCTTTAGTGATGACACCCACCTGGTACATTTCTTGGCTTCAAGGAACCACAACACCTCTCAGCTGTGTCACATTTTGCCTTAACTATAAATTGTGTTCAGTATTTGCTGCCCACCCAATAATTTTTAAATTTGCTGAGGAATTTCGGTGAGGATGGAGGTATAGGTAGATATCCTTTGCCTCCTCACACAACTGTAAAAAGAATTACAACCAGATCTCAAAACTAATAACACCCAGAACCATCAGAAAATTGAGCTGTATGAAGTCCGGCAATCAAAGATTTAAAGAAGACACATACATCCAGACGAGTAGGAGGGGCAGAATCACAGAGAGGGGCAGAGAGGTGACAGCAGCAGAACAGTCAGTCCCACATTCACGTATGGTAGATGAATATCAGGAGGGATACCTTGGGAGTGAGTGATCCCAGCCACAGGCCAGACCACACAAACCCAGGGTTGCAGCACTGGGAAGATAGATCCCATTACCTCTGGCTATAAAAACTAGTGGGGTTTGGAGAGGCAGAAGAAACTGCTGGATTTTTGCTGCTTAAAGGGCCCGCATAGTCTTTAAACATATGCAAACCCACCCACTCCAAGATTCACCACCCAGCCAGCAGCTGGAAGGGCGCCAGTTGCACACAGGAAGAGGGTGAAGTGACTAGAAAAGGGGGGAGTGCCAGGCGAACCTCCAGAAGCCAGGGGGCAGCACTGTCCCCTCTCCAAGCCAACCTCACACAGACAAAAAGCGGTCAAGTGGTGCCCCACCCTTGAAATTACCTAAGGGCCTGCCGCACACAATTTATAGGTGCTTTTTCTAGAGTAGGCCATGGTACTAAGATAGGGAGTCAAAGCAGCTCTACCTAATACACAGAAACTAACCCAGGGAGGCTGCTAACTTGAGAAGACAAAGAAATATGGCCTAAATGAAAAAACAGAACAAAACCCCAGAAAAAGTACTAAGTGAAAAAGAGAGAGCCAACCTATCAGATGCAGAGTGCAAAATACTGGTAATCAGGATGCTCAGAGAACTGAGTATGGCGACAACATAAAGGAAGAAATGAAGGTTACACTAATTGAAATAAAGAAAAAATCTACAGGGAACCAACAGAGAAGTGAAGACAGCTGGGATTCAAACCAATGATTTGGAACATAAGGAAAAGATAAACATTCAACTAGAACAGAAAGAAGAAACAAGAATTCAAAACGAGGATAGGCTTAGGAACCTCTGGGACATCTCCAAACGTGCCAACATCTGAATCTTAGGGATGCCAGAAGGCAAAGAGTAAGAGCAAGAAATTGAAAACTTATTTGAAAAAATAATGAAAGAAAACTTCCCTAGTTTGGCAAAGGAAATAGACATGCAAGTCCAAGAAGCACAGAGAGTCCCAAACAAGTTGGTCCCAAAGAGGAATGAATCAAGACACATCTAATTAAAATGCCAAAGATTAAATAAAGATCAAGACAGGATCTTAAAAGCAGCAAGAGAAAAGCAGATAGTTACCTCCAAAGGAGTTCCCATGAGACTATCAGCTGATTTCTCAAAAGAAACTTTGCAGGCTAGAAGGGACTGGCAAGAAGTATTCAAAGTCATGAAAAGCAAGGATCTACAACTTAGACTACTCTATCCAGCAAAGCTGTCATTTAGAATCAAAGGGCAGATAAAGTGCTTCCCAGACAAGGTAAAGCTAAAAAAGTTCATTATCACCAAGCCCTTATTATATGAAATATTAAAGGGACTTATTTAAGAAAAAGATCAAAACTATGAACATTAAAAAGGCAACAAATTCACAACTACCAATAACTGAACCCTAAACAAACAAACAAATCAACAAAAACCCTAAAACAAACTCAGCACTAAGCAAACAACCAGGATAGGATCAGAATCATACGTATGGAGATCATGTGGAGAGCTACCAGCTGGGAGGGAGAAGGGGAAAAAGGTGTAGAGATTAAAAAGCATAATTGATAGGTACAAAATAGACAGGGGGAGGTTAAGAACAGTATAGGAAATGGAGAAGCCAAAGAACTTATATGCATGACCCATGGACATGAACTACAGGTAGGGGAACTGCTGGAGGGAAAGGGGGTACCAGGTGGGGAAGGGCAAAGGGGGAAAAATTGGGACAACTCTAATAACATAATCAATAAAACATACTTTAAAAAATAAAATGCAGAATATAGTAAATAAAATAAAGTATTAGCTATAATAAGTATTATAAAGATGTATAATACTGAAGCATTACAAATAGGAAGTATTTGTAATTGTTCCCTTTCTAGAGATGAAGACAGGGTGACTCAAAGGCATTAAGTATCCAAGTCCATCTGAGTATTATGTGCTGTAGGTAGGAGTCATATCCAGATAGTCTCATTCCAAATGGTACATACACTTTCCCCTTAATCTAGTAAACAACTAATCTGAGCTTCTTTGGGTCACAGACAGGGTAAGCCAGAGAAATAAAATATCTTAAGGGTACTCTGCTACCAACGTAGCTCACCAAGAAACTGTATGTAAAAACTTGCTTGCAGAAGCAAAGCATCATTTAAACACTAAACAAAAAACCCCAAAACTATGTCATTTTCATCCCTTGAATAATCTTAGGAGTATTTATTGTGCAAAAGGGAGTAATACATACTAATTATGGTAACATTTACATTCACAATTTTTAAAGTATGTTAATACAGTTTACTCAATCTAAGTAGCCCTAGAAAATTGGTATAATAAAGACTTCCATTCACTGGTAGAAAACTGCACATAAAAACAAACATTAAGTAACTTAAGATCACAGCTAATTAATTAAAGGCCAACTCAAATTGAAAAGTAAGTTCTTTGTACCTCCAGGTAAGTGTTCTTTCCACTACAATCTCCAGCATCACGTGACACTCTACTCTTCCAGGTATAAACATCACTAGCCTGATAAATGAAAATATCCTCAACCATACAGAAAACAATCCTCTTTCAATATTATCTGAAGCCACATTTCTCTTGGAAGCTTAAAGGTGGTATCTACACTAAAATAAGAAGTGGGAATTTTTGCTGGTCTTATTAAAGATGAAAAGCACTCCCTTGAATTAGGCGAAGTACCAGAATCAGAGAGATGACCTGATTCATGACTTACTAGTTGACACATGACAAAATGTTTGCAACTTTCTAGACTGAGTCAACTCTGCTCTCAAACAGGATCTGATGCTTCTAAACCTGAATTCCAGCCTCACAAAAAGGTGAGCTTGGAGGGTCCAGGAATTCCCTGGACATAGAATATAGAGTCACACTTCTTTACAAATTACTTGTCTGTGTAATAATAAAGGACTTATTTAAGATAGGAATACTGTATACACTGTGCAATAAACAAACACAGTAATATTTTGAATATGAATGGAAAGCAATTCAATTCCTGGTTTAAACAATGAACAATCATGACAGCTTACTCCATCATGGAAGGTGGGATGGTACAACAGTCCTGGATCGCAGTGAGTGGGGAGGTCAGGTGAGCTGTGTAGGATGCTTCCACAACTTGCTTGTTCCGGTTGACCACATCCAAGTAACGGTTGAACTTCTCTCGGATTTTTTTGGCTAGCTGTGGGGACAACAGTAAGCATAATAAATAGAAAGTCCAAGACAATAACCCACTGTACTTTTTCTCATAAGCTAATTTATCACAAACTGCAAGTATTAAACTTCAGGTGAAACAACACATACCCAATTCTCTTATTCCACTGTGTTAATTGAGATTAAAAATTGCAAAATGCCCAGAAGTCACAGGAGGATACTCAGATAACAATAAAGTACCATATTTTGCCCTGTATGATGCATACTCTTTTGCCCAAATTTTTGAGGGAAAAATAAGGATGCACATTATGCATGGGTATAATGATTTCATACCAAGGGTATAATAATGGGTATGATAATCTCATGTACAATGTGCACAAAAACATGAGTGTGCATTATACACAGGAGTATATTACGCATGGCAAAATCCAGTAATATCTTTTGTTTTATAATAGAGGATGATGCATTAAGAACTTTTCATGTGTTCAAATTCAAATTCAAATTCAAATAGAACAGTTATCAGTCCATAAAATGCCTTGCTAGATAGGTAAACACAAACTTTGTTGATATGATTGTCCACATGACCGTGGGCACTGGCTGCTGCAGAGCAACAATAATGACTGGAAGGAAAAACTCCACTGCTCATGGCTCTGGATTCACATAGATTTTGAGGGGAAAATACATCAAGGAAGTAGTGTCTCATGAGATGAGTGACTTAGTGTCTCCTCCTACGCAACTTCAGGGGTCACATCAGACTTCTGTGTGAGGGGCACATCCCTGGAGTTGTGCAATGCAGACACCCATATAAAACAAAACAGTTAGAAACACACTTGGTCAGTTACACCTTTAAAATGGACAAATGTCTTTCTTAACTGCTGTGAACAGAATACTTCATCATAATTTACTTTCATGAGGGAATAACAAAAGCAAATTGATAAGCATACTGCTTTTTGCTCCATTGTTCCCATCAAATATCACAGCTTAATTACAGATCTCTAAGGAAAACTGTTGTTTTTCTTCCCCTTAAACAGAATGTTACCCAAATGAAATGACTGATAGAATTATAGCTAATTGGTTTTGTAGAGCTATTCATTATCAGCGTACTAGCAGAGAACTAATCATCTCCTTTGGGTCACACATCCCACACAATCCAATAGCTTACAGGCTAAGAACATGGAACCAACTCAAAATATCTTCATTTGTTATTTTCAAGTCAATTTTAAAATCTGATCTGCCTCCAGTGGTATTTGGGAACTTTCAGTTTCAATTAAATAACTGAGGCTCTCAGCCTTGTTAAATATTGCACAGACTATAAAGTTTAGAAAAATTTGTGGACATAGTGAGAATATGGATGAGTGTAATGTTTAACTTGATAATGGGTTGTCCAAATTCATTTCAGCTTTTTCAAAGGAGGAATTTTGTGTCTCAAAGATTAAGAAGTCCACCTGTAATTCTACTCCCTGAGCTAGAGTTCTTACCATGGAAAAGAAACATACACTTTTCTCATTGGGGCCTTCACAATAAAATGTAGAGAGAACAATTTATTTTCCCATCTTAGTGTAGACCACTGGTGATTCACCCCCCGCTCAGGAATAGTTGGCAAAGTCTGGAGATGATTCTGGTTGTTCCAACTTGGTAGAGTGTTCCTGACACCTAGTAGTGGAGGCCAGGATGCCCCTACCAGCCCACAACACACAGGGCAGTCCCCATAACCAAGACTTCTACTACCCAGAATGTCAACAGTGTCCCATTTGAGACAAACTGATAGAGAAACGTCAGAGACAATTATCCCAATTTTCTATACAGTCTGTAATTCCCAAACTGTTTTTCTAGGTTAGTTCTCCACCCATAACAATGGTACCCTAAGGAGGAAAAAAAATGGAACAAGTTTCAATATTTACAACATTCTACTTTGTTCTTTTTTCTTTCTCAAAGCAATAGGAAAGAAGTTTCACATGTCTACAGTTCTTTAAAATGTAACGCAAATACAGAGACACAGGACTCTTCCCCCATTAGCGGATGTGCTCACGTGTTTTTTAAACAGCAGGTTGCACTACTGTGATGATCCCTGTTTCCTAGCCTCTCACACTCAACGGACAGTTGAGGATGAGAGAGAGTAAAAAGTTCCAGCTTAATGCCTAGTAACACACACTACACTTCAGTGCTACTGTCTAACATCTGGTTACCCTACTAGACTGGATGCACCATAAGGACAGGCGATATATACAGATACTTGTTCTTCTCTCTATCTCCAGCACCTAGCATACTGCCTGGTATTTTAGGCAGACAAGAATTACTGAAGGAGTTAACAAAGGCCCAAAAAACTTTGAGCCCTGAGACTGAGTCATCAGCCTTATCTTTTGGTCTAGGGATCCACAACCTCTTTAAAAACATGGAGTGCTGATTTTAAAAATATATAATGATACACAGTTCTGGAAACTCCAAGACCAAGTTGTATCTTTTCTCTTTAGGTTCTGAGAGAAATGAAATATCATGAGTTTTCCACCTATGAGTATCAAGAGCCCTGGGACGAAAGTTCCACAGCAGGATAAAGATGGAGCATACTTGAACAGACTGAAATTCCAATATTTTCACAAACTTATTCCTAAAGTGAAAATGGAATTTGCAGTCACTTCTTTCTCCCACATACTTAGAAACAAACACAAACACTTGAGAAGTATCCACATGTTTCTTCTACACATTTGGAAAATTCTGATTTAAAAAAAGTCAGATCTAGCTAATCATGGCAGACTAACCTGGCTCACTGCCTACTTTTGTAGGAGCTAAGAACGACTGTTACATTTTTAAATGTCTTTTTATAAAAAGGCATTTTGTGATACTTAACTATTCAAAATTCAAATTTCAGCGTTTGTAACAGTTTTATTACAACGGTCAATTGTTTAAATAACATTAATGGCTGTTTTCATTTACACAGCACATCCTTAAGTAGCTGCAGCAGAGACTGTGCGGCCTGCTTGGCTGTGTGTGAAAGTCAGAAGCCCTGACATGTCCCCAGATAGGAGCCATAATCCCTGTATTTTTATACAACTTTGCAGAACACGCCTCCCCATTGAGAAGTGGGCCTTAATGTTCCTAGTCTCCTACTGCTTGAATCTGGGTGGGCTTATGATGGCTTCTACCCGTGGAGGAGGGAGAAAGTGACACTAGGCAACTTCTAAGGCTAGGTCATAAAGGGCCATGTGCTGCTTTCAGCCTGTCTCTCCTTTGGAATGCTCTCGGCCACCCTGCTGTGAAGAGGTCTGAGACCACAGCTAAATGCCTGGTTGGCAGCTCCAGCTGAGCCAAGTCTTCAAGTTACCCAGCCCAGGCTCCAGGCTTGAGTCAAGAAGCCTCCCGACAACTCCAGCCCCCAGTCTTCCCTCGATGAAGCTCCAGATACCACAGGCCAGAGATAAGCCCTCCTTGCTGTACTTGGCCCAAATTCCTCACCCAGAACATTCATGGACATAAAGGTGTAGTTGTTCGTGCCACTACATTTGGGGTGGTTGGTTATGCAGCAACGAGACACCGGCACACGCAGGAGAGGCAGAATTCCATCTTAAGATAAACGTACTGAAGCTGAACTAAACAAAGCTGCTCAGATCCATGCAGTGTATCCACATCATTAGAATTACCAGGATGAGAGCCTGTGTGTTACAAACCATCGTCAAGAGAGCTCAGGGTCCTTCAGAAAATTCTAATAGCTACCATATAGTGGTACTTACCATACCTTAGACACAAAGACCCTGCAGTGCAGGTATTATCAGTTTATGAAAAGGAGGTTATTTTGTGGCCCAAAACTGCAAGATAAGCAAAAGAACTCACTTACTTATTCAAAATCAGAACTGTCTGGTCTACAAGGTCTGCATATTCATCTGCTCAGCTACAGTGCCCCAGACAAACCCAACTTAAAAGAAGCTGAAAAGGTGGCTTGAAATAAAACTATGACAAATCACAGACTCTGAGGAATGGAACGTCCATTAACATAGTCAGCTAAGGCCCAGAGCCATGGGAATGTCTGCCTTTGGCTTCCTGGCCAGGTTGGGCCTCAAGAGTCATTCTTCATCAGTGGGGGCAGTGCCTTGCATGCAGAACCCAGACACACATGACAATTAACAGAAGGTCTCAAACACAAGCTCTCTCCACTTCTGTCAGAAACTCCTTGGCTTTCATGTTCTGGCACCCCATCTCGCCGTATTTACAAAAACATAATTGCCAACACTTGCTGACTGCCAACTCTGTGTGGGGTACCATTCTAAGCATCGCACACCCATACACCAAGCCTTCAAAGAACCCTAAAAGGCACACATCTCCATTTTCCAGAACCAGACACTGAAGGTTACATAACTTGCTCAAGGTCACAAAAGCTAGTAAGTAGAGCTGGGACTCAAACTCAGAAGTATTCTAACTTCAGAGCCTAAACCTTCAACCCTTATGCAACTGTTCTCTTTGCAATAGGGATTGACAACCTCCTCCCTCATTTCTTTTCAAATCTTAACAAATGCAGTGAAATTCTTGGCAGAAAACCCTAGCCACACACAGTCTTATTATCTTATAATAAGAATTAGATGTTTTAAAATTAATATTTCACTTAGAATTCTTCATGATTTCTCTGAAAATCAAGATGTTGAGGAAGTTTAGAACTGCTAAATTCTACCACCAACAGAAAAAAAACGGGATAGGGCCGAGTTAGAAATAATGTCTTCTCCAAAAACAATGCCTACCTGTTATACCGTGGAATAAGTTACATCAAACTAACTTACACCGTCCTAATTACTCCAGGTGAACAAGTGTGTTTGTCCACTTGTTCATAATCCGGAAAGAGAACAGAGTAAATGTTTCTTTCCTTCAGGTAGTGAATTTCGGAATTTAATATTTTCCTCTGGATTTTCATCAATCTGCCATCAGTGTTAAGATGAAACTGTAATTCCCATTTTACAAGTGAAGACACTGAGGCACATAGGGAGCACAAGGGTCTCTTGGCTCCCAGGGGGTGAGCTGGCCTCCCTCCACCCCACTGCCTGAGACGACCTCCCAGTGCCCTTCAGACAGGCATGTGATAGGGGCTCACTATGGAAACCTCAACTCGTGCTCCACTGCGGGGTATTTTTTCTCTCTCTGAAAGCAATCTCTTTTAGCACGCTAACCAAATCCAGGTTGCTCGGCAAGCGTAACAGAATCTATTAGAGGAAAGATAGCCCACAGAGAGATTAAATCCTGAATGTATCGGTTAGGCTGAAGAGGACTGGCTACCAGCGCGGACCTTTCCCGAAGACCAGACAGATTCTGGGGCTGCCGTGCTCTCTGCAGACAGGAGAAAACAAAGGACATTCTCGACAAAAAGCTACAGGTGGACCCACAATCCTCCTCAGTGTAATTAAAAACATTTTTCTTTCCACAGCTCAGCTTTCATCTTTTATCCTTCTTTATCCTCTCCCCTTCATCCCCTAAGGGGTTCCTGAATGCTGATGAGACAACGGGACTAAAACCATCTTGTCATCTTTTGGGTCAATTCTTCGGCTAGCTAACACCCAGCCATGGGTCAAATGATCAGTAGGTACTGCATCGGTCCCCATGGGAACGGATTCTAATTTGTCATCATCTCCAGTGACAACGTTTCATCACCACATCAATGAATTTCTTTCTTGCTGAATTTCACTTCCCTTAATTTTCCCATAGACAGTTCTGTCATTTGCATACTTCCCCAGAGCCCTTTTTTAAAGCTCTTTTTACCTTAGCTTTCTACTTCTGAAGACTGGGGGTGGGGTGGGCACACGGTTAAAAGAAAACAAAAATGCAAAGGCACAGTACACACTTTATTTATGTCCTCTTCCTAAAAGGAAGGGCTGGAAGGAGTTTCAAGTTTAAGGGGAAGCTTTATTTAAAATACAAAACAATGAAGCTGACAGGCACAGACAGGAAAGGTACCCTGGGGGACCCACGATTCACAGCAAAATTCCTATCAACTGTGGAAGAGTTTAACATTTGACATTCAAAAACCTTGTGCCATGATTAAGAATTTAATAGCTGATCCCTGCCCTTCAGTTCCAGCCTTATTACTCAAAAATAAACCTTTTGCTTTCCAGCAAGTTCCAGGATTTGGTTATTTAAATGTACGTGACAGAGAAATAATTTTAAGTGTAAGCAAGCAGAAATATTTAACATCGCTGAATATCACACCATGGCATTCCAAATGTCCAAGTAGAAAACATTCACACTGTTTCATGCTGCACACTGTATATGGGATGTAAGAATTGCTCTACCCTTGCTACTATTTTTATTAGTAATAGTTGCAACATTTCAAACAGCTCTCTCAATTACTGGCTGGGAATCTGGGCAAGTTCTTTGCCCTTAGCTTCAGAGCTTCAGTTTCCTCGTGAGTAAAATAAGAATAATACCCCTTTTCAAGGGCTTTTTGTGATGATCAAATGAAACAATGAACACATAAAGCCTAGGATAAGGACCGCCTGTTTTAGTTATTGTTACACCCCAGTCTCTGGACTAGAAAGTGCATGTGGTGCTGATGGGGAAAAATAACGTGGGAGGTCGAAATTTTCTAACAATAGAGTCGTAAGTAACAGGAGAGGGGCTACCTGAACATTAACCATTTTATTCATTTAACTCATATCCATGCCTAATCCTCCACAGGAAACCTGGCACAGGTCTGGGGGTAGGGGAAACATTTTTTTCTCCCTTAGATGAACAGCAAAAGGGGGCTTAAGCCTTTGGAGTCAAATAAATGAGTTCAGTGCAGCTCCATCGGTTATTAGCTAAAGGGAACCAGATAAATTATTTCTCTAAGTCTCAACTTAATTACCTCTAAAATGGAAATAATACTAGTTGCTTCATGATGTTGCTTGAGAAATAAGAGACACAAAGTTTGTATTTGGCCCAGTGTCTAGCACATGGTAAGGGCCAGAGAAAGAGTAGTGGCTGTTGCTTCACTATTGTTGGTACTGCTATTTGCTGCTGTTGTAGCTGTTGTTACTGTCTGCAGGTCTTTACACATTGACTCAGGTACTCTGAGTGGACATTCTAAGAACATATTTTCAGCAACTGGAGAGGTGTCAGGATGGATGTGTTAACAGTGGGTTCTGACCTTTCTAGGGCTGTCAGTGCCTCTTCCAAAGCACTGTCACTCAGGCCACATAATGACAGTCTTAGGTAACCAGGGAGCATTTTACCATGGGAAAGCATTTTTACATAACTCATCTCACAATATCCCTGGGACCTAAACAGAGAAGGTATTCCTCATCCCAGGGTTTTTGTTGTTGTTGTTGTTTTAATTCAGGAAATCAAGGCTCAGTGGTGTGCCTAAACTCACGCTGAGTAAATGTAAAAAACAAAGAGACTATTTCTTCTAATCCCTACTCTATTCTCTTCCTGCTACAAGCTCTCCCAAATTGCAGAAAAACATAAACTCTCCCAGATCAAATTCTTTAAGTTCTATTCATTCTTCCAGTACCGGCCCAATTTTTGACTCCTCGAAAGCCTGTCAGACCCTCCTATTCAGAAACCACCCAGGACTCCCCATGGGCGCCACTCATACCCTGACTCATATTGTTGTCTTTCCTCATTTAGGGACCCTATTTTCCACCAATAAAACAATAACATAATAATTAGCATAATAATTAGCATTTATTGATTGCTTACTATGTGTTGGGAACTTTGAAAGTGCAACTTTACATGATGCCTTTTAACTCTCACAGCTCTTGGTAATTGCTGTATGCTATCTTTACAGATAGATGGTTCTGATAAATTGCCCAAGGTCACTCAGCTAATAAATAGAATAATTAGATCAAATCAACACTCTTGAAACACTGTACTATGCATTTTTTAAAAAATTTATTGATTTCAGAGAGAGAGAGAGAGAGAAGGGAAAGGGGTGGGAGGAAGGAGAGAGGAAGGAGAAACATCTATTTTTGTTGCCCCACTTAGAGTATTATGCATTCATTGGTTGAGTCTTGTATTTGCCCTGACAGGGATCCAACCAGCAACCTCGGCATATGGGGACAATGCTCCAACCATCTGAGTTACCCAGCGAAGGCTTGCATTTTTATTTAATATAGTGCCTAGCACCTAGAAGAGACTTAAGAACATTTATTCCTGTATTTATTTGCTCCCCATACAATATACTATTATTTGCCACACTGGAAAAATCTGATTCCAGTTTTAGAAAACAGCAGATAACCTATGAATACTGCTTTTATGTAGTTCAAGTCGATCAGAAATTCTGGGCTTGTCTAGTTCCCAATTTTGACCTTCCTCTGGGGTAGAATTAGCTGCTCTGAAGTAAGTCTGGCTGACAGAAAGAACAGTCCTGATGGCAACTGGCCGTAGTTGTGATGTGGCTGCTCCTTCACTATTAGTTTGGGCTTCATGAAGTTGCTCAGTAGAGCAGAGCCTGGGCATGGCAGGCAATGAAACCGGACAAGATATATGAAGACCTGGAGACAGAATAGGGCTGGTCTGAATTTCCGATGGCCTGCAGAGCCTTCAGGATTGTCTGAGGCTGTGTGGGAATAGCACATCCAGCGGAGAAGCGGGGCAGCTGCTGACAGATGAACTGCAGGTGGACCAAGAAGATTTATGAGCAAGGCTGTCTGGGCTCCAGGGTCACACACCCCAATCCTGTGAGAGGTGAGGCCCTGTGGCTGAGCTGGGAAGGAGTGCAATGGAAAAAACATAAGGCAAGTGCTGACGTGCCAGAGAACCAGAGCTCTGGGAAATGGTTGAGAGTGGCAGCTTCTCTCTTGAAGCAAACAAAGTGCAAGGTTTGCTTCAAAGGTTACAATGAGGTTTGGTTTGGGCAGCAGTTTATATTAGGTGTTCCAGGAGAGTCATGGACACACACACCCATGTCTCCTAAAAGCCAAGGTTATCAACTCAAGGGCTCATTGAGCTCTTGCCCCGTTTTTCACCCCACTCTACCCTTAACAACCAGATCATAACAAAAAAAAAAAAAAAAGGGAAGGGCAGGCATCAACCCACTTCTCCTCACTTTACTCTGTAACTGGAGCCCCTGATCAGAGGTTCCTTTAAACCAAAATAAGCAAGCACTCAGGCCTTGAAGTTTGTAGCCTGTTGCTTCACAAGGAAAAAGTAGTCCAAACTAGTCCTGATCTCACAAAGATCGAGAGGCTGAGAGAGCTGCAGAGTGGAGGAGAGGCAAGAGCCACAGCACACAGAATAATCTCTACCATTTAATTCACAACTTTTGAAATAAGTTTGTGCAGGATATTAATCAAGGAGGAAGGGGTAAATGCTCTGGGGTCGAGAACTTAGGAATTCACCGGTGGCCTCTGAAGTACCCAACTGTGGAAAAGGAAAGACAACCCAGTTCTGTTACTCTTACCATGTAAAGCTCTTATTTAGAATACAAATATCTGTACATATAAACACCAAGTGTAACTTAGAAGCAGTCCAAATAAGGGGCAGAGGCACTTGAGGAACCAAGGAGCAGCTGGGAGGACTCTGGGAACATGCAGCCTATTTTCCCCACACCCAATGCAAATAACACCTCATCTTGAACCCTGTTTGCAGCCTGGGCCAGAGCCTGGCACCCTGCAGGGACACAGGAAGTGTTTTCTCTATAAATGAACGAGGAAACCTGACCTACTCTCCAGTTACAGGCCAACTGACCAGAGCGGTTTTAGGGTTCTTCACAGGCCCTTTGAAAGCATATTGATCAAATACTAGCCAGTAAGTATCAATTTGCTCAGCAATGAAGTGGAAAAGATGTCACTGGCAGGGAAACACACATCTGCTGTCCCTAACCACTTCCTTACCCTCAACTTGGCCAATAACTATTAAATCCAATTCCTGTAAAGACAATCTTGAGACAACATAATTTAAAGAAAAACCTAGATATTTCCATTTTTCCTTTCTTAATATTGTTACCTACCTTACTTTTCCAATGGAAGATAATAGGTACTGTGTCATTAAGAGCTTCAATGCCACACAGCCCTTGCAGTGGTGGTGGTGCTTAGTTATAGTAAGTATAATGTCACTCCCAGTTCCCCACTGCAAAAACGTAAGTCACCACGAGACAGCCTAATGCACAGTGCATTCATGTTTGGAGTAACACTTTTTTAAAACACAAATTCCCTTTAAAACTAAAAGAAAATAACAGTGCAAGAGAGAGCATCTTGTAAACACTTGATTTCTCCAGCTGTTGAAAAGTGGCTCTGAATATCCACAATCATCTGAGTCTGGAGTATGGCAGGACAACTGCAGGAGGCAGGAGCACGCTCTCTCTCCTGGTCCTACCTTCAAACAATGACGCCAGCTTGTAATGTGCTTATCTCAGTAGATAGAAAAGGCACTTCTTGGCTTTCCTTTCAACATGCTTGAATGGTGGCAAAGCAGCGCCTGGGATCAAGGGGCCTTTCTAATGAAGGCATGTAACTGTAATGCAGAGGTAGGATTTTTTTGGTTTTGTTTTTTGCGACCAAGAAAAACAACAACATTCACAAATCAATCAGATGAGGTGCAAATGTTCGATGCTAGCAGGAAACGTACTGCTATTAAGACTTGCTAGAAACAACACCACCAGTAATGTTTCCCATGTGGGTTCCAAACCAGAGGAATGAGGATATTTGCTTCAACCACAACAATTTTATTATATCCTCCTCTCAACTATTCTGTGTGTTCCCTTGCCAAGCGGCATCTGATATCATTCTCTAACTCACAGTTGGATTTAGCAAGGTCTTCTCATCCCCGATCTGATGACAGGGAGGATTGCAAACAGAAGAACCACGGCACGTCTGCTCTCCATTGGCTGTTTGTTTCCACAGGATTCAGGGCTAACGCTTTCCCTGGGAGGGTGGTGCCTGACATGGGTGCTGGTGTCCGTGGCAGTGACACTGCTCAGTGACTCTGAAGGACCAGTATGTACTTTGCAGCATATAAAAGACTAAAGACTGCTTAAGTAACAATCAGTGTGAATGCCCACGAATAGCTATTTCAATACAATCCTGCCTGCCAGAGTCTTCTAATATTAAAATAATTTGTGATTTTTGGTAAGCTTCCAAGTTGATCATACCATGTGTTATTTCATGGGTCCAGATTTTCAAAGCATTTAACTGGTCCTGGAGTTCTTGATATTAGCAACAATCAATTCCTCCACATCATTACCACAGGTATTTCCTATTGCACCAAGGAATATATTAGGGATGAGCTGGCCCCTGTTCTTAACTTTCTTGCCAGAATTTAAAATACTCTCTGAGTTGAGTTTCTGTTAATGCATTCTGCCAGTGCAGATGATTTGAAGTTATTTTTCCAGTAGGAGCAGCAGTTTTGGTGGAAGATGGAGTAGAAGTTGGGGGTGAGGGTGTGGAGACTTGGAGAAGACTTGACTGCTACCTTTTCACCAGCATTTCTGGGTCCTCTCCAACCTAAGATACTGGAAATGTGTGTAAAGTGAGCTTGTTTCCATTTTTAGTGGAATATTCATTTCTCGTGATGAAGGCTTCCTGGCTTTTAAAATGACAACTCAATCTATTTCCTCCTAGTGAACTGAAGCTTTGAGGGCTTGAGTCAGAAGCTTGGGCCATATTTTCAAGGGTCTGCTTCACTGAGCGAAGGTATGTGCATATATGTGAATCGCAGAGTTATGTGAGAAGCTTATGTTCCAGCTGGGGCAGGGTGCAGGGAGACTGCACACCATGGTGGGAGCTCGCATGCCTTTTCCTGCCCTGCCCCAAAGGTCCTGCCCTGCCCCAAAGGTCCTGCCCGTCCTCTCTGCTGCTGCAGCCTCTTCTGCAGCTGCGCCTGCCTGCAACACCCTACTGGGGCGCCCCTGTCTTTGCTGATGGAAAAACAGTACCAGCCTCTTCATTTGTTCCCTTACCAACAGCAGAACACAAAGTATGGGAATCAAGGGAATGAGCGACATGGACTATTCTGGGTTTTTTCAGAACAACAACACGAGAAAACTGTAACCAGAATTTTCAAGCCTAAAGTATTAGTGCATGGCGGTGGTAGGGGACATAGAGATTTCTATCTTCTATCATTGGTATAGGTGTACATATACAAAATGAATACTGTTATAAATACTATGAATATGTGCATAGAGCACAATTTACATATGTAAACGATAGATATATACTACATTTTTATGTGTTCAAAAAGAGTACATTATATAAAATGCGTGAGTATACAGGAGGGGGAGGGGGTGTGTTCGCAAGATTGTCTCAGCTTATCTGGACACCAGGCACATACATTGGCTAATAATGTACGATATGTGTCCTTGAAGCCAGCTGGTCTATACTTAGTACAGGAATTAAAGCTTTCATGCATGCATACCCATGTACTTTAGCAGGCAGGCAACGCATATGCTGCATATACTTTTCCTTAAAATATAAACAAGACAGTTAACTACTTTAAATTGAAAATTGTTATTTATTAAATAGTAAGCTAGGTAGCTGTCAGACTGCTTCCTCTCTCCTGGGCCACCTCGCTTTTCCCCCAAGAAGCTGGCTAAGCAGTTTTCCAAGTATCCTACTTATTGTCAAAGCTTTATATTGGAAGAGAACCGCAGAGTTCTGAGAGGGGGCTGATGGTCTGCTCCATTCCTCAGGGAAAATGCATTAACAAAAGCTTTACCAGCCACCGTTCTACATTATGACTGACAGAGTTCAACTTTTCCTTGTGTGGGACAAAACAGAAGCTCACTAGGTTCTACTTCCACCCCATGTGCTGCCGGACCAACGGCCACAACGTCTCTCCGGTCGCTGAAGTTCTTATTTGGGAGTACTTACTTACTGCAACAACATCAAACCCCAACAAAACACAACAACAAATAATCAACAGCCCAAGGCAATTTCAGACTGACACAAATTAGAACCAACTGCCTGAAGTTATATATATTAATAATAGAGTAATGATAAATTGTGAAAAAGACAGAAGAGCCTTGCCTTCAAATACATCAAGGGCTTCATTTGTTTTTGTATCTTGTTTATGTTCCTGCAGGATGATCCATCAGTATTAGAGTGCCTTCCCTCATAAGGCACAACTTACGTCTTTTTTATTTACCGGAGCTAAAAGGCTTTTCCCCAATAGCACAGAAGGTGCTCCCCATCACTTTTTAACCCATGTCAACTGAGCATTTAAACTCCATCTTTTCCTCATTTAGCAGCTAAGTTTTCATCATAGTACTTACAATGTTTAGACATATTATTTATATTACTTTGGTTGATGTGCAATACTCTCAGGAGAGAATAAACCACCTTCAATAAAAAAACTGAAAATGCAGAAAAATTGGCAGTGGAAAAAGTATGAATAGTAACATAGCACAGTGGTTAAGAATATGGGCTTTGGAGTTAGGCCACATTGACTGATATTCTGGTCCTACCTATATCACCTAATTCAAGAACGATTTTGGGAATGGATTAAAGACCTGAAACCATAAAACTCCTAGATGAAAACATAGGTAGTAAACTTTTTGACATGATCTTAGCAATATTTTTTTTGGCTATGTCTCCTCGGGCAAAGTAACAATAAACAAATGGGACTACATCAAACTCAAAAGCTTTCCACATAGCCTTGGACAACAAGAGCAAATGGCAAACTAGTGAAGAGGAGACAATATCTGCAGATGACGTATCTGATAAAAGCTTAATATCCAAAATAGATAAAGAAAGAACTCACACAACTCAATATAAAAAACCAAAACCCAATGAATGACCCAATTCAAAAATGGACAAAAGACCTAAGATATTTCTCCAAAGAAGATATACAGATGGACCACAGACACATGAAAAGCTGTTCAACATCACTATTTATCAGGGAAATGCTAATCAAAACTACAATGAGATATCACCTCACAACTGTCAGAATGGCCATTATCAAAAAGATAACAAGTAACAAGCATTGCTGATGATGTAAAGAAAAGGGAACCCTTGTGCACTGTTGGTAAAATTATAAATTAGTGCAGCCACTATGGAAAGCAGTATGGAGATTCTTTAAAAAAATTTAAAAAGAACTACCACAGGACCCAGCAATTCTATCTCTGGGTATTTATCTGAAGAAAACGAAAACAATGATTTGAAAAGATATACCATATGCACTCCTATGTTCATTGCAGCATTGTTTACAATAGCGAAGATATAGATACAACCCAGGTGTCCATCAACAGATGAATGGATAAAGATATGATATATATACACAAGAGAATATTACTTAGCCATAAAAAAGAATGAAATCTTACCATCTGTGAAAATATGGATGGACCTAGAGAGTATTAGGTTAAGTGAAACACGTCAGACAGAAAAAGACAAATACCATATGATTTCACTTAGATATGACATCTAAAAAACAAAATAAACAAACATAGCAAAACTCATACAGAGAATGAGCTGATGGTTGCCAGAGGGGAAGATGGTTGGGAAATGAGCACAAAAGAAAAAAAGGAAATTAACAAGTACAAGCTTCCAGTTACAAAACAAGTCACGGGGATGTAAGGTACAGCATAGGTCACTGAGACCATAACATCATAACTAAGCACTATTACAGATGGCTACCAGACTTACTGTGGTGATCTCTTTGTAAGGTATGTGAATGTTTAATCATTGTGTTGTACACCTGAAAGTAATAGAATACTGCATGTCAACTATAATTAAAAAATAAATTTCAACATTTAAATAAAGGCACCTGAGCCTTCTGTTTAAAAAAAGAATAATTTTGAGAAATTAATACACCTGATTCTGAAATCCTTGGCTCTAAAAACAGGAAGAGAAAATGTATTTGTATCACAGTGTTGCGTTAAAAAGTTAATGAGATATCTCACATGAAGCAGCAGTTGTTGAAGAAATATAAACTGTCATGTTAAATAATCTTTTATAAAAATATAACACAATCCAGATACATATTAGTTCTTGTACCCATCCCCCATTTATAAACATTTCAGAAAACACAGACATAATTTAAACATAATCCAAAGTACTACCACACTGAATGGGATCTACTGTCTATTTAGATTACCAATCTGCTTCTCATAAATGCCCAAAGAGGGCATTTCTGTCATTCAGGGCATCGCCTGCAAGGGATTAGCAACATATACCACAATAAAAACAGGTCTTATTCAGTCTTGTGACTATACTATTTCCTTGGGATAGGCTCTTTGTTTCTCTTCCTACAATGCCAAGAACATAGTAATTCCTAAACAAATGTTTGCTGAATTAATCAACTGCCTACCACTTACCAGAGGCATGACAGAGCCTAATTTTTATTTTTGGAAGAGATAACAAATACCAAAAATGTTCTCTCTGCTATAAAAATTTTTATTTAATATTTTCTTAGTCCTCCCAAAAGTTTAAGGACCATCCTCTAAACACAATATTGTTGCATTTCTTTTAAAACAAATTCAAAGTCAAACTTGCATTTTTCTGGGAAAGCACCATGATGAAGTATACTGACATAAATATTTCCTTTTTCTAAAGCGATATACCATTCAAAAAAATCTCATACTAAACTCCAATATACTAATCAAGTAAGGTGAATTGTTAGAAAAGGGATTAGAAAAAGAACAGAACCTGGTTCCTTATGTCCTGTAATACATTCTGCCCCTGCCCAATACCTTAGAGCAAAAAAAATTTGAACATATATAGGGAAGCACTGAAATCTAAATACACTTGAATTCAAAATCAGGTTCTCTAACCTCTTAGTCAGCTGACTTTGGATCAAATATTTCTTTGTTCATAGTTTTCTTCCTCAGTAAACCTTACAGAGTTGATTTTGAGAATTATTAATTCATGCAGCAAACAATGAGTTGGCCAAAAAGTCCATTATGTTTTTTTCCGTATGATGACTCTAGTAGTGCTTAGTTGTCTTTAACTTCATTTGAAACCATTTTGTTAGACTGCATTGTGACAGTTGTCATATCAGCGTGCATTAAAAAAAAAACACATAAAAATTGGTGAATTTCTGTGCAGTCATGTTAATACTGAAGATGGAAGAAATATACAACATTTTTGCTATATTATGCTTTATTATTTCAAGAAAGGTAAAAATGCAACTGAAATGCAAGAAAAAGATTTGTGCAGTGTGTGGAGAAGATGCTGTGACTGACCAAACGAATCAGAAGTGGTTTGTGAAGTTTCTTGGTACTATTGACATTTTGGCCAAATAATTCTTCGCTGAGGGGCTGTCTTATGTAGTGGAAGATGTTTAGCAGTACCCTTGGCCTCTACCCATTGGAAGCCAATATCAGGAGATAGCTGACATACTCAAAATATCCACATCAATAAAGATATTGGTGAAAATAAAAAATGTGTCTTCTATTTTACGAAAAAATTTAATGGGCTTTTTGGCCAACCCAATATTTACTAAGTACCTACCTACCACACACCACTTAAGATACTTTTTCATGGTACTGGGAGCATGACAAGGAATGAAACAGACAAAAATCTTTGCTCTCAGACAACTCATATTCTATTAGAAAGGATACACAATGAAAAAGATAGACACATATTTAAGTCCTAGGTGATCAATTTTTAAGATTTTAAAAAGCAGAAGAGAATGAAATAAAGAGGGGTACAATTAAAAAAATTCTAAATGGGCCCTGGCTGATGTGGCTCAGTGGAATGAGTGTTGATCTGCGAACCAAAGGGTCGCCAGTTCGATTTCCAGTCGGGGCACATGCCTGGGTTGTGGGCCAGGTCTCTAGTTGGGGGCGGGCAGGAGGCAACCACGCATCGATATTTCTCTCTCTTCCCCTCTCTCTTAAAATAAATAAAATCTTTTTTAAAAATTAAAAAACTAAAAACATTTTAAAACACAAATTTTATAAATGGGTATTCAAGGAGGGCTTCACTAATTGGTAACATTAAGCCAAGACTGAAAGGATATACAGAAACAAACCATGTGGCTAAGAGAAAAGACTTACGGATAGTGCTTAATTAGTATTTATTAGTAATAATATATTCAATAAATGGTGCTAGTTATTATCATAGCCAATAAAATATAAACAGGATTAAAAATCTGTCTCAAACACTTCAGCATTTCGATGAGGCCTTAACCACTTAATATATCTCTGAGTTTTCCCATATGAAAAATGAATTAATAAAAAAACTGTATTTGAACAATGATTAAAATTAAAACAAAAAAAATGAATTAATAGTACCTGCACTATTTACATTATTAAGATGTTAAAATGAGAAAACATATGTGGCAACACTAAGAAAATACTCACTTAACTATTACAATAATCACATCCCCTCTGGTAGCATCTTTCCCAAATGAGATACTACCATCCCATCTTGCTAATAAGGCATCCTAAGATTTGATAGGTACTCCGGGAAGAGGGTTTTCTGAGATAAAAATTAGCTTGTCTTCTAGAGAGTCAGACCACGAACAGTAAGAGCTGAAACAGACCTAGATTGATTTCCAGTCAAGGAAACCTAAACACTAACCAGCTAAACTTGCTGGGGCTGTGGTTTGAGAGAACAGTCATTTGTTTGCTCTGATCCTTCGTTGATTCATTACAATTCCCCACCTGGGCAGCTTCAATACCTCTCAACCTTTCTTTCCCCTTCCTCCAGATTTAGTGCCTTTCATTCACCCACTCAACAAACATTTAATGAATACTTACAATAAACACAGTTCCAAGTGTAGATTTGAGTAAGGGGTGAACTAAACCAGGACTCAGCCTAAACAAATCCCCTGGGAATAGATGGGGGAAAGGTTGAGGGCAAAGAAAGAATGGAATCCATCCACACCACCTCCGGGATTCCTCTAGTCTGGACAAGTCTAAGCCTTGAACATACTTCACTAGGTAATTGTAAACAAAATGAGAGCCTTCAGGCTACCACCACATGAGTTACACTTGGCAAGCCAACACCAAAACACACCTAGATACTAGAAAATATGAATATTGAGATGCAAGACTATCTCTAGTCATTCACCCCTGCCATCCCCACTCCCCCCAAAATGTTCACTAACTTCCTAGCTAGTACCAAGCACAGGAAGCCAGAAGTCAAAGACAAGATTCCGAGTGCTCAGCTCTTCCACGCTGAGAGCTTTGGAAGCTCTCATTGTCTAATCATTGTCCCTTTCCTCCCGGTGGTTCAGTGCATAGTTTAACAACATACCTAAACTTTCCTACAGTGGGGTGTTTCTAGGCGTAGAAATAGAGTGAACACAGACACATAGCCAGTACAAATCGCATGTCCAGCCTCACATTTCTCGACTATTTACAGGTCCCACCAGTCCCTCCCAGGGCCTTTCTGCGATCATTCTCTCTTGGAAATTCTCCTAAAAAAGTTTACAGATCTTTCCTTCCAGGCATAAGTTACTTAAGAGGATTAAATAAGACTAAAAATAGAAATCATCTCACTAGTGTACCCTTGTATTTATACCCTACCACCATGTTTGTATTCTGAAAGCAGAACACAAAATACTGAGAGCCTACTCTGAGCCAACCACATAATCTTTTAAAGAATCTTGCAAAATACATTATTTCATGTTTTATTAGATGAAATTGATGTAGACGCTGAGTTAAACATCATGCAAAAAGTCAAGCAGTCATGACAGAATCCTGTCCGAAGCTCAAGTTTTCAAATTGAAAGATAAACTTCTTTAATTCTCCACCCCAAGCTACAAGGCGGCTGTCCAAGAAAAGTGGAGGGAAGTTTCCTAACCTTTCTGGCCTTGTACCCATGGTCTTTGAGGTCCCTTCCAGCCTTATCCTACAGCATCACACTAGTGAGGATCAATTCTTTACATATTAGCACATAAAGAACTGCCACTTTAGGACTGGCTTGTTATTCATAATCTCTTTTTAAAATATTTCCATACACATTTATTTATTTAAAAAATATTTCGAGTATATTTTATTGATTATGCTGTTACAGTTGTCCCAATATTTTCCCTTTGCCCCCCTCGGCTGGTATCCCCCTTCCTCTAGCAATCCCCCCAACCCCCTTTTATCAATTCCATGGGTCATTCGTGTAAGTTCTTTGGATTCTCCATTTCCTATACTGTTAACATCCCCCTTTTTTGTTCCCACCAATTATGTTTCTTGATCCCTGCACCAT
The DNA here is from genome assembly GCF_004126475.2 of Phyllostomus discolor. Taxonomy (NCBI): domain Eukaryota; kingdom Metazoa; phylum Chordata; class Mammalia; order Chiroptera; family Phyllostomidae; genus Phyllostomus; species Phyllostomus discolor. Next base: position 47,174,039 of record NC_040907.2, on the reverse strand, counting down.
TTCCCCCTCCTCCTTCCCCCTTCCAGCTGATAATCCTCCAAATGATCCCCATACCTATGATTCTGTTTCTGTTCTGCTTGTTTGCTTCGTTTGTTTTTGTCCTTAATTTTTAGATTTAGTTGTTGATAGCTGAGAGTTGGTTGTTATTTTAATGTTCACAATTTTGATCTTTTTCTTAAGTAAGTCCTTTTAACATTTCCTTTAATAACGTCTTGGTGATGATGCTTTATCTTGTCTTGGGAGCACTTCATCTATCTGCCCTTCCATTCTAAATGATAGCCTTGCTGGATAGAGTAATCTTGGTCATAGGTCCTTGCTTTTCATCACTTTGAATACTTCTTGCCAGCCCCTTCTCGCCTGCAAGGTTTCCTTTGAGAAATTGGCTGACAGTCTTATGGGAACTGCTTTGTAGGCAACTCTGTGCTTTTCTCTTGCTGCTTGTAAGATTCTCTCTTTATCTTTAACCCTTGGCATTTTAGTCACGATGTGTCTTGGTGTGTTCCTCTTTGGGTCCAAATTGTTTGGGACCTGCTGTGCTTCCTAGACTTGTATGTCTATTTCATTCACCAAATTAGGAAGTTTTCTTTCATTATTTTTTCAAATAGAGTTCCAATTTCTTGCTCTTTCTCTTTTCCTTCTGACATCCCAATGAAGTGAATGTTGGATCTCTTGAAGTTGTCCCAGAGGCTGCTTGTACTACCCTCTTTTCTTTTTTTCTTGTTGTTCTGATGGGTTGCTTTCATTTCCTTATGTTCCAAATCGCTGATTTGATTCTTGGCTTTATCCACTCTACTGTTGTTTCCCTGTAAATTGTTCTTTATTTCAATTAGTGAATCCTTCGTTTCTGACTAGTTTTTTTATGATGCTGAGGTTCTCACAAAACTCTTTGAGCATCCTTATAACTAGTGTTTTGAACTCTGCATCTGATGGATTGCTTGTCTCCATTTCATTTAGCTCTTTGTCTGGAGTTTTTAATCTGTTATTTTATTTGGGCCATGTTTCTTTGTTTCCTCATTTTGACAGTGTCCCTGTGTTTGTTTCTATGTATTAGGTAGAGCTACTTTGACTCCGTGTCTTGGTAGTGTGGTCTAATATAATAGGTGTCTTAGGGTCCAGTGGCATAGCCTCCCCTATCCCAAGCTAGGTATTCAAGGTGCACCCTCCATGTGGGCTGAGTACATACTCCTCTTGTAGTTGAGTCTTGGTTGCTGTTGGCAGATCAGTGGGAAGGATTTACCCAGGCCAGATTGGTTGTGATCACTTACCTCTAATCTCGGCCCTCCGTGGAGATCAACTGCACAGGGGCAGGGTAGTGGTGCTCTAAGTGGTCTGTAACTATCCCCTGGGTGCCCTGGGATTTCCTGGGTGGTGCTGGCCAAGGGCAGCCCCAACCTGTATTTTGCCCGGGGCTGCCCTTCCTGGGTTATAAAGCAATCTGAGAAGGCTGCTACTTGTGCTGGGCTTGGAGACTTCCAGGCAAAGCCAAGATGTGAAGCTAGACTGGCTGCTGCTAGTACTGGGGCTCACTGAGGCCAGTTGTTGCTTGTTTGATAGGATTTAGGAAGTTGTGAAGCCTGAGCCAAGACCAGCCATTCATATGGAAAAGCAGCTTCTGTGAGTCCTTATGTTGGATGGGGTGGAGTTTCTGGGATTTCCAAGGTAGGTCAAACAGCATTAGCCAGGTTGATGCAGTCTCAAGTATGGCAACAGCCTGCCAGCTCTGTGGCTCTGCAGGACAAGGGCTCAAAAAAGGGACAATGGCCTCTGTCTACATTGATGCCAGACACTTCAGTCTCTCCCTGTATACCATTGGTGCCCTTCAAGCTACCACCCCAGCGCTGGACCTCACAGGTGTGAGTCTGATTAGGATAGTCCGTGTGGCTTCTTTAAGAGCAACTACTTGGGGCTCCAGAAGTTTCTTCCACCCACTCAATCCCCACTGTTTTTCTGCAGCCAGATGTTGTGGGGACTTCGCTTCTTGGCACTGCAACCCTGGGCTGGTGGGCCTAGTGTGTCTCGTGTAGGGCTGAGCTTATGGTGTAGGGCTCCTGAGATATCTCTCCTGAATTTTTATACACCACACATGAGTGAGAGACCAGGCTGTTCTGCATCTGTACCCCTCCTACCAGTCTGGATGGATGTGGTTTTTTTAATTCTGTAGTTATCAGACTTTCATTCAACTCGATTTCTGACAGTTCTGACTGATGGTTGTTCTATATTTATAATTTTGATGTGGTTGTTCAAAGAGGTGAGCCAAGTCTGCCTATGCCACCACCTTGACTACAAGAGTTATAATCTCTTTAAAGAAAGAGCTATTTAATGGAGGCCACAAGTAAATTGTTCTGCTACAGAATATCTTTCTACTCCTATGCATAAAGAGATATAATTTTGTGCAGGATTCCAATCTTGCTTTTCAGATGGCTCCTAATCCGTTGCTTTGGACTCACCCAAATTCCTCCTGACTACGGCTTTGAATTCATATTTATATAAAATAATAACTTGGAATATTAGTACCTAATAAGTATCAATTTCCTTTTTAAAAAAAGATGTTATTTATTTATTTTTAGAGAGAGGGAAAGGAAGGGAGAAAGAGAGGAAGGAAAACATCAATGTGTGGTTGTCTCTCAAGCACCCCCTACTGGGGACCTGGCCAGCAACCCAAGCATATAACCTGACTGGGAATCAAACTGGTGACATTTTGGTTCGCAGGCCAGTGCTCAATCCACTGAGCCACAACAGCCAGGACAGCATCAATTTATTATAAAACCTATATGCTTCTCCTTTACTCTGTCCCAGTAAATTGTAATTGGTAAAGTGAAACATTAAACTTTGAATCTTGCAGGTAGAACTGTTAGTATCAATAATTTATAAAAACAATTTTAAAAGCTAGATTTCTATCATAATGTTTTTTAAGTGCTAGAGTGTTTGAGACACCTTTGGAGGCAGAAAAATTCTTAGATCTCTAAACTATAAATGTATAAAGTAAACCACATCTAAATAAACTGAGCTGAAATTTGAGCTATTGCTGCAGACACAAATTATTAGTTTGTGTCCAATAAGTTAATTGCCTACTAAAACAAACAAAATAATCAGCACTCCTTACAGGAATATAACAAAACCCAGAGTTCTTCACAATTTCTAATTTTTTTGACATATAAAGAAAAGCAGAGTGTGACCTAGTCTCAATTCAAAAGACAATCAACAAGAGATCAGTTTCAAAAAATTCACAGATGTTAGAATTAGCAAACAGGATTCTAATGTCGTTATTATAACTCTACTAAAGGATACAAAGGAAAATATGCTTGTAATGAACTGAAAAGAGAAAAAATTTCAGTAGAGAAATAGGAATCTATTTAAAAAAAATGCAAATCCTAGTGCTTAAAAATATAGTATCGGAAAATTTAAAAATATGTATACTTGGAGAGGTTAAGAGCAGAATGAAAATAATAGGACTGAAGTTAAAGACAGACTAATAAAAATGATCTAATCTGAAAGTCAGAGGATAAAAATATTAGGAGAAGAGAGTATTATCTCAGGAACTGGTTGTAAAATGTCAAAGGATCTTCCATAAATTGAAGTCCCAAAGGAGAACACAGAATGAGTAAGAAAAAGTATTTAAAGAAATAACGGTCAAAAGTCCCCAATTTGATGAAAGACATAATTAACAGATTCAGAAAGCTCAACAAACACCAAGCAGAATGAAAACAGAGACTCCTATGTCTAGGTAGTCATAGCCAAATTGTTGAAAACCAAAGATACAGAGAAAAATCTTGAAAGCTGCTAAGAGGTAGGGGCGGGATGATTATACTGCAGGCAGAGTAGGAACTTCAACTGACTTCTTATAAAAAACTATGTAGTCCAGAGCACAGTGCAACATCATTAAAAACCTGTCAATTCAATGTTCAATCTCAAGCCAAAACATCTTTGAAGAGAAAAGACAAAATAGAGATATTTATGAGTAAATACCATGAAAAACTAATATAAGCCTCCGCAGCCTCAGCTGTGGGCCCACCGCTGCTGCTAGAACTGCGACTACGTACCTAACCCTGGCCCCAGCGCTGGAGGGTGCCCAGCCGCACCCCCGATCCCAGAGGTGTGCCACCAACCCAGTCGCCCTTCACCTTGTCCCGCCGCCGCTGCAGTGGCTGCACACTCTCACCCGAAACCCCAGGGATGGCACACGCTGAAACCCCGTGGCCCAGTACCAGTCCCACTCCAGCTGCGGAGGCCAAACACCAGTGCCCATGCCCACAGCACGGAGGGTGGAGCATGCATGATCCCGCCGTGTGCTCACACCTGAGGCCCGAGAGATAGTACATACCCAAACCCCCAGCCAGGCGGCTGCCTATGCTACCTAAGCAGAGGAGGCCAAGAGCTCACAGCAGCAGCCCCAGGAACAACGTGCCCCAGAACCGCAATCCAGTGTCTGCCAGTCCCACCCTAGCACAGAAGGCCAAATGCTCATGCCAGCAGCCCCAGGGACTGTCCGTGGCTGAATCCGCACTGTAGTGGATACAGGTCCCACCCCAACAGCAGAGGCTGAGAGCTCATGCCTCCATCCTTGGGGATGGAGACAGAGTGCAAGTAACCCCGTGGCCCAGAGGCACCATGAGCCTAGCCCCACCAATCCCCGCTCAGCTTGCTGCAGCCAGGAAGACCAGCAGAACTGGTTTGGCTTGTTTAAAGCCAGCAGAAGGCTTCCTTTTCTTTTTTTCCTTTCCTTTCTTCTTTTAATTCCTTCTTCCTTCCTTCCCTTTTTTCTTTTTCTTTTTCTTTTTGTTTTTATTCCCACAAGTGAGATGATAAAACTTGGAGCTGTGAAAGAACCAGAGTTAGACCCAAAGAGGGATCATCCCAACAACTGAGACAGTGAGACAAATTTCACTTTGCTACTCCAGAGAACTTGCAAGTTTATTGTATACTTGTATTATTACTTTTTCATTATTTTTACATCTTTTATTATTATTATTATTATTATTATTATTATTATTATTTTCTGTTTAGTGTTCTTTGCTTGGTTTCTTAAATTGCATTGTTTGACTGGTTTCCCTTGTTCTCTCTTTTGTAGTGTATTTTAAATTTTCCGTCTTTCATTTCACTTGTGTTCCAATAGCATACTACTCTAGGTCTTGTACTTCCTATTCTTGTTATTCAGCTCACATAGATTCTGTCATGACTGTTGCTCCATTACCATTGTAAATAATTGCAGTTCCATGCAATTATAAATACTACACAGCATCCCTCTCAAACCTCATTTCACTTCGCTGTTTCCAGAACTTCAATACTGTTGTGGTCAACTCTATTCTCTCATACACTACACCTATTTTTTATCCTTTACTCTCACTTCACCTCATAATCTGACCTCCCACAAGCTCACTGCTTTCTAGATCCAACTCACAATCCTTCCCCCCTCCCCCCATAATAAGAGTCTTACCTCTTTTCCACCCTTTCTAAAAAGTGGCTACCTGGGTGAAATATCACAGTTAACACTACACATATCCAAAGGATTTCCTATCTCTTCTCCATGGGTTGGTAGTTTAAATACCATAGAATACATTCCCATTGTATTGAACCATTTTGCCTTCCCCCTTCAACTGAATACAAACAATGAAAAGACAAAGAAACAACCCACAAATGAAAGGAAAGGAGGAAGCCTCAGAAACAATGCTAAATGAAATAGAGGCAAGTCAACTATCAGATACTGAGTTCAAAGCAATGATTGTCAGGAAGCTCAATGAGCTCACAGAAAATTACCAAAAGCTACAGGGAAACTACAATGAACTCACTGCAAACTACATCAACATGAAAAAAGAAACAAACTATCAACAAGGGCCAAGAGGAAATGAAGAATACAATTTCTGAATTGAAGAACACAGTAGAAAGAATCAAAAGCAGGCTACATGAAGCAGAGGATCACATCAGTGAGCTGTGATCCTCTGCTTCATGAAACACCTAAAAAGAGCAAGACAAGGAAAAGAGACTCAGAAAGAATGAAGAGGGGTTAAGAGAAATGCAGGAAAACATGAAACATAATAATATCCATATAATAGGGATACCAGAAGGAGAAGAGCAAGGGATAGAAAACCTGTTTTAAAAAGTAATGATGGAAAACTCCCTTAATTTGATGAGAGAAAAAGTCACACAAATCCAGGAAATACAGAGAGTCCCAATCAAAACGAAAGACGCCCACTCCAAGACACATCATAATTAAAATGTCAAAATTTCAAGACAAAGAATCCTATAGGCAGCAAGGGAAAAACAGAAAGTAACATACAAGGGAGCCCCAATAAGACTAGCAGCTGACTTCTCAATGGAAACACTCCAAGCCAGAAAGGAATGGCAAGAAATATTCCAACCAGAGTCCTGCAACCAAGACTACTTGATCCAGTAAGTCTCTCAATTAAAATAGAAGGCTAAATAAGAAGCTTCCCGGACAAAAGAAGCCTCAAAAAATATACGTCCTCCAAACCAGCTCTGCAAGACATGCTAAAGAGTCTGTTTTAAGAACAGGAAGAAAAACTGAGAGAGAGAGAGGGGAACATAGATATGAAAAATGTCAATGAATAAAAACCTATCAGTAATAACATTAAACGTAAATGGATTAAACACCCCACTCCAAAGTCATAGAATAGCAGAATGGATAAGAAAGCATGACCCACACATACGCTGCCTACAAGAGACCTGCCTCAGAACAAAAGAACACAGATTGAAAGTGAAGGGCTGGAAACAAATATTCCAAGCAAATGGATAGGAAAAAAAGCCAGTGTAGCCATACTCATATGAAACAAAATAGATTAAAAAAAAGAGCCATTAAGAGAGACCCAGAAGGTCACTCCATAATACTCAAGGGAAGAATTCATCAAGAAGACATAAACATTGTAAACATATATGTACCCAAAAAGAAGCACTCAAATATATAAAGAAAATCTTGGAGGACTTCAAGAAAGATATTGACAGCAACACAGTAATAGTAGTAGATTTTAACACCCCACTGTCAAAAATGAACAGATCTTCCAAGGAAAATATCAACAAAGATATTGTGGCATTGAACAATGCCCTAAATGAAACGGACTTAACTGATATACATAGAGAGAGCCTTTCATCCCAAAGAAACAAAATACACATTCTTTTCATATGCACACAGAACATTTTCAAAGACAGACCACATGATAGGACACAAAACGAACCTCAACAAATTCAAGAAAATTGAAATCATATCAAGCATTTTCCCTGACCACAAGGGACTGAAACTAGAAACTAATCTTAAGGAAAAAACTCAAAAGCACTCAAAATCATGGAGACAGAATAGCATGCTATTAAACAATGAATGGGTCAAGAATGAGATCAAAGAAGAAATCAAAAACTGTCTGGAAACAAGCCCTGGCTGACGTAGCTCAGTGGATTGAGCGTGGGCTGCGAACCAAAGTGTCGCAGGTTCGATTCCCAGTCAGGGTACATGCCTAGGTTGCAGGCCATGACCCCCAGCAACTGCACACTGATGTTTCTCTCTCTCTCTTCCCTCTCTAAAAATAAATAAATAAAATCTTTAAAAAAGAAGTGTCTAGAAACAAATGAAAATGAACTCAACAACAAACCAAAACTTGTGGGACACAACCAAGGCAGTCCTGAAATTTCATAGCGATACAGGACTACCTAAAAAAGAGAAACATTCCAAACAAACAACCTAACCCTACACCTACAGGAACTCAAGAAACAACAACAAAGAGTCCAGTGCAAGTAGAAAGAAGGAAATAACCAAGATCAGAGCAGAATTAAATGACACAGAGAGTAAAAGCACAATTCTAAGGATCAATAAATCCAGGAGCTGATTCTTTGAAAAGATAAACAAAATCAAGAAGCCTTTAAGCACACTCATCAAGAAAAAAAGAGAGAGGACCCAAATACGCACAATCAAAAATGAAAGAGAGATTACAACTGATACCACAGAAATACAAAGGATTGTAAAGAACTACTACAAACAACTATATGCCAATAAATTTGAAGACCTAGGTGAAATGGACAGATTTCTAGAAAAATATAATCTTCCAAAACTGAGGCCTGGCTGGCACAGCTCAGTGGATTGAGCGCAGGCTGCAAACCAAAGTGTCGTAGGTTTGATTCCCAGTCAGGATACATGCCTGGGTTGCAGGCCATGACCCCCAGCAACCGCACATTGATGTTTCTCTCTCTCTCTCTTTCTCCCTCCCTTCCCTCTCTAAAAATAAATAAATAAAATCTTAAAAAAAAATGAATGAAGAAGCAGAAACCCTGAACAGACCAATTACAGCAGATGAAATTGAAGCAGTAATCAAAAAACTCCTGAGACACAAAAGCCCTGGAGCAGATGGTTTCAGAGGAGAATTTTACAAGCATTTAAGGAAGAGCTAACTCCTATCCTTCACGGATTATTCCAAAAAATTCAAGAAAATGGAAGACTCCCACACTCTTTTTATGAAGACTTTGGGAGTCTTCCCAAACTCTTGAGAAGGCATCATCCTAATCCCCAAACCAGATAAAGACATAACAAAGAAATAAAACTTCAGGCCAATATCACTGATGAACATAAATGCTAAAATTCTCAACAAAAATATTGACAAACCACATCTAGCAATATGTTAAAAAGATCATACACCATGATCAAGTGGGATTCATCCCAGGGATGCAAGAATGGTACAATATTCGCAAATCAATAAACATAACACATCACATAAACAAAAGCAAAGACAAAAATCACATGATCATATCCATACATGTGGAAAAAGCATTTGATAAGGTACAGCACCCATTTATGATAAAAACACTTAGGAAAGTGGGAATACAGGGAGCATTCCTCAACATAATAAAGGTCATAGATGAGAGACCTACAGCCAACATCATACTCAATGGGCAAAAACTTAGAGCTTTCCCACTCCTACTAAGATCAGGAACAAGACAAGGATGCCCACTTTCACTACTCCTATTCAACACAATATTGGAAGTCCTAGCCACAGCAATCAGACAAGAAAAAGAAATACAAGGCATCACAATTGGAAAGGAGGAAGCAAAACTGTCATTGTTTGCAGGCGACATGATAGTGTACCTAGAAAATCCTACAGACTCCACCAAAAAGCTATTTAACCTAATAAGTGAATTAGGCAAATCAGCGGGATACAAAATCAACATTTAGACATCAAAGGCATTTTTGTACATCAACAATGAAATATCACAAACAGAAATCAGGAAAAACTCCCATTTGATGTAGCAACAAGAAAAATAAAGTACCTAGGAATATACCTAACCAAGGAGGTAAAAGATCTGTATTCAGAAAACTACAAAACACTGAAGAAAGAAATTAAGGATGACACAAACAAATGGAACCATGTACCATGCTCATGGATTGGAACAATTAACATCATCGAAATGTCCATACTACCCAAAGCAATTTATGGATTCAATGTAATCCCTATTAAAGTGCTGATGACATATTTCACAGCTATAGAACAAACATTTCAGAAATTTATATGGAACTATAAATGACCCCCAAATAGCTGCAGCAATTTTGAGAAAGAAGAACAAAGTAGGAGGGATCACAGTATCTGACATCAAACTGTATTACAACACCACTGTAATCAAAACAGCCTGGTATTGCCATAAGAACAAACACATAGATCGATGGAACAGGAGTGAGAGCCCAGAAATAAACCCATGTCTCTATGGTCAATTAATATTTGAAAAGGGGGAAGAAGCATAAAATGGAGTAAAAATAGCCTCTTCAACAAATGGTGCTGGGAGAACTGGACAGCTACATGCTAAAAAAAAACAAAACAAAAAAAAAAAAACAAAAAATGAAGTTTGATCACCAACTTATACCATACACAAAAAAAAATTCAAGGTGGAAAAAACACTTAAATATAAGTTGTGACATCATAAAAGTCCTAGAGGAGAACATAGGCAGGAAAATCTTAGACATTCCATGCAACCACATCCTCATGGATATGTCCCCTAAAGTAAGGGACATAAAAGAAAGAATAAAGAAATGGGATCTCATCAAATTAAAAAGCTTCCACATGGCCAAAGAAAACAGCATTAAAATAAAAAAAGAACCAACTATATGGGAAGACATATTTGCCAATGATACCTTGGACAAGGGTTTGATCTCCAAAATATATAAAGAACTCACACAACTCCATTTCAGGAAGACACAAAACCCAATTAAAAAATGGGCAAAAGACTTGAACAGATACTTCTCCAAGGTGGACATACAAAGGGCCCAGAGACATATGAAAAGATGCTGAGCATCACTAGCCATCAGAGAGATGCAAATTAAAACCACAGTGAGATACCACTACCCACCAGTCATATTGGCCATCATAAATCAACAAACAACTGCTGGAGAGGTTGTGGAGAAAAAGGAACACTAGTGCACTGTTGGTGGGAATGCAGACTGGTGAAGCCATCGTGGAGAACAGTACGGAATTTCCTCAGAAAACTAAAAATGGAACTGCCTTTTGACCCAGAAATTCACTGCTGGGATTATATCCCAAGAACCCTGAAACACCAATCCAAAAGAACCTATACACTCTAATGTTCACAGCAGCACAATTTACAACAGCCAAGTGCTAGAAGCAACCTAAGTGCCCATCAGTAAATGAGTGGATCAAAAAACTATGGCACATTTACATGATGGAATACTATGTAGCAGAAAGAAAGAAGGAGCTCATACCCTTTGTGACAGCAATACATGGACAAAATGGGGTGGAGGGAGGATGGAAGCAAGGGGGGGAGGTGGGTTTGGCTGGGGTGGCAGGGGGAGGAGTGGCAGGGAGAAAATGCAGACAGCTGTAATTGAACAACAATAAATTATTTAAAAAAACAAAATATAATCTGTCACCAGGAAATCTGCACAAGTAAATATTAAAGGAATTCTTCAGATTCATTATCAGTTGGTACTTTTAGAAAGAAGTGATTGAGCACTGGAAATCTTAAATATATAGAATTTTTCTTTTAATTAATTAAATTTATGAAATTCATATGACAATTTAAAGCAAAAACAGTAACACTTATGTGCAGTTTGTAATATTTGTACATGTAACATATACAATACCCTTAGCAAAACGAACAGTTAAAGACAAATGGACCTTTAAGGTTTTGAGGATTCTATATTTTACATAGTGACAAAATATTAACTCTAAATAGACTGATATAAGGACATATAATTTCTAGAGTATACACTTAATATATATAAAGAAATATAGCTAAAAATAAAATATATGGACATGAATTTTTTCAAATATTCAAAAATCCATAAGAGGGTAGGGAAGGTGAAACCAAGAAACAAAAACCAGAGGGAAAATGGAAAACAATAAAATTGTTCACCCAAATCCAACAATCAAAGTTAATATTAATTGACTAAATAATCCCAATTTCAAGACAGAAACTGTCAAAATAGCTTTTAAAAAGTCTCAACTATATTCTATGTAAAGAAACACAGTTTTAGGAATAGAGATATGGAGAGTATAAGCTTATGAAAAGACACACCATACAAATGGCTTACGCAAACAAAGACTGGAGTGACTATATAAACGTCAGGTAAAACAGACCTCAAGGAAAGAGCATTATCACCAAAGATAAAGAATGACATTTCATAATGTTAAAAGTAAGTCACCAGAAAGGTCTAACAATCTCATTTGCCAAGATAGAACATATGCTGGGTCATAAACCCAAGTTTTCAAAAAAGTAAGGATTTAAATCATACAGAGTTATGTAACAATATTTGAGAAGACCTGAAATGTTTTGAAAACTACACAATACTCTTCAAAGTAATATATAGGTACAAGAAGAAATCACAAGAGAAATTAGAAAATATTTAAAAAGCAAATGATAATGAAAATATATATATCAAATTTTGTGGAATGTAATAAAGCAGTGATTAAAGGAAAGGTTAGAGCTTTAAACTCTTGTATTTGATATAAAGGTATAAAAATCAGTGACGTAATTTTCCAATTTAAGAACAAAAAGGACAAAATTAACTTAAAATACAAGGAAGGAAATAATAAAGAACACAAGTCTCTATGAAACAGAAACAAACAAGAGAAAACTAATGAAGCCAAGTTTGAGTAACAGTTCTTTGTACCAACTTGCCCAGTTCAAAAGCATTCTGATTGATGTCTTCTAAAATTAGCTGCTGCCAACAATCAATACTTTATGAAATACTGCATTAATTATAAAAATATGCTTGCCATTTCATTGAATAAAAAATTACTAGAGTATTTCAGAAAAAGTTAGAGCAACCTCCTGAGGTATTATGTCCACAGTGACTGACTCCTTTGGGGATCCAATCAAGGGTCTCTAGTGGCTCTTTCTCCTTTTGTTTCCTCTCCACTGCTTTTTTTTATGGGCTATGTTTTGCTATCTTCTGGGGCTCTTGATCAAACATTTATTTTTCTTGATTCAGGTTCAATTTTATATAATGCTTTCATGTGCTCACACAACTTAATTTCCTAAAGTACTGGAAAACGGAGTCTATGGGAGGCGTTCCGCACAAGAATGTGTGCATGGGATTTGTATTTTCCTGAGGCTGTTGCCATAGTTTTTTGGCAGCACACTATGTATACTGAACTAATTAAAGATTCAAAACACACTGTTAAGCAATTCTGAACCACATTCTGAAGGTTAATTTAAAAGAAATAATGAGAAAAAGCAAAGAAAAGTCTATACCATAGAGAATTTTGTGGTAAGAGTCAAGAATCACAAAATGTTTTTTATTAGTTTTAATTACTTTGCTCCCCTATCTAGAAGATATAAACAACATGTTAGATTTAATGCCAAGTTATATAGAATGCACAAGTCAGATCCAACTCTCAATAAGATTTGATTAGTAAGGAGGAGGGCAAGAACCCATGGGACTCTAGTTTTCATTACCCCAAATAAGAAATGATGGATAAAAATCTCAAGTCAGGATTCCACATACTACAAAACATGAAAAACCATGCACAAATAAGTGCAATCTTTTCAACTAAAGATTGTGAACTAAAATTAAGAGCACATAGGTCAACAATCTACTTCGAATAACTAGTCTCTTTTTGGCTTATCAAACAAATTGTATAAGCAGTTGTAATTGTTCTTATAATTGTTAAGAGGCCAGTGTCCTGAATGAAAACCAAAATAACTGTTAGAGACACTGAGCCCCCAAACAAGGGGAGAGCCAGAATCTGGGAGATAAACCAATGCCCAACCCTGCTTTCGCCCTGAGAATGTGTGCATAATCCAGAGACCTTGAGCTTCCACTTTGATGACAGCACAAGGCATCAGGAAAGGAGATGAAGTTTTAGGGCTTGGCCAAGATGGAAAAATCTGATATTGGGTTGGCCAAAAAATTCATTTATTTTTTTCTGTAAAATAAAGACACATTTTTCACTTTCACCAGTAACTTTATTGATTTGGATATTTTGAGTATGTTGACTATCTTCCATGTCATATAACATTGATTGTTCTCATTTCAAGTCTCCATTTGATCGCTATCAACTTCAACTGGTCCACCTAACTGTAGAGCATAATCCAGGGAGAAATCTCTAGCACAAAACTTTGCAAACCACTTTAGCATGTTTGATCAGTCACAGCATCTTCTCCATATTCTGCACAAATCCTTTCATGTGTTTCAGTTGTGTTTGTACCTTTCTTGAAATAATAAAGCATAATATGCCAAAAATGTTGCAAATTTTCTTCCATCTTCAATATTAAAATGGCTATACCAAAATTTACCAATTGTGATAAGTTTTTTTAAATGCACACTGATATGACAGCTGTCACAATACAGTCTAACAAAATTGTTTCCAGTGAAGTTCAACACAACTAAGTGCTACTAGAGTCACTGTACGGAAAAAAACAAACAAACTTTTTGACCGACCCAATAGATGACTCTGCGCAGACCTGTAACCCAAAGAGCTCAGTATAATGGGAGAGTGTAGAGAGGACAGCTAGTTTAACTAGAAAGACTGTACAGACATTTGGAAATTTTAAAACATACTTCTAAATAACAGATCAAAGCAATGATAATCAAAATTAAAATATACCTAAAACTAAACAATAAACATAATAGATACCATGTTTTGTGGCCACTGTCACCATACTTATGCAATACTTTTCTAGAGGTCAATGTAGCAAGACACAGAAAAGCAATGAAAGGTATGAGAATTAGAAGGAAAGAATCAAAACTGTCCTATGTGAATATATGACTATGTACACAGAAAATCCAAAGGAATCTACAGGTAAGTTATTAGAACCAATATGATGGTTTAAGAAGATAACTACATGTAAAATAAATACATAAAACACAAATAGCAACAGTTAGGAAACTATAATTTTTAAAGCTATAGCTTATAATTAAACTGAAATATGTAGAAGTAAATCCCATATACATGGATTTTCAGGTCTTTTGTAAACATATTACAAACCCAAGGTGAAAGACACAGCACAGTAGAATTACTAGGTACATGGAGAGCTATACATGTTAGTAAAGATATTACCTTCAAATTGATCTACAGATTCATTATAATACGAATTAAAATCCCAATAGGATTTTCTTTCATAATTAGACAAACATTCTAAAATTCATATGTAAGAGCAAGTGGCCAAAAATTCTTATGTAAGAACAAAGAGCCACAGATACTCTCAAGAAAAATAAGTGAAGGCGTGGGTCACCCTACCAGACATATGGTATGGGCACAATGAGAAAATTCACCAACAGAACCAAATCAAACTCACACATATGTGGGAACTTAACTAATGACAGAAAGCACATTGAAAACAAGTCAGGGGAAAAGATAAATTGTTCAATAGATAGTGCTAGAACATTTGGAAATACATATGGGGGAAAAATAAGAAATGAGATACCTACTTCACATCTAAGGCCAAAATCAATTTCAAATGGATAAAAGTCTTAAGTGAGAAAGGCAAAAGTTTTAGAAGGTAGGAGAACATCTTTATATCTTTGGAGTACAAAAGAATTTCCTTAACAAAACATAAAAAGCAGAAAACAAAAAGGAAAAGGCTGATTTTAAAAACTATGAAAATTAAATATGTATTCTTTTAAAAGGTATCATAAGGAAAGTGAAAAGAAAAGCACAAATTGGGAGAATATATTTATGAAACAGATCTACAAGGGAATCTTATACGATAACCACTGGCCGGCCATGTGTGGCTGAAAATTAAATAAAAAATTGAATTTCTCAGTAGCTCTACCCACATGTCGGCTGCTCAGAAGCCACATGTGGCTAGTGGCTGCTCAGTTAGCACCGATATGGAACTAATCATCTCAGAAAATTCTCTTGGACAGCGCTGATGTAGAATATGTATGGAATTTTTAAACTCTAAAATAAACAAGCAACCCAATTTAAAAAATGGACAAAAGACATTAGTAGACATTTGACAGGGGAAGAAATACATAAAAATGTATCATAAATATGCAAAAAGTCATTCCAACCTCATTAGTAATCAGAGTAAAACAAATGAAACTCATTAGACACCATTTCAAACACTCCAAATTGATAAAAGATTCAAAATCAGTAATACCAAGTACTGAAGAGGATACGGAGCAGCACGTTTCTAACACCCTGTCTGCAGGAAGGTAACCAGTGACAGCCACTGCGGGTTTGGCAGCATCCAGCCATCCTGTTCCAGAAGGGGTTCTCCATCTGAGCTAAAGCCCTTCTCCCCACCCAGGGCATTCGGAAACTGTGCAGATACACCCACCACCACCACTACCACCACTTAACTGGCAGAGGCCAGGGATAAAAATGTCCCTTCAGTTAAAAGAGTTACTCCACTTAAACTATGCACCAGAAAATAGGAACAAAAATTGTAAAAAATTAAAACACTAAAATAGCCAGATATCATCAATAAAAAAATGTATACATACACTGCATTTAATTAAATAGCATGCAGAATTGAAAACAAATACACCTTACAGATCTCAGCCTAGGTGATTCTAAGGAAGATAACGCTGAGTGAGAAAGTAAGATACATGAATATAAACAATATACTTAAAATTTACATAAGGATGTAAGGAATCGAAATAGTCAAACTGTATAATTATTTTCAGGAAGGAGGGAGATACCCTCTGGGAGGGTCACACAGGCTTTTCTACTCGCAGTCATGCCGTATTTCCTAAGACGGGTAGCAGCAGGTTGAGATATTCATTTTAATTTCTTTACTGTCTGTGCATATGTTTTATATACTCTTCACGTTTAAAAAAAACTTACAATTTTAAAAAAGCCAGCTTAATTACATAGTAGCTAGGACCCCTTGACCTTTCTACATTAAAAACAGTAACTCCATGGACCTTACAGAGTTATTCTGAAATTCAAAGGAGATAAAAGATGTGCGAGTGTGAGTGACTGTGATGGGGGACCTAGTCACACAATAATGACCATAAGAGATAAACATTTCCCTAAAGATTTCATCACAGGTACTAACCAGCATCTCAGGGTCCAGAGTTCCTGGGTAGTTATTAATCAAGTCAAGCAAGATATTAGGGGTTTCTGTTTCCCCACTACAAAACAGGGATAACTCCTGCCCAATTCAACCCACAGGAGCAAAGTGTTCAGTACATATGCAAATATAAGCTTTTATTATTGTTCATTGTTTCAGTGACCACAGAACTGAAAGGAAATGAAAGTCATGTCAAAAAAGAAGAAATTTTTTGGACCTCAGGATTTTCTATTTTTCTTCCTTCTAATTTCATTTTGTATTGGTTTCAGGTGTACAGATTGGTGGTTAGATAATTATATATTGATACTTTACATAGTATCCCCTTCGATATATCCAGTAGGCCCCAAACATAGTTATTACAACATTATTAACTACACTCCCTATGTTTTACTTACATCTCTGTGACTATTTTGTAACTACCAATTTCTATTTCTTAATCCCTTCACCTCTTGCGCCCATCATCCTAACATCCCTCCCTTCTGATAACCACTAGTCCCTCTCTGTGTCTATGAGTAGCCCCTGAGTACTTTTAAATTTAGGCTAAATGATAATGATAATGACATAAATATCTCCAAGTACTAGATGCAAAAGAGGCATAAGTTCTGTGTGTTCAGGACTCTTTCAGAGGACGCACTGGACAGACTGGAGACAGAAGTACACTCGGGGTCAGTATCAGAGAGAATTTTTTGGGTGTTCAGAGAGAGGAGAGATAGAACTGAGTATGTGGGTAACTCTTCTTCATTTGAATTATTCAGACAAAAACAAGAGTTAGAAGAGACTTCTATTTTGGATGAAAACACAAATTGTTAAAATAAATTCTATTAAAATAAAAATACAGATACCTCTGTGCCAAACTTATTTTGAAAACTAGCTTACTTAATAGTCCTGAGGCTACAGGTAACTTGTCTTTTGGAGTTTCAGTTTCCTCATCTGTAATAAGGATAATATCTTTCCTACAAAGTTATTCAGGAAAATCAATGTGATAATAAATTGAAATTGCCTAGCACCAGTGTCCCATAAGTGCTCAATCAGCTGCTATCATTTAAAAAAATCATCACTGAACACTTCCAAATTTGTTCACAGGTAAATAAAGCAATGACATCAGTACAAGAAAACAAAACCGCTTGCACACTTGAAAACAGCTGAAGGAAGAACTTGTATCTGTTACTTAAGAGAAAGTAGCAAAACTGATATCCCTGGATCAGTTTCTCTAACAATGTTATCAAGCGGCTGTTGGTCTCCCCAAAAGTTTCCTTAAACATGTTTTGTGCTGAAACCCTCCCCCTGTAAAATCCTTTTATATTCATGATCCTGAAGTGCTTTCCAGTTTGCTGGAATAAAAATAACACAGGAATTCTGAAGATAGCAAGTCATTTCATATTCATTATAATTTCAGACCACTTATAATTTCAGGTCATTTGTTTTTTTTAAATATCTAAAGCTAAGGAAATATATATATGTGTGGCTGCTTACATCCTATAAATTTAATCTGAAAAAAAAAACAATAAAAATATATTAATGTCTATAAACAGGAAATGCTGAACTTCAAGACTGAACTTCAGGAATTCATTGTAAATAACTATCCTATATATAACTTCAGTCTAATGACACTTGCAAAGCTTTTGCCTCTTGTATGCACTTCCGAAGTTCAGATCAAGTCAAGCTGTTTTCCATGAATAAAACAAAGGCAGCATTTCAGAGAGTTTAAATTGTTATGTGTTTTCCTATAGTGATCTCTTTACTCTGTGGAAGTACTCTGCTACACTCTGGTTTTTAGCCTGGTGCTGTTTATTACTTAAATTTCCAACCCAGCATCAAATTACCAGTTGATGGTCACATTGTGTAATGAAGTGGGTGGATTAGCTGAAATTAAAACCCAGAATACTCTTTACCACCCTTCTTTTCAAGTGCAGATCAATTATTTATGACCAAGTTCGCTAACACTATGTTTTAATTTGGGAAGCAGTCCATTTAAAGCCAGCTATAAATAAAGCGAATAGAATCTGTCCTCAGAACTTTTTGACCTTACAGAGCATTGAAAGAAGATGGAAGGAAAGAAGCAAAGGAAGAATACAAGAGGAAAGAGAAATGAAAAAAAAAACAAAAAACAAAAAACCAGAAGAAGCCAGTATCTACTGAGCTGCTGCTGTGGCCAAGCCTTCCACATAAGGATTTCATTTACGCTCAATGTGACATTACTTCATTTAATTCTCAGAATCTCATAGGGCAGATATTCTATTCCTTTTACGTGAGACTGGGAACCTGCAGGTCAGAAAGGCTCAACTGCTCACTGGGGGTCACGAAGTAAGTAGACAAACCAGAGTCTGACCTGCGTTTGTCTGATTCTAAACCTGGGCACTTTCTCCTATCTCAGATGAAATAATTTCCTAATATTTTAAAAAATGAGTCATTTAGAAATTTCCAAAGCAACAAAAGGGAATTCAATAATGTTTCCACAGTAACATATAACAGGAAACCATCCATATGACTATTATTTCAACTGCCTGCAAGAACCTGAAGTGAGAGGCTGTCACCATTATGTTTAGGATGTCTATGAATTCACACTCAGAGGACAGGAAACCCCACATGGAGATGGTGTGGAAAGAGGAAAGAAGCCACATCCAAAAGCCAAGACAGATTGCGAAGCACTAAATAGCCTCTTACCTGCTGCACTTCACTTTCTCCATTTGAGATTTTCTCAGTGTAAACAAAGGAGTTGAATATTCGCTGCAACAAAAAGAAAATGAACACGCATTAGATTTTCTAAATAACACAGCCAATTTCTACACGAGTGTGTGTGTGAATAATTTGTTTACACCATAAACACAGTCAAGCACAAAAAATTTAACTGAAATAGTTATTTTTCACAGAAAAATCTAAATATCAGCCAAAGTCAATCACACTTAACATAAGCAATACCCAGACTCCTCTGTAGTGAAATAAACCAGATGTTATACTATATTTTTCATTTTCAAAAATACATTTAATTATAGATTTCCGGAGCCCATGCCATTTTATCCGACCGGTATAATCTGACAAAGTTGTGTTTCTCATTTAAATCCTGAACTCCCTCAATGCTGTAATTGTTTACAGACACTAACATCCAATGTAATAAAGCCCTTTCAAAAACATTCTTTCCATAGTCTCTCATGTCCCTGTCCAACCAGTACCTACCCAACATTATCCATCACCTTCGCTATCTAAGTACCCCCTCGGGAGAGTAACAGAACAGGGCTTGCCAACTATGTGCGGCCTTAAGAGAAGATCCAGTGCTCACACGCCAGGAATATGGCCGCCGTGCCAAGACATTAGTCCACACCGTGACACACAAGCACGCATTCTTCCACTAGTGGGTCCCCACTCCTCCGTCCATTGCCTGCGTTTAAAACATCTCTGTAGACTTAGGATTTTATCAAAACCTGTCATTACTAAGCAATCACAAGAGATTAACATACAACAACAACAAAAAAATGAGAATCCAAGATATGCATCTGGTAGAGACACCAAAAAAAAAAAAAAAAAAAAAAGGAGCAGCAGCCTCATCATTTATCCTAAAACTTTAAAGATATCTCTGGAACTCTCCAGATGAGTAAGGAGTCAGACCTGAAGACGTCAGCCAAAATTTCCCCTTTGCCTTTCTATCTTCCTGCCAAGGGTTTGTCAGCATCTGGGACAGCTTCCCAGACAGCCTAACACACCTGCATGGTTGTGATGAGGAAGACAAGTGCCAAGTTCACCAAGTATGGTGCAAATGGAGGAAGATCAAGGTACTAGGGGATAGTGTTGGGGAGGCGGGAAGCAAATAACCTTGGAAAGAATTGAAATGGAATAGGATGGAATTGTAGTCCAGAAAATTCTAATTATGAATTATCATTTTCTAATGCTCCACTCATTCACTGAACAGATATTTATTTTCTCTCTCTTTCCTAAAAATAACTCTGATAAGAAAGGTACAAACTTTTAGTAGTGGTGATAATAACAGTGATATTGGCTACTATCTACTGAATGCTGATGATGGGGCAGGCACTAGTCTAAGCATGTTATACCTATTTACTTACAAGTTTCACAAAAACAAGTTTCATAAAACATGTTTGTGACAGGCATTGTCACTATCTCTATTATAGAGATGAAGAAACTGATGCATATTGATTAAGTGCCTAATGTAATACATACATTGTGCTTTGCAAGCAAACTCTTTAATCTTTATTAAGAAAATGACTGCAGCTCCACAAATGGAAAAATAAGACCCTAGAAAGCTAAATAATTTACCCAAAGTCACTTGGCAGGGCTAAAATTGGAACCCAGGCAGTGTGACTCCACAGACAGTGCTCCTGACTCTCTTGTCTCATAAGAATTTGCTACCTGCCCATATAAAGCACTCCAGTCAGGAGCTAATACCCAAACATAAAGCACACCAACAATCCCGTCTGTGGATTCCCAAATTCAACAGATACTGAAAATCAAAAGCTTTGCGTGACACATTTGTTAGTAAAATATGACATGACCTGACCTTATTTGGCAGAAAATCCTAACTTCAATGGATGTATATTTATAGTCTTCATTAAACCATTTAATGTGAGCATTCATTCACTTTGATGCAGACATATTAATGTATTTGATTATAGGGTTCTGCTCCAGATCTTACTGGGGGTGTTTTATCATTAAGAGGCACTATGAATCCTAAAACAAATCTTATTTCAGGAAAGGGATTATGAATCTGTACAATTCCATCCCCACAGCTCTAAGTTCCCAGTTTTCTGGGAAACACCTAGTAACACTTTTAGAGGCCACGTCAATATCACTGCCATGCACATTCCCAGACCACATTCTATATTTTTATAGAATTTGATTTTTAAAACCTGCTCAGTACCAAGAAAACACTTTTATTAAAAATTAACCTAATTCCTGTAGCATCTTCAGGTCGTACTGAATGTGGTTAATTCCTGATTTCATTTCTGGGGTGATGTTCTGATGTTAAAAGAATGATGAATTTCTCAGCAGTTAATAAGGAATACATGGGGGAGTAGTGTTTGTGCGGCCGCTCCAGTCCCTGTTCACTCATTTACTACCCTAACAATGATAAATAATGACCACTGAAATTCTTATGTAGGCCTTTTTTATGGCTTGTAAGCATTTCTATATTCTCTAC
Organism: Phyllostomus discolor; assembly: GCF_004126475.2. NCBI lineage: Eukaryota > Metazoa > Chordata > Mammalia > Chiroptera > Phyllostomidae > Phyllostomus > Phyllostomus discolor. The sequence goes on along the minus strand of NC_040907.2, from coordinate 47,152,423 downwards.
CCCTAATAAATGAGGGTAGGTAAAAGAAACATTTAAAGCAAGAAAGAAGTTCTAGACATGGGCAGCAGTGCCCCTGACTGCCTAGTTTAGGGAGCCCTGTAACTCCTCCTCCAGAAGTGAAAGATGACCTGTAACAGTTCAGAGCTCTCACCAAAGCAAAAATTTTTGCCCATCTCCTTTCCCCTGTGGGAAGGGGTGTTAGTGAGAAACCAGAAGAATCTAGACAAGTAACGCATAACTGAACAGGTCAGCCAGAGGCGTCTGGTGCAAGGTTAAAAGTTCAGGCTCATGTGTGTGCACAGGTTCTCGAGGTACAGTGGGGGTTTCCTTTACTCTCGGGCAGCAATTTTCAGCTGGGGTGTAGCAAGAATGTTTAAAACCTGCGATGCCTGACTAGTCAGGGGCACTGACCTCTTTCCCCTTAGACAGTCAAAGAAATAAATGACAATAGCCTACACAATAGCCATCTGGGATGATGGAATCAAAATTATACCTATTTTTTTGGTCAGATTGGCAAAATGTTCAACACATATATTTCTGGTGTGCCACAGAGAGTAATTACTTCATACGCCATTAGAGGAAAAAGGTAGAAAATCGCTGCTCTGGGTCAATGGGTGGTGCTCATCTTTCTTAAAACACAGGGTCTGCTAAGCCCAGCTCTCAAAGGCTTAGGTTTAGCACTTTCACAGTTTATAGTGCCACATAAATGGTCACATTTGATCCCCCACAGCAACCCCAGGTGGTAGGAAGGGGCCAGGGATCTGAAACCAATTTTACAGATTTAAAAACTAAGGCTCGAAAGTTAGAAAATGTATCACAGGTAAAAACTTCAAGTGCTGAGTTCTGAACCTATGTCTGGAGTTAAAAACAGGCATTGCTTTTAGTGAAACTATTAAGTTTATTCAACTCACCTTTTTGTTCCAGATTATCTAGGAACCCTAATGCCTATATGTAGGCAAAAAAAAAAAAAAAATAAGGATTTGGGTTTTTTCTTTCCATTTCATTTCAAGCAAGATATAAATGTGTTGTTATAATCTTATACATATGACCAATGTCAGGAGTAATTAACAATCCCAAAGGTTTTATTTTTTTAAATAACTTTCTATTGTTATTTGAAACTGTGAAAGGAATAGAATACAGGATTTGAGGAGCTTTTGTTTTTAATTTGAGCCAAGAATTCCAAATGATATACCTAGCTGACATTTTGTTGACCTCAGGGTAAAGAGTTTCTTGCTTACTAGAGGACTTGGAAAATGAAAGTGGAAAAGTTTTCCTGAAACATGAAAATGATGAACAATCCCAAAAGATCAGCTTCTGTGGTCCTCGAGATGATTTACTCACAGTAACAGGGTTAGGGAATGGGTGGGTAGGCATCCTGCATTCTCTTCCCAAGTTGTCACACTCCCTTACACCACATCCCTAGAGGAGCCAAGGAATCCCAGAAATTTGAACTCTTACTTTGAGACTCCCTAGAGGGAGTCTGAACTCTCTCCTCCCAGTACAAATCCCTCCAAGGAGTAGCCAAGAGAGTGCCCACCTTTGCCCATTACTCTTTCTCACTCCCGTCAAATACTAAAAGTAAATATGTCTTACTGCACAGTGAAAAGATACAATGGGTGAGGAGTTTAAAAAATTTTTTTTAACTAGAAACATGTCACGGAATCCTCTTTATTAGTTAAATTTATTTCCACAATAGAAAGAAAACATCGATGACAACACGAGGCCTGATTCTGCTGCTCGTGAGAACTGAGTTCTATGATCTAAAGACAAACTGACCTTTCTCTCATTAACACTTTGGAAATGTGGCCGTAGCTTCTAAAGTTAGTTAATATGCATATCCCATGACCCAGCAGTTCCCGTCCTTGGTATAAACTGAGCAGAAACATGCTCATACGTTTATCACAAGAAAAGCATAAGACTTGTTCATAATGGCACTACTCATAATAGCCCCAACCTGGACAACATCCAAGTGCATATCCGCAATAGGACAGACAAGCAATTTGTGATGTATTCACACAATGGAATACTCAGCAAAGAGAATGAACACACAGTCGCACCATGTATCAATGTGATAAGGCTCACAAACTTAATATTGAGTGAAAGACGCCAGGTACAAGAAGACAAAGTATATGACTCATTATATCAAGTTAAAAAAACTGGCAAAACTAATCTCCTCCTAGAAGTCAGAACAGTGCTACCCTCTGTGAGACAGTGAACAGAATAGGGCATACGGGATGCTTCTGGAAGTTTGAAATGCTCTGTTTCTTGATCTGGGTGCTGGTTACAGGGATGTGTTCCATTTTGTGAGAACTCATCAAGCTTCACATTTATGACTGTGCATCTCTCCGTGCCATACTTCACTAAACTTACTTTAAACATGCATTCTAGGCAGTCTCTTTAAAATACACCCTGGTCAGATGTTTTCATATGTTTTTTGCTGTTGTTGTTGTACCACTTATTTATGCATTCATTGGTTGATTCTTGTATGTGCCCTGACCAGGTATTGAACCCACAACCTTGGTGTATGGGGACAATGTTCTAATCAATGGAGCTACCCAGCCAGGGCCTTGTATGTTTTTAAAACTATACATTTTTAGAAGGGACAAGACTCTGTTAACTGGGTTATTATAAATACTCAAACAAAAATCAACACCCCAATCTGTACTCCAGATGAAATAGGGACAGTACCCACTCAAGAGTCACAAAGGAATTCACAGACAAGGTCTCATGAGCCCTCCCTGAGGCTACATATTAATTGCTCCCTCAAACTCTAAGTACATAATATTACTCAGTTCTTCAGCTTCCCATCCAATGGTACCGCACAAACCTCAATTTTCAGCAGGAAAAAAAGGTGTCTTTATTAGAGTTTCATCCAACCTGGATGGTCTAAACTTATATAACACAAGTTAATCAAATCTTGTTGCATATGCTATTCCTTTATTCGCTAAGCACTGCCTTCCCCCATCTCCCCACAAATGGAAGTTCAACTCAAATAAAGTTAAAAATTAAAGAGTCGTGTACCGATTGAATACAATCTCCCCTACCTCCACTGCAAGAGAAGAAAAGACAGTCTGCTCTGTGTGTGTGTGTGTGTGTGTGTGTGCGCGCGCGTGTGCGCACGCGTGCTCTAGGTAGCCTGCACCTCCTTTCTCTCACCTCCTATGGGCTGCACCACAGTCCTTCCCCATCCCCACGCCACGAACCTGCCTCCCCTGCCCCATCACCTTCCCTCCCACATCTATTTAATTGGGCCTGCTTAACAGATGGCATGAGAATCCCACTTTGCTGGAACTGGAACGATTACGTGAGTGTTTAATAAGATGGTCAGTCCAGACAGTTGGCCTTACCTTCATTCTTCCAACAGCCCTGCCAAATTCTAACTAGATATTTAAATGAATGATATAGCACAATCCTGCAGTGAATAAATAAATACCTTTATAAGCCTAATGATGTTCTGTTGGTCTCCCTCCCTGATCTCTGCTAAGAAAATGCAGGACTGAATTTTTATTCAAAGGGGTATTCTCTTGATGTTTACAGGTCTCTGTCCCAGGCCAATTTGGCTGACAGTTCACTAATAGCTTAATTCTGCTCTGGATTTCTTCCTATGACCTAGGAACTGTGCCCAAAGAGGAGGAAAATCTAGATCACCACTGTTATCTCAAGAAGCTAACACTAACCATTAAAAGAGAAAGTGCTGTCACTAAAACAAACTCCAACAATCGCAGCACAGGGGAAGAAAGGCAACTCAATTTAAGTGTTTTGGGAAAGAAAACATGTGCGTGTCTTTATTCTGCCCTAAGCATGCCCCATGAATAATCTTTTACTAGCTTTTAAGGGATCCCTCCTGCTCAGATTCGACATTGTCTGATTTTTAACAGACTATTTAACCTCACACGGTTAAACATATGGAATGTCCACAAAATGACATTATCTAAGGAGACTTATCATTCTGCATTCAGAGGTCACAAATCTGGTGCTATAAATCTCAGCCATTTTAAAAAATTTCTCAACTTGTTCATTCTGAATACAGGTGGCTCAAGAAAAGAGCTTACTGAGAATATTAGAAAGGGTGCCACTAAAAAGAAAAATCAAAAATAACCTAAGTGCCCTACAATAGGGGAAAGATTAAATTGCTCTTCATCCAGTCAAGAATATATTGCACAGCTTGTACAATAATTCTGTCATTGTTAATATTTAAAAGCAGCATTTACATACACACACATTGTTCTAATTATGTGTGTGTATGTGTGAGATGCACTACATATAATAATGTTACCATGTATATTATCAAGGATCAGAATGGATTCAGGTGCTTCATATCACATCTCATTTAATATTCACAACAACCTTCTATTTAGTTACTTTGTCCTCATTTTGTACATGAGAAAACTGACATTCTGAGAGTTGTAATGTGCCCAAAGTTGACCATAACTAAGTGGCCAATCTTGATGCAAAATTGGCCTTACTTCCAAGTTTATGCATCATCTTCTATGTAAACACAATATAATAGAAAAAACTTATGTAAAACCTAGAAAGTAACCAAAATAGTAGCCACTGGTGACTATGGAATACAAAATGTATTTTCTTTCTCCTCCATCCCCCATCTCAAAATAGAGCATGCATTTCCTTTATAATGTATAGTGGCAAACAGTTTTCAAAGGGATGTCACACTCAAAAGAGGGGGCATACTTTTGGAGTTACAACTAAACTCTACAAAGAACCATCTGCATTAGATCCCTACCTGTACAGCTTTCAGAGGTAAAAAAATAAACACAAGGGCTTATGGCTGATCCTCACTATAAAAATTAAACCTTGACTATCAGAGTGACTTGCGAGAAACTGGGCTATTCCAGTTTCATGACAAAGGGAAATGTTTATGTACTAAAAATCATGGCAGAGGAAGAGGGTTACATTGGAAATTTAAAACAAAACTAATCAGTACACAATGGATGACCTTGTACAAATGGTACACAGGGCACCTGTGTCCTGGTCTAGCAGATTTCCTTGTTCTGGTTTAAAGGTTGCTATATACAAAATGGCAACAGCTATTGCTTATACAGTGCTATCTGTCTTGCACTAGGTACTTTACATGTATTCACTCATTTAACCTCATAAAAACAAATGTGAGGATGAATTTATCACATAGAGTACACTAGAAACATTATGAATGTATTTCACATACCATAAGTGACTCAAACAGCCTTGATAATTATTCTATTATTATTCTATTATTGCTAATCTTTAAAGACTATTCTCTTTAGTTATTCTACGATGGAGGTATGGGGAGAGAGCAAACATATCTGAGGATCTACTTGCCAACTCCAGTCCCTCATCATTCTTAAGCAACCTCCCACAAATGGTAACCTCATCCTTTTCTGAACTTCTGTAGCAAAGACTGTCTATGTTACAATTAAAACAGTATGTTCACTGTAGAAAATTTGAAAATATGTAAAGGAAGAAGAGGAAAAAAAGCTACTGCCTGACTACTCACTAAAAGTCAATTACTGTTTACATTTTACTCTATTTCCTTCTGTTCTTTTGGATTTCTAGGTCCTAACTTTGTCCATGCCACGATTTCTTACCACCCTGCATTGTACATAGTAAGCATAAGTAACCATTTGTGTATCCATTAATCTAGGCATTAAATCATTCAGATCATTATCGTGGTTGGTAACTCAACCAGCTAGCACAAAAAGGAGGAAGGTATCCTTTCTCTTTAAGATAAAAAAAATGTTCCCCCCTCACCCAGTTTTCCTTCCCTGTCCTGTTTTGGCTCTAAATGTACACAGGCAGCCTTGCAGATACTTCAAGTTCACAAAAGAATCAAACTATTAATTCCTTAGTCTGATGGCATTTAACTTAACACCCTTCAAACCACCACAAACTCTGAATAGTAAGAAAGCATGTGGGAGAGTCACACGTCGTGACAAGTGTCACCTTTACAAAGAGCTGCCTGTTTTGGCCCACTCTACCCCTCAAAAGAAATTACCGCCAAAAAGGAGTAGTTTGCAGTCTTGATTTAGCAGGGAAAATCTAAAGCAATAATCTCAGCAAGCAAAGTTTCTAGTCTTGATCACTTGATTTCCTGTTGTAGCATTCAAACCCAGAAGAGTGGTGGGTAAATATAAACCCAGAGAACAAAGACAGGCAAAACAAGACAGAAACACTTCCCTAGATGCAATAAAGCTTCGGAAGGGTTATTGGATTTTTTTTCGTGTGTGTGTCGTTGTTGTTTTGGCTTTCAAAAGGGGTAAGAGGGAAAAAGGCAAGCAAATCAGTTCCACATGTTGGAAAGATTCCGCCTTTAGCCAATGTAACTTGACTATAAGTAATATTCATGACAATGCACATGGCAACTTCTCAGAAAAGGAAAGCTGAGTTGCCCAAACGCTTTGCAGATGGTGCCAAATTTCCACTCCCAACTCCCCACTCCCAAGATCTCCATTAAAGCTTTTTTTTTTTTGGGTTTCACCTTGAAAGAAAAAAGGGAAGGGAGTTATTTAATGGCTTTGAATTTATTCTTGGGTTGAGGGAGGCACTTCAGGTGTATAAGCCTTCAATATTTAGTGTTCTGTGTGTGCACAAACCCACACAAATGCTTGGGTCTTAGAGAATCCATCCATTAAGGACAAAAGCAATTGGAAATCCTGAAATGCTTAACCATCCAAACTAAGTGGCAATGTTTAATTAGTAACTTAGTCAATCAATCACATCTTTTCTGAGACTCATAAGCCATGTAAAAGAAGGTCCCGCATTCTTAAGAAGCTCACACTCCAGTTGGGAGAATAAATGAAAAAGTAAGAAGTAATAGTGAACAATACAATACAGAACTTGGTATGAACTCAGTGTGTTTGGCGGAGGCTCAAAGTGCTGTCAGAGTTGGGAGTGGGGTAAGAAGAGGGAACGACTACTCCGAAGAGATGGGACTAGGGCTGCACCTTGAGGTCAGATTTAAGTGGGAAAAGAGAAAAAGAGCTTGGGTGAGAGCATTTCAGAGCATTCACAGAGAGGGTCTGAATGGAGCACTTTCAACTGAGCACTGTTCTGGATGATAGGGATACAAGAATGAGCATAACAGACAAAATCCCTGCCCATGTGCACACATACTACATTTTCTCGGCCTCAAGAAAAACCTTATAAAGGACTTACTAAGCACTGGCCTGTCTACTTGCAGGGGTGTTCAAAGATAAGGACATTGCTTCTTTTTAGGAAAAGCTCACACTTCTGGAGAAAGATCCCGAAGTCAATAATTACAATACAAAGTCAGCTTCATAAGGGGAGCTTTTGGAATTAAAACTGAACAAAATGGAATAGAGATGATCAGGCTAGACAGTGGAGGTATTTCAAACCAGAAAGAAGGATTTCATGCAGATGGTAGGCACTTAGTAGATATATTTTGAATGAGCATATGAATAAATGAATATTTGCCAAAAATAAAGCACTGTTAAAAGGATTCTCAGCTGGGGAGTGACATGATGAAACAGGAGCTTTAAGAATGCTTATATTCCACAAGCTCAGAGCCATGCACCCACTCTCTTAAAACTGTTTGTCCATCTAGGGACAGTCTCCACCCCAAGGAGCTGTGACAACTTAAGAACCACATGAACTGGATCAATTTCTAGAACGACACTTGAAGGACCCTGGATCTGAGGTTTCCCATGTGTCTTATTTCCTCTGTAAAATTATAAAATCCTCTGAGGGACTGTTTCACTCAATTTTGCATAAATCCCTACAGCACTGGGGCAATGGTATGGATTGAGACGGAGAAAATACTCGTTAATAATTTCGAAAGAACTTAATGAAAAACAACTGCTGCAGTTGGAAGCACAGTTGCAATATTGCATTCTGAGATAAGGATTAGTTAAAATATGCTACTGTGAGGCTGTTTGGGTGTTTTTCTTTCTCTTTTTTAAGATTTTATTTATTTTTAGAGAGAGGGGAAGGGAGGAAGAGAAACATCAATGTGCAACAGAAACATTGATTGTTTGCCTCTTGTGCGCCCCCAACCAGGGACCCAGCCCACAACCCAGGCATAAGCTCTGACCGGAATCGAACTGGCCACCTTTTGGCTTGTGGGACATCACCCAATCCATTGAGCCACACCAGTCAGGGGTGTTTGGAAGTTTTTCAAATGAAATATTCATTTCTACCATATCCAAATAGAAAGAATTTTTAGAAATGCACCACTGGTATATCCTTCTATTTAAAGAGATACTTATTTGTACATAAGAGATACTTATTTAGGATACTGATTAAGTACAGAAACTATAAATCAAAACTTATCACAAAATTAATAGTGTCAAATTACAACTCTCTACAAACTAACTCTCTGCCTGGTGAAGTCATTTAGCCTCCCTAGGCCTAGTTTCCTTCACCTATGAAATGAAAGATGGAGCTAGATTATATAAAAACTTAGTGATCCTAGAATTCCCACTCTATTATTGTGCTAGAATTTTATTGAAATACCTACTGCTAGACTTTTGAGAAGCCACTAATGCTGGGTCTCTCTGCCATCTGGCTGGGTATTTCAAGAAAACCATATTTGTTGATCTAATCTGAATTGTTTTTAAAATGTTATAAACATATCTGTAAAACGCTGCAGAAGGAGTGGCCAATTATTGAAGGGATGAATTTTTTCAAATGACAATTTACATACAGAGAGAAAGCCAATCTTGAGAATGGTGGGTTTAACTGTGGACATTTAGGACATGAATCAAAGCAGTTTGCCTTTCTGCAATCAATGTGATACTAACATGGATGCATCAATGTCTCCCTAGTCCTCCTGGCTATTGTTTTTCAGGCTCTCACAGGCAGGGTGCTTGTCACACACATCAAGCACCATGGCAACAGCCCTGGCCTGCAAGGGCTCCAGCAGGACATGCCATGAGTCTCAACAATAATTAACTCGCATCTCGATGAATGATGGCTCTCTGCGCTCACATGTACAATATAATTTTAATAAATATGTAAATGCTCTCTAAAATGTGTCTTCCAGTTTAGGACTAAAAAAATAGAAATGTGAAAGGGGAGTTTTTAAAAACTCCTACTGTTACCTTAGAGAGGTTAGATTTGCCCCATTTCTGCATTTGTAAAATAGAGGTGATAGTAATAGGCACCTCACAGGGTTTTTGGGAATTTCAATACATGTACAGCACTTACTCCTTACATACAGTAAAAGCTCCAAATATAGTAACTTTGATAACTCCTTCAAAAAGAACAATGATTCCCAGGAATAAAAAGTCATTTGAGAGGATCAGTGTCCGCATTCGAATGCCAGGAACTTTTCCAAGTCAGCATTTCTGAAGCTTTCCAAAGTGACAAAACCTGGTAAAACTGTTATTTCCAGGAAATGGTTTTCACATGAGTTCTCAGTGCCTTTACAAGCTTGGCTCCCAGTCTCAACAAACTGACTTCTTTGAGGTTCTTCAGAAATCCATATGCAAGCTGGGTCCTTCAGAAAGTGACCTTTTTCCTTGATAGGACCTGGTGGGGTACCCCTTTCTGAGCACACCCCTAAATCTGCAGTTTACTTGAGCACAAGGCTTTATAAACATACCGACAAGGCCCAAGGAGTAAATTGAGGTTGGAAAATAGGTTGCAGAGGTGCTTGCTGGTGCCTCCCGATCTAGTAGTGCTCAACAAACAGGGTTCCTTACCTCTTGCAGAGCAATACCAATGCCAATACCAGGAGAGGTAAGCGCTCCCTAGAAGTCAACCTGCACATACTAAGCAAACAGGACCTGCAGGAGAGGGGAAATGCAATCACCAACTATTACCTCCAACAGAATGCAGGGGCTCATCTGAGACACCTTCACAGACCTACTCAGAGACAAAATGATTAAAGCCCCTTTAGTGCTGTCACTAAATATTTACTTTCACATAGTACTGCACGGATTTGCTTATAAACATCAGTAGTGACCTTGCAGAGGGCAAGGCCAACTTCTGCTCCCCTGGCAGAGGAGTGTGGAGACGAAGCTCCGCACCCTGGGATCGTCCAGACCTCGGCTATCTCAGTTGCACAGCAAATTATTTAAACCTTCTGAGCCTACGTTTCCTCATGGGAATTTAAGCAAAATGCCTCCAACTCCACAGAGACAGAACAAAGTGATAATCACCATCTCTAGGTTTGCTGTTACAATTGCATGGAATGACAAGCTAGGACAGTGTCTGGCATATTGTTTTTGCCCAATTAAACATAGCTGGTATTGAAATTTTTATCACTCTCTCTAAATAAGTAACATCCGGTATAATCACTATTCCATGTCCAATAAATACTTAATAAATAAAAGATTTCCTACAACTTCCTCATTTGACAGAAGAATCACCAAGTCTCAAAGAAGGAAGGTGACAGGTCACCGACCAGGGACACAAACACAGGGTTCTCCCAGCTTTCAGTCTTCAACAGGCATATTTTTTAACATGCTGGTTTTTCATGTAATTTAAAAAAATCTGGCTGCCCTTTATACAGAACTAAAAGCTAAGCCCTATTTATTTACCCTACAATGCCAGTTGGAACACAAAAGGAGACTATATTATCTAAAACTACTGAACAAGGATAAAACCAGAACATCAAATTATTCTCCCCCCAAATAAATATTTAATTTGGCTTGAGTCCTGGAAGGGAGCATGGTATAGTGGAAAGAGCATGGCTTTGGAAGGAAAGAAGTTGGATTATGGCCTTCAGCTCCCTACTGTGGGGTGGGAGGGCGTGCTGTTCAAATGTCCAGAGCCTCCATTTTCCCATCTCTAAAAATGGGTGTAATAATACCTACCTTTGGGCAGGGACTACTAATGCATATAACGTTTCTTTTGGGGATGGTTAAAATGTTCGAAATTAGGTTATGGTGATGGTTGTATAACTCTGGAAATATACTAAAAACCATTGAATGATACACTTTCAATGGGTGACTTTATGGAATACAAACTTATCTCAATAATATCTTCCTTATAGTCATAGCAGTGAGGATGTAGTTACTATCTATGTGAGGACTATCACAGAGAGCACATAGTAGGTGCTCAATAAGTTATGTAAGGCAGAGTTCTGTTGCTTAGGTACTAATTATGAAACGTGAGTAGTACACAACTAGTCCTGGTTGGTTTGTTATGAAATGCAAGTTCCTGGGTCCCCACCCCCATAAGATATCAGTCCACTGGCCCAGGGGAAGCCAGTCTGTACAAGAATTATCAAGGATGTCCTGGTGGAGGTGGCCTACTACTCACTGCTTGAAAGTCCTACACTAGGGAACCTTTCAAATCATTAACGCTTCTGTGAGTCTCCTTGCTATGTTGGTAATGGTCTCCCCTGTACTGAATTTCTGTAGAAATCCAAATTTCCATTAAGTATATTTTAAAGTATGGTCTGGATAAAAGAAATTTATTTTAAAAAAGAAAAGAAATTAAGAAAAAAAGGGGAGGAGAGGGAAAGAGAAGTACCCACTACTGCTCATCACTCAGAGGGAGGCAAAGGGGCATTTTTTAAATCTTCAGGCACCAGCAGCTGCTCTCCTCCACTTGCAGCCGATATTCAGAATTAAAGATGAAATAAGCTTTGGGTGGGACTTCCTGAGAGGACAAGAGGAAGAGAGGCAGGAATGGGCCCTTTGATTAGTCAGGCCTCTGCCTTACCACCCCCTGGAAAGGTGTGCATTAGTATCCCTGTTTCACAGATGGGGAAGCTACAAAAGATGCCAATAAACAGAAACAAATCCTCTTCTTATCTATGACTGCTACTGCTGCTGCTGCTACTATTACTTTACTCCTAATTACATAACCTTTCAAGGTAAGAGTAATAAGCCTCATTTTATTGATGAGAAATCAGAGTTTTAATGAACAGATTTGCTCTGCATTATAGAACTAGTTGAATGTGATATACAATTAATTGCTAATAAGATATCCTCAGACTTTTTATTTTAAACAAATTTCTGCTTATAGGATGAGGCTTAGGGAAGAAGTATTTTATTTTTATTTCATTCTTCCAATAAAAAGGGGATGAGACACTAACCCTCAAGTGAGCTCATTCTTTCCCATTAACTGTTCAAGGGAAGAGTTGAACCATTAATAATGGTGGAAAAAACCCTGCATCACCCTTTACCTTGATGTGGTAAGGCCAACTGTATATCTCATTCTATATCTTCGCTAGTTTTAAACTTGGTCTTTCTCTAACTTTCCTTTACAGATGCATGCAATGAGGATATCTAAGATCTTAGCAATGGCTTTGATTTTCTTCTCAAATGTTGTTTCATAAACATAAGGTTTCACTTCTTTAAAAGTTGCTCTTCTTAAACCTGTAGGAATGAACGTTGAGACTCACTGTGGAACCAGGACTGGGAAAAGTCAAATGACCCCAGGTAATGAATGCCACACTGCTCGGGTCCTGGGCAGCAGCACTGACACACCCAGGGTTTTCCCATTTAAACCCCAAAGCAAAATGTTGAACCTCATTTTAAATCTGAGAAGAGTTCTGTGCTATCAGGCACAAGGGGCACCTGGCTCTTCCTGGCCAGGCACTGTGCTGCTCCGGCAGATATGATGTGATTCTAATTATAGAAACCTGTCCATATTCCTCTCGAAGGCCTCTTTCATATTCCTTTTTGTTTTCATTCTAGCTAGTCAATCCTCATTACCATAAACAATAATAGGGATAAAAAAAGTAGATTTGGGCAAAATCATGAAGGACCTGGAAGCAAAGCTGTGAAGACTCAGAAGTAATAACGTAATATTATAAGCCTTTGAAGTAATGTTACAGAGCAAGGGAATGAGTTGATCTGATCTGGACAAGTAGTAGAATAATTTGCCAGCAATAGAGAGAAGACCCATTATTATTGCTAGCAAACTGAACCATAATATGGGGTTGAATAGGGATATTAGGGTCAGAGGCTGCTGTGTATCCAAATTCCAGCTCTGTCAATTACTGAGCAGCCCAGGGCACATTACCTAACTCCTAAGACTCCCCTACTCTGTGCCCAATTTTCCACTCCATAGGACTATTATTAGTAACAAAATAATTCATTTATAATACAGTATAAATGTGGTAATAGAGTAGGCAACACATGGCAAGTAATCAGTAAAAGATAAGTTTTGTTGCTGCTACTGTAATAAGCCAGAGGGAGAAGGAGAGGGAGGGAGAGGGAAGGAGAGGGAAGGATGGGCAGAGACAGACAGACAGACAGAGACAGAGGAAGAGAGAGATAGAAAGAAGGTGATGGTTTAGGAACAAAAATAAGGAACATGAATGTAAGGGCCATTTCTGAGCTCCCAGTTGCTAATTAGTTGTGGGGTATTGAGAGAAGCAGCAAAAATGCCAAAGAAATTTGAAAGCCGGGTAATTACAGGAACAGCAATGACAGGTTCCATTTTTAGTGTGTTAGTTTTACCTAGTCAAACTGAAAGAAACAGGAAAGAGAGAGAAACAAAATCCTCCACAATCACTGCAAAAGCAGAAAAAATTTAAAACTTCATCCCTGAAAGTTACCCCATCCTTTCAAACAGATAGGATACAGAGATTAAGCCATTTCTTTTAAAAAAGGGGTTTCTCAAGAAAATCTCATGGACTTTAATTAAAAACATTTTTTGGAAACATATATAACTTTTACAAAAGTGAGCACCAGGATTATACACTCATAAATCAACCCCCATTTTCCCAATTCATAACTGATACTTGCAATGACACGCCATGAGAATAGAATATAACCCTAGGAAAGGTAGACAGGTATGGTAAGGAAAAAAAGGTATGACTTTTAAAAAATGTCAGATGTCAGCATTAAAAAATAAATCTAAGACCCTCCTATCTAGCCCTATGCCATGAAATTTAATGAAATTAGGGGAATATCATCAATTATTAGAATATTTTTAAAAGATAAAAATAGATTACAAAAATCACTATCAATATAGTTATTCTTAAATAATAGTAATAATGGTAATGCTTCTTTTTAGACATCCCACAAAAATGTCTATAGTATTCTAAATCTCATGAGTTTACAAAAGCAAATAAAGTACTAGTTTTTAGCAAAGCAATAAATGAAGGAAATTTTTTTTCCTGACAAAGGCATTTTCTCTGGTCATTTGATTTTACTCTTAACTTTAAACAAAAATAAAAAGGGGGTAGAGTTTTGTCTCTGGAGACAAAACTAATAATTTATTCAAACTAAATCTCTGCTGTGATATTATGCAGACAGATCCTATTTATATTAACTTCATTATTTAGGATGTCCCATGCTGATCAAATATATAATGTCATCTTCATTAAAAATAATTAAGATTCCCTAGGCAGACACTCATGGTTGAAATGGGGTGGGGAGGGGGAGTCTCATTTTTTTATATCACTGCAAGCTTTCCTAAAACTCATTCATATTTAATTTTTAAGAATGCTTTGCAGCCCATTAAATATTTAACAGTCAGAGGGATTTCAAACCAGAATGCTAAATGTCAACCGATTCCTCCAAAATACTTTTTAATTCATTTGCAGTAAATTAGCTGGACCTCCCTTCAGAAACAGGAAAGAAAGGAAAAAAAGCCTTCAAACTTAACTCACATTAGGACATTGAGATAATAATATCTATCTACATAATTAGACCACGTAAGAGATTTGATTTTAAATACCAGGCTTATTAAGTATTGCAGAATTCTAAAGTAGGGCAGCTCACATTATAAATGGAGATAATCTCTCAGAAACTCATCCCCCTCTCCTTTCCAGAATTCATTCTGCATTGTGCAACACCCATTAACACAGAGAATGGATGTGATAAGTCAGCACTAGCAGGAGCAGAGACAGTGAGATTCCACAGCCCTGAGCCAATTAGCAATACAAAATGACAACTGAGAAACACGGCTCACCACTGGACCCTAATTCAGAAGGTGCCTTAGAAATCCATTTTGATTTTCGTCAGGAGTTAGTACTGTGAGGTCACAGACCAGGTGGTGATCAATACTTGCTAACCTGTTACAAAAAATATCATCTTTTCATATGTTTGTATACTCATTCCAATATTATAAGTGATAGTAAAATCTGCTTTACTTAAAACAGAAGGAAGGAAATTGGTTTTAAGCCATGATGACAAGGAAAACAGAAAAAGGTATTTAAAAAAAAGGAAGAATGGAAAATCTCTAAGACCCAGAGAATCCATGAGACTGGACCATGTTGGGTCAAAATTTAGTTTCCCCAGACTTAAACGCTGGGCCCACGCCATGACACAAATAATTCCACACCCTGGCGGGGTAGTTCAGTTGGCTGAGGTGCCATCCCGTACACCGAGAGGTTGCGGGTTTGATCCCTGGTCAGAGTGCTTATGGGAGGCAACTGATGTTTCTCTCTCTCTCCCGAACTCTCTCTAAAATCAATGAACATATCCTCAGGTGAGGGTTTTTTTTTTAACTATTTCATAATCACACTGTGTTGACAGTGTGCTTCATACTGTTGGTCCACAAAATACACGATGACAAAACTTCCTGAAGAAGTCAAGAGAAACCCAGCAGCTTCACAGTGTGTCCACAATCAAGGAGTGCTGTGTAGATGCTGCACGGGCTGCACTCCATGCCTCACCATTTGGGTGCCCTTGACCTAGAACAGTTTCTGTACAGATGGAAAGGTGGGCAGGGCAACAGTATTCCATCCCCACCCTGCTCCACTCTCCTGCGCTCACCAAGAGAGAATCAAATTATTTTTCAGACCATTTTGGAAGATGTTCTTGAAAAACAAAGCCTCCTTTCTTTCCCTGCGTTGTTCTGGTGTACCCAAGAAGAAAAATCAGGGAGGACCTACTGATGCCAAGTTGATTGCTACACCAAAGGTTTGCCAAGTGCTTGGAAAAGTCCACCAGTTAACCCACACGTGGACCTCTAGCTAAGTGACTCGTGTGGCTGTCCTCTTCCTTGGCAGGGAAAAATCATGGTATTAAACAGAGGCCTATATTCTACCGCCTAGCAACGTACACCCAAATCCCAGGGGGTGTCGGGGAAGGAAGGGGGAATGAAGAAAAATGGCCTCCTCGAGAGCTGGGGCTCTCACATAGCAGGGCTCCAGACACCCCAAAGGGAAAGAACAGGTTTCTGACTTACATGGAAAAAATAAATAAATCTGGAGAGCTTTTTGCATTAGCAAGAATGGGAAATTGCTTCACTTCATCAATTTTGAAACTTTAACTTAATTGCTTCTTTCCCTAATGCCCTCCTCCCACCCCAGTCTCTTTTAACTTCAGAGTCTAAAAGAAACCCTGTTACACAGCAGTCAGGCGGCCCTCTGGGAGGCTTTCAAATTCCAAAACAAGTCATAGCAGGCTAGAACTCTTCTTCCGGGAATAACATTGTTATTGTTATTAACTACATTTGTTTGTCTCTCAAACCACTTCAAGAAAAAAAAAAGTCACTTGAGGTCCTCATGGTCCCCATAGACGTGGGACATGAATCATTTCTTGCAAGTTTCACCACTGACAGATGAATGGAAAAGAAGGGGGCAGCTGGGAGGCGAAGCCACCCAAAACTCGGAGTCCCGCAACATGTCGGAGGCATGGCTCAGCTCAGGAACCCATTCCACGTACAGTCTTAGAAATAAAAACATCTGACAGCTCACACAGCCTCTGTGAGGAGCAGACACCATGGCAATGAGGCCCATTTTACCAACCAGTACATGTGGGCCCTGAGGGGCCAGGGCTTGCTTGAAATGAGTTGAGCTCAAGCTCAAACCCCCACCTTCTGACCCTAAGTCCCAGGGAGCTGCATAGTTCATGAATCAAATACAGCAATGCTGGCGCTGGTTTTTATTTGGCCCGAAGAGTAGCACTTAATAACGATTCCATTTTTCTCAGTTCCTAGATCATCTATCCATTTGAAAGCAAAAATAATTTTTAAAAGTAAGCACACACCCAGAACAAAAACAAAAACATTAATGCTTTCATTCCTCAGATTTTTTATAACTACATGAAAATGGAGTAGGCAGTGTCCTCATGCTCACCTACAGCTTTCTGGGAGAGCAATCAAGTTAGCGGACGGCCAGTGGCCCACTTAGCGGGGTTCTCCTTCAGCCCCTTCCCTTCTGCACACAGGCCTCTCTGTGCAGTCACACAGGCAGGATGAAGAATGCAGTGTGGCCCTTACCCAGTGACACCCCAGAGTGTCCAGAGAGAGAGCTAACCAGTTACAGAGCACGACCCATGTGGGCTCAATTAGGTGAAGGTGACCTTTGCATTTAGGAAAATGCTAAAATGCCAGCCACCCTCCTTCATGTCTGACCTACATCTGAAACTAAATAATGCTTAAGATACAAGCACTTCAGGCTACTGTATTTGGTCGGCAGTAACACAGTGTAGGAGGGGGAGAATCCAGGGGAAGGAATTATGTGAGCTGCATTGAGAACCAGCATGCTAAAATTGGACAAGATTTTTCAGAGCATCTAATATGAACCACTCATCTTCAAGGGTAGGAAAAGAATGCTTAGATAGGTTATTATTTTCTAACTTGGGGTAAATATCTAGTTGACACTCTTTGACTATGTATTAATCATTGAGAGATTCTTTACTATCTGTCATTTTAAATCCTTGGAGGATCCCATTTCCTTCCCTCTGTGTCTGATCATGAATACTCATTTTTCAAAGCCACTCTCGACAGGAGACCCAATGCCAAGCTTTTCTTGTCTAGGCTTTTAGGAGTTTCAGAAGAATTATACAGCAGAATACAAAAATAACATTATGACTTTATAATTTGGTAATATTTGTTCATGGCGAAGAGAAATGAGCGAGGGTGTACTGGTCAAGACTGCCCACCAGTGGAGGGACGGTACTGGGTGCAAAAACACGGAACAGTCATGCAGGCTCTTTAGCCAGAGGGAGCTCAAACCCTGCCTCCCCACTTACTCACAATCCAGTCTTGGGCTTGCTAAATTTCTTCATCTGTAAAATAGGAATAATAACTTGCTCACCCATGGGATTGCTGTATTTAAAAAAATAACGTGGAAACCAATCAGTAGCCAGGATTATAATAACAAGCACAATAAAAGAAAGCTGTGGTAATCACCATCACCACCACCGCCACCATCATCAGTGTCTTATTTCCAAATATTTTGCTGCATTGGACATGTTATTTTTGTGTTTTAAAAACATGATTAATTTTTTTCAAGGGTGATTTCTCCCTAATGCTGGCATTCAATCGTTCTTACAATACAGAAAAGTCAACTCTGAAATCATCCTTTTCTAGAATTCTGCTCTGGGTTTTGGTAGTGAAGTATGAGCTGTCATTACTCTCACAAATTCAGTTGGGTGGGTAGGTAGATACAGTGTATTTAAAGGGCTTTTTACATAGTTAGGTGAGAAATGGTATATTGTTCATATGCTCCTCCCATGAGGCCAACAATGTGAGCGATGGCACACAGTCCAGCATCGAACGCCAGTGCATGGTGCTGCATGGTCCTGAGCCCCATTGCATCACAGCAGAAATGGAGCCAAATATGACAAAACACTCCAGTGGGTGTTCTGGAAAAGGGGGAAATTCTTCCTACACACCAATCATTCCCACAGAGGTCAATATTCATTCTTACACTTGCTTATCATTATTCAAAACAGTAAAATAACCTAGAGCTGCTCAAAGCTGCTCCTTTCAGCGAAAACAACACAGACAGTTTCATTGAAAATATGTAAAAACAAAACAAAAAAAAGTCAGCAAAGGCTTTACAAGCCTTTTCAGAGCCTGGCACAATTTACATCACAAAGTTCAACAATCAGGAGAGAAGCTGGAGTGCGCATGTTTTATTGTACCAGCAAAACCGAGAAAAAAGCAGAGAATAACGTCCAGATGGTGCCCTTTTCCATACAGATTTTTCAGCTCAACGTTGTTCTGAAATCTTTAGTCATGTGAATACAAAGCTGCAACAATTCTGTGCAAGAACTTTGTTCCTGGGTAAAGACTTACATACTACATTTACTGGGATTCCTAGCCATTAGAAAGAGGGCAAGAAAAAAAATAAAGCATGTGAAAATCTCTTCTACCAAAGCAGGAATCAATGACTAGAAAGAATACAGTTCAACCCCAAAAGGACCAAATTCTCTATGGACTATTTCTGACTTTTTCTAGTTATCAAATGTATACTCATAAACGGACATTTTAGACAAAAACTTCCATTAAAAAAGTGCCAATATTTACAGAATCATAGGTTTAAAAAGCTTCAGAAAAATAAACTCACACAACTGTGAAACAAAGGGCATTGCAGATTAGCATCTAGAACATGCAGAGAGAAAAGGGCACCCTAAGCAACAGATGAACATCATTAGGGCTCTGTGTCCTCCAACGGGGCCCAGAAAGGCTCTGTGAACTCAGGTTTGCCTGGAGAAGCGTGTGTGTTCCAGTCGAGGTTCCCCAGTGCTCCTCCAGCCAGTGTAGGCAAGGGTATCCAGCTCACAAATGCAGCTCCCAATGAAAATGCCTCTCAAATCGCCAATGCTACATTAAAAATGAACATGCCCACCCAAAACTCTTTGTTACAGAAAACTATTAAAGACAAAACAGCATAACAAACTGCCACACAACCATGATTTAGCTTCAAACATTCGCAGCTCACAGTCTGGTTCATCCATATGTCCACTTTCCCCATAATATCATCCACAAATAGTTCGTATAAAACTCTAAAAGATAAAAACGATTTTTGTAAAAAGAGAAAGTCACAATGCCATAATCACACAAACAATTCCTGAAATTATCACATATCCAGTAGGCTTCAAATTCCACTGCTCTACTGTACAGATGCTTGGCTGAAAGGACTGGGAGCCGCAGCGAGGAGCGGGACATTGCAGGAGTGGGTGCCTTCCGGTTCAAGCTGTGCCAGCACTTTAGGGCATATTGTGGCCTAGTTCCGTGGACACATCATCCCCAACTTTATTGTGGGTCCCCTCTCTCTCTCTTACAGCCAAGACGCAATGTTCTTTTATTTGGAGAGGAGGCCACATCAGAATAAAATACAAGAAGCCACTTACCTCACTGGTATTTTCATAATTAGGAAGAAACTACTAGATGAGCCCCAATCTCTTGGGTTTTGCCTATGCCCCAAGAACATTTTTTAAAATGTTTTCTTTTGGTAAAAAGAAATCAGACTTACACGTTGCAAATACAGTACAATGAGTTCCCACGTACTGTCTACCCACCTTCCTGGTGATAACGTCTTACATAACAGAACTTTCAGAAAACTAAAACTAAAAATGGAACTGCCTTTCGAACCAGCAATCCCACTGCTGGGACTATACCCTAAGAATCCTGAAACACCAGTTCAAAAGAACCTTTGTACCCCCAATGTGAATTATTTACCTCAATGTAGCATTATTTACAATAGCTAAGTACTGGAAACAGCCTAAGCGCCCATCAGTAAATGAGTGGATCAAAAACTGTGCTGCATTTACACAATGGAATACTACACAGCAGAAAAAAAGAAGGAAGGAGTGCCTATCCTTTGTGACAGCATGGATGGAACTGGAGAACATTATGCTATGTGAAATAAGCCAGGTAGTGAAAGACAAATACTATATGATATTATCTATAAGTGGAACCTAATCAACAAAGCAAACAAATGAGCAAAATGGAACCAGAGACTTGGAAATAAAGAACAAACTAACAGGGAGCAGAGGGGAGGGGAGAGGGGGATAATGAGAAAAAGGGGGAAGGGGCAAGCAAAGGAACATGAAGATAGGACTCATGGGCACAGACAATGGGGGAGGGAATTGACTATGGGAGTGGGGGAGATGGGGTAGGGGAGAGCAATGAGGGAAAAGGCAGGACAACTGTGACTGAACAACGGTAACAAAAAAAGAAAATGAAAAAAAGAATCTGTACCGATCCATTTATCTATGGTCCACTGATTTTGGAAAAGGGTGCCAAGGCCATTCGATAGTGAAAGAAGGGTCTTTTCAGGAAATGGTGCTGGGGCAACTGGAGAGTCACATGCGAAAGAATGAAACTGGATCCTTACCACCCTATCTAAAAAGTAACTTAAAAATGGATCAAAAGCCTAAGTGTAAGAGCTAAAACCATAAAACTTTTAAAAGAAAACATATGGGCAAATCTTCATGATTTTGGCATTAGTAAAAAATTCTTAGCTATGACACTAAAAATATAACAAAAGAAAACAATATAGGACTTCATCAAAATTTCAAATTTTGGTGCTTCAAAGGACATCATTAAGAAAATAAAGAGGCAGCCCATACAACTGGAGAAAATAATTATAAACCATGTATATAATAAGGAACTGGTATCTAGAACATACAAAGTATTCTTACAACTCAATAAGAAAAGTAATTCTAAAATAGGTCAGAGGATTTGAATAGACATTTATCCAAGGAAGATATACAAATAGCCAATAAGCACATGAAGGTCTCTTCAACATCATTAGCCATCAGGGAAATGCAACTCAAAAGCCACAAGGAGATACCACTTCACATCTACTAGAATGGCGAGGCACAAAAAGTCAGGTAAGAAATGCTGCTGAGGAAGTGGAGAAATCAGAACCTTCACACAGCGCTGGCCGGAGCGTAAAATGGGGCTGCCAATGTGGGAAAGAAGCCTGGTGGTTCCTCAAATCCAATCATATGTATACACCCAGGAGAAATGAAAACATATGTCCACACAGGAGCTTGTACACAAATCCTTATGGCAGCATTATCCACAGTAGTGATAAAGTAGAAACCCAAATGACCATTCACTGAAGAACAGACAAATGTGTTATACCTGTACAATGGCATAGTATTCAGTCACGAACAGAAATCACACACTGATACATGCTACAACATGGATAAATCTTGAAAATTTAGGCTAAGTGATAGAATCCAGTCACAAAAGATCACATATGATCCTACGCATATGAAATGTTCAGGGCAGGGGATTCTACAGAAACACGAAGTAGACTACTAGTTGCCTGAGGCTGGAGGAAGGAGAGGAGGACAAGAAGGTGACAGTGAGCAGTGCGGAGTTTCTTTTTGTGGTGATGGGAAAAGTTCTAAAATTGACTGTGGTGATGGTTGGCAACATTTGTGAATGTACTAAAACCACGGAGTCGTGCACTCTAAATGGGTGAAATATATGGTATGTGAACTATATCTCAATAAAGCAGTTTAAAAAGTAAAATCCCTATATATTTTAAAAGATGATTCTACACTACTGGCTTCCAGTCCTTAATTCTGTAGGTTTAACGAGTCTTTCCTGGCCTCAGTCGGGCACACGTCACTTCACTGCCCTACACAAGAAGGGGAAGGGAAGTGCAGATGGCCCTTAGAGTTATCAGTGCTCTTCTGAAGTTCTGAGGAGACAGATGAAGAGCAACATCTAAACTTTTCATTTACTACTTCAAAAAAAAAGTACCTGAAGTTTGTGCACACACACAAGCCCTTTTTCTTTATATACTGTACAATCAGATATAACAAAAATGCTCTGCAAGGGAAAAGCAACCATCCTCTGTTAAGAGTGACATATATGATATGAATAAGTACTCGGTGTGTTATTGGACTGATTTGGGAACAAAATTGACTTGGGACAGAAAAGCACCAATGGGTGTTCCAGAATCTTGTACAGGATGGCATCTTGTACCTAGGGCTGCCTGTAAAAATGGCCCACTAGGAAGACCACCGGCCCAAGAGCACAGGCTCTTCTGGACGCAAGAGCACACAAGCGGGGATTAGAAATATGTGTTCTCCTGGCTGCAGGGAGAGTAAGTCACAAGCTCTTCTTCCTCTCCGGCTCCCTTCTCTCTTTCTGTGAACAGCGGTACCTCTGGGAAGAGGACGTAGCTGGTAAGGGGCACAAGGGAGCCTTCAGGAGTATTGGAAATGCCTGTTACCCTGACCTAGGTGGGTTGGTGGGTTACACAAGGATATAAATACGTAAAACTTCATCAAGTTATATACATTTAAGATTCATGCATTTTATCTTGTATCTCAATGAAAAATAACGTAAGAAATACAGGTTTATGAGGAAACACTTTGTAAACTGTCAGGCTTTACGTAACTGAAAGACATTATCATTTGAGAACACTTTGAATAAGGAAGGAGTCATGCATTCTCCCACAGTCCTGACAGGTGTGATTTTCCTCCCTGTGACAAGAGATGGCGATGAGTATGTGGACTTAGGCAGTGCTTTGTGAACAAAGGAATCCTGACAAATCATTTCAAAATCTAACTCCTACAGAGCACCACTGGTAACAGTGGTTTCCACCATGGGGTTCCCAAGGCAGCGTTAAGATGCCTAATTAACTTAGCAATAATTCAGTATAGGTAATGTGGTATCACGTGAGAGTTAATTAGGTTAAGCTACAACTCCAATGTAGTTGGCATTACATTCAGGAAGGCCCCCTCCCAAGGGTAGGCAGCTCAGGCTCTGATAGTAAAGCTCATGCTTTACAAAGAGGCACTGCAAGTGTTTCTGTTATCTGTGTGAATCAACACCAGACGCTTTGCCAACTGAATTGAATGTCAGAGGTAGATTGGGCAGGGTGAAATGAGTGGCTTATGAACAGGCATTATAAATATCAGAAATAGTCCTCACTGCTGAGACGAAGGATATAGCCAAGCTATAAGAATGGCCAAAATATTTCAGAACTATCCCTACCCGTGAATGAACAGCCTTGATGAGCTTGGAAGGTTGTTGGTTGCTTGATGTTGATTACTGAGGATAACAGAATGCTCCTCTGGAATGTTGTCACTTCTAGGAGTAAAGGTTCCATGCAAGGCAGTGCTCAGAGCAACTCAAAGCAGACAGCTGAGTCTTAATCAAGAATGCAGGGGGATTCTGTGTGATCTGTTTTGTGCCCACTGGCTGATGTATGGCTGTTAATCAACACTGGTATGTGTAGCAATCGTGTCTCAGACTTGTTTTAGTTACAACCAGGTGGCAAGGTTGTGAGATAGTAGCTAAACCTCACTCACCTCAAATAATTTGTCTGCTATCAAAATCTACCCCCCACACATCCCCTAGGAGTTTGTGCACAACCAAACTGGCTTAGGTCAGTTTGCAACAGGCAGCAACGATTGAGACCTGTTTGTGATTTTCTTAAAAAGTCAAAATTTGCTTGTTATAAGATTAAAACATTAACTTCTTTGGTTTGCCCTGGAATTACACCAATTTAGTATTATAACTGTTTAATCTGAGCTGCTCAGAGGATCTGGTTGACAGTTAGTGGCAGTCACTGATAACTTTTTGCTGGAAGGAAAAAAAGAGTTAATTTAGACTTAAAGAGTTTGGTAGGTATTTTTAAAGTATTAAGAAATAATAATGATCTCCCTATCACTGGGTTAGTCACTCCTTTCCTTTTAGAGATAAGGAAACTGAGGCCTGGGGCAGATGAATACTAATTTTTCTGAGGTGTTCCACATGTTTCCATTTCTGAAGTCGGAACTCCTTGGGGAATCTGATGTGACTCTCTCTAGTAGAGATTCCTGGCTGTGCCTCAAACAGAAGGTCCCACTGCCTTAACCTGCTGGCCTCAGATTATTCAGCATCTGGAATTTTCTTCCCTATTTCCATTGCTAATGGCAAAAAGTTTATCCATCAGGCCCCAAAAGCTATTTGAGTCTCTTTGTGACTTCTGAGCAAATTCTTCCATTAAGTCTGTTATCAAATGGTAACAAGGGGTTAATGAGATAAAATACTATTCCTTCACATGAGTACCCTCGCTCAATTGTAAAGCTTTAACTCAATTAAGTGATGCACCTCCAAAATTACCCCCAAACAATTAACATAAGGAAAAAAATAGGACCACTAAATAGAGAACAAGTCTCGTTAGCATGTGGGTTGGAAGGCACAGGCTGATGGCCTGATCAAGGTCATTATCTATAGGGATCTAGAAAGCAATAGTTTGTGAATAACCTGAAGAAAGCCAAAAGCTTCAGCTTACAGGGAATGAGGCAGTGGGGAAATGCCCAGGCTTGACCTGATATTGTATACAAAAGGTTAGGCAATAACCATCCCCACCTTCTCTCTATTTCCAAACAATAATTTCAGCAGAAAAGTTGTTACCAACATTTGGCATCACAATACTAGTAATTTGGTGACATCTGTATACCTCATCCTATGAAGCATAAAAGGCACATGACCTTAATCCACCGGAGATGGGGAAACTCAGGCTCAGAGATGTCACAGTAACACAGCTACTTGACAGAGCCGGGCACGAAACCTGGCTCCTCAGACTCCAATCCCACGTGCTCCTCCGTTAAATTCTGCACCATGACCCACGCCCATCCCGTCTACCATTCCCCTCAGGTCACCACATTCCCAGGCATGCATAAAAAAAAAAAAAAGATTATATATTAATTTGGTTGAGAGTAACAGGATACAATTAGAACAGTGGAAGACTGTCTTGGATGTTGAGAGCCAGGTTTAAGAATCGTTGATCCCCACTGGAGACACTGTACAGAAACCTCTTCAGTCCCTGGGTGTGCTGAGGGTCTGTCTGCCTGTTATCTGGGAGGAAAGCAGTTAAGCATGGGTCATGAGCTGACAAATGAGTACACTTAAGCTCTTCCTCCTACCCCATAATGGATCTTCCTCACTGTAAAAAGATACAAACATTTAAAAACCACTAAACCAACCAACACCTCCCAGGATCCTCTACAAAGATTTCCTGGTTCAGCACGGGAAGCCTGGAAGACATCAAGTCATGTTCAAAGAGGATCACAAGCTGTGCTACCACAGGATTCTACTTTCCTTCCCTCTTAAAATCTAATCATTTCCTTTGTTTCCCAAGGAATACAACCCTGACAGCCACAGGACTGCCAAGATCAATCAATGACACAGAGTACGCAGGGCAGCTACCCTGGGGTGGTGGAATATACTTTCCCCCCATACATTTGAAGTGTAAAAGGTTAAGCTAATAGGAGAAAGAGGAGCAAGGAGCTACACTGCTCAGGGCCCTCCTCCAGATGAGAAGCAGCATGGTGATGGCAATGGTGCCACTCCTCTGTTGAAGACCCCCCAGTGGCCCCCTATTACTCTTGCAATGGCCTCTAAGGCCCTAATTGTCCTTCTTACTGTCCTTCTGCCACCTTGGTCTCCTTGCTGTTCACCCCACCAGCTCTTCCCAGAGACCCACATGGCAAACTCCCTTCCTGCCTTCCTGTCTTTGCTCAATTAGCATTTTCTCTGTGAGGCTCATAGTGAACGCTCTATTTAATGGCAACCTCAATGGCCACCCCAGGCCCCTACAAATTTTCTTGATCCTCCGTACCCGCCTTTCCTTCCTTTTTGTTTAAATACACTAGCCACTCTCCAACACACAATACAATTTACTTCCTAATATGCATATGTCTATTGCCTAGCTCTTCACTGCTGGAATGCAACTGGAATGTAAATTCCATGCAGAAAGGGGTTTTTGTGTGTTTTAATAACTGATGAATGAGTAGGACCCAAGATTGCCCTCCATATAGTATGCATTCAAATATTTGCTGAATGAATGAATAAAACATACCCCTGTGCTAATGACAACCACAGCAGATCGCAATTCGGAAATTATGTCTCAGACACACAGGAAGTGCTTCACCTCCATTATCTCACGTGATCCCTACCATCATATGAAACAGGTACCAACAGCATCCCTAATTTACATAACACAAGCTGAGACATAAGGGACTTGCCCAAGATCACACTGTTAATAAACAGAGAAGCTGGAGTGAAAACCCAGGTCTTGCAGACTGCAGTTAACTCCAGTGCTATGTTTCCCATTCCAGCTTTGCTTGACAAGTTTCTGTTGTTTTGTTTTTGGTGGAATTCTACTAGTCTTTATTCGGGGGAAGGGTTTAAAATATGAAAAAAGAACTGCTCTAAGTTCAAGGAGAGAAAAGTGTCTACAGAAAAATTTTCCTGAAAGATTACTCTTGTATTAGAAAATATTCTCCTGTGGTATAATGGTAAGAACAATAAGCAGAGGATGAAAACCTGGGTTCAAATCCAGGCTCTTCTTCCTAACCAGCCCTGAGATAGATGTGGGGCTAATAAATAAGACAGGGATGATGATATGATGCCTATTGTACAAGACTGTTTCAAGGATTAAATAAAATAGCGTTCCCAGAAGTGTGTGGTGTGTGTGTGTGGGGCGGGGGGGGGGGGGGGGGAAATCTGGCTCGTTATTTAGTCCTTCCATCTTTCCAAAGTTGACAACCTCACCGATGGAAACTTTTGCTTGTTTATAAATTTATACACATTTATTAAGCACCCAGTGTGTGCCAGGCACCATGCTGGATGTTGTGGTTACAAACGTGGTAAGATAAAGCCCCCAGCCCAGAGATAAAGCAGACAGGCAAACCAGCTACTCTAGAACCACATGAGGAATGATGCCACCGAGTTATGCGCTGGATATCACGAGACACGTAATGCTGAAATGAACTGCTTTGGCTCCAGTGAGAATGGACAGATACTGATCATCGCCAAGTCACCAGGAAAGAGATAAGAGAATATGAAAAAGATAAGTATATTAAAAATTGCTACCACACTGCTGAATAAAGGACCTATGCTACATTATCCTTAGCTTAGAATACATCAAAAATGTTTATCAGTTTAATTTAACTGCTACTAATAAAAAAAAGACTACTTGAATAAAGTGTTTTTTTAGATATCTGTATTCTGTATGTGAGAATCCTATCACAACAATGCCTTCCACAACTCCTCTAAAAAGCACACCCCCAATTCCAAACACCTAGAGGTCTCAACATCGCAAGCTTTGTACATGCTTTATATTCAGAAATGGAGCCAGGCAAGGGGTGAAACCAATGCCCTTCCTAATTTTTCAAATTAAAACCGATAGAGTTGGAAGTATGAATCCCAGCTACTTTTCTTCTAACACAAAGATTAGCATGCTAGTTTAATTTCTGTCTACCACTTCAGACCACCTGCATCCCCAAACAGTACCAGAGAGCAGGCCTTTCTTCGCACATTAATTTTACATGACCCTCTCTCCCAGGCAGCTAGGGAGCTAACAAGCAGTCCCCGCGGCTCGATCTGAGCAGGACTGGCATGCACTCAGGCGACACAACTACAGCTGTTGTATAATAGCATTTTTCATATGAGGAAGCCATTCCACCACAAATACTAATAGTCAAAATGATTTAAGAAGGAAAAAAATGCTTTGAGGTACTCTGAACTTTCAAGGATAGAAACTCATTTTCGTTTTTAATTGCATAAGCTTATATTCCAAAGGTCCTAGACAAATGTCAAACCAATCAGATGGGAAGTGCATCTGGTTGGAAGAGACTCTCAGGGTAATTTAAATTCAGTGTCTCACAAGCAGTAGTAGGGTCTGTATTATTTCCTAGCTGTTGTCATTATAGCCTGAAAGTCTGTAACTTTTCCACAGCTCCACAATTCTGTTTTCCAAAGTGTGTGACAAAGACATTAATTTTTAGAAGTATGCTGTGCCATTCAGGTGAATAGATGTTTATTGTTAAATTGTTAAATAGTTTGTATCTAACAAACTATTTGTAATAAGAGCTCAGGATTCTGGAAAAAAAAGTCTAAGAATTCATACTATCCAGATTAATCTAGAGGCCTTTTTAGCCTTCTGTGTCATGTGTGTGTGTTTCCCTCCCAAACCACCCCATACTATGCTGTGGCAAAAATCCCATGGACACCAACATGCCAGTGAAGAGCTCTGAAGTTGGGAAAATACCTCCATTATGACCAAGCTCATATGACATGAGCTGCAGAGCTTATGAACTAGTCAATTTCGTGCTCTCTCTCAGCATAATTTTAGAATAGATTATTTAATTATAATTACTAAGGACAAGTCAGAATTCTGTAACAACAAATTAGGCCAAAGTACGCCATTTACTTTACTAAACAAGTAGAAATTGTACGAATTAATACGTATCTTGATTTCCTTAAGGCATCTGACAAAGTAATTTCATGCTTCGTTCTTAACAACAAGATGGTGTACTGAGCTTAATGGCCAGACACAAAACTGGGATGCCATCATAAAAAGCTAAACTACCTCTGGAGACTTAAAAGAATATAAAGAGGGGTTATCACTAGCTTTGCTGCTGAGATAAAAGCCAGTAATCCTATGGTCAACTATGAATCTGATTCAGCTGCCTATAAACACATTTCTTCCCCACCCCATAGTTTAGGTTTTCAAAACCTAGGAGTATGAGGAGGAGGAATTCCTTCCCTACAATGTTAAAGCTAAAAGACTGTTATGTAAAGCTACAAAAAAAGGAAGAAGAGGAAGAAGGAGGAGTAGGAAGAAGGAGGGAAGAAGAAGGAGTAAGAAGAGGAGGAATAAGGAGGAAGGAGGTGGAGGAAGGAGGAGGAGGAAAGTGAAAGAAGGAGGAGGAAGGAGAAGGGGGAGGAGGAGGAAGGAGAAAAGAAAACTCACAGTCAGGCTGGCAAGAGTCCTTTTTAGCTAGTCATATGGACACCTCTTGAAGAAAGCCATATGGTTATACTTGTTATTTTTGGCCTCCTTACCTTTAACTTCTTTCTTGTATATAGAGGCCTCTAGTTATTACCACCAAGTGATAAATCACTTTGAATTTCCAAGGCTACAAAAGGCATTTACTGGCAGTCATTCCAGGTTTCACTTTTAGCTGAGGACTCAGGGGAATTCTTAAGTGAAGGATGCTCACGCTTTCCAAAAAATGTTGTTTTATTTAAACTAGGTCAAAATTTTAGATCTAAACTTTATCTTGCTCGATAAGATTCAAATGGAGAAAGTAAAACATGGATAAAAATGAAGAGTATACAGTAAGAGCAACATACCAGTTTAACATTTCCTCTAATAGCTTTTTAAGTGAAAGAATGGAAAAAAAAAATCCCTCCTCCCTCCACCCTAAAAACATGATCTGGAACAGAGGCTGTAAACTGGCAACCTAATTTGACCTCCATCAGTCTTTGTTTGACCATCACATGTTACTGTTGTTTTAAGTTGAGCTAACGTTTAAAATTTGGAAAATTTCACATTTTACAAAAATCTGCACTTTAGCATCTTTTGATACACTCACTGCAAGCTCTGGCAACACCAGGCTTCCATTGAACAACTGTTCCATTTAGGTGGTTAGCACAATCTCCAGTTTGACAAGTGTATTTAAGGCCTACTTCTCTCATTTCCGTCTTCTGATTCTACCTTGCCATCACCTTCCCCCACCATAGCTGCTTGGAAGCAGGTGGTTACTGTATCTTTTCTTCACAGCACTGAGCTTTACCTGAAGTAGATACTTCGTGCAATGTCTAGTAGTTACCTCATAGCTCTTCAGCTTGCTACAGGCGTTTACATACAGAACAGTGTTCCACCTCACAACAGTGTTTCTCAGCTGGTGGTCAACTGTGTCCTCTCCCAGGGCAGACTGGACATTTTGGGTATCACAACTGGTGTGGGGAAAGGGGGAGCCAGTGGCATCTCACGGGTAGAGACCGGAGACATTAAATATCTTAAAATGCACAGGACAGACCCCTTTCCACACCACCACCAAATGTCATTAGTGTCTAATTTGAGAAAGCCTGCCTTAGAATCACTCTGGTAAGAAAAATTACAAGAAACAGTACAATAGTGCAGACAGACAATCACAGGCTAGGAAAGTCCAACTGAAGGTAAACTAGTTTGCAGTAGAACCAAGGGTTTGAACTCTGGCGCCAAGCTCTTGGATTCTGATAGCGATTGATAACAGAAAAACTGGACCCATTAAGGATGGAAATTTGTGCCTCCAGCATGAACTGGTATTGAATATTCAAGGTCAGAGATTAGCATTCGGCTAATATAAAGTGTCCCTCATCTTTTGTGAAATACGTAATGTGGCCCGATAATGGTACAGTCTGGGGCATAGCCGGTAGAAACAAACCTAACAATATCTTCTTACATTTACCGCATTCCTATACTGAAAAACAAAGTTGTCCTCCCAAGAGTCTTTTTATATTAGCTATTCAAAACAAATATATTAAGTGACACCTAATCCACGTGTAGATGAACATAAATGAATAAAATGACACTTTCGAAAGGAAATGCCTTTTTATGAGAAAGAAAAAAGGAAGGCATGGCAGTTTGAGGTGTGGAAGTCTTGGACTTAGACACAACTGTCACATCTGCAGGACGTTTTGTCTCGTCTCAGGGACTCCGGTAGGCCTGCAGCCGTCTTCCATTCAGAGTAGGGGAGTGACGGGAAGTGTTCACATGGAAAGACCAAAAGTTGAGTTATTTGCCCCTGAACACCACGGTTTCCACTTGCTTTTTCTATGACTCTCAGGAAGCTCCATTAGTTTTCATGACCTGGAAAATGGGCATAATAATTTCTACCTGAGACAGTTGTGGAAAGGAATAACTATCAGTAGTAGCCTTATAAAACTTTATAGAAAGTCTACACGCCAGTGACTGTGCCAAACGCTTTATCTCATTTGATCCTCCTAACAGTGTGAGGTGGCCACCATTTACAGATGAGGAAACCAGGCCTTAGAGACTGTATGTGAGTTGCCCAAGGCCACTGCTAGTAAGAGGAGAAACTGGAAATCAAACCAAAGCCCTCTGATTTTAGAAATCTGGTTCATGACCACTTTGCTGTCTAGCTTTATAATTAGTATTTTAGTTACTAAGAGGTTACGACTAGTAGACAGGCAAACCTGGAGCCAAAGGAAATCCTTTGAGATTCTAGAGAGTAAGTTTCTAGGAGCCAGAGCTGCCCACAGATGGAACAGGCCGTCTAATGAGGTAAGACGCTCCCATCACAGCTGCAGGAAGAGGCTGGGGGACCGTCTCGATAGACGGGTGATCAGCTGGGGAGGATGATGAGCCTTATTCCTTCACGGTCTTTTCTAACCTTGCAATTTTATGACTCCTTGTCCCTTGATTTCTCAATAACCTATGTCTGGAATCTAAACGCTTATTTATTTTCCTAGATAACCTCTACTCCTTTCTCTGTTTTTTCTCGCTTCCACTTCCTTTTTTATTTTCCCTTGATCCTAGCATGCATAGCATGGAAAGTGCCTGGGTTTTGAAACAGAGAAGGCCTGGATTGAAATGTTCAGTCTCCCATATAATAGCTAATTGATACTGAACAAGTTACTAAGACTTCCTCTCAAAGAGGGCCCGTGAATAAAGGAAGTAACATCAAATGAGAAAAAAAACAGATTAAAGTACAGAAGCTCAGTAAATATGAATCCTCTTCATTTGCGCTGTTCTCTCAGCCCCATCTGCTACACTGTCATACTCTCACCATCAGCTTTATGGCGTCCTGGAGAGACCTAAGGTATGCAAAAAATAAGTACAGTCACAAAATAGCCATACATTTAACCTACCACATAGTGATAAGCAAAAGGAAAAGTCCTGCTTTCTCTGGATCAGTGTGGACTCGACTCTGCAAGGGCCGGACCATCACCAAATTCTGTGCCCTTTCTTTGACACCGTGAACCCCAATGTACCCTTGGCCATCCTAATCCCATGGGCTTCCCCCTCATCGGGGGCATGAATGAATGCATAGGACTTTAAAGGTCCCACAGCTCCAACATCTCATTTAAATCATACAACAATCCTGCAGGGAGAATTACAAGAACACTTGGTGTTTACCTGAATTTATCTGAATCTTAGACACAATAGGCCAACTCTTTGCCAATTTCTGGTTTTTATAGTTTAAAAACTGTGCAGTGCTAGAGGATGAATACCACCAGCAAAAACAATGTATCAAGATGACAATTAACTTTATTGGAAAAGAAAATGACCAGAAACAGTAAGAGGCAGAAACTGAGCATGGTTAGATAGCTGAGAACATTCCCCAGGGGATCAAACCACCCAAAGGGCTTCACTGGATGGCCACCATGGACACCTGGCTGTCCTGTCCCTAGAATCCCTTCTCCATAATCTTAAATCATTAACTGCTCTTGTCAACTGCTGCCTGAATATTTAAAATCCTGGACAGGAGGAGTCCCTGGGGGTCACCTAGTGTGGATACCACAACCCTAACCCTAGCTGTTACGGAGCGGGGAGAAGAACCAACTGCTAACTTAAAAGGGGTAACTAAAATGCAGGGCAGCCCAAACAGCAGCAAATGTCCAGAGTCACTGAATCTTCATCACAACCCCAACCCTATGGGAGCGAGTCTACTGCACCCCCACTCCTTTTTTGACAAGAGAAGGTATTGACTTGTTCAGGTTCATGCAGCTGGTCAAGTACCAGCATGAGGTTCTATCCAAAACTCCTGATTCTGGACTCCCAGTAACAATCAGTTTATCATTGGCATAGACAGCAATATGATTGTTACCAGAGGGAAATGGGGTGGGGGTGAGGTCGAAAAGGGCAAAGGGGGTCAAATATATGACATAAGGAGATATGACTTTGGGTGGTGAACACACAATGCAATATGCAGATGGTGTATTACAGAATTGTATACTTGAAACTATATAATTAACCAATGTCACCCCAATAAATTCAATAAAGTTTTTAAAAAATATGTTTAAAAAGCAGTTTTAACAAGCTCCCTAACTTGCCCTAGATATAGCTTTTTTTAATGAATGATCTTCACTATTCTGTAAATATACAATATGCAAATATCCAATAAATATGACCATGTATGTGTTGTGGAATATGTGCTGTCTAGGTTGTCAGTCTTTCAGTAACCTTTTAAAAATATTTTTTTCCTGAAATCCATCATTTCTTTATAATCCTGAATTTAAAAATCAATACTAATTGTACAAAAAAAACATCTGTCGGAGTTTCTGTTTGAGAACCATCTGTCTCTACTAAGTCTTAATCTTTCCTATTATTAATAAACAGAAAAATGCAAATGTCAATAATATTAAAACAAGTGTATATATTACGTTTTGAAAAAAGTATGTTTTCATAAAATCCACCTGATAGTTTTAACTTGATATTTATATATAATGTTATAGTGGTTTCTTCTATCCTTGGGGATTTAACAAAATTTCTCTACTTTAAAAAGCCCCCTAGGGCTGATTTCACGGTCAAAGAAAAACAAAGCCTTAGAAAAGAACTCAATAACTTCAGTATTTTGCCCTAAGACCCTTTTCCTTCCTATCCATTTTTTTAAGCCAAGAAAGATAAATGAACTAAGCCGTTCATCTTTAGTTGATTCAAATCTACCATTTTAATAGCAAGTGGTTGATGCCAAAAAAAGGATTAAAGACTGTGTTCTTTCAACAATTCCTTATTATGGCCTGGGATTTGCTGTGCAATTAGTCCCTCCTGGACACAGCCAAGGCCAAGTGAACTTGTTATTACTCTGTCTGGAGATGTCTAAAAAATGAGAGCTCCCCATTTGCTAAGGGGTGGGTATGACAACCATAAAGGTGCCCTGGTAGAGGAAGTTGTGAGGTCTGTGCTGACAGCAGCAGTTCAGAGAGGTGGAAAGGCCCAACCCTCAGAAGTAAAAGCAGAGACCACCTTCTGTGATACATACAGTTATGAACGAGGAAGCACAGAAAGTATGAACTTAAGTAAATTTTGAGTCTTGTATAAGTCTCAGAGTAATTTTTCTATGATGCCCTATTAGTTTTTCTCTTATAATTAGCAATAAAGGCCTTAAAGGGGGTAGGGATCTTTCTCCTTTATGCTTGACATCTGGTCAGTAAAGATGCAGGAGCACAGCCAATCATGTGAGGGAAGAAGAAGAACCCTGGTGGCAGGGGGAGAGAGAGAAAGAGAGATGGCAGGGGACACTGAAGGAAAGGCAAGTGGCTGGGAGCCCATGGACCTTTTCAAGGTTAAAAGTAAAAACCATGGAGGCAACTTATCCAGGCTAGAGAACCTGTCTTGGTCTTAACATTAAAAAAAAAGGGGGGGGGGGTTTGCAGAGGTTCACCAGTGTCAAATCTAAGAGTGTTAGGTCAGAACACTAGGATGGTTCTCAAGTCACATCTGTTTTACCTACTCTGCTATTTTTTTTAATATTTGTTTATTGACTTTAGAGAGAGAGAGAGGAAGGGAGAAAGAGGGAAGGGGGAAGTGAGGGAGGAGACAGACAGACAGACAGACAGACATCAATTTGTTGTCCCACTTATTAATGACCGGAGATCCAACCTGCAACCTTGGTGTATCGGGACGATGCTCTAACCAACTGAACTATAAATGAGGATGACAACAACAACAGCTCACAGACCCAACAGGAACACATCTGCATGAGAGAATAGCACATCTTTCATGTCAATCACTGAAACAACTTTTGTGTCCCAACTCAAATACGTTTTTCCTAGCAGGTCCATTACATGGAAAGTAGGCATTACCATCCTCATTTTACACACAAGGAAACTGAGGCTTCACATGCTCTCAAGTCCACTGAGCCTTAATCCAACACTCTTTCCTCTCTGGAAGTTCTCTCTCAGCAGGATTTGTGCTGTGCTTTACACTGAATAGCAGAATGCTTCTATGGGCATCCTTATGTAATTCCTACAACAATGTGTTAGGGGGCCCCAACTGTAAATTGCTTGGCTAGCAATATACTAGGTTACTCTTTAAGGCAGGCTCTTTCCTTTAAGTATCACACTTTTGACATATCAAAAAGAAGTTATTTCCCATGGAGCTCAGGTTCCAGACTCACTCCCAGCTCCTGAAAGCTCATCCTTGTCTTCTTTCTGGCTCATCTTCCTAATTCAACCTGAGTTTCCACATTCCCTATTTGCTGGGCTGTCAGCAGATTCTTCCTCCAGTTCCCCCATTCCTCTGCTGCACCTCTTCCCCAGAGGCCTTCGAGCCTTTGCTTTCCAGGTCTATGCGTGATGTTCCTTTTCAACCTCAGAGAGTAAAAGAACAGCAACACAAACTAAAACCATCACCTTTCATCTCAACATTACCCTGGCAGCCCATCAGTTTGATTTGATCAGGATGTGCCGTCTGCAGTCTCACACACAGCAGCAAAGCTGAGTAAGGGCAGTGCCTGACACAAGGAGCCCATAATCTAGTGTGGCAGGCAGAATGCACACACCTGGCTAATGCAAGACTCTGGAAGTGGCAGAAAAGTAAGAGGAACTGTTTCTGCCTGGAGAAATTAAGAGAGAGCACTGACCCTAATACTTTGTTTCTGTCTGATTCTAGCACATCAGGAACAACCTCCAAAGCAAGATGCATGGACTTGTACAGACTTACAACTAATGCTCTCACAACACTGTTCTGCCTAATCTCTTAAAGTACCCACATCTCACAAGAACAGCTGGCAGAGTTATTACTAACCCCACTGTACAGATGAGTAAGATGAAGTGCCTGCCTAACAAACGGTCATAAAAAGAAATGAAAAAGCAAATCCAGCTCCTATCTTTCAATGCTTCAACCACTTTGGAATTATATCTTTCCTAACTGCTCCAATAAAACATGCTCTAATAGGGGAAGTTACTATCATAAAGAGCAGGCAATTTGAAGTATTCATTCAAGAAAATTCAAAACAAAATGCTAAAGAGCTTTATCTCCATCTGAAAACATTTTCTGGGTACCCTTCAACCTTCTTCTATAAACCAGGCACGGACACAACCATGACACACAAGCTACACCAGACCACCAGCCACTCAACAAAAGTGTCCTCTCTTCTGTGAATCTTCTGGACACATCACCCTGCTCCAAGTAGGAAAAATGTACTCCCCCCCCCCCCCCCCCCACTGGAGCCACTTACAGTCTGCCTGGCTCTGACTCAGACACAGCTCTGCTGTCCTTTGGACATGGCCCTCTGAGCAAAGTCACTTCATCTTTGCCCCTCCATATCTTCCTCTGCATTAAAATAATACCAATAGTACTTATACTTCACTGGTGGTTGGGAAGGTTAAGCAAATTAATACACAGGACACTGCCTGACACATCATCACAAGCACTCAGTATACTGCACCACTTTATTCGTCTGGTTTTCTGCAGCGGTTGAGAGCACCTGGGATTAAGTGCTGGCTCTTCCATTCATGAACTGTCATTTGAAGGTCAATCGTATTATTTACCTGGTAGCAAAGTGGTGAGGGTTACATAAAGTAGGAGTATTTAGCACCTAGTAAGTTTCAATACATGATAGTTACATTACCTGTCTGCATTAATGAGGAGCTTCGGTCCCTGAATTTTTTTTTTGATTCCTAGAGCCCCACACAACACCAAGCACAGCATTAAGCACTTATTAAATGCTATAATGAATGAGTGGCAGGCAGCAGTTGAGTTCAGACAGGTGAATCTGATCACTGGTTCCTTCTTGGCCTTGTTTGTCTGCCACCACCTGGCATTTAATAGGAGCAAAAGAAATAATGACAAACCAGAGAAGGGCCGCAATTATCCCCGAGTGCCTCAATTCACCATGGTGTTTTGCATGGAAAATCCACCCCCATTTTTAAAAGTGCCTGTTTGTTTGTTTGTTTTTATTGATACCACATCAGTAACCTTAGGTTTAAAAAAAGGAAAAGAAAAAAGAAAACCGCAGCCCAAAGAGGGGAGCAGTGGCAGGGCACTGGAAGTGGCAAATGAAGAGGTGCCGCCCGGGGGGGCAGCCCCAGGGTGCTCTAGCAAAGTTCAGCGGGATCTTCAGGAGAAGAGCAAGCCTGATTTGGGGGTAGAAAACAAAGAGCAGAGCACTGAGCTGAGGAAGGACTAACGCAGGGAGTGCGGGGCGCGGGAGAGTGCTCTGGGCTGGTGGTGGAGCTGCACAATGCCCCACCGTGGGGAACAAAGAACTGGGACTCCTGACGGGGATCCTTGCGACCCACCACCCACCGCGAAGCCTGGGCTGAGGGAGGGTGGGGGAAGATTGGAAGGCCTGCGAGGGGACCCTGCCAGGAGTGAAGGGTGGTTGGCAGGGGGCGGGGACGCAGCGTGGAGGTGGGGCGATTGGGGTAGCGGGGAGACGGAGATGGAGGCGGTGGAGACAGGGCCCAACTCCCAAACAGAGATGATGTGAATCTGGTAAGGCTTTTTCTGGGCTGAGACCCTTCCCTGGCTCACAGAGGCCCAGGA
Source organism: Phyllostomus discolor (assembly GCF_004126475.2). Classification (NCBI taxonomy): domain Eukaryota; kingdom Metazoa; phylum Chordata; class Mammalia; order Chiroptera; family Phyllostomidae; genus Phyllostomus; species Phyllostomus discolor. The sequence continues at coordinate 47,114,577 of NC_040907.2, read as the reverse complement.
CAGTCGAGCTTAGGGGGCAGCCTTATCAAGGGTGCTAGGACTAGAGTCCCCCCGCCCTCCAATAGTCATGGTTGGGAGAGGGACAACAGGATGACAGCTTTTATTCACCGCTTGCTGCTTTCCGGAAAGGGGAGCAGGAAGTCTCTTTGGTATGATTTGGGAAAGGGTGTCAGACTGGCATTTGTTGAGGTTCAGGCTCTCATTCCAGGTACATGGGCTGCCGCTGGCCTGGCACTAACACCTGTGGCTCCCCTGGCTGGGTTCTCCTCTGCTGGGCTCACCAGTGGCTCCTAACTGTTCTGTGTTTTGTCTCTTCCCACTGCACTCGGGATAATGACACTAAGAGACCCAAGGGCTACTCTTGCATGGACACCCAGAGCTTGAAACTGTGCGGTCTTGTAATAGAAAGCCCTAGCTCCGTATCTAGTTAAGATGAAGGGATAGAAGAAATCTGACCTATACTCAGAATAGAAATGCTCTTCTAAGTGAAAAAAATGTTTTTCAGAAAAAAATTTAGCTGTCTTAGTCTCAAGAGTTGTTTTTTGAGACCATTAGCCTCACAAACATCAAGTCATGGTAATGAAACTGTAAGAGCTACTACCATTTATGGAACAGGTACGGGTGCCTCCATCTTCCCCATCAATCCGCGCAAGCGTCCAATGGGGGTCTTCCATGAAGAGGCACTGTGCCAGGTGTCTGGGATTATAAATGTACCCAGGGAGGAGGTCCCAGGCCTCTGGGAACTTGCAGTGCACCCCAAAGTGGGTACAATTTGCAGAGGAGGAAATATACAATAGGTAATTTGCCCTTGGCGATGCCCAGAACAGTCTATGCACACCACCACACCCCACCTCCTAAATGCAGCAGGATTTCCATGTTAACGTCTGCTTTACCCTTGGACTTAGGGAAAACAAAAGGAAACCAAGGACTGGTGCCTACAGACAAACTGAAAAGAACAACCCCCACAGGTAAATCGAATGTAAAACTAACAGAGAGGATTCTGGTAACACACACAAGAGAGGTTAAGATTTACTAGAAAATTCATTAGCTCAAAGACCACATTCCTCAAGATTCAAGTGTAAAGATACCATTAGTTATAAGCTGTGGTAAGATACAGCATCCTTTAAAAAATAGAGATCTTTTCTCTATTTTTTAAAATTTTAACCTTTTATATGCATTTCTAGTATGCTCATAACTATTAACTTCTATTATGTTAGGAGCTGTCGAAGCTTGGCTTACATTCCAAAAATATGCAGAATAACAGAGCTCTAAAGGACTACCTCCAACCTCTTCACTTCCAAGAAACAGGGAAAGAGTCCCAGAGAGGTTCCCATCACTGGCAGATGGCTGGCTAGACCAGGAATCAGAGCCTCAATCTCCCAACCAATTATCTTCTAAATAGTGTAAGTCTAACAAACCCCTGGCTTATTCACATTTAATTCTCCAGAGAAGCTCTTTAGCTGCAAAATACAACTGAAGCCTAAATTTGTGTGTGCAGGAGGACTGGTCAATAAAAACATTTCTAACTGAATGTCTCAATTTATTTAATGTAAGTTATAGGTATCTTGATGCTCCCAACAAAACTCATCAGCTCTACCCACTCTACTACCCAAAATCATGTTGAGAAAATGTGGGCTGAAAAAAATATCCAGCAGGTAGTCTCTCTTGTGACATGTAAGAATGCATGAAGACATCTTAAAAATAGGAAGTCATACTTTGCGTGAACAAAGATGATTCCTAAAAGGCATCACTCCGTGCAATTTCTTTTTTCTTTTGCTTGTTTTTTCCACATAAATATTTTCTGTACTTTCTTTCAAGTAAACCCGTGCTTTCAGAGAGTTTAGATTTTTCTCCTTAACTAAAGGCACTTTTCAGTTTCAATGTCCTTGGAGTGTTTTATCTGGGGATTAGACAACTGTACCAAAACACAGCTGTTCCAGTTTTTTCTCTTTATTTTTCACATTTAAAAATTCTCCCACTATCAGCCAGTCCAATTAGTTACTCACTATCAAAAGCCGGCTTTGGCCTTTCATGTCCTGGAAAACTGGATCCAAGTGACAGGGTGTCATGGAAACTGTATCTCGGGTCATTTCCTGTTTCAATTGTTTAGCCACACACAAAAAAAATTTCAGCTCTATCAGATGGAAATTAATGAATGCTTGCTGTTGCCTTTTGAAGTGCATGCAACTAAATGAAAAAGTAATTATCCTTTTTGACCAAGTTTTCCCACCAACACCAAGGAATAAGGGAAGATCAGTGTACCTAAAATGGGAAAAGCAAAGTACTTTGACTGATGCAATGAACCCAAGCCTTTTTCAGTTCAGTTCCATAATTCGGTGGTCAGTTTTAAGGCTGTTACACTTGGGTTGGAGAAAAGTAATACAAGGTAAGTGGTTTTAATTGTAGCTAACTGTGTTCTTACACCTCCACTTGCAACAAAATTTTACCTCTTCACCCCAATTTTGGCATTAACTAGATAGAGCTGGTGTTCTCCTCTTTACCTGAAATCCCCTCAATGTAAGGGGAATGTGTAAATGAAACAAAAATTGTAATATAATCTGCAAAGATTTCTTGCTGTACTTATTCTCTGCTAACAAAAGGAACACATGCACGCACGCGGACACACACACACACACACACACACACACAAGGGAAAAGCAGAACTTAAGGCCTACAAGCAATACCAGACAAGCACATGTGTTTAGGAAATGAAGCCCTGGCTGGAGTTCAGTAATAATGAGCCCCTTAGTGATCTAATGTACACCAGCGTACTCTGCGGATGGAAACGGAGTGCCAGACAGGACAACAGGGAACTCAACTCATGCTTAATACGTTTCAGCTCTGTCTAAATAACTGTTGGCAAAAAACTGGGAAGCAATACAACAAATCAATTTTAGGGCTCCAGAGGATTTGCTCAAATAAGAGAGCTATGAAGTGTATGTTACAAGAGGTGTTCACAGCTCCATTGTGGGGAAGGTGCCTACTTGCCTTGCTGTCCTTTTTAGGTTATGGTGATATATCCTCCCTTTTTCAAAACAGGAAGTGCCTCTGCTTATTTTTCTTAGATTTAAAGAAAACAACTGGAAAAATATCCCCCAAGCCAATTAATGTTCAATGTTATCAAAGTAAGCTAAGCCTTCTATTGCTTATATCCAAATTACTATTTGGACAATTTCTATAGAGAAGGTGGCAAAGGAAAGGAGGAACACCATTTAACAGCAACACCAGAGTTCTAGACCTTTTATCTGTCCTAAAGTCACTGTGTGTATTTAATCAGTGCCAGCAAAGACACATCTAGACCAAGCTTGTCCAGTTTCTCTCCTAGTTCCTCACACATGCCTCCCGGCTTCTCTCTCCAAATCTACACACGCACCCCTACAATACTATCATTTATTAAAAGTAAGGTGAAGTTGATAATTTCTAACTGGAAATCGCTTCTACTTCTTTTTTGTTAGCCTTTGAGGAAAGTAGAATATCCATACTTTTACACTTTGGGAGGAGAAAAGTCTCTAATTTAGGAGAAAGTTACTGGCAGGCAATCTTTCAAAGTGTTTACATTATTCTCACCATGATTTGGTCTTTCTGTACACAAAACACCAGAAGTAGAAGTAATTTCACCAGAGGTAATATTTGCCAAAAGTAGAGGTTATTTCTAAAAGCCATTCAGATAGTATTTTCTTACAGAAAATATGGAACTACTAGTTAAAATATAGAATTAACTGCTGAAGGCATCAACAGAAAAAGGCATAGATCAGTTCAAAGAGGTAGTGAACCTAGACTAAAGTAAATCCAACAATACGGCTACGAACGAGACTTGAAGGCCTCTGGTCATGATGAGTGAAGCTGGTTTTATCCCAAGAGAAACAATACATAAAATAAAGATGCAGGTAGTACAAGGGGTTGTGAACTGTGAGAGAGGCAAGAAATACTGTCAGTGTATTAAGAAAGACCATCTTTATATTCTGGTCATAACTTACTGTTTTTCTTCCAATTTTTCTACCCTAGAAAATGCCATGTTAGTGAGCTCATTGCACTTTCTACCTTATTTACTAAAATGGAAGGGGAAGAAACAGAGACTCTTAATTTGTGAGCAGCAGCTCAATTACAGAAGAATTCTAATAAACATTCATTATCTACATAGGAATAGGTTAACTTTTAGAATTGGTGTATGAACTTCAATACTGGATTTTGTGAAAATTTCAGCTCTGGGTTTTGTCTGATTTGTTTACATGCCCAATCAAGGAGACTATTTAGAACACAGACATTTATCGGGCATCTTCAATGTTGAAGATACAATGTTCTAACAGTTTTGGACAATGAAAGCATATTATTGTGCAACAGACATGCATGCTGCCTCCTGGACATCCCAAGTGCTCTACCATACACCCCAGGTCCTTTGCGGTCCAGTGGGGGTCCTACGATCAAGTGTGGCCAATGGGTTGTGATCAGAAATGATTTATAACAGTGAACAGACACCCAAGGCATTAAGATGACATCAGTGATACCAGTAAAGGAGAAGAAACTCACGGACATCAAAAAAGGGGGAGCTGCCAAGCTGGATACTAATGCAGGATTTCACCCCTAAAGGCATCATTGCAGTGTTTCAGAGCTGCTGGTACCAGTATTAAAAGTATGTCAATGTGGAGAAAGGAGGCATTTCTGGGGTTTCCAAGGTGCTGGCAGCTCACATGTTTTAACTGTTGCCTTTCTTATAGGAACTCAGATGTGAATAATTATGCAAGTACCACCAGATTCCTGACCATGACCTTCTTTGTTTTGGTACCCCTCCTTGAGGGACATGATCATAACTGAATCCTTTTGTAGCCTAATTGAGAATTAGGGCCCCCAGAAGAGGACTGGTGCGTGTCAAAACAACAACAACAACAACAACAACAACAACAAACCTGTGTCACTACCTAGCCAAAGCCTACAAAAATGAGGGTAAGTTCTCCATGCCTGTCTTTTCCCGTTGAGGCAAACCTGGAAGTCACAAATTGAAGCGTTGAGGTCTCAAGATAGGGGAAAGCCATGTCAACCCCTAAAAGATACTAACTGAACAAGAAATATGCATACACTGAGATGCAGGGACTTTTTTTTTTCATTACTGCAGCCTGCCCTAGGCCAGGGATCCTTAGTTTTGTGTGTGTCATAAAGCCCAGGGACTGTGGGGTCAAGTGTGGACCTCTCCTCAGAACCAAGTATGTAAATGCATAAAACAAAACACACAGGACTATAAAGAACACCAATTATAAAATGTTTTTTTACTTACATAGGTGTGCTTCCTTATTAATACATTAATCAACAAGATTCAGAAGTAGGTCTAAAAACTACAGTAATTTCAAAATAGTAAAGATCATGTTATTTCAACTTATCTGTGATACCTACAAAAAGTTATTAAAATATCCGTGATTTGTTTTGATGATAAAATCTCAGGTACTGCCAACACTGTTGGGATTTATTGTCTACATCATTATGGAAAGAGATGATAAATTTCTGTCAGAGGTTTCTGTTAGAATTCTTTTTGAATTCTATGGAGCCCAGAACAAAAACTCCCAAGTTTTCCCCTTTTTTGAGTCATACAACCACACTACAAACTCTCCGGCAGAGCTCTGCAGGGCTGTCCACTGCAGGACTCTGACAGTAGATGACCCGGGTGACAGTTAGGTGCACTGCAACACATGCGGCATGTTCCTCTGGGACTTTTCTTCTGCCACTGAGTTTCATGTTCTTGCCAATGTTAATCATCAGCTCTACAGTCATGTAGAGCTGACTAAAGGAAGAGTATCATTCAGGTTGCTAAAATGCAAATTTATGGAGACTTAGGTGCCTTCAAGGCAAACATCAAGAAAACTGATAAAAATCAGCCCATAAAAGGGGTCTAAGTCAAGTCTGTTGACATCGTGAACAACACCCAGTCTGGGAAAACTCACCAACAGTTGTACAAAAGGCAGATGGTCAAATACTCTGTCCAGAGACTTGTCATGACTTCAAGAAACGAAGACACGTGGAGATGGCCAAGAGAGGATGCTGGGTCACTGGGTCAGAGTGCCACCCAGACCTCAGCTGGTGTGCTCCACGCACTATTCCTGGAGACACACCAGGAATGTGGGAGGTCAGAACTATTTAATAAGCCTCTGAAGGCTGGGTAAAACAAGACAAATAACTCATACTTCTTAAGGTATTCCTCCATCCTATAAGTTGCAGAGAAGGAAATGATCAAGGTACGTTAACGTAAACCATTATTGCACTTTCTTAATCAGCCTAGCATGGGAGTCAACACCTTACTCAAGAGTATGTGAGCCCTGGTCGGGTGGTTCAGCTGGTTTGAGCATCATCCCATGCACCAAAGGTTGGTGGGCTCAATCCCCCGTCAGGGCACATACCTTCAATCCCTGGATCTGGTGTGTACAGAAGGCAACCAATTGATATTTCTATCTCACATTAATGGTTTTCTCTCTCTCTCTCCCTCTCTCTCTCTGTGTGTCTCCCTTCCTCTTAAGCAATAAACAGATCCTTGGGTAAGAATTAAAGAAATAAAAGAGCATGTGACACTGTAGATAACTGAGCTCTTGGCCCTGATGAGGAGGGAAGGATCAGAGAACCAAGAAAGCATTTTAACTCAAGTAACAAACCCTGCAGACAAGACTTGAGAAACAAGAATTTGAGGCCTGGGAACCAATCTTGTTTCATGTGTAAAATACTAAGTGGTGGTGTACTATGGTAGAAGCACCACTAAATGGAAAGTCAGGAGACCTGGCTTTTAATCTAGGCCCCATCTCCAATTACCTCAGCAAACCGGGTCAAGGAACTACACTTCTAAGAGCTTCAAATTTCCCTTCTTTCAAATGAGGAAATTAACTTGGAAGGTACCTCTCACATAAAATTAAAGATTTGGTAACTTGAAATCTCAGGAAGATGATAAAATAAGTGGCATATACTGTAAAAATATAATAAAATACAGACTTAAACTGAATGTTTTGTAAAGCAAAGAATATTTTCATTACAAATGGTGAGAAAGTAAATAGGAGAACAGAACAGTTCAGTTCCCAAGTACTGAACCATAATGCGGTGCTGGGCCCTGCATTGGGTCCTGTACAAACGTGAGTTTACGAGTTGCACCAGTCAATATCCAGATGCTGTTGTGAGGTCCCTATGCTTCCTCTCCGGTAGTCCTGTCTGTGCTTATACATCTAACCACTGATTTAATTGTCTATTAGCTTCTTGAAGGTGTAACAGTTTGGTTTAGGGGTATATTCTTCCAGCATTAGAAGAATCAGGGAAAAGTTTTCTGGAGAAAAGAAGAACATGTGAAGGCCGGTCAAAGGGTCTGAGATGTGGTCTACACTCACTCCCGGTCCTCGTCAATGTCCCCTGCTCCTCTATGCTGTCTTGTGCACCCTGTTGTTATTTTGATTATTTTTCTCCCCAGGGGCTGACCCATTTACTAGCAGCAGAGAGCTCTTCAGATAAGCAAGACAGTAAGTCAGGGTTTAATGTCTACTGATTCCAGGCTCTTTCCCAGGTATTTTCCCCCCTGAACTATATAATTACAAATTGTCTTGGTTCTCATAATCATCATAGTAATTTCACCAGATTTGGAAACCTCTTTATTTTTCCTGGCTAAGGGTCTCCCTCCCCGCCCTTCCCTGTTGTGCTGGTCAACCACTGCAGGCTGTCATTGTGCAAGTGAAATTTCCCAAGTAGGAAGGACCCACAGATTTTGCCCAGCTCACCAGCACAGGAGGATGCATGGACTATGTCCTTTTCTACTTCCACCCTGGGGCCTCCGGAGGCACTACAGAACACACAGCAGTGGCTAAAATTGTTGGCTAAATGAATGGATGCTCAGAGGACCACAGATGGCCAAAGCCCTGCATCATTCCTGGCTGATTTAAAAAAAAAAAAAAAGACCAAAACAAAAACTCTACCTTCATATTGAAGAGAAAGGCACTATAAAATCAGATTATTTCTCTTTCTCTCTTTACTGCAAAGCTAATAACTAATTAATAGTCAGTGGGCTGATTATTCCTTGACCCTCAGCATTTGGGAAGAGAAAGCCAACTTGTTCACACACACACACACACACACACACACACACAATTGGGGAGCCAGTGAGGGAGGTGTGAAGTTGGGGGGGGGGCTAAATTTCAACCCTGCTTTGATACATAAATCCTAAGGCTCCCCAGGTTAAAAATGACAGCTAGAGTCCTTTAATCTTGAAAATGTTCTCTCCATGGAAACCTTGAGGACAGGAAACCACTTAGGCAAAGCTCTCGCGCGCGCGCTCTCTCTCTCTCTCTTTTTTTTTTGAGGCAACTTCTAAGGAAAATCTAGGTTTTGAGGAAATTGAGCTTTCATGCACAACTATCATGTATGAAGACAGTCCAGGTCATGTGATCTCATTGATCCATGAATCAGCCCATAAATAGGGCTTTCTGAGCTTGGCTCAGCTGGAAGAGAGTGCCTCTCTTCATTCACTTCTGATTCTTGTTCTCAGTTTCCCAGTGCACCATCTCCACCATTACAATACCAATTAGATAGAACAAGGGTTCTATACTATGGTCCACCCCAAAGCCAGCAAATTTTGTTAAGCAGTAATTTTCAAGTTCATCAAGCACCTAAATGTGATGCTTTTGACTACAACAGACCAGGGAAATGTGAGCACATAACCCTAGAAAATGAGACCTGGAAGATTACAGGAGGAAACTACAGCACAGAGAGGTTAAGGGATTAGCTTAAGGTCCTGCCAGATGCAGAGCACAGTTTACTAACACAAAGGCTCCTAGATTTCTCTTGACTCCCGATCATACCACCTTTTAGATATTCCAAACTGGCTAAACTTAAAAATAATAATTAGCTAAAAAGCAATAAAAATATTTCAATAAGAATAAGGTGGGGCAGTTGTGCAAAATCTTGACATCATTTATAGAATCTGGAGCCTATTAGTAGGAGTGAAATATTCCATATATTTCAAAGAATAAGTTGAATGTAGTTCAAATAAGCTCCAAACCTCCAGTCACTTTCACAACCACCCAAGCTCTAAGATGTGTTGTCTGGGACATCGGCCAGGTTGGCAAACAAATCATTATAAAATGCAAAGGTATTAAGTGCCCTCTTGCCTTTGGCAATACACTCAAAGCTATTCAAATGCATTACAGTAAAACTAAAATATAGCTACCAAGGTCTCAGCCAAAAAGAGGGAGTGAAGTCTATGCATGTCTCTTTTAAAAAATTTGTTTAGGTATTCCAACTTTTGTTCTAGTTCCTTGTGAAAGACAAACCTAGGAAGAAATGGAGAAGGGGGAGATGCAGCCATAGGCTTGTAGAAAAAAAAGAAGGAAAACGGTTGGCCGTGATGAAGAAACTTGAAGATTCCAGAACTAAGGGCACTTTAAAAACTCAGGTTCAAAATGGGTCAAAAAAAATAAAAAAGCTAATTCTCTTAATTCTGAGTCAATAAAAAGGAAACTTTATTGCCTCTGTCTGTGCATGCATATCTCTCTCTCTCCCAACCAGCAACTGAAGGACAAAGCCCTTCCATCAAGCACATGGTGAACACACTCTTTTGTATGGTAGATAATGGAGAACTTAACAGTCTTTCAAATATATGAACAGACTGTGTGTACAATGACAGCAGCCACTTTATCTCTTTCAACAGAGGTAGCCAAGAAGAAGAAGTAAACTTAAGATTACATAGGGCAGTTTTCCTAACACATCAGGAAAGAATTCCAAAACATAGGATAGACACTGTAATACTCTACACCTGAGACTGGAATTCGGCATTCTGTTGTCAGGTTTTCCTCGCTCCTGCCACCCACCCACCCAGTGATGATGACAATAACACTATATTTGCATCCATTTCCAGTTTCCAAAATACTTCTACATATACTCTGTTCTCTCCAAAAGGTGGGGGGGTCCCCACAGAGGAATGAACTAAACAAATGTGTCTTCGATGACTGGATCTGCTCAGTACTTCCTGTTGTCTGAGCTACAAAAATGCCAGTTTCTCCCATTACCCACTCTCATATTCTCTCGAGTTTCCTACACAAAGAAACAAGATTTATCCAGACAGCAAATAATAAGGGGCTCATTAAATGCCGAATCATTTCATGTAACTAACCTAAGTCTCAAGCAGAAGCTGACATAGACTTGAATCTAACCACTTCCACCCTGTGACTTTCAAAACTTCCACAGGTTGTTTACACTTTCTGAAGTCAGTAACTGCATTGGAAACAGAACTTTAACCCTTAGCATAAAAGCCTGGCATGTAAAAAGAGCCCTCAAAAGTATGCTATTAAAAGTCCTACTTACCTATATAATATTGTCCTCAGGAGATATTTTTTTCCTTTCCTAGCAATTTAAGGAACCGTATAAGGCAAAATCCTGTGGTTCCACTGGTAGTGAATAAAAGCAGCTTCCATTTGGTTAAATTCTAGATTCAAGCTTACAAAATTAATGAAAGAAAAAAGACAGTGTACATCCTTTGTCTAACAAAGCTTTGGGATGCTGTCTGGGAATTTCAGAATTGCTATCCTTTATAAGTAAATCCTCTTTGTGACAACTGCTCACGATATGTCACTAACATAGCTTGATTTGTCCACAAATAAGAATCTAAAAATTCCCTTCGAGTTAACAGAAAGCAGGGGGAGAAGACATTGGAACAGATGCGAAAATTTCAAGTGTCTTACGGGGCAAAGCCAGAGTCACAGCACCACGTTACAAACCCCTACCTGGTCTAAAAGAAAGTTATCTAAAGCATTAACTAAGAGGATAAGAAGCCACCATTGTTGCAGGCTTAAAGTGATCCACTTTCACTAGGGCTCAGGGTAGTGGGGCCCTCATTGAAAATGCAAAATCCCTAACTGGGGGTAAGAAGAAGAGAAAATGTTTAAGATGCTCAGCTCTGGAGTGCCAAGACCAAGGGTCTACGCATTCCAACACTCAGTCTCCTCCCTCAGCACCCCCTCCGCCCCCCATTATTCTGGAGCAGGTCCTTCCCAGCTCTGCCATTCAGTGTCAGGGAGACTTGGAAAGTGCCCGGGAACTGCTGAGAGATGGAGAAATACACAAAGGCTCCCTTCCACAAAGCATTCTTTCACAGACGCAGCCGTGTCTATTAAATACAGCCCCTGAACGTGCATACACTTCTATAAGGAGATTATGAGGACCACGAGCTCACTCAATTAGCCCCACAAAGTGTTGTTAAACCCACTGCAGGGAGGAGAAAAAGGTATGCATGGCAGGGAGGAGGGAAGACTTAAAATTAGTGGCAGGGGGCCTCCCCTCTTTTTGGTAGTTCCCAGGGGAAAAGAAGGTTCACACAAAACTGTCCAATAAGGCTGCTGCAGCTCCTGGGCTGAGCCAGTTGGCGCCTGCACAATTCCTTTCCTGCACTTGCATTCTCATATTGCCAGCTATGGGCCATTACACATTCAAAGTAGTCCTTCCTAGACGTAAGTCACGAGAGAGGCACAATTCCCTGTGCAGTAATATGTGCTTTTCCAACTGCTCCTCAAAAGTTGGAAGTACAAAATGTAGTAATTAATTTTCCAATAAAACTTATGATACATTTTCTCAGAGTATATGACAGTATTAATGAGGTGCCCCATGTACGTGTAAATTATTAAAGCACTCGTGAGCCATCATTGGCTGAACAAATGAGTAAGTTTCTCATCTCATTATTTCTTCAAGATTACTTCTTCCTGGAGACTGAAGTGGTCACACAAAGAACAAGTTGACACACAGCAATAAATGCAATCAATGTCCTTTTATCTAGATATATGAAAGATAAATCTTTCACTCAAAAAGTATTTTTGAACTCTTAGTGTAAGATGTGTATTATCTTATAATTCACAAAGGGATTTTAGAGACAGTTGTTTGATATAACGATAGCCCTGGGAAGTGTAATCTACTCTCATAAGTGAAAGAAGAGACTCACATGAAAACCCTGGGTCTTTGCTTCCAAATTTATCCATGCATCCATCCATACATCTACCCACCCACCCATCATCCATCCATCCATCCATCCACCCACCACCCATGCATCCAGCACTCATTGAGGGTCTACTCTTGCCCTAGGCACTATACAAGGTATTAAAGATTCAGGGAAAGCAGACTTAGTTTCTTCCCATAAGTAGCTCACAAGGGCAAGTACAGAGTTCTAAGGGGTCACAAGGCAGCAGGTTTCAACCCAAACATAGGTGTAATAAAAGAGACAACTTTCTAGAGTTAGAAAGTACACTTGGTTGTCTAGTATAGACAATTAAGGCAAGGCCATAATTAAGTCCTCAAGGACAAACCCAGTGTTCTCTTCATACCACTATGCCTTCCACTACTCACCAATGTTAAACTGGGCTGACAAAACATGGATCTGATAATAGTATTTGTTCCAGAAGATAAATAACTGCACAGGCAGTCCCAGCAGCAGGGCTGTCTTTGACACCTATAGCAAGTCTGAAAATAAGATAGGTGAAGTATAAGCGTAGCTGGGCACAGGAAGGTACTCCATTAAGATTCACGTGTGACAAAGAATTTCAGAACAGGGGAAGTTCCCTGCTGTGAGGAGCAGAAACACTCATTCCTGGGAGATGAGCCTGGGGAGCCCTGGAGCCAGGGTCCGCTTGGCCCAAAGGCACGAAGTAGACACACGGCATGGGAAAGGGGACAGAGGCCAGAGCCGCTGGTCAAAGGCCCATTCTAAGAAAATAATGGAAGACGCCCGCTCCATGCTATGAGGATAAAGGCTAGCCTTCCCTATATTTTCCTGAAGTTATATAAATGCCCATATAACTCAAGCAACAAAGATTTCCAGTGACCTTTCACTGGGGGTAAAGCATCCCCCAAATGCAGCTGCTGTTCATAATGCAGCTGTAGAATATGTTCTTCGGCCCTCCACTTTCTCCTCAATGAATAATGCTACCCAGATTTAATATTTTCATTTTTGAATTCCAAACTTCCTTTTAAAATCCCAATCTTTCTAAAATCATGGAGAAATATTTTGAGAGTCCTAGGGTTTCAAACCATCTTTAGTCAAAAAAGAAAACTAAGTAAAGGTCTTTTAAGGAAATCAAGGACAGTGTATAATTTTAACACACACACACACAAAAGCTAGTTTCTCACTGTTTATTTTTAGTGATAATTTCACAAAATGAGAAAGGTACCTAGTTTCCCACTGCTTTGGGTCACTGAACAGAGGACCTTGACATTCATGGGCAGAACCTTTAAAGTTCGGACCACTTGAAAGCAAACCCTGCCCAAGTTCTAAATCATGGTAATAAATTAGAATCATTAATAATATCATAGTCACATCATACTGGTCTCTATGGGTTATTAATAAGGAAGTTTGATTATATACTTGCTTCTTAAAGTTATTTAAGCAAAGTTTTTCTACAATTCTCTTCTGTTTTTACACAATGACCTAATAGGGTTGACGGTATAGGGAATATAAATATGCAGGAGCTTTCGGCCCTGCATTTTGAAAATGTTACTCTGCGCCTGTACTCCCACCACCGTTAACTGTCTCTCCCGTGAGTAAAAGTTTATACCCAAAAAGCATGATAGGAAGAAGTTTTACATACATGCTTTCATTTGGTCTTCATTGCAGTGCTCTGAGGAAGCTAGTACTCCCCATTTTACAGACGAAGAAATTGAGGCTAGGAAGCTACATCACGCAGCCTTTATACAACTGCTTTGTCATTGTTCCTGAGGGACAAAACAGTTTTGAAACTCACTGAATGGGACCTCTGTGGGAAGTGCAGGGGTTTGCTAACACAAAGTGTGTTCCCTCCCCTTAGATGTCTGAAGGGCACACACATCTTCCGAGAGATGGAAACTCATCAGTTTGAGGAGAAAATGCCAGGTTTAAAGTGAAGCTTGTTAGAGAGGGAGCTATCACAGATTATTAATTTAGCCTTCTCTCCCAGTGAGTGTTTGATGTAAATGGCAAGGGTTCAAAGGTCAAAGAGGAAGAAGTATGTGCTTTAATTTCTCCCCCCTAGAGGTGCATGAGTGTTTTCTATTAACAAAAACCCTGTAGCCAACAAATCCTGGGCTAGGATCAAACAACCCCTCCATCTTTTAAGTCATAACATCACAGGGAGGCATTTCAAGAGGAAACCAGGCCCAGGCAGACCTGCACTACCAGGGAGAAGGCTGTTCTGCCCTTTGGGAATTTGAAAAGCGTCTTTCTTTTTGCTAAAATTGCTTAGTGGCAGACAAAAATGTCCCCAAATAGTCATTCTTGATCTATAGATAGGGACTAAGTTGAAAAAAAAAAAAAAGCAAGAAGTGGGCAGGGCCTGAAACAGAGCCATTTGTACCTGAAGAACCAACCCCTTTGGCCAAAGCTTTTCGGAACAGACATTTAAGCAGCAAGCTGAGTCCATTGAGCTAGGTCTGAGTTAAATGAAAATAGCCAGCATGTAACCTCTATTACAGTACATAGTACATAGCACATAGCAAATGCTCAATCCATAGTAGGTAATACTATATAACCTTTCCCCCTTCCCAGACATTAATAATGTAGGAGAATCATCCTACTTCATTTCTCATCTCCATCCACCTAAGACCCTCACTGCTGCTCAAAACCCAGAAGTGAGGGGTGGAGTGCTAAATTCTGAATCCCAGCAACGAATCCCTTCATAAAGAAAAGGCTAACACTTCGTGAAACCTCTGACATCAGGCTGCGTGCCAGATAATCTCACAGACTTTCTTATAACCCTACAACCATGGATGTACCCCTGATTCTCACAGTGAGAAACCTGAGGCTTTGAAGGACAGTGAGGGGGCTTGCATTAAAAATCCAAGTTTCTCAAAACAGGCTTTTTTGTGAGTTGGCCTGGGTACTGGCTGCGCTTTTATAACCCCTTTGGGTGAATGTTGTTTCAATCAACAGACTTCGAAATGAGTTTTGGAAGCCAGAGTGTCGTAAACTGAGGATAGCTGGAAGCGTTCAGGCTTTCTTGTCACCTTTCAGGATGGCCTCTGTACTCCTTAAAAACGGCTTTTTCTTCTTTCTTTTCTTCCTCCCTCCCTCCCTCTCTCTCTCTCTCTCTCTTCTTTCTCTCTCTCTCTCTCTCTCTCTTTCTTTCTGTGCAGCACATCCCCAAAGCCTCCAAGAAGGTAAGCATTCCCATTTCCTAACAGGACAGTCCTAGGAGACTAGAGAATGAGGTAAGTCTCAGAAAGCTAAGTTAGAAAAAAGAAATAAAAATCCAAGTTAAGGGTTTATAGGAAACACACAGAAGAATAAAGCACAGTAATTGTTTACAGGCCACTTGTGAGTCTTTGAAAAATGCCATAAACAAGAAATGTGGCTTGCGAGAGACTAGCTTAAAGGGCTTATCCCTCAGAATCCCTCAGTCTGTGACCCCTCCGCATCCATCCAGCAAAAGTCTTGATCGCTGCATGTGCATAATCTCTGGGAATGACCCGGTCCCCCACTGTTCCCAGACCGCTTCCTCATCTCCCCAGGAGAACGTCTGCTCCAGGAAAGCAGGACTGGACTCTGCCGACGACGCTCTCCAGTGTCTCCAAGAATGTGTAACGAGCAGCAGACGTTCATGTGTGTGAGATGAGAGGTTACTATTTCATCTCTTACTTAACTGTCCCGGTTACATTGTTTAGATACATGAACCATTTCTAAAATTTTAAAGATGTGACTGTTTTAAGAAAAAGTATTTTTACAGAATTCTAATGTGATCATAAAACTAAGAAGGAATGGTCCAATGTCTGTCTCTACGGTTCTGATCTTAGTCTCATAACTAAGAGAACCAGTGTATAAAAATAAAAGTCTAATGAAATGAAAGATACCAAAAATTACAGAATGAGGCGCACTGCTTGGTAGCGTGTGTGCACACTGTTTGCATGTTAAAAGAATGGCTGGAGGAACAATAATGGTTCTGGTTGCAGGCTTCCCACCTCTTGATTCATTCAATGGCAGATATTATAGGAAATGGCACCACATACCTTCACTTCAATAACCTATAAATGTGCTAAGTGAAAATTGTGTTATATTCAAGTCCTGAACTCTTGAGTCAGATCAAATAGACAAATTTTGGGAGGGTAAACAGAAAAGGATATTTATCATACTCCACCTTCTTGATAATATTTTACTATGTCAAAATGAGATTCCCTTAACAATGAATTCTTGTGAACTCTGTCCAAAACAGATGGCAATTATTTTTGTAACTACAAATCTCACAAAAGTCATTTATTAGAATCCAATAAAATGTGTATTTATGTTCGTTTGGAAATGTATTAACCATTCTTTAGTTTTAGTCACTAAATGAACTAAATGCAGGCTATTTAATAATCACACCGTAACACAGCAATTCTCTTCATGACTTTTCAAATGTCATCATGAAATAGACACAAACAAAAGAATTAGGGATGGACAAATGGAGATTGGTCAAGAATCTAAAATTTGCAAAACACAAGTTATAAGATATCTCTCATCAGGTGCTTAGAAACATAATTCTGACTGAAACATGTTATGTCAAGAAACATATTATGTTATTAGGATGCATCTCTAATAACAGGTTTATAAAATATAAACTCCACTAGCATGGGTAATTCCAAATCATAATCATCTCATATGAAGCTAAAATTATATTTTAATATATAAATTATTAGAATTGCCTCTACACTAATTGATTTGGATTCTCCACTAAGCAAACAGATTAAGCAGTCCCAGATTACTGTGCTAACATAACACCATCAAGTGCTTCCTATGTTTCATGCAGGAGCTCAGTAAATAGTTAAAATTTTACAGCGGGGGAGGGAGAGTCCAACAAAACTAAGAAACCTGCCAAGATGATCCAAATCATTCCCATATTCTACTGCATGGAATGACAATGATAACTGCAGTGAACACCTGTGTGACCTCCCTGCTGCCCAAATCACTAGACTGCGCACCAGTCGTGAGGTGCAGGTGGCATCAACCCCCTGCCCAGCTGTAGGAGTAGCTCCTGACTGTCACAAACTAATGTAATCCCATCCTCCTGCATTCCACTCACCACAGTCAGGTCCAAACAGGGTGAGCCCAAAGCATGCTACAATGCGTGGAAGAGGGTGGTATCCTCTTCTGAAGAATACGACATGCCCGAGTGGTCTAGAATCACTGCACTCATTTTACCACAGGCAAAACCAGCCTGAGAATTAGCTACTATCTAGAGGGTGACAGAGCCCCAAGAGTAACAGGGAGGAAACATGGAGCCAGCGCTCTGATCAAACTGTGTCTGCAGCTCACTCACACTATATAGAGACCTTTCAGTTATTTAAGCCAACAAACTGTATCCTTAAGGCAGTTTCAGGTGGGATGGGTTGTTACTTGCAATTCAACATACCCTATGACAACAACAATGATAACAATGAATCTATGACATCCGCTGTGACTCTTAACCCAGGGTTGACACAGGTATGATTTTTCTATTTATAAAGTGAGGGAAAAAAAAAGGAAAGGACTTATGAAAAGTTATATTGCTGGTAAACTAAGTCTTAACTGCCTTTAATCAATAGCTCAGCAGAGAATATCTATAAGTATGAAGATTATCAATGCTGTCTTATATTTTCTATATTGACCAGTCTTATTTTCTTGAATCTTTATTCTGTTGCAGCTATCCTACCTTCTTTCAAATCATAGCCTTGGCCCAGTGGGTCCTTGCTGATGTGCATACAAATAATACAATTTCATCATATTTAAATGAAATCTCGAAAGCAAATGTGAAGAATAAATACCCTCGTTACTCTCTCCACCTCCACCCACACCCCATACAATGAGGGTTCCCAATAGCCATGGGGGATGTTTCTAAAACAAACGTCAACCAGGTCACTCTTGTGCTTAAAATCCTCCAAACGCTTCCCAGTTCAGCCAGAATAAAATTCAAACTCTGGTCTCCACGGTGATCTTATCCTTTCTCGTCTTCCTCCACCTCCACCCTCCTTCAGTGCCCTCTCTCAGCCCCCTCACACACACCAAGTCCGTCCTCCTCTCAGGCCTATGGCTCCTACTCCTTCCCCTAGTGCGTCCCAGGCCTCTCAACACCGTTCACGCCTCCACTCAGCTCCAAGAGCAGCGCCCCCCCCCCCCCAGGAGGCCTCCTTTGAAACAGCACATTAACCTCTATTACCTCCCTCATAGAACTAAGCAGGGTCCAATGTTATATTCAATTTCTGCATACTTAACTATCTACCTCCCTGTTTTAGAAGGCAGGCCCCTCAAAGGTAGGGACTCTGTTCTGTTATCACTATATCCTCACACAAAGAGCAGTTCAGAGAGAAGTTCAATCAGCAGTTACTAATAGATTGACTAAATCTAAAAATCCACACAGGCCACGTTAACCAAAACCTTTTTTTTTTTTTAAGAGAGAGAGGGGAATGGAGGGAGAAAGAGAGGGAAACATCAATGTGTGGTTGGCTCTCATGTGGTCCCTACTGGGGGACCTGGCCTGCAACCCAGGCATGTGCCCTGACTGGGAATCGAACCAGAGATCCTTTGATTTGCAGCCCGTGCTCAATCCACTGAGCTACACCAGCCAGGGATAACCAAAACTTATCAAAAATGCTTTGTTTTGAGCTGAAAACAAGAACTGCAAAATCTACAACTCTCTCTTAGAGATTCTGATCTATCCTGGATTACACATTAGTCTTTCTAATCCTGGCGTTATTATTAAGCAATGAAAGCAAATTTCTTGTGAGAACAATGTCACTTAAAAAAAATACTTAAGAGTAGTAGAATTGGGCACTCACAAGGAAAATAAAAAGTGCATCTGAATAAAAAAACACCTCTCAGAACTCAACAATAAAAAGCACAGAGAAACTTCTGGGGAGTTACAGAAATGTTATATAATGGAATGGTGGTGATCATTGTGCAAATCTACAAACTTAATAAATCGTTTTTTAAAATCAATAGTAAGGAACAACCCAATGTTAAAATGGGCAAAGGTTTTGACATTTCACCAAAAAATACATGTATAGAGGAATGGCAAACAGGCACATGAAATAACACTCAGCACCATTAGCTGCTAGGGAAACGTTTGTTAAAACCACAATGAGATACCACTACGCACATTTCACAACGACTAACATTAAAATGACTGACCGACCCAGGTCCGGTGAGGGCATGGAGCCATCAGGACCCTCACACACTGCTGGTGGGAGGACAAAATGGTGTACCACCCCTTTGGAAAACAGACTGGCGGTTTCTGACAAAGTTCAGCATACACTTAACATATGACACAGCAATCCCAGCCCTAGAGATGGGAAAGCATACATTCCAACAAAAACTTGTCCATGAATAAACATATAGGAATGTTTACAGTAGATTTATGACCTCAAAAAAGTCCAAATGGTTTTCAGTTGGTGAATGGATAAACAAACTGTGGTACACCCACACAACAGAATTCTACTCAGTAGCAGGAGGAAATGAACTACTGATATGCACAATATAACTGAATCTCAAATGTATTATGCTACATTTAAATAAAAAGCCAGGCTCAAAATGCATACCATAATGCACCCATTTATACACCATTCTGGCAAAGGTAAAACTGCAGAGCTGGAGATGGTTTCCAGGGGTTCCAGGTTGGGGGGTGGGGGGGGGGGCGGGAACTGACTACAGAGAGAGTTTGGGGGACTGATGAAACTGTGATGTGTTTTCACTGGGGTGACAGTTACATGGCTGTGCATTTATAAAAACTCATGGAACTCTACACCAAAGGGAGTACATTTTCAAACATTAGGATGGCTATTATTTTAAAAAATATGCAAGTGTTGGCAAGAGTGTGGAGAAATTAGAATTTTTGTCCACTGTTGATAAGAACATAAAATGGTACAACCATTATGGGAAAAAGCATGACTGTTCCTCAAAAAAAATTACACATAGAATTAATTATCACATGATATAGCAATCCCACTTCCTGGAATTTTGGGTGTAGACCCAAAAGAACTGAAAGCAGGGATTCAAATATTTGTACTACCCATGTGTACAGTAGCAGTACTTACAGTACGCAGTTGATGGAAGCAACCCAAGTGTCCACCGATGCATGGATGGACAGATAAAATGTGTACATATGATGGACTACTATTCAGCCTTAACACGGAAGTAAATTCTGATTCATGCTATAACATGCGTGAACATTTAAGATAGGGTAAGCGAAATGAATCAGTCACAAAACGACAAATACACAATTCCACTTCTGGGAGAGACCTAGCGTAGTCAAACATATAGAGACAGAAAGTAAACAGCGGTTGCCGAGGCCTGGCAGCGGGAGAAGGAAGAGCTGCTGTGCAAGGGGCCCGAGTTCTAGTTCGAGAAGATGGAAGAGCTCCGGAGATGGCTGCCCAACAATGCAAACACACTTGATGCCACAGAACCGTGTATTTTTAAAAAGGTTAAAATAGAAAATTGTGTTATGTATAATTTACCACAACTTCTTTAAAAGAATGAAAAAATAATGCGCAATACACTTCACAAAATTTTGGTTCTAATGTTTCAAAGCCACATTAAAAAAGTGATCTTTTTTTTTAAAGCAATCTTTGCTATTTGTCAGGAGGAATAAAGGTACATTTTACTATATATATACCTATCAATCAGTCAATCTATCAATGCAATACAATGGGGGAAGTACATCTGAATCTTTGCTGCAAGAGTTCACTACAGGCAAAACTCAGGAATATTGCAGGTTCAGTCCCGACCACCAACAATAAAGTGAACATCACGATAAAGCAAGTCACATAATGTTGGGGTTTTCCAATGCACATAAAAGTTATGTTTACACTACATTGTAGTCCATTAAGCATTACATCTTTTCAAAAAGCAATGTGTATACATTAATTAAAATTTCTTTATTGCTAAAAAAACGCTAACCATCAACTGAGTATGTGGGGAAAATGTCACCCAGATTTGCTCAGTGTGGGGTTGCCACAAACTCTCAATTTGTGAAAAATGCAATATTTGCAAAGCGCAACAAAGTACAATAAAAAAGGTATTCCTGTACTGTATTCAGAATTGGCTCTAGAAGTTTGGTTGGGTTTTTGGGGGTTTTTTGGCCAAGAAACAGAAAAATAACATGGAAACCATGATTTTTTAAAAATTCTAGAATCAGAATAATAAAGCTACATTTTAACATTTTTTTATCCCTGCCCTGGCTGGTATGGCTCAGTGGACGGGGTGCTGGCCTGCGAACCAAAAAGGTTGCTGGTTCCAGTCAGGGCACATGCCTGGGTTGCAGGCCAGGTCCCCAGTAGGGGGTGCTCAAGAGGCAACCACACAGAGACGTTTCTCTGCCTCTCTTTTTCCCCTCCCTTCCCTTCTGTCTAAAAATAAATAAATAAAATCTTTTAAAAAAGTAAATAAATAAAATTTTTTTCTCCATGATATATTTTAAGGAAGCATAGTTTCCCTTCTCTCTCTACTGGAAGAGAGAGAAACAACGGGCCTGCACAGACATTCCAACTTCCAGACTTCCAGACTTGTCTACAGATCCAGGGTCTTTCACCAGCATCTTCACCCTTCTATGGGTCCTTATCAGTAAGGGCATGACCAAGTTATTAGAAAACAACTATATTTGCATTGATTAGGAGTAAGAATCCAAATTCCTCACTTGCACCACCCTTCTGCTGTCATGCTAGTTAGCTGCTTAGCTTTCTTTCCGTTCTTCAAGCATGCCTAAGTCCTGCCTTTCCGAGCAGGCTCTTCCCTCTGTTGGAATGCTCATTTCCCCAACCCTTGCTAGATTCTCCCTTTTTCCCTCCGCTAGTCCCCAACTCCTCCTCAATTGGCTCCTCCTCCTTCTGTTAGCCCTCCAAATCCTCCCATGATTAACTCCTCCCTTCCATCACACTTCCTCAGATTCCATCCCATACCACCCAGTATAGACTCGTCAATCCCACTCACCCTTGTCCAATAAGCATTTATTGAGTGATTCTCTGTGCCAAGCACCATTCCACTGGAAAACAGCTGTGAACAGAGTTACCTGGGGAGGGTATATGCTTGGAGTGTTGGAAGGACAGCATCTGTGTATGTGGGAAGAGTGGGAGCCTGGTGATCGAAGGGGAGAGAAGCCACAAAGGTATCAGGGGCCAGATCATATCTGGCCGTGAAGGCCACTGTAATTTGGGGTTTTACTTCAAGTCAGATGGGAACCTTGAGTGAACTTTAAGCAGAGAAGTAACCTATCTGACATATTTTTAAAGGCTCTCCCTGGTACTCGGTCCTTTATAATACTACTCAAAATATGCAATGTATATTTATTTGTATGTTTATTTCTTTAATGTCTATTTCCCCTAGTAGGTGGTGTGCTCCGTAAGAATAGGGATCATGTCTCTTTTAATTAATCAGACTCAAATCTAAGTGTAGTACTACACATACAGTATGTGCTCAATAAACATTTGCTAAGCAAATTAACCAATGAATTTAACCTCTAGGATAAAGTAGCTCTAAGCACACAATTTGCAAGTATACACACATGTTTCCATTGTTTTATATTCCTAAATGTCCTCAATATGAATCCAACTTTCTCTAATATGAAAAAATTAAACATCAGAAGCACCTAATACTTGGAGTTCTAATATGCTTGATACACTAGCTAGACACTTTCACTCATCTCAAACATTTTAAATCTTTAGTAGCAAGTAAAGGCTCAAGACAATTCACTCTAAATCTAGAGTAATGAAATTAACACATGAAACATAGTAGTAAAAGTTTGCTGTAATAACTTTTAGAGAGTTACACAGTCTGCTCTTTAAGATGAGCACACCATCTCTGTAGTTCAGACATTTTTGAGTCCTCACCACATGCCAGAGATAGTGCTGACCACACCAGGCCCACAAATGAATAAATCTGGGCTCTTTCCTGTAGGAGTTCATGCTCTAATAGCTTTCATCTGTGCAAAGCTTTATTGTTTGCAACTCTTGCCCACATTTATTATCTGAATATACACGTACGCAAATGAAATTATCCAAGCCCCCTTGACAGCCATCTGAATTTACACTATCTCTAGGGATCTCAACCCAGAGCAAATAAAATTGCTTCACAATCAACACTGAGTCTAGTCCCTTCCAAGGCTGTGGAGGGGCAAATACCCCTGTTTCACGTAGGGTCACTGAAAGCAACTCTGGATCCAATAGCCAACATTGCCGAAAACCTCAGCTCTCCCAGCTTTCTCCAAACCTGCCCAGGGCAGCAACAACCCAGTGACAGTTTCCTAGGGAGGGAGCAGAAGCAGCAGCAGAGCAAAAACCTGGCTCTCCTGCACTGGCCAAGGGCAGCTCTCGTTCAGAGGACGCTACCCAAGACAAGCACAGCACCCACACTGCAGCACCTCCCGCCTCTGGACTGCCAGGGGACATACTGGCTTTGGAGAAAGCCAGTCAACAAACATGCACGGAATGAGAACAAATGAGTCCAAGTACCCTGGCAGGGGCCAGCAAAGTTCCATGAAGTTTCATTTGAGTTAGCAAAAGATTGAGGATGGACAAAACCCCCCAACAGGTCCTTCTACACCTCTTATTTCCTAGAGATAAATGTGATGATCACAGTAAAACTTTTAAGACTACATAGTCTAAGGCCAAACCACGGTGAATGTACCTGATCTCATCTGATCTGGGAAGCTAAGAATGTCTATATAATGCACATATTCCACCAATAAGGCCATAAAAGTATCCTCAAGCCATTTATAAATATTGTAACCCATATCAGGGAGGTGATGTCCTTTAAAATTTCTCCTTCAAGTCGTACTGTGGTTAAACATAGCCCAGTAATTCTCAAGTTTTATGGCTTCCCTGTGATTTCTTTTCTAGATAGAACCCTCACTTTATTTTCAAGTGACACAGAAATAGGAAGGTTATTTTAAATTTGTTATTATTTTATATATGGAGTCAGAGCAGACCGATGAATCTGTGCTTCAGTGTACTTACGGATCATTAATTTCTGGCCCTTCCTCCTTTTAATTTTTTTTTTTTTTAAAGTTGGCCATCATATACTAGACTCAGTTTGTCTTGTTTCTTAACATACGCCTTATCAGCTCTGCCGCAGCTGAAGTGATTTCAAATTGCTTCATGACACACTTGGATTTTCTCCCCTAATAATTCCTCCTTCCTGCCCATGACTGGCAGGCTTCCTCCACACTGCAGTAATGTGGGACAGCTAATTATCTACCAATCCACCTTGCTATTCCGCACTTGGCAACTTTTATCTGCACAGGACAGCTGCACTCTCCCTGTTTGAAGTAAAATGTCAGTCTCTGCTAATGCAACAAGACTTACATCACTAATGATGTCTCCACACTTTGAAGAAGCAACTCAAAGCCTAATTAAAAATTCAGATTCATTCTCACTGGCTTGCCGATTTTCACTGCCCTTCCACCAGGGCCTTGGAGTAGCTTTTAAAATACTCCATGCAAAAAAAAAAAAAAAAAAGAAGAAGAAGAAGAAGAAGAAATTTCAGGAACTATCCAAGGGGAATCAAGGAAAAAAATGCTGCAGTCTTGGTCTTTGACAGAGTCTTTAAAATAACTGTTATGGTTGGAAGAGAAACAAGCGTTATCACATACAACAGATAAGAATTTCCTCGACTGGCTTCCACCCTGCAGTCCCAATAAAGCACACTATTTCCAGGGAAACGATGGACCAAGCCACTCTGCAGTCGATCCACTCCAGTATTTAGGTTTTGGAACTTTTCTAACTGTAATAATTCAGAAATTATTTAACTGTGTAAACGTACATTAGGGGAAACTTCTTTTGAACTCAGAAGAGGGCAAAGTAACAAGTCATTCACATGACATCATCACATTTTGTTTCGGTATCAAGTCACACAACCCTTCTAAAGTAGTAACACTGTTGTAATTTTTGAAGGAGAAGGAGAAGAAGGAAGAGAAAGAACAAACTTACTTCTTACTCCTAGGGACTGTAAGTGACTATGAAGAGAGATGCAGGTCCTGAAATTCAATAGAGAACTTTGCCTGAAAATTACAGGTGGAATTTCCTTCTGTGGCTTTTACAAATGACACACACACACACACACACACACACCACTGTTCCTCCCCAACAATTTTTTTTCTTTTTAGTCGGTACCTTTGTAATAAAAAATTAATTTTGGTGGTACAAGTTCACAAATATAAATAGCTGTTGACCATGTGCTCTTTTAAAAAATATCTATAAACATTATAGTAAGTCTGAGAACTTTCGTATTTCTTCAGTGGCTCACTGACTTCTAGGTATTTAAATAACAATTTTTTTTTATCCGCACCCGAGGACATTTTGCTTTTTTTAGAGAAAGGGAGGAAGGCGGAGAGAGAGACATCGACTGGTTGCCTCCGTAGCACCCAGACCAGGGACCAGTGCCGAGACTGAGGATCATACGTGTCTGCACCTGGAATGAACCCACAACCTGGGTATGTGACCTGCCTGGGACTCACACCCACAACCTTTAGGTTATGGGATGATGCTCCAACCCCTGAGATATACTGGCCAGGGCAGTAACAACTTAACTAAAACAAACAGACAGACAAACAAACAAATGTAGTCAGCTGCCAAATAAGATTATCAGCTTTAAGTTTTCAGCCATAAAATAACTAAGCCAGACTTTTTTTTTTTCCAGAAGAGGAATGTAAAGGTTCTTAATTAATTAAGTCAAGTTTGCTTTCCATTTTAAGGCAACCTTCCTTTGGAAAAATGGAGCTTCCACAGTACTGTGAAAAGGGTCAAAGCAAGAGTCCTAAGACTAACTTGAGTTCTAAGTCTACCACTTACTGCTGGTATGATATCCAGACGGCCAATTTCCCACAGGGCCTGTTTCTCATCTGTGAAATAAGGGAAGTAGATGTGACTTTCTCTCCAGTCCTTCCCAGTTCCCATGGCACCCAGTGATCTGTGGACCTGAGAGGTCAAGAAGAAAAGGCATGCCAAGGGCAGCCCTGCTGAGCCTGGATTTGTACAAGCCATGAGGGCAGACCACAAGACCACAGTGGGAAGCTAGCCAGCCAGCCAGCCAGCCAGTCTGTGAGCCAGAAGCAGGAAGACCACAAAGCAGCCCCTCCTAAACTGAGCTTGGGGAGGCAGAGTCTAGATATGGTTCAGGCTCTGGCTGCCGGTAGCTGCTGATGGTGTCTGAATCCTAAATCCTTCAGCTGAGTGACAGTACCAAGCTTTCTCCAGATTTCTATGTCCTCTCTCCCAGAACAACACATCTCCAAATACAAGAGACTCAGGCACAAACAGCAGCTAGTTCCCAATTCAAACGTTTCTGAGCTACTGCTAGCCATGTTGAAACAAAGGGGAGAAGCCCGTTAAGAAAAGTGGGCATGCAAAGAGAGAGAAATAGGGTACTGACCACACTGTTTGAGCCCTAATCCAGCCCTGCCCAAAAATCTACCCTGGATTGTTCACTTACATAAGGCGGTAGGTTGCTTTCACCTTCACGATAATAAAAATTGGGTGTTCTATTACCTGCCATGTAAATTGCAACTGATGTGAAGGATCCAAGGATCTCACGGTGTGACCTCTTCTGCACCCACTCTTCCCTGTAGCGCTCCAAACTCCAAACCTTAATACCATCTTTCCATCCACAAAGGTGCCATTACTAAGGAGACCTCCCAGAACTCCATTCTTTGACTAACCAACTCCTCTTCATTCCACCTTTTCCAGGAGGATTTTCAGAATCCCTTTCCACCCCACAGAAAGGTCAACATACTTTCTCTAAGCATCCAGAACCTCCTTTCTCATAACCTTCACTGCATCCGAAATTAACTGATGGTGGATACCTCAAGCCAATCATAGTTGCTGAATGTTTATTTGGTGCCAGGCAC
This sequence comes from Phyllostomus discolor, assembly GCF_004126475.2. Classification (NCBI taxonomy): domain Eukaryota; kingdom Metazoa; phylum Chordata; class Mammalia; order Chiroptera; family Phyllostomidae; genus Phyllostomus; species Phyllostomus discolor. The sequence goes on along the minus strand of NC_040907.2, from coordinate 47,087,773 downwards.
TATTTCTTTAAGTAACTATGATGACAAGAAGCTCATCTTCCAAAGCAATCCAATTTAGAGTTCTATGAGAATGTTTTCCTTTCTATTACCCAGAAACTTGCTTCCCCACAACCTTACACACAAGCACTGATTTCACCTCCTGGGACCCACTGAATACTTCTAGTCACTGTGAATTGGTGGCCTCTGGCCTGATGCAGCCTGCGGACATGTTTGGTTTGGCCAAAAAAATCTGAATTAGTTGCCAACATGTTAAGAATCAAGAGATTTCATCTAAAAAACAGATATCCAGCTTCTCCTGAAAAAACAGAGGCATGTGGCAACACTGGACCCGCAATGGCAGTGGCAACCATAGGAGGTGCCTCTGCCTCCCATCAGCCTGGCACGAGCCCTCCTGGACAACAGCATCACCGGTCTTTACTGACCCACGCCTGGCCCCCATCACTCACTTTGTCTAACTGACCCCTGTAAATGTTCAATTCAATAACACTCAGTGTAATCTAGGCCCCATATTTTAGAATTTCTTTCTATATTGTCTCGACCTGCACAAACTGGGTAGCCTCCCTGATAACAAGACGTGAGCTCTCAGAGATGTGGATGTCCTGTACTTCTGCCTTCCTTCAGCCTCCAGTTCTGCAAAATGAGGCACCCAGTGAATATCTGCTGACTGGCTGATTAGTAGACAAGTACGTATGCAGTCTGGCTTTTCCCCTCCCACCCTCTTCTCTCTCCCACCTACAGTGCATCTTGCCTTGTCCCTTTCTCACCCCTTCCTCCTCTTGGAGGGGGAGAGAACAGGCAGTAGAAGACATGGCCCACACAGCATGGCCCTAAGAACACACGGAACCTCACAGCTTTGAGCGGAAAGCCAGGCCTGAAAACGAGGGCCACGTGGCATGTATAAGAGAGAATAAAGGGGTTCCAGAGAAGCTTCCCAAAAGAAGCTTGGGCATTACTTCTGGAAGGCTAAAGAGGTTGCTGAGCAAAAATACTAACTATTTGTAAAGGGCTAAGGGGACTCAGCAGTGGTGGCTTTGCTCAAGCATATCATCATAAGAAACTAAGTATATACCCTCCAAAATATTTGTGTTTACATGTGGATTACAAATTCTACATGCTGGCGTATCGACATTATATATATTATAAAGCATTTAAAATATAGAAATTAAATAAGAATGTAATAAAACTGTTATGGATAAAATGATGTGGTATCTGGAATTAGCTTCAAAATAATCAGGGGGAGGGAAAGAGTGGGGAGGGAAAGAGTGGGGAGGGGCAGAGACAGAACCAGCCTGACCAGGAGTTAATACTGCTGAGGCTGGGTAAGACACAGGGGCATTTTAATGTCATGCTCTTTACTTTTGTGTGTGTTTTTTTTCAAATCTTTGTAATACAAAACTTTAAGCAAATAACCATGAATAGCAGGTCTAATATTTTCTTCATAAACCTCGAAGGATGGTTTTGCACCACATCCTTGAGGCCGGTGCACCACACTTTTGTAACCCCTGGGACAGAGGGCTGACCGCACTGAAATATGCAGGTTCTAAAAATCAGATTTCGGATTCCTTCAGGCCTGGGATCCACATGTCTGTTGACTTCCAGGTTCTCTGCCCAGGTACTAAATAGACTGTCCCATATTTTTTTCTATTTACTGACTGTTCCTATGTTATACCTTGTGCTAACCACTTTTAAAATATATTTCTCTCAACTCACCAAATGAAGCATTAAAACACAAAAGTTCAGAGCAATTTAGTAACACAAAAGTTACGCAGTTAAAACCAGCTAAGTCAAAACTGTCCCTGAATGTCAACTGTAATTGAAAAATAAATTTGTTTAAACTGTTGCCCTTCATATTTTGAATTTCCACACACTTTTACACCAGGTCCAAACAGATCCAAAATAAATCCCACTGCACATAACACCAAAATTCCAGAGTTCTGCAAGGTTCCTGTCTGCTCATCCACTTAAGCTCAAGGAAGGAACTCCTCAAGCAGCAACCAGAAATAGCACCAAGTTATAAAGTGTGAAGCGCTCTCCTTCCCCTCCCCCCTACCCCTCCAGACTCAAGTATGATTGGCATGAAAAACATTAAGCACAGGCGAGGATGCCAACTATAAGACAGGTATTAGTGGAGAGGAAGTGAAGGAAGTCCTAAGCACAACAGGGATAGTCCATCGGAAATCCTTCAACGTGCTTTTTCTTGGGCTCATTCTCACCGAGTTCAACTCAGAGTCATCCATCAATGGTCGATTCTCTTCTACTCCAAATATTCATTTTCAGCAGAGAACAAGTCAGCGGGTTTTCTATTAGGGCTTATATTGGACACAAGGCATAGAATCAAACCATATTATTTGCAAATACAGGTGATTTCTCACCTCTAAAATATTCTATATTACCTAAGTATACATTCGAAGCAACCTCAAACATGCCATTCCTGGTAATGATGGACACTATTTAAGGGAAGATACAAACCTTACCTAAATGTCACTGCACATCAGCATGCAGTAATAGTAGAGCCACCAAGATGTTTATGTCCAGTAACCACACAAGCTCCAGGAGTTATGGAACCAAGACATGGGGCCATATAAAGAGGTACAGGTGTCACAGCATGCCCTATTCAGGCATTCAAAATACACCAACTACCTTGTCCGGTACCATCAATGGGAATTAGAAATGTCTGATGAAGTACTGATTTGACTACCCTTCAATTTTGAGGCTGCTGCTGCTGCTTTCAGAATTGGCCTATGTGTGTAGACAGTTCACTGAACAGGCTGAAGGAGGAATAGCCACCTTCTGCGACCTCATCAGATGGACTGGGGCAGCCATTCTCCATACTCACACAAGGCCCTTTTCCTCTCTCCACCATGGCACTAACCCACTGCATTCTACCACCGCCCTGCCTCTCACTAACCCCAGTATTATCAAACCTGTTTTTGTATGTCTCCATCATCAGCTGAGAGCTTAAGCATGAGTAAGAACCAGGCCTTATACTCACCTTACCTATCCAGCTTAGTCTAACCAGAGGCCCCTCATAAAGCAGAAGACCCCTCCCCCAAAGTTTGCTGAACATTTGTTGCAAAAATGAACAATGAATTTAGGCAATGCTGTTCAGTTGCACAGAAAGAGGGCCTCCCTTTCACTTTCAGCTGCAGTCATTATTTACAACCTTGCTCCACATTTTCAGCCAACATCTCACCCCACTCCAGTCGAGCCCTTCAGTTCCTGATATCACATCTGTCCTGGCTGCTGCTCTTTCTTCAATTTGACCTGAAGCTCTAGTTTTTGCTTCTGTTATTTCTTCTGCCTCTATCAGAAGTACCCCTAACTCCTTCCAAGCCACATACAGCAGCTGTCTGACCAACCTGCTGGTGTGTCTGCCAAGTTCACAGTGACTATGCCCGGCCCCGCAGAGCTGTGTTAGAGCTAACTTCAAGGAGGGCACACTGGCCGTGTGCCAGGCTCTCGCTGTTAGGAAGCCTGTATTGTCATATAATGTTAAATGGGCCTTATAAGTGCCTGGTGAAATGGCTCCCAGAGCCAGATATGCCTTCTAACAAGCAGGCATTGTTACTTCACCATTTTACCTGTGCAATCTTACCTCCTCCTCCAGATTGTAAATGTAAGGAGCTGTGCTGGAATACCCCCTTGTAAATCCCCTGAACACCCAGCACAGTGCTCTGTGCGCAGTAAGCATTCAATGAATATTTCTCCGTTCAAGAAAAACCACATTCATCAACATTTCTCAGTTCCAGCTTCACATTAATGGGTGCCTTCACATGCACTCTTTCCATTAAGTCTACAGAAAAAATCTCTGGGGAGAATCATCATTCCCAAATATTCAGATGAAGATCATGCAACTTTAAGTGCATGATCTTCATGCACTGGAACTCTCTATACTGGAACCAAGTATAGAGTTCTTTTCCCTCCCCCACGCAGCTTGATAAAAACTTGTCGCATGAATGAATAAGCAAAAGCTCAAGTCTCCCTGGACACAGCCACTCTCTGTTCCCCAGACCATGATGTAGATGGTTTCACTGCACCAGACCCCCAAGGAGACAATGATTAGGTTTTTGACTTTTACACATGATGTATGATGTCCTCTGCCAGGGGGGCAGTATTCAGTGACAGCTTTCCCAGGGCACTAGCAGAATCAGTTGGTGCAAATTTTTCAAGGTTTTTTTCAAGTGTCTCCATTACTAAAAAGGAGCAACAACAACAACAACAGAAAGAGCAAGCAGCCTCCAGGAGAAAACCTTTCCAAGAAAATCTTTAAGATGGACCACTTTTCAGACTGTCTCCTCTATCAGCGGGCACAAAACCTATATCATGGGAAACGCCAGTGCTGAAAGAAGGCTGGGGTTTTGTTTGTTTGTTTGTTTGGTGGGGGGTTTGGTGGGGGGGTTTTGTTTGTTTGTTTGTTTGCAAAATTACCACCTGCAAACTCTTGCGAGCAGTATGTATTGCCATTCAAAATGCTGGAACACGCCTTGTTTCAGGACTGATTTTGCAATTTCTCAAAATTAAAAAAAAAATCTTTGCAGAATTTTAGCCACAACAGTCGGAAATTAAAAAGTCTGAAAATAGGCTCTTTACATATATGCTGACTTTGAAAGTTTTTCACCAAATAAGATGCTGTCCTGAAAGGTCTGCACGAGCTGGAAATGCTAAGGTCGAATGAATGAAGTCGATCCCTTCACCAAGGGAGGACATTTTTCCTCCTGCAAAGGGACACAACCTTTCCCCAGCCCTCTCATAAGGAAGTCCGACCTGCTCACCTTAACATCCACTCGAGGCTTCCTACCTCTGAACAACAATTAGCTCTACGGCTATAAAATTCAACATTCCACAAGGGAGGCCTGTATGATCTGCACTTTAGGTAACTAGCCCCACAAAATTTCAGGCCCACTGAACAAGTTCCTGAGGATTAGAGGAAAATATGAGGCTCGCAATCTTTGTTCTAGGGGTCAAAAACCTAATCTGCTTTAGACTTGACTTTCCAAGTACTTCCACCCACCCCCAGCCCCCCCAAAAGCTGCCACTCTAACAAAATTCATAAGAGACTCGCCCCCATTTTCCCAGGTGAAGGCAAGTGGCAGATCAATGTACAGCTCAAGAAGAGGAATTTAAATATTAAATATAGTGTGTGTTTCTCCTTTCAAAAAAAAGGAGAGAAGCCACTTCACATTTTGCCAGACAAAACGCTGTCCCCCAGGAGGCCAGTTTCTACAACGAGGTTGCAAAGGTGTTAGAAAGAGGCCAGTTGGGAGGAGATAAAGGGCCATTTGGGCACAAACCCCCCACCGATCAGAGTTTTTTTCTGAAGTGTCTCCTTTTCAACAGGGAAGCCTTTTAAAACTACATTTGCTTTGGATCCCTACCTGAATGACAATGTGTTAGGATCCAATTTCACCTTTTGTCAAGGATCGGGTGAGAAACAGAAAAACTGCTGTCAGTATCTTAGAGAAAGCAAACCCTTAGCTTAAACCAGGAGGGGAAAAAAATCCTAGTGTCCCTTGTCCAGACCTAGTGATGAGGCGAAGGTGACAAATGCCTGCTAATCTTACAAGCAAAGTCCAAAACAGCAACATATTAAATTTCCTTTATTAAAAGAGGTGTCTCTATGCAAAAATACAATTGTTTGTGCTATGAGTTGAAACATGCACCACTGGGGGGAAAAAGTCCTAGTTTTTTATCATAACGTTTTAGTTCTATTTCCTCTAAAAGTCACTTCACTCCTCAGAACTCTGTCAACAGTCATCAGAAATCACAAAGTGCATATGGAAAAAATTATAACTGGATCTAACCCTGAAAGATGTGCATTGGAAAGGACAGTTAAATGAGGTAACTTAAAAGCTTGTCTATTATTCTACAGAGAAAGAAGAATCCGACTCTATTGCACTTCATGGCCGGATGTCTGCAAATAAATACTGTACAGAATTATCTTTCCAGCAAACCAACCAACCACTTTTCAATTTCACCTCACTGTTAAGAAAAGAAAAATCCTAATCGTCTTCTACTTTAGTGTAAAAGCTCTCTGTTAGCTGCTTTAGGAAAACTGCACCATCCTGGGAGGAGCCTGAGGAGGTCATAGAAGGGGGGTTAAAAAAAAAAAAAAAGACGTCAGAAACCTGAATCCTACCAAAGCAACTCAAAACACGTCTCCCTCCCGGTAGGAGGTGGACCAGTGGTCACAGTAAAATCGAATTCTGAAAGCTATTGCAAGAACACATTCCTGAAAACTTCGTTCTTTCGAAGACCACATTCATCTTCATTATTGTTAGAAGGCATAAGAGAATGAGGTTGTTTTCCCGAAGAATGGTACAGCAAAGGTTCAGGCTCCTAATGTCATCTCAACCTCTCCTAAGCCAGGGGGCCTTTCCGACCAAGTAGGTTAAAATACCGGCAGAATACAATCTCCAGGTGGTTGCTGTTTAGCCATTTTTACTACTGTTGGTTATTAGTCAACATCTTCAGGATTCCTAATTAGTCCCGCTCATTTTTTTTTGAAGCCCCCCTCTTCTCCTAGGGAAGAGCGACACGGTAAACAAACTACATAAATAGGAACCTTATTCACTGTGCTCCCCTCCCCGCCCCGCCCCCCAAAAGGCATACACAAAACAAAACAAAAATCGTACAGCGGAGAGCGCTCAACGGACAATGGCCACAGCAAACAGCAACAACAACAAAAAAAACTCCCACACAAGACAAGAGTAAGGAATCTACCAGGAATATACCAAATCATCCCCTCCCCCAATGCACTCGGGCGGGGACAAGGAGCGCGAAGTGTGCTCCCGCGCCTCTCTCTGCTGGGACCCAGGTGGCCCAAAGGCAGCTGCTGGTGCCTTCCCTCTCGGCGTCCATGAATGAGCCTCGGTCCGGAGGGACACGAGGAGGTGGTGAGAGGGTAGGCTAGGGGCTTCGGAAAATCGTCCGAGCCAGACGCAGCCGTCTGCCCCGGGATGCGTACACAAAGAGGGAAGGGAAGTTTGCAGGGGCGTCCGGGTAAAAACAAGACCGTGGGGAAGATTCGAACAACTTAGGGAAGGAGATGCGAGGGAACTAGAGAAACCTTGCCGAGCTGAAGGTGCTGGGCGGGAGGGACAGTGGGTTCCGTGCAAAGGGCAGGGGCTTCTGCAGAGGGGTGGGTACCTGCGTGCTAGGAAGAGTTGGTGTGCAGTTGGGGGTGGGGGGATCCTGTGCAGAGAACAGAGGTATTCGGTGGAAAGCTTGTGGGGGGTGGTCTGTGCATGCCAGAGAGGTTGGTGTACGGTCAAGGGGACCTGTGCTGGGAACGGGAATCAGCGCAGGAGACACAGGGTGTCTGGCAAGTTGAGGGGCGCAATGTGAGCCACTTACTTGCATGGTGACGACCCCCAGCTCCTCGGCCGCCAGCCTCCTCATCTGGCTCGCCAGCACTTGTGCCTCGTCCAGGATGGAGAAGTCGGCGTCGGCCACCGCGCCCAGGAGCCAGCATACGACCAGGCAGAACAGCCAGAGGGACGGCCGCAGCGCTCCGGCCCCAGCCCGGCCCGGCTTGCCTCGGCAGCGGTGGGCCAGGGCGGCGGTCCCCGCCGTCTCCTCTTCCTCCGGCTCGCGGGCCATGCTGCCTCCCCCCACTCCCCGCCAACAGGCTCCAGGCGCCGGAAAGCGGGGAGAGAGCAACGGGAGGTGCGCCCAGGGCCCGCTCGGCGCACCCCGCAAAACTTTCTTCCCCTAGTGCAGACTCCTCTCCGCGCCGCGGCGGCTTCCAAACTTAGGGGGCGCCCGGCTACAGCGCGGGAGCGCGGGCGGCCACCATCGCCGGGCTCCCGCGGCCGGCGGGAGAGGAAGCAGTCGCCCGAGCGGTCTCCGGGACCCGGGCAGGGCCCCCACGGCGCTGCGGACGTCTCGAAGCGCGGCGACGCCTGCACCCGGGTACGCCAGCCGCGCGGCCGTGGGGCTGACAGGCGGAGCGCGAGCTGGGAGCCGCAGAGCTTTCGCTTCCCGGAGTCCCGGCGCAGGGAGGCGAGGGCGGCCGGCGGCACCCAGCGGAGGCGGAGCAGCGACCCGGCTGCTGGACTGGGGCAGCCACCCGAACGAGGAGGGAGAGGGGGAGGCTTGCGGGGTAAAAAAATAATAATAATTACTGAAAGAAAGACAGAAAGAAAGAAAGCGGTAGGGGGAAAGGGAGGTGTCTGGTGCCACCAAGCTGCGCTCCGGCTCCGCGTACTTCCCGGCTTGGCCGCCGCCGCGGCTGCGGTGATTTATGGAACAAGCAAGAGAGGCGGGGAAATTCCCCCAGTGGCCCCTCCTCTCTTTCCCTTGCTCCCGCCCCAGAACTGGCCCCGGAGACGCCAGCGCGAGAGAGCAAGGCTCTCTTCTCGGGCACCAGCCCTGCCGGGGCTGGGGTCACTTGGACCCTCGGGTTACCGGGGACTGTGCCCCATCTCAGCTCTCGCCGCCTCTGCCAACGCGAGTGACTCCGGGGTCCCACCCGTTCAAGGTTCCACCCATCAAAAGTCCCCTAAGTTCTAGGACACTGGCTTTCTGCCTGGCAGAGATTTGGGAAGGAGGGGACTGCGGTTTAAGCGTCCACACTGCTTTTCTTCCAGGTTGTTCATGACAATAGCTAGCACTGGTTGGATCGACAGATTTCTTTTTTTAATCAGCTACTCGGTGCCCTGCAATGTGCTCTGGGGTTTGTAAAATTATCCTTTAATCCCCGCCGCATCTAGATGAGGTACACATCTTTATCCCAAATTTTTAGGTAACAAAGACTGAGGCTTAGAGAGGTGGAATAAATTGCCAGAAGATCACCCAGGGGATAAGAGGCAGATCCAGAATTTAAGCACAAGTCTGACTCCAAGGCTCTTGTTCTTAAATACATCATTTTTTCCTGTCTTTGAAAATGAGCAACCTGATCCCATCAAAAGCAAAAACCCCACAAAACTGCTGAACCGGAGTTTGCCCCACACATACTCCCTGGAGCATGAGAGGGAAGCAAGATTGTTAACCTTCCTATTTTCCCCTGATTCCTGGCTGAGGTCTCTGAGAAATCACCTGTTGGAAGCATCTGGAATAAGTGGATGGGGGAGGAGGTTGTTAAAGGTGCCATTCTTCTTCCAAACCTTGTGACATTGCTATTTGCAGGTTTCTAGAGAACAGAGCCATGCTCAGGACGATTAAGGACTAGAACATGGATGTAGTGCCCTCTTCACTTTCCAGAAAAACCTTGTTTTCCTTCTTTGACTATACTGTATTAAAGATGCACCTCCTGTAATCTCTAATCTCTCCCTGGCCCATTTTACCTGATTGGTTGTTTCTCTATTCTGAATTCCCTAGTCAGCGTTGTCTCTGCTATACTATGCTTTCATTTTGTGATGACTCTCCACTCTGTGCCCCTTGAGAGGGGCAAATTAGACTCTTGCAGCATTTAGTATCTGCAATGTTTGTTTTATGGAACTCACACATATCAGAACTAAGGTAAGCCTTTTGCCAGCAGGGACCAGTCCTTCACCACCAAATCACCCACAGTTAGCTCCTCGATACCAAACAAAATAGGTACCATAAAAATGATTCTTGAATTAATAATGGGATAAAAAGATATATATGTTGTTTTCTGTTGCCAGAGTTGAAGTGACATTTATTTGGTAGATGATCCTGTAACTTCTGTTTTTCTTTCTTTTTTTTTTTTTTTTTTTTGCTATATCACTGCACACGATAGTGAACCAATCAGTGAAGCAAAATCTATCAGCCATGTGGTAACTGAAGGAAAAAAACAAAAAATCGTCCTGGCTGGTGTGGCTCAGTGGATTGAGCACCAGCCTGCAAACCAAAAACAAAATAATGACATCCAGCATTATTAATTTTTTGTATTGGATTCTTCAAGATTATTGTCACCAAAGTTGTTATACATCTCCCGGCTATCCTGAAACTCCTTTGACTATTTTTTGTATATTGTTATTATGAGGGGACCTATTTTTCACTATTCTATGTTCCTTTTCTTCATTCTCAGATTCTTTTTGAGGACTCTCAGTACACCTATGCCTTCGATTATCACCAAGACATCAGAGTTTTTGCAAATTTCTAAACTAAGCTCAGTCTCCCTTTGGAGCTGGAATTTTATTTTCCCAATTATCTACTGGCTTCTCTACTAGATATACCTGAATTAAAACTCATTCCTGCTTTTCCCTACTCTCCACCTCAATCTGTATCTGACTGCAAATGTCAGGGGGTGTCGCCCAGTCTCGAAGCTAAGTGCCTTACTCCGTCATCCACCACCTGCAAATCTCTCCTGTCCATCCCCTGCTCTCCATGTGTATCCATTCTCTGGCTTCAGCTCCTCATCACAGCTGCCCTATGATTATGACCACTGTTTCAAGTCTCCATGCAGTCTGTCTCACCCCCAACATTCTGTGCCCCACACTAAAACCAAAATCCCCTTTCTAAAAGTAAAATCTGAACCCATCTCTCATGAGTCTAAACATTTCTGATGCCCCATCTCAGAGAAATAAACTTACACCAAACAAGGCTCTCTGTGCTCTGGCCTATCCACCTTTCTTGCCTCATTGAAGCCACCCTGCCCTCAAAATCCTCACCATCTAGCAGACAACACCTTTGCCAGCAGTCTTGAATGCCCTCCTTCTCTTCCCCTGGTGAGTTCCTACTGAGCTGGGAGTCACCTCTGGGAAGCCTTCTCTGGCACCCGCACCCCCCCCCCCACAGTACTTAGTGCTCCCCCTCTGGGGCTCCAAAGCTCTTGGTTCTTCTCTCAGCACTTAATGTCTCCCAGCAGTTAATTAGCAGCATTGTGATTAGCCATTTGAAAGTCTTATTTTCTCCTCCCTAATGCTTCTCATGAAGTCCCCTGACCACCTGCATCCTTAGGGCACACCTAATAAATGGCAGATCCTTTGCTCCCATCCCAGTCGACTAAAGCATAACCTCTAGAGGTGAGCTAGGTCCTAAAATGTGAATTTTATAGACATGCCCCCAAGATGAATCTTATGAAGTACTACTGTTGGACTGCAAACGAGCTCCCCAGGATGGTAACACACTCCCTGGGAGCTCTAGCATTTTAGCTCAGCCCCTACAGCCAATAGATCTCAATACCCAGAAAGGGCCATGTGACATTTATATCACCAGTGGGGAAAAGTTTTCAGAGAGATAAAGTCATTAGCCCTGGGTAATATAATTTGGGTGCCGGTGTGCGACCCAGGTCTTCAAACAGCAAGCTCTGAACTACTAGTCTGGTGTCAGGGAAAATGGTTTACACACATAATATATACTGGTACATGACAGACCAGTAAAAGCCTGCTGCCTAATAAACTGCCAACCTTAATGTCCCCAGCCCATATAAGTGAAATCGCCCCACCATCAACCTCAGTTCAGTATTAGTTTGTTGTTTTCCAGAGGGATAACTTATTGAACCAGGGTGGGCATGTGACATGAAGGTAGCCAACCTATAGCACACAAAGCATGGCAAAAAAAGATCAGCTGGTGAAGCAAATTTTCATTCTCAAAATTTTTAGTTATGAAATACCAAGGGTAAAAGGCAGAAGTGGTCATTGAAACCAAAGGGACATAAGAAGGAGACATAGGGGCTGCAAGTTTCACAAAACATATTGCAGGGAATATATAGCTATATGTATGCCCATATAACCCCAAGATGTGTATGTAGGGCTACATATTCCCTGATGTATGTTTATGGCTCCCTCTACATAGTCATATAGGTATGGGTAAGCACATAGCCGTTAAAAGCACGGATCTTGGAATCAGAAAACCTGGGTTTGATCCCAACAATAATATTTATTAGCTGTATCATCTCTGTAAAGTTTAACTTTTCTTACCCTCAGTTTCTTCATCTGTACAATATGAACAATACTATCCAGAGGTTTTGTGCAAAGGCACATAAAACACTGAACACAGCACCTGTTACATACATAGAAGCACCCAATAAATAGTGGGTATGATTCTGCACACAGAAGCTAAGAAAGCCAATCAGAAAGTGTAGTACATAGAGCATGTGGCCTGTGAGAGACCATCGCCAAGAGCCAGAACCAATTTTCCCATTCCAGTTCCAATCTACACATTCTATTAATAACAGACTCCTTTTTTCTCCCTTTGTCTTGATGTAATTCTCAGGATCAAGTTCAGTCATTCATTCTACACAGAGAGGACACTATTGACTGTGTAGCTATTTGAAATACAAAATAATGAAAAGACTGGTAAGTGGGTCATGACTATCCCTAGAAGACAATAGGCAACCATGAAAATTGCCTATAGTCTTGCTTGTGACAGAGTTGGACACCTGTTCATTATCTGTTTCCTCTCTGTAAGCCCAGCACTTAACATGTGGCCTTGTAATTGTTCATTTGTCATTTTCTTTTCTCTATCTTCATGTTTCTCAAAGTGTGGTCTATAGGCACCCACAGCAGAATCACCTGCCAGGGACTGTGTCTGCTGTATTTGCTACCACCACAGAATCTAGCAGACCAGAATGGATACCTCAAAAACTGTTGGACCAAAGAAATGAGAAGAAAAATAGGATGATTCTTGAATCATTAACTGTGCAGATAGGAGCACAAACAACTTTGTTGTTTGACTGCTAAAGAAGGACAGCTCAATATTCCTCACCAAATTGGTTGCTCTTCCGTTTTAGGGGGTACAGATCCACTTCGGTGACAGACCACTTCATGGTACTTATTGGGCAAGATTCTCACCACAGAGGAACTCCATGTCAAACTGCTCTCAGAACTCTAGTTCAGATTTCCAAAAAAGCAATATGGCATTTCCAAGCCACTGCAATTCCCCTTTCCATGCTCTGAGTGGAAAACAGGGCCAAGTTCACACAAATTCTCAGCCTAATGCTGCTGGCAGACCTCCCGTTCAAAACAATAACTGCCTGCAAATGATATTGAACCTGTGAACTCAGGGAGCTCAGTAGACTAGAACCACTACCTCCAAGGGCAGAAATTAGTACTCGCTCATTAACTTCTACAATAATTCAAATCTCAGCAAGTGTGCTTTACTGTTAAATATACAGAAATGACTATTGGTCTAAAGAAAATTCTAGAACACAGGTCTCCCCTGTTTTTCATATTCTTTCTGCTGATTTTAAAAGTTATCAGATTTCCCATTCCCCTTCAGATTGGGAGCTATCACAGATAGAATAGCAGTATGAGATGTAAGTTTCCAACACCCCAGCATGGGTCAGGTACTATATACGGCAAACAACATCATTTTTTGAACTTTTAGTATATTTCCTATGTTTTATCACTTAAGCATCAGAACAGAGAAGACAAGATTATTAATACAATTTCATGCACAGGCAAACTGAGACTCAAGGTTATAAGTTCATGAGCAGCAAAGCTGGGATGGAAACCCCAGCTTTTGCTGCTCTATCCATGGCCTCTGTCTGAGTGAGAAGAAAGAAAGGAATGGTGATAACTGGCACCCATAGATCCCTGCCTAAGAAACGTTCTTATTTCCAAGGCAACAACTATTTTTTCTCTGTTCATTCCAATAAACACCTATTGAGAACTTGCTACATACCAACAATTTTACTGCGTGCTAGGGATACGCAGATGAATAAGATGAATTATCCGTAAGAACTTTATAGTACTGCAGAAGTCAGGATTTTAAGACAGATAATATCCATACAGCAAGTGCTTCAGGGCCTTTCCACTTGCTGTTCCCTGTGTCTTGAATGCTCCTCTTCCAGATATGTGTATGCCTTTAACTGTCAAGAACTGTGAAGTGTGAGAGACTTTTCTTACTTGCAAGCCAATAAGTCAGCCCACCACAGCCTCAGGGATGCCTGCAGAAGAGGCAGCCTCCTGGGTTAGAGACAAAGGACTTAATTACTCAGCAATAGCAGTAGCCAGAGTGTCAGCATTTGTGCCAGTTCCCCAAGCCCCAACCCCGCCCCCGCCCCCCCCCCCCCCCCCCCCCCCCCCCCCCCGGCAACGTGATGAGGGCCAGATGGTACCAGCACACATCAGGTAGCACTGAAGAAGAGGAATCCAAAGCTTAGAGCACGCAAGTCTCATTTATGATGAAATGCAAACAAAACTGCCCTTTGCCCCAGAGGAAGATCTCTTTAATATACTGGACAAAGAGCAATTTTTCCCTTTGCTCCAAAGAGAATCACTATTTCTGCTTGCCAAGGCTGTTCACTAAATAAACTCCTTGAAAATGTAGTGCAGAACAATAGGGCAGTTCATACTTTGCTCACAAGGCATGCAAAAATGCAAGGAACCCATGCATGGAGAACTGTCTCCCCACATCACCTTCTTCTAGTCTGGATTCAAATATGAGGGGAAGCCTTTCCTCACCATTCCATTTAGGATTGTAACCCCAGGAATTCCCTATATCCTACCTCTCTGATGTACTTACACCATGTAACATCATATACATTTGCTTACTTATTTTATCTACTGTAAGCTCCATGAAGTCAATAGTTTTTGTGTGTTTTGTCAAGACATCCTCAGTGTTTGAAATAGTACCTGGTACATAGTAACTACTCAGGAAATAGTTGTTGAATTAATAATTCCAATATGAAATGGTCTAGAGAAAGAGATTGTGCGTTAGGTACAATGGGAGCAGCTCTCGATCTAATTGAGGGCAGAAGTCAGAGAAGGCTCCGCCTGAGGAATGTCATCAAGAATAGGTAGGGGTTGCCCTGGCTGGTGTGACTTAGTGGGTTGGGTGCTGGCCTGAGAACCCAAGAGTCACATGTTCAATTCTCAGTCAGGACACATGCCTGGGTTGCAGGCCAGGTCCCCAGTAGGGGGCGTTTGAGAGAGAACAACACATTGATATTTCCCTCTCTCCCTCCCTTCCCCTCTCTAAAAATAAAAACATATATTTTTTAATTTTTTAAAAAAAGAATAAGTAGGGATTACCCAAATGTACAAAGAGCAAAATAAAAACAATATGAAGAAAGGATCTAGAAATTTAGGATTTCTATAGCACTAAGTGGGCAGGGGCAACAGATGAGAACTTTGGTGAAAACAGTAGCCTTGGTCCTTGGCTAAGTGACTTGGACTTTCTCCTGGGAGGGATGGGGATCCATCAGAGGATTTTATGCAGAGGAGTGACATTTTAGAAAGATTACACTACAGTTGTGTAGAGGATGGGTTTAAGTCAAGGACTTTTTACTTAGATTCATTGACTGAACTAAATAACATCTCAAAAGTATCTAAATGGTTCTATCTAGTACCTTTCTAAGGGAAACATGTAAGTTTTCAGTTAAAATAGACAAAAAATAAAAAAATACCCCAAGCTTTAGCAAAATCCCTCATGATTTCTTTATAAACATGATATAATAACTTAAATATAACGGAGTTTTAGAAAGCACAGAGCAAGGATCGACTGTCAGCTAATCATTTCTTTACACTGAAATCAGATGACCCTTTCCTTTCATGAGCTTGGTGACCCCTTATTACAGGGGTGTCAAAATCATTTTCACCAGGGGCACGTCAGCTTCGAGGTTGCCTTTCAAAGGGCCAAATGTAATTTTAGGACTGTATAAATTAATTAACCTTTAACTAGGGAC
The DNA here is from genome assembly GCF_004126475.2 of Phyllostomus discolor. Classification (NCBI taxonomy): domain Eukaryota; kingdom Metazoa; phylum Chordata; class Mammalia; order Chiroptera; family Phyllostomidae; genus Phyllostomus; species Phyllostomus discolor. The sequence goes on along the minus strand of NC_040907.2, from coordinate 47,072,238 downwards.
AAGGAGCTTGGCACTGCCACTGGGTAGAAACAAGGTGCCTGGCTGGATAAAACAAGGCAGAGGGCCGGATTTGGCCTGCGGGCCTTGTGTTTGCCGTCTGTGCCTTATTGGATATAAGCAGCCTTGTTTTTTCATCTTACCCAAAGTTTTAAAAGTTTCTAAAAGCTACTTAAGGGTGATAGAATTATCAATACACTAAATGAAAATAACAGTAGGGTGAACATTTACTATAGGCAATGGACCACACTACTTGCTCTGAGTTCATACTCTAGCCAGGGAGGCAAGAATTAAAAATATAAAAAATAAAATCACAATAAGAGATTTAATCACAGATCAAGGCTGCAACAAAAGAGATGGAGCCAAGCAAATGAATTAGGCAAACAGTCATCAGCATGGTGAAATGGTGACTATATATGGAAGTAAGTTAATAGCTAACATACTTCGTATGCTTATAAGGTTCTAGGCATGATGTTCTATGTTTTAAATGGAATTATCTCATTTAATCCCTAAAACTATCAGTCACAGTAGTAGCTAATATTTATTGAGCTCTCACTAGATTCTAGGAACTATGCTAAGTGTTTAAAAATTTTTAAAGATTTTATTTATTTATTTTTAGAGATGGGGGAAGGGATGGAGAAAGAGAGGAGAGGAACATGGATGTGGGGGAGAAACCTCAATCAGTTAGTTGCCTCTTGTACCCACCCCAGTTGGGACTGCATCTGCAACCCAGGCAAATGCCCTCACTGGAATTGAACAGCTGAACCTTCACTTTGCAGGATGATTGATGCCCAACCAACCGAATCACACTGGTCAGAGCACTATGCTAAGTGTTTTAAATGGATTACTTTATTTTATCCTTGTGAGGACCCTATTTAGCAAGTATAATCATTCCCATATTACAGATTAGGAGACCAAGGCTTAGTGAGTTTGAGTTCTTTGCCCAAGGTTTTACAAGTACTATGTGATGGTGTCATCATTTAAGTCCAGGCCATCACTCTTTTTAAAAACAATTTTTTAATCTTCACCCAAGGATATGCTTTATTGACTTTAGGGAGGGAGATAGAGGAAGAGACAGAGAGGGAGAAGCATTGGTGTGAGACAGCAACATCAATTGGTTGCCTTCCGTACATGCCCTGACTGGGGATTGAACCCTCAACCCAGGCATCAACCTTTTGGTCTATGGGACAACACTCCAACCTACTGTGCCACCAGGCCAGGGCCAGGCCATCACTCTTAGTTACAGTGCTCTCCTGCTTCATAATAACGTGTAGGTATTATTATCGAATCCATTTTGCAATGAAGGCAACTAGTGCTCAGAAAAGTGGAGCCATGAACACATGTCCACGTAAATGACAAAACACAGTATCTTAACCATCTTGAAGGAATAGATTTTATGTTATCAATGTCATCCAGCTGACTCGCACTTGAATTATTATATGAGTGACTTAGTGATAAATGGGGCAAATCAGATTTTAAAATCTTTGCCATTCACTCACACCAGGCACTTTGTTATATGCTAGAGAGCAGAGATGAGGCAGGCATACTTCATACCCCCAGGAGCCTACACTTTGGTGGCAAAGACAAACACTGAACTAGCAATTGCAAGAACAAGTAAGGAGACACTTTCATATCAGTGGGGGATTTTGGGCGGTTTGCTTGTTTGTTTTTGGTGCTGATGTCCCCACAATGCTAGGGAGTTCTAGAATTCCTGCCGCAGTGGACGTGGACATTTGTACTGAGCATTGTAACTTCACCCCATAGTCCCAGGGGTCAGAAATAGGGAAAAGAAAATTCATGCCTATTTGTGTTTGCCCCCACTCTTAAACGCTCAAACAACCTTTACTAGTGTTATACTGAAATTTTGCAATGGAAGCCTCTAAAACAAAAGAGAAGACCTCTCATTTCATCTGCCGTTCATCGCTCTAGTTTTCCCTGGCCTATCCAAGCCCACTCTTGACCCCAGATTCCCACTTTCAGTATCCCTGGGTTTGAAGAGCCATGTGGGCCCCCTACATCAGTACGTCACCTCAGAGACATTTGGACCATTCACTCTCTGGCATGAGGCATTTGACTTTAGGTGTTGTTGCTTTCATGCCACAGCACTGACTGGCCAGACCTCGTCCTGCCTGCCCTCAGAGGAGGGGCTCACACAAGTGCAACCTGATGGTGTCGAGGTAGAAATGAAAAAGCCACCCTTGAAGTCTCTATTTTTGAACATGGTTAAATCACTTCATGTCTCCAACATTTATGCATCACTGATCCCGCATAAGCTTCAGGATGAAATGGAGATTCTCGGCACACAAGGACTTGCACAGCCTGGACCTAGACACATCTCTGCTTCCCTGGTGCCCTTCCTCCCAGCATGCACCTATATCACCAGTCAAAACAAGTCACTTGAATGCCTGACACAAACCCTCATTGCTCTCTCCTTCCCTTCCTTTGCTCTTTTAATTTCATCTGCTCAGAATGTCTTTCGCCATCTTCCCACCTGGATAAGACCAGCTTATTTCTGCAGGTTCAGGCGGAATCGCCTTTAGCTAGGAAACCTTTCCTGACCAGTCTGCCCTCTCCCGCAGGTGGAGGTCAATGCCTCTTCGTGATGCTCCCTTAGCCTTTTCCAGGCGTCACCTTCCGCATTCTGCATTGCAACTCTCAGCTCTTGACTGTCTTTCTCAGGGGACAGTCACTCCATTGAGGGGAAAAGCAAATTGTTTTTAATATCTCACTTCTCAGCAGTAGATGGCACACACTGGGGACTTAGTAAACATTTGTTGAATTGGTGAACACGAGTCTACTATTTCCTACTTAGCCTTTTACTAATTTGGAGGCTACTAAGTGTTTGTAGAAATATCACATTCAAATGCTTATAGAGACTAAGTAGGTAGTGCAAATGCATTAACTAGCCATGCAAGACACATGTCCTGTCTAAAGTGGCCTCTGGTTTAGGCACAAGGTGTTTCTTGGAGATGAGGAAGGAACCCAGGCAAGTCATCTATTTACTCCTTCTGCCAAGAGATGAAGCTTTATCTTTTTTTCATATTTCCAAGTAAAGAGTTTTACAACTTTCCCTGAAAGTACTATGCCAATAAGCTTAATATTAAAATATCAAATTACCTTCATCTTTCCCACTGAGTTTTCTCCCAAGTTTCTCTGCCTATCACCACAAGAGCAGAAACTGTATTGCTCATATGTTTTGTTTACCACTTAGCACACAGTGGGTGTTTAATTGGTGTTAAAAGAGTAATCATAATATGCTGAAGTTGAAAGAAAAAGTTATGTATTTATAATAAAAGAGTGTGACAATTATTTTCCTTTTCTTTCAATTATTTTCCTTTTGAATATGCATTCAACTTAAATGTAATCAGCAATAGGAGAGAAAAAATAAGTTTATGTCAGAGTAAAAGAAAAGTATTTAGCTCCCATCTTCTCTATTTTGGTCATTCATTTATTCATTCAACAAATAATCTAGGCTACTCTGTGCCAGGCACCATGATTATTACTCCGTTGCTTTTAGTTCATGCCTCAATTTCCTCCTGAAAATCCCAGGTGTTTACTGCTCCTTGTTGCTGGCTAATATCCCATTTCTGGCCAAGGTCCAGTTTGCTGCTGTGAACCAGAGCTTATTTCCCATAACTTTCAGTGGATGTTGGCTGGACACAATGTGCCACTGTGAGGGCACCCTCCCACAGACTCTGCCTCTGAGCTCCAGGGGTGGCATTTGTACCCAACATCCCTGACCTCTTCATGGGTTCCACATGCTCTGCTAAACAATCGACCCTCATCCTCATTCAGCCCTTCCCAAAACTTGATGACGGAGACACTATTATTATCCTCATTTTATAGACAAGAAAACTAAATGACAAAGCAAGATTCGCACACACACCGTGTGGGTCCAGGCACCAAGCTTGTCATCACTGTGTTAAACTACCAAGAGTCACCCTCCGAGTAAATGGCTCTCTCAGTCAATAGCAGTCAATAACAACAATAACAGCAGACAATAATAACAATGACTTGGTGTGTGGTAGAGGCTCCTAGTTGTTTTTGACTATTGATGCTCCCTGTCTTTTATAATAACATCTTTCATTTTAGCCAGGCAAATGGCTGCCTGTAAAAGAGTATATTTTCCAACCCTTTTTGCAATTCTCTATAGCCACATGACCACATTATAGCCAATGGTGTGAAAAAGAAGTAGAACAGTTTCCAGGAAGTTTTAATTGCTTTGAATTCTTGACGGCATTCAATGTAACCTAAAAGAAATACATTTTAGGTTACATTATGTGATGTTGTGTGTGTGTGTGTGTGTGTGTGTGTGTATTACACTCACATATAGTCCTGAAACAAAGTTTCATGTAGAAATATTTACCTCCATTATATGGTAAACACTCTGATATCTTCTGTTCTATTCTATTTTATTTTATAAAGTTATCCTTTACATCATTTGATGACTCACCAGTGAATCATGACCCGCAGTTCAAAAAACATTGTTCTGTCAGACAATGTATATATGCTCCTCTCTCTGTTTTTTCTTTGTCCATTCTACCATCCAGGCGCCTGAAACACAAAGCCTCTGCTTTGGACCACGAGGTCAAGTCCACACACAAAGGAGTATCAAGATAGAAGACACCTGGGTCTCTGATGTTATAAAATGTCACACTAGCCCTAAATTACCTGCTTGGGCTTTTATGTGAGAGAAACACGAGCTCTTCTTATTTAAGCCACAGCTATTTTGAATTATTCTTTTTCCTCATGCCAAACTAATCGTCATTGATAGTGTGAATGAGTCAAGTATTGCTTGCAGACCCATTTCTCTCTGTTTTTCTGCTTTGCTTTTTATTACAAAGGGGCTGAGCTACAGGTTTAGACAGCGGGGGTGCTGGTGGGAGACAGAAGGGCAAAGGAAAAAGAAGTCCAAGTACTTTGCCTCAGGCTCTCTGCCTTGGATGGTGTCTTCTGCAGCAAGAGCTGTATCTCCTGTCTTGCCAGTTCCCACTAAGTGGGGTTTCTGTTGGGTGACCTCAGCTCTTGGTCTCTGGCAAACCTGTCCTCTCCCTTTATCTCTGCATTGTAGGGATGGTAGCTTCCTGCTGTGGCTGATCTCTGGATTTCCTCACCTTCCCTCTTTAGCTTTCAGTTCTTCTAGCCCTTATTTCATGAAGTCCCTTCATTAAATTTCCTCTGTTCTCAATACAGAAACAGCTGCAGTTTTCCTGACAAGCACCTGATTCACACTAATGTATCATACAAAACTCTCCAGGTAAATTTCTCATTTCCTCCTTACCCTGTAAGATAGGAACTACTCGCCACCGCTGCTTCCCTCTCCTCGCAAATGATGAAAATTTCAGAGAGCTTGACCTTTGTTTCATTTGGATTTTCTGACTTTCAAAACGTAATCACATTTTATCACATGAGTTTTCACAGACAGACATAAAAGCTGTTTGCATGACATCACTCCACATTACCCAGGTAGGTGGTCTCCATCCCCAAGCACCTTCCCAAAGCTGCCAACGCCCTGTAACCTCTCTCTGCCTTGGAAAAATTTCCAGCCTTCCTCCAAGTCCCTTCATACCCTGGGTTAGGGGAGTGCTTTCCATCCCTTCACATCAAATTATTAATTATTATTCAAGGACTGCATTTACTTCATCATAAAATGTTTATTGAGTGCTTAGTGTGTGCCTAAGGGCTAGGGTCTGGAGCAGAGCAAACATGAATGAGACTCAGTTCCTGCACTTGAAGAGCCCATTGTCTGAGAGGAGAAACAGGTACATGAAATAATGAAGGCTTACACATAAGAAATGCTTTGGTAAGATCCAGCACAATAGCAGCATAGTGGAGGAGTGGATCTTGAGTTGGTTCCTGAAGAATAGCTAGGAGTTGGAGAGGTGAAGGAGATTAGAGGAACATTTTAGGCTGAAGGAATCAACATATGCAGAGGTTCAAAGGCATAAAGTATTTCACAGCTTACCCTTCGATATGAACCTTAGCACTTTCATATTTACCCAAATAAATGTTACATATTTGCATATAAATATACATAGACATGTATACATATATTTGTACTCTTATATGTAAATATAGACTTATATTTTCTCTGTTTTTTCTTTTCCTCTTTGCCATTTCATTATATTAACCTACCTTATTTCATAAAAGCATAAAGATGAACAGGAGAATTAATATATTACTAAAGGAAAGAAATCTAATTGCCTGGGTTATGTATGTAGCTGTGTTCACCACACTAACAAATACCCCAGGGAAAATGATTGAAATATAAGCCATAGCCACAGAGCCTTGCACAAGGACATTCCCTCATAGAGAGAAGCCTAAATGGAGCTTGCAGGCTCAGGTTCCTTTCTGGAACACCATTAAAGAATGTGTTCTGCACTCACTATGTTTCGGCTGAAAATAAGATGTGAATAATAAAAAATATTTTCCACTGGGTTGAGGTTGGTTCACATTTATCAGTAGGCAAAATGACATCTGTCCAAAATTCCTTTTGCTCAGGGCAGTATGACTCTGGCAGGGGGAAAAAAAAAGGAATTAATATAATGCCGCCCGGAATTCTCCAAGGACCTTTTGCTAACCTCCTGAATTCCTCCCTGTTGTTTGCCTGGTCCTCCCTTACCTCAGTGTTCAGGGAGGGGCTGCCACTGCCACCCTCCAGCCAGCTGAGCCAGCCTCTGGGAGAACTGTAACATCTGCACACTGGGTCGTTTTTGCGTGATTGTCTTTTTTGCATATTGTCTTACCTCTCCATTAGCTTGTAAGGTTCCTGAGGACAAGCATTCTCTAAAATACTCTGCTCTTTGGGAATCCATATACTGTTTTCTAAAAACTTATCTCCCTTGGTTTTCCAGTTTCTTTTGCCACTCTGGCCTCAGGAAGGGGAACATATGAATCACCTTGGAGAGGAGGAGAAAATGATGTAGGGGAGGCCCTTTCGGACTGGAGGAAAAGAAAAGATAGTCCTTTAGACATCAAGAAGTAGGACCTTGGAGGAAAGGAGAGTAAGAAGGGGAGGTAAGACATGTGTGTCTTCTCTGGCCTATGACCCCAGTAGATAAGAGTAGGCAAAGACCTGGAAAGCAAGCAGACACATTTCACCCAGGCAGCACTGATCATAGTACCACTGACCTGGAAGTCAGAGAGGCTTAGCCAGGTGGAAGGACACAGATCTCTCTAGTTTCTTAGGGTCCCGGATTGGAAAGGAGAGGATTCCTGGGTTTGCTGTAGACTCAGTGAAGGCTGTGGAAGACAGACAGATGAGCCATGTACACCAGCTTTTCAAGAGATTGTGGGATGGATTTGATACTCAAAACCAGAGAGCTAATGCTTAGAGGTTAGGGAGGAAAGTCCCCAAAAGGCAACTGAAAATGGGCCATCTGACAGAGTTGACAGAAATATGCCACTAGCACCAGACACATGAACATGTGAGGACACCATCAGCTGGAGCCATCACTTGAATAGACGACATGTTTCTTTAGCTGCAAACTATAGTGGTGGGTGCCAGCCAGATGCCAGGGATGAGAACAGAGTAGGTGCACTACATCAGAAGCTGGCAAAGCCCCAGAGCACGGGATGGAGACCAGAGCTCTGCGACAACCTAGAGAACAGGCAAGTTACCTCCCGCCAAGTCTAACCTCGAGAGAAGGGGGAAGGAGGACACCCCTGAGAGGTGAGTAATTACCCTAAAGAGAACAAGTTGAAACTAAGGAAATGAATGTAACTGAAAAAGATATTGCTGATTGATTATTATGTATATTTTCCCTTTTACTCAATGGGATGGAGGGTACTGAGGATTTTTAAATTCATTAGAGAAAATTTAAAAAGTTATTGATTTCCACATGTTTAGAATTCTGTGCTATGAACTATTTGAATTGGCTACATTTTCTAGTAGGGATTGTCTCAGGGAACCTTACACATAGTAGGCATGCAATATCTTAATAAATGGGTTGGATGGATAAATAAGAATCCATAATTCACTTTGTCCAAGTAATTGTTAGATGGATATCAAATTTACTAACCACTTGTAATAAAGATTCCATGGCTTTCTAATTAACTAAATTTTAATGTCTGAAGATAATCATTGCTTAAGTCTACAATGGAATCTACAAATGTACAAATTCTGCATTTACTTTTGCATCAATTCCATTTCAAAATCCACTTCATATGTGTTTACTGCACTTGTCAACCACTCCCAGACACTTACTATTAAGGAACAGAGGGAGAAAAACAAACTGCTTTTGCAACCTTAATGTGTTCTTAAGGTTTCCTCTGTCAAGGTCTGCCTGTCGGCTGACCGTCTTTATTATCTACCAACCATTCACTTATCTATACCAACAGGCCTTAAGTATTAAGGTTAAGTACTTTTTGCCATAGTGATTAGTTGTAACAAAATTATCATACATTTGCCACTTTACAATTCACAGAACTCTTCTAACATTTCATCTCTTCTAATTTTAACAACTCCAAACCTCTCTATGACCCATTCTCATCAGGCCTTTGTAGCTCCTAGTCTGCTGATAACATTCTCGTGGAGGTGGCTGGTGACCTCCATCTTGCCAAATTCAGTGGTGAATATTCAGTCCTTATCTTACTGACCTCTCGACACCACTCAAACACTTTCTGAAAGCATTTTTTCACTTTGTTTTGGCTTATCTCCTGCTTATTTTTTTCTAAGTTAGTGGCTTCTCTGGTTCAATATTCTTTCCCTTTCCTTCTTTGAAAGGAAACATTGAAAGGCTCCATGTTTCAGCCCTTGACTTCTCTTTATTTGACTTTCTGGAGGTCTTATGAAATGCCATGTCTTTTCATACCATGCTCATAAGCTCTAAATTCACTTCTCCAGTTCCATCCTTTTCAGTCTTGAATATCCCAGTCTACTTGGCATTTCTGTTTGAATGTTCAAGAGGCACTGAAAACCTAATTACATCCACCTGAACCAGTCCTCTCACATGTATGTTTTTCTGGCTCCCACCTATCTTCTAGGATTTTGTGGGGGTGTGTTTGTGTGTGTGCGGGGGGAGTCTAATGACTATCCTGACTCTACTTCTTTTGTGTCCCTGTTTTTGGCTTCACTATGTGGTCTGATTTTAACCTTAAATTGACCTCTGCTTATGGTCTTGTCCTTGCTTCAATCTGCTCTACACCTGTAGTCTTGCTTTTCCCATTGGCTTCCAGGTTCTGCCCCTTGTTTACTCCTTTTCTGCAGTAAAAGGCTCCAACTTCCTTCAACCAGAGCAGCCCTTCCCCTATATCCAAGGCTCTGGCTGTCAGTGATTCTGATGTTACTGTCTGCCTGACAGCTTACTTTTCTTCAAAGGCTGGTACCTTTTAATAAGCAGTAAATCCTGGCTCGTTTATACTTTTTCCTATAACAAGGGAAGTTAATGACATGGCCAATAGGCTATACATCGTTAGAGCATCACCAGAGAAGGTTTATCAGGCACTCAACTGTGTATTGCCTTGATCTTGCCTTGTAGGTGATTATAGTCAGCACTGGCTGAAATGTTCATCTCCACTACCATTTTCACTTGACTGATATTAGCTATTTGGAGTGCATTTGGGAAGCCTGTTAAAGTCAGTAAATTCAGCAGAAAAAAATGCTATGATCAGAAAGTAGCACTTACCATTAGCACTGCACAAGAGAACCTGCCATGTATTTGCTGTCCATGTATAATCTATTATTCGATTTCCCAAACCCTTTTCTTGTTCCTGTAGCAATGAAAACAATTCATTAATAAAGTTAATAGTTCATTGACATTATTAACAATACTAGTGCTATTATTCATAATAGTTCATTAGTAACTGATTAATATAGTAGTAGCAATAATGCTGCTAATGGTAAATACCGTTCCAGAATATTATACCCTTTACTCAACATACCAAAAATTTTGCTCAGTTAACTCATTTAAAGCTTTTATTTACCCTCACAATTACTATTACCTCCTTTTACACATAGGAAGTGAGATAAAGAGATAGGAAATAATGGGTACCATTTTTCTTTGCTAGTCAGTGGTAGAATTATTCAAATCATGGTTTGGCTCTAAAGTCGGGTCTTAAAGGTTTTGCTAGACTATCAATATAACATTTGTCTAAAAAATTTTAAGACTTTGATGTATAACATGCATAAAGTGCACAAATCTTAAGCATATAGCTCCATTTTACAAAGACTAACACTCGTGTAGCCACCGTCCAAGTCAAGATCTAGAACATTTCTAACACCCCAGATGGCTCCCTTGTGCCCTTTCCCAGTGGCTACACCTCCCTACGGGTAGCAATTCTGACTTTTATCACTGTGACTTAGTTTTGCATGGTTTTGAGTTTCACATCAATGGAATCATACTAGCTGTAGTCTTTGTGTCAGTTTTTAAATGCTAATCATCATGTCCATGAGAGTCATTTGTGAACAGACTCTAATGTCATTCCCAATGATCCCCACCTAAATCCTGTGCCAAGGGATTTCTAAATGGCAGAGATCATTCCAGGCTGGCATAATCAAAAAAGGATACTGTGGTTCAGTCTTGAATGTTGAACAAATTTGGAGGGGCTGATCAGGATCAGGGCAGGACGACTGATTCGGGCAGGGCAGGCCAGCTGGCCAAGGTACTACCCAGCTACAATTCCAGCTAAAGTGCAGAAAACAGCAGACGAGACTAGAGATGCATTCCCTCTGCCCTAGAGAGACATAGCTAATGATGTACTAACTGTAGGAGGCAGTCTACTTAGTATTCCGTAAACAGCCTCTTCTCTTCCAGCTATTTTAATGATTCCTGTTTCTGGTTTTCAGAATGCAGCACTTTTTTTCCCATTCATTTTTATTTGCAAATTTTAAGGGTGCTTTTGGGGGCCAATGTTTTAGTTGTACTTATCTTCTCCTTGTCCTTAGACTCCAGAACACAATGTTTTCTAAGAAGCTGCCATTATTTTGGCACCCACTAAAGAAATGTTCCAGTCACATCCAGGCAAGAAGGAAGCAAATATGTTGGTAAGCATAATCTTCCTGTATTGCATGCCTTGTATGCTTAGTCTACAACCTTCACAAATTTTCTCCCAGACTCATTTCTTCAGGTTGGACATAAACAGTTGCCAACAAATATATTTAAAATAGATTTCACTATTTACTAGGAGTGCCTTGGGACTGGAGAGATAGCATCAAAGGTGTGTTTTCAACATAGTCAGCTACTAACAGAACTATGAGGCACACTGAGGTTTTCAGAAATACAGAAAAAAAAAACCCACCAAAGTTTTTCCAATGGTAAAATCGACTTGTAAAAACAAAAATCATAAAAGATGTCGAGAAATATTCTTGCAGTCACCAAGAGTTTAATAAAATATCTTCTGATTTATCCTAGCCTAAAATTATCAGAATGTTCAAATCAGATTAAATGCAGAGCTGGATGGAGGTACCAAATTCTAAGTTTCTAGGAAAGAAAGTCATAGGCAAATAGTAGATAAGTTAGGAGGGACTAAAACTATTATGACCCAAATATGATGTATCAGACTCCGATCTCAGTATTTCTGCACATGTTTTGGGGCTTGCCTGTCCTGTAGTCATATGCTAGCATATGGTTCACATTTATGCCTCTTCATGCCTCTGCCTCCTCTCCATTCTCCTGCCTTCCCTGCTCCCTTCAGCCTGTCTTCTCTACCCCTGACTACACATTCTTGGATCTGAACCTCCTTCTCCTACAACCTGTGTCATTCTAACTCTCTTCACTAATTCTTTCTCCCCTGCTTCCTTCCTGGCTTCACTTACCCTAAACCAGACTCATAGAAGAAATTTGTGTATCTGATGGCCTCAGTGTGCAGAATGAGTTCTTGTTCTAGGATAGGACTTATCTGGTTGGGGTATGAGTTCGAGGGCTGTGCACCATGAAGGAGGAATCTACTTTACTCTTGACATGTGGACTGGCAGGCTGATGTAAAGACCCATTTTTATTAGATGTATTTGACAATCAGTCTAAGAAGATTAAAAGCAAAAATAGTGGGGAAGAAAATGAACCTAAAGATAGCTGAAGCAAGTAGATGACATAATATAGCCTTACTTTAATTGTCAGCAATCCATTGTCTTTTTGTCACCTCATCCTAACTTCCCAGCTACCCCAGGATCAGTTTCCCATGGTCAGAGTCTCAGCTCTTTGCCTCACTTCTTATAATGGGATGAAAAATATTTCTGTCTTGCTACAAGTCCTCTGCTGCAGATAGACCATTAGGTTCTGTCTCCCAAATGGCTACGGGTGTTTCAACTCCTTGTTTTTACTCACATCCATCTTCCTGGATTCCCTCTCCTTCTTTTCTATCTCTCTAAATCCTTCCCACTTTTAAAAGCTGGTTTGAATCCAAGTGCTCTACACATCCTACCCTGACCACCCAGCAGAAATCAGGCCTTCCTCCTCTAACATTGCTTGAATAAGTTGGCACTTAAAATTTTCAGTGTAATAAATATTTATTGAGTGTTTACCATGTGCAAATTACCATATAAGGTACTGTATGGGACTCCAATATAAATAAAACACTTTTTCCCAAAGTAGAGCATAAAATAAGTACTCAAAATTATAACCAAATGCAGAACATGTTATGCACTATGAGGCATGGTAGACAGAGCTTGTGGCTTGGGGGAAGGAGGGGAGAAAGGAGTATTTGTTGAATGAATATTACAGGTTAGACTGATAATGCTGGATGCTTTATATGGTCATTTAGCCTGCACAACAACATATTTTATAGGAATGAAAGATAGGGTTTAGAAAAGTTAAAAAAGTAACCAAGATTTGCAGATCTGGCTAAGTGGTAATATACAGTCAGAATTCAAATCTAGGTCTGTTTGGCTTCTATGTCTCATTTTCCCCACTATCTCTTATCTAGTTATAAATTTAATAAAGTTTTCATGAAGAAGGAGGCACCTGAGATGAGGCTTGAATCATAAGTGGGATTAAATAAATAAGGGGAGTGGAAAATACATTCCCCAGTGCTTGAAATTCATCAGCAAAGTACAGAGACAAGAAAGAACAGGATGAGTTCAGATAATAGTGATTAGTCAAGTTAGACTGGCTCATAGAATACGTGCAATGGGCTAATCGTATAATAACTATCTTTTATCATGGTAGACACCATTTTACATGCTTTCATGTATACAATCTCATTTAATATTCCTGGTGACCCTCTGAGATGATATAATAGTTAACTTTCACTGTATAATACACCACCGCCAAACAATGGCTTCAACTAGCTCTCACTTCTGTGGGTTGGCAGCTGGGACTGGGCTCCACTGGAGTGTTCTTTGCTAATCTTGGCTGGGCTTGCTCGTGCGTCTACAGTCAGCTAGTGGATTAGCTGTATCTTGATGATTCTAGATGGCCTCATTTATATGACTAGTGGTTAGCAGTCCATTGGATGGCAAGCTGGGAGTTCTGGTTGTATTCACACAGCCACCCCAGAAGGCTAACTTTAGTTCATTCACAGGGTAGTTTTGGGTTTTCAAGCACAGAGAGTGGAATCCTCAACACCTCTGAGGCTGAATGTTTTAAATTGCACAAGGTCACTCCCACATATTCTGTTTACCAAAACAAGTCACAGGGCAAGACTCAATTCAAAGAGTGGGGAAATACAGTCAATCTTTCGATGGGAAGGAAAGGTAAAGGCTTTGTCATTAGCAACAATCTTACACAGATAAATAGTATTACTATTCCCACTTCACTATATTCAAAAAAGAGGTTTGAAGAGATTATGCAAATTGCCTGACATTGCATATTAGAGAATGTCAAACCCAGAATTTGAAGCCAAGACTGTTTTAGTGTAAAGCACAAGCTGAAAAGGTATGTAGTAGCTATAGGACGCAGAGTCTAATGTGACTCACAAGGTGACAAGTTTTTGTGTAGTTCAGAAATATAAACTGCCACTGATAGGTTTGAAGTAGGAAAGTGAAGAAACAGTCATATCTTACCGATATTTCTCTGGAAAGGGACAGCTTGCTGAAGGAGAGCCTAGAGGGAGTGGTGGCCACACAGGAACCCGTGCGATGGTCTAGGTGAGAATAAGCGTGGCTGCTATTAGAGCAGTAAAGATGAGAACAGCCGTGTCTTCTCTTAGAAAAGAGGGCATGAATTCAAGGGATGTTGCAGAGTTAGAACTTACAGGATTTGGCAATAGATTGGATATTGTGCAGAAAGAATGAAGAGAAAAATGTGTCTTCAAAGTTATATCCTACATGTAAGAGGGAAAATGATGCTGTTTACAGAATTAAGGAAGTCAGAAGAGAAAGTTGGTTTGGGACTTAATGAAGAGTGTGATTTGGGACTTGTCCACTTAAAGTGTCAGCAGAATAGCCACATGAAAGTGCTTAACAGGCAACTGGCAAAGGAGGATTATAGCTTTGGAGAGAGACTATTTCTGCCGGGTACAGGCTTAGAATTCACCTGCAAAGAGCTGTAAAAGTAGATGAGTTTTCCATAGGGAGAGATGGTTGAGGGAAAAGGTAGCTGGTATAAAAAGATTGTAATATTGTTCACTTTCAGTGGCTACCCAAACAAAGTGACACCAGATATAAAGATAGGAGAACGGGGCCAACTGTACTTGAACAACAATAAAAAAAAAACCTTAAAAAATAATAAAATAAAATAAGCCATCCACACAAACACAGAAGATGGAAGAATGGCCAAAGAAGTAGATGGAGACAAAGGTAAAGGAAATAGTTTTAAGATGTCAAGGAAAGACAACATGGCAAGAAGGAAGAGGAGATTCATTCTGCATTCAAATACTACAAAGAATGTGCTTGTGTTTCTGGGGCAAATGCTTTGTATCATGCTGATCAGAGTTCAAGGAATGGTGCACTGGTGATGGGATCTAAGGCAGAAATTCTTAATATTTTCAGGAGTTGGAGAACCCTTTAAGAATCTGATGAAAGCTCTATGTGTCCTTCTCCAGGGAGAATATATTTCCATAAAATACTAACTTCACATATAATTTCAGGAGGTTTATTCAATCAGTGGACTGCAATGCACAAGAAATGGATTTCAGATTTTGAACAGCTGATCTAAAGGGAAACAGTGTTACAGCAGAGGGAGCAGAATATTGATTGGTTGATTTGAGGAAATACAAGAGCTAAAGGTAGTGCCCAACTCCTGTACGCATACACATTCTCAATTGTAAAAGAAACCACAAGTGTGAAGAGAGAGAATTAATTATCAATCAAATCAAAGTACGAGTAATGATAGTAATAACTATAATTTATTACAGCTCAATTATATAACTGGCATTTTATATATAATATTTAGTTTAATACTCACACTCCCTCTCCAAGTTAAGAGTCATTACTTGAGATTCAGAACAGCCACATGGCAAACTCAGTGGCATCATTGGCTGAAATGGATTTCAGATCTGACTTCAAACTCGTGCTTTTCCCAATATACCATAGTACTTCTCAAGAACGCTGATAAAAACAAAACTAACAAAAACCCCTAGCAAAAACGTCAGGAATAAAAAATAACTTATTTTAGGCATTATCTAATACAACTGTAGAGTGAAAGCAAGGTTAAAATATCAAAGCAAAACATGAGCCAAGGGAATGTTAACTAAAAATACCATAAGAATCATATAAGAACCTCATTTTATGCTGAGAAGTCACCCAGTAAACTTGACCTTTTATTGTTGATGAAAACTATTAAAAGCTTGGTTTGGAAAGTATATCAGAGAAGTTATGCAATCACTATGACAAACAACTTCCAAATGCAGTGGCTTAAAGATTTATTTCTGGTTCACATCACACTTGGCATAGCATGTGTGTGCTGTGGTGGGAAGACGGGTGGACAGGGCTCTGTTCCACTTCATCATTCAGGGGCGACTTTTATCCAGTGGTCTGCATGTCTTAGGGTCTCAGTTTCCTCTTCTGGATCTCTTGCATTGAGCCAGCTGACCAGCCATAGAGTAGAACTTGGAGGATCATACATACTAGCCCTACCAACATTTCATTGGCTGGAGTGAGTCAGTCACATGATTCCACTCAGATGCAAGGGGACTGGCAAATGTAGTTTAGTTGTGCATCATGAAAAATGAAACTGATCCAGAAAGTCTGTGCCATTGAACTTCTTATGATAACTTTTACATGATATAGATTTAAAAGTGATGTCAACATTTATAGTTAATGTATACCTGATAGAGTTAATTCCTCAGGAATAAACATAAAAACTAATTTATCTTTCTAGTCCTATTCAACATACTATGATACACTAATAATAATGATTTGAGAAGAAAAAGAAATGAAAATACAGAAACAAAGAAGCAAACATTAACATCTACAGATGACATTTCTGAAATGCTTGACATTCAAACAATTATAGTAAATTATAAGTAATTCACAAATGATCTCATCAGACATTTAGAGTGCCATCTGTAACAGATCAAATGTTCTGCACCTCCTCAGATGCCCTGGACAACCTCTTTTTCTTTCCTGAGAATGCCACCTACCTCCCAGCCTGTGCCACCTTAGCTGAACTCTCTAAGCTTACTAGAATCAAGCTGTAGCCCTGACTTGCCTGTACCACATACACCACATACTCCAAATGATGTATTACTGCCTTTAGTCACTATCTC
The DNA here is from genome assembly GCF_004126475.2 of Phyllostomus discolor. Taxonomy (NCBI): domain Eukaryota; kingdom Metazoa; phylum Chordata; class Mammalia; order Chiroptera; family Phyllostomidae; genus Phyllostomus; species Phyllostomus discolor. The sequence goes on along the minus strand of NC_040907.2, from coordinate 47,055,657 downwards.
CAGACTTGGTTGTTATGCTGCTCTGTAGTATGCATTTTAACTTCCTGGGCTTCAACCACAGGCCTGAATGACAGGACTCAGAAGCACAGGAGAGTTATTTTCCTTTAGGATGAACCTTGACCAATAGGAAATGGAAAACTGAAGAGATCTGTGCAAATAACTTTCTCTTTTTTCCCCCCTTGTGGACCATCTGGAGGTAGGGCTCCTCCTTGTCCTTTTGGAAAGATCCTGAGTACTAAGCAACATCCTTTTCAGTCCATTGTGAAGTGGCTTGTTGCATTACATTATCTCTTTTCTTATCTCACTTCCCCTTTTTATTCCTTTTTTTATTCTCTAGGTTTGTGCCTCACCAAATCTCAACATTTTACCCTTATCTAAGGCTCTGCTTCCTAGAGGATCCTGTCAAAGTTTATGCTCACTGCCCCCAAAATCACATCACTGTATGCTAATGACATATCTGGAAAACAGGATGAAAAATCAATTTATTTCAAAATAATGACTAAACATTAGTTTGGCTCAGGTCAATTTATTTAAAAAGCAATATGAAAACATTCTGGGAGAAATAAATGAAGAAGTAATAAATAGATATATACACTATGGTTTTCATTTGGGGCCTTGGGAAAATGAAAAATTATTAAGATAAGAATTTTTTTCTAAGCAATACATAGTTAATGAAACACCACTTCAATTTTCCATAAAATACATTGTGTAACAAATAAATTGAGTATGGAAATTCTGCTGGAAAAATAAAAAGTCACAAATATATATTTATTTAAATGTTGATAAGCTCTATCAAATTAAAAATAACCTTATCAACCTGATAAAATAAGTTTTGGTGCTTTACAGTTTATAAAGTACTTCCACATACATTTTTCTCATTTATTCATCATGTTAGACTGATCAGAAAAGAATTAGTTTATCTGCACTGAGAAATTATTTATTTACTTTTTGGATTTAGTTATAGGTGGCCTGTTTCCAAAAAAGTTTTGAGGTGCCTTATCTTGTAGTTGAGAAGTTTGAAGGTTGGAGAGCATCCAATTCAAGGGCCAATAAGGGGACATGGGGACTCCAGTTCAAGCATACTGACTCTACAGCCCAGGTTTTTTCTGCTTATAGTCTTATGTTATGAAATGACAATGAATCAAAATACATGCATTTTGTTTAAAAGTAGAAAAAAAATGAATGGAATAATTCAAGGGGAGAATACTTGGATACATTTTGTTGGGATGACCAATCATAGTACAGCATTAAAAATTAACCCAGTCACCATATTTCATACTCAGTATTGTAAAAATTTTCCAGGAAAGTTGAAGGATTAGCTTGGTTCATTGTAGTATCTTGTGAAATATTTTTTTAATTGAATGAGCATCTAAAAAATAATTTGAGGCCTAGTTGAGTGTATTAGTCAATTCTACCAAACATTTAAGGAAAAAAATTATACCAATTCTCTAGAACTTTTTTCAGAAGGTAGAAGCAGAAGGAATACCTTCTAACTCATTCTATGAGGCCAGCATTACCCTAATATCAAAACCAGACAAAGACTTGTATAAGAAAACTACAAATCAATATCTTTCATGAACATAGATGCAAAACCCTCAACAAAATATTAGCAAATAAAATCCAACAATGTATTAAAAAATTATATACCAGGAGCAGTGGGATTACTCAGGTATGCAAGCCTGGTTCTACATTAAAAAAATCAGTTAATATAATTTATTGTGTCAATAGGCTAAGGAAGAAAAAACACATGATCATATCAATAGATGCAGAAGTATTTGACAAAATTCAGCACCCACTCATGAGAAAAACTCTCAGTAAATTAGTTATAGAGAAGGATTTTCTCAACTTGATAATGATATCTATAAAAAACTGACAGACAACATCATACTTAATGGAGAGAAACCTTGAAGCTTTTCCACTTAGATCAGGAAAAAGGCAAGGATGCCACTTATCTCCATTCCTGTTCTGCACTGCTCTGGAAGTCCTCACTAGCGCAGTAAGACAAGAAAAGAAAATAAAAGACATACTGGTAGGGAAAAAAGAAGTAAAACTGTCCTTGTTCTCAGGTAACACAATTGTCTCTGTGGACCTAGTGCACAATTACAGCAAGGTTGCAGGATACGAGGTTAATATATAGAAGTCAATTACTTTGCCATATATCAAGAATGAACAAGTGAAATTTGAAGTTAAAAAACACAATGCCATTTACATTAGCACCCCCAAAATGAAATACTTAGATATAACTTGAACAAAATATGTATAAGACATATGTGAGAAAAAAAAAACCCAAACCTCTAAGAGTCATCAAGGAACAACTAAATAAGGGATAGAAAATGTATTGTCATGTTTAGGAAGAGGATTTTCAGGGCAGTGAAACTACCTGTAGGATACTATAATGGTGAATACATATTACTATAACTTTATCCAAAACCATAGAAAGTTCAACACCAAGAGTGAGTCCTAACATAAACTGCAGACTTTGGTTGATAATGATGGTTCATTAATTATAACATGTACAACACCACTCTTGTGGGTGCTGTTGGTAGAGGGGGAGGTTATGGGTGTGGAGGCAGGGGGTATATGGTCAATCTGTATATGTTCTACTCAATTTTTCCATAAAGCTAAAACTTCTTAAAATATAAAATTTAAAAACAATAATTAAAACAATTATATCAAGGGAAGGAAGCTGTGTATCAATCCCAAATGTAGAAGAAATTCATGGATGCTATCAGAGATAAGATGGATTTGAACCTACATGTATTTTAAACATTTGTGCAAAAAACTGTCCTCAGCTTTTACTCCCCTACCTCATCTGTTCTACCCATGTACTCTGCCAACAGGCTTTCCCTGCGGCCAATGGAGTGGGCACATAAGACATGCTTGAACAATTATATGTACTAGGCATTGTTCTAGGTGCTTTATACAAATTAATTCATTTAATTTTCATAGTAACTCTGTGAGATTACTACTTCTTTAAATTTAAGGGCACTTAGGTATAGAGATATTAATTATCTCCTCCTTCCTCCACGTAACACACGAGTAAGTGATTGAATATTTTTGGGTCCAAACTGAGGCTGCTTGATTCTCAACTCTTCCTGTTCTCAGTGATTCAGAGTCATTTCCTGAGATTTTTTTCCAACTTGTTCTGGGGAAAGTAATACTGTTACATCTACAAGATGCGAGGATATAAATCTATAGCCATCTGCAACCATGCTTCCCACCATGTGTCCACCATAGGAGAGAAAGAAGGTGACAATTAGAGACAAGCAGAATTGCTTGACAGGTTCCTAAAAACACCAACACCCATTTTCTAGTCACTTTAAGCCTTCTCAGTTTCATGAGTACATGAAGTGCATTAATTCATTTTGTAGTTTATGCTTTTAAAAACCATGTTTCTGTCATTTGCAACTCAAAGGGTTATGACTATTAGAGAAATTGGAGCCCAGACTGATGAGGCTCATGTGGCAAAGTAAGCATGGTCATTAAAATAAGGAGTAAAGTTAACTCAGCAGTCTCTGTTATTGCTAAAGGAAGATCTCAGATAAGGTAAATTAATTATAGGTTCATGTAAATAAATTTAGCTAAAGGAATTGCTAAAGGAAGATCTCAGATAAGGTAAATTAATTATAGGTTCACCTAAATAAATTTAGCAGGCAACCCACTAACGTCTTCATCTGCATGACTCCAACACACATCAGGTCTGGTACACAGAGGCTTAATAGAAGCCACTGCATTGGAGGGTCACATCCTTTCATTTTTTTGAAGACCTGAGAATCTTCCAGACCTAGAACCCTTGGATAAAGAGGAGACAAAGGTAAAGTAAGAGGAAACAGGTAAGGACACTACTGTAACACCCATGTGCCTACTCTGAATCTCCTTTCCCAAAGGGACTTGCAGCAGGCCGGATGGACTGAAGCTGAGTTCTAAATTGAGTTCATCTCAAAGAAGTTCCCATGGAACCTGAATCCATTTCTATGGTCACTCCCTGGTCCCTGATCTGAAATGTATATCCCTGCCCATTGAAGCTCACACTGAATCCTTAACCCAGAAAATAGCAGCAATCATGAAAGGAAGAGCCAGGGCGCGGCGGGGGGGGTGGGGGGGGGATGTAAATATTGGAGATTCTCCTCTACAGTAAAGCAGTAAAGTAAAGTGATATTCATCTCTTGGAGGAGTTACCAAGGATAGTGGTACACTGAAAGAAAAAAATTAGCCCTTTGTCACTGGGCTGAAAGATAATTACGTATTTTTAGCTCCTTGACAATCTGTCACTTACTTTATTTTTTTTACTTAGATCCTGGGTTTTGACACCACATTAATTTCCATTTTCTCTTTCTTCCCCTGATATTGTTTTAGTGTGTTACTTATGTCTGGTAATTGTTTGAGCTAATGGTTTTTAGATTTCTTTCTTTTTTTTTAAATGATATTTTGAAAACTAAACATGCATGATAAAACCTTCTTATTCCAACATACAAACAGAAGCTGGCCAGAGAGAAAATGTCACCCATGCTAAGTGAAAACACCTGCCTTGAGTGTTTACTGCCATGAGTCAACGGGGACCCTGAGAACTGGCTCACAGGGCTGGAGCAGCACACAGTCCTTATTTCCTCAATTGTGTACCCACAAAAATCTGCCTACTCATCATTTCAATCTTGAGGACTGTTTAGAAATAAATATTTAAAATAGATGTTTAACATAGAATGTGAAAAGAGAAGAGACATCCTGTCAAATGTTTCAAGTTTTGGAAAACCTTACTTATTTACTTAGATTTCTCTCTTGGATGTATAGATTATTTTATTTTTTAAAAAAGATTTTATATATTTATTTTTAGAGAGAGGGGAAGGGAGGAAGAGAAACATCGATGTGTGAGAGATTAATTTTGTTCCCTGTCAAATGCTCCCAACCAAGGACCTGGTCTACCATGCAGGCATGTGTCCTGACTGGGGAACAAACCAGCAACCTTTTGGGCTGTGAGAACATGCCCAACCCACTGAGCCACAACAGTCAGGGCTAGATGAACTGTTTTAAGGATGTCAGTTTTTTTCCCCAAGATATTATGTAGGTGTTATAACATTTTAACCAAAATCTCAATTGTACTTTTCAAGAACATACCCAAATAATTCTAGAAATTATCTGAAAAAAGGTATGAGAATAACTAAGCAGTTATTTAAAAAGATGACTATTTAGTGCAAATTACCCACTAACATTTAAAGTGAAATAATTTAAATGGCATGGCATGGATTGAAAAATAGAAGGTCAATTAAATAAATTAAAGGCCCAGAAACTGACACTCTTATGTAAAAAAAATTCTTAATATATGAAGAAGAATAATGAAATAATGAGAAAAATAAAGATTCTTACCTCATGCTACCTATTAAAACAAATCAAAGTTATATTAAGTTTAATTATTTTAAGAACCGCAGAAATATTTTAATGCATAACTTTTTGATCTTTGAGAAAAAAATAGACACAGGTAGAACTTCATAACAAATAAAGAATAAAAAATGCAACTTGCATTTTTGATGTAATGTTTATATTATAAATCAAAAGCAATCACAAATATAATTAAGAAAATAATAAACTGTGGAACACAATTTCTAAAAACATGACTAAAAATCAATGTCAATAGATACAAAGAGTTCACAGATATTGATGAGAAAATGTATATTCCCCAAGTAAAAGGTGGGCCAAGAACATCAATAATCGGTTCACATACATGCACATAAAGAAAGAAAAAAAAAAGACAAATGCCTGACAGTATATAAAAACACTTAACATTAAGACTTATGGCAGAGATGGCTAACAGACCACCAATTTTTATATTCCTTCTTCACAGCAGCCTTTCACTTAGGAAGTATACCCTTTGAGTACATTTCTCAGGCACCCTTTTCTCTAGTGTGGTCACATGACTAGTCTCTGTCAGTGAAATGTAAGTGAAAAGTGATGTGTGTCCCTTTCAGAGAAAGGCTTTCAAGAATTGGTTTGTGCTTTGTTCACATTCTCTATTCCTCTTCCACCTTCTGGATGCAATTATGTAACTATGATGTTGTAGGAGAGGTTTATGACTTAGCCGCAATTATCTGGCATTTTCAGCTCTTATAAAGTGAGGTGCTCACTTTTTGTCTATCAAGAATCATAAAATAGGTAATTCTCTACCCATAGAAAGCTTTAGAAAGTAGGTATAAAAATTATCAATGTCACTACAAGAAAGTATTAAGACTATACTCAGAAAAACAAAGAAGAGGAAAACATGGGATAATGGAAAATGTCAATCCGTATCAGATAGAAGTAGTTAAGTTTGCTGCATGCAATAGACAAAAACATAATTAATTTAAACAGGATAGATATTTATTGCTCTCCTCACATAAAAGGAATTCAGAGACAAGCAATGTAGAACTGATATGATGTCTACACTTGCTTTCTAGAAGTTCCACGGTCCTAGCGTTGTTCCCATCCTCAAGGTCACATAATGACAAGATGGATAGTAGAATGCCAGATGTCATAGTGTAAGTTTGAGGAAAGAGAACATGCACAGAGCAGATGGCCAGCTGAACTGGTTTCCTTAAAAAGCTTTGTGAGCCTATCAAGAAGGCTAGGAAATGTTTTATATCAGATGGCAATAGTCCCAGTTAAAACTTTGGGTTCTCTTCCAAAGGGAAGTGATGAAGATGGTAGGCAACTGGCAGATATCCCATAGGACCCATGCTTGGGAGTGGTGAAGGGTCGTATTGGAGGAGGAACTCTTTTTTAAAAAATTTTATTTAATTGTTGTTGCAGTACAGTTTTCTATCTTTTACTCCCATCCCAACCCACACACCCAACCCTCCCTCCTATTTCCACCCGCCCCTAGTTTTTATCCATGTGTCCTTATACTCGTTCCTGTAAACTCTTCCCCTTTTCCCCTGGAATTCCCCTGAAATTCCCTCTCCTCTCCCCTCTGAACTCTGTCAGTCTGATCTGTATTTCAGTGTCTTTGGTTATATTTTGCTTGTTTCTTTGTTTTGTTGTTTAGGTTCCTGTCAAAGATGAGATCATATGGTATTCGTCTTTCACTGCCTGGCTTATTTCGCTTAGCATAATACTTTCCAGTTGCATCCATGCTGTTGCAAAGGGTAGGAGCTCCTTCTTTCTTTCTGCTGCATAGAATTCCATTGTGTAAATGCACCATAGTTTTTTGACCCATTCATTTATTGATAGACATCTAGGTTGCTTCCAACACTTGGTTATTGCAAATTGTGCTGCTATGAACATTAGGGTGCACAGGTTCTTTTGGATTGGTGTTTTAGAGTTCTTAGGATATAATCCTAGCAGTGGAATTGCTGGGTCAAAAGGCAGATCCATTTTTTGTTTTCTGAGAAAATTCCATACTGTTTTCCATAGTGGTTGTACCAATCTGCAATCCCACCAACAGTGCATTAGAGTCCCCTTTTCACCACAAGGAGGAAGAACTCTTTAGGAGGAAGTTTTTTGGGGGGAAAATGGGGACTTCATGATTTAGATGTTACCATTGAGAGGGCAGGACAACTTAAGAATCTGGTAAGAATTTTTTTTAATATATTTTATTGATTATGCTATTACAGTTGTCCCATTTCCCCCTTCACTCCCCTCCACCCTGTACCCCCTCTCCCACCCACGTTCACCCCCTTTAGTTCATGTCCATGTGTCATACTTGTGAGTTCTTTAGCTTCTACATTTCCCGTACTATTCTTGCCCTCCCGCTATCTATTTTCACCCTGCCTTCTATGCTACTTATTCTCTATACCTTTTCCCCCTCTCTCCTCCTCCCACCCTCCTACTGCTAGCCCTCCATTTCTGTGGTTCTGTTCCTGTTCTAGTTGTTTACTTAGTTTCTTTTAGTTTTGCTTTAGGTGTGGTTGTTAATAACTGTGAGTTGCTGTCCTTTTACTATACATGTCTTTTCTTTATCTTCTTTTCTTAGATAAGTCCCTTTAGCATTTCATAAAATAAGGGCTTGGTGATGATGAACTCCTTTAATTTGACCTTATCTGAAAAGCACTTTATCTTCCCTTCCATTCTAAATGAAAGCTTTGCTGGATAGAGCAATCTGGGATGTAGGTGCTTGTCTTTCATGACTTGGAATATTTCTTTCCAGCCTCTTCTTGCCTGTAAGGTCTCTTTGGAGAAATCAGCTGACAGTCTGATGGGAACTCCTTTGTAGGTTACTGTTCCCTTATCTCTTGCTGCTTCTAGGATTCTCTCCGTTTTTACGTTGGCTAATGTAATTATGATGTGCCTTGGTGTGTTCCTCCTTGGGTCCAACTTCTTTGGGGCTCTCTGAGCTTCTTGGATTCCTTGGAAGACTGTTTTCTTTGCCAGGTTGGGGAAGTTCTCCTTTATTATTTGTTCAAATAACTTTTCCACTTGTTGGTCTTCCCCTTCTGGTACCCCTATAATTCGGATGTTGGAACGTTTAAAGGTGTCCTCAATGCTCTTAAGCTTTTCCTTGATTTTTTGAATTCCTATTTCATCATGCTTTCCTGCTTGGTTGATTCTATCTTCCTTCTGGTCCACTGTATTGTTTTGAGACTCAGATTCCTTCCTTTCACTATTGGCTCTCCTCCGCATATCTTCCTGCATTTCTTTTATGGTAACCTGCAACCTTTCATCTAAATTGCGCCCAAAGTCAATCAATTCCATGAGCTTTCTGAGCACCAGTGTTTTGAACTGTGCATCTGATAGATTGGCTATTTCTTGGTCGCTCAAAAGGATGAGTCCTGGGGGACTGATCTGTTCTGCTGGAAACATGTCTTATGTCTTTCCCTGTCTCCCCTATTATTATTATTTATTTATTTATTTATTTTTTCTTTTCCAGTCTGGTCGCTCTTGTTACGGTGGGGGTCGGAGCCTTAGGTGTTCACCGGGGCTGGGCACCTCAGTCGCTAGATTGTGACGTTATATGTGGGGGCGGGGTCAGGAGCGGGGACGGGAGGGCATAATGGCGGCAGTTCCGTTCTCCTGGGCTCAGACACTTCCTTGCTTGGGATCCCGGGCTGCGAGCTCTGCCCTGGTCCACAATCGCTGCCCCACTGGTTCCCCCAGCCACAGCTTGCATACTCAGGGATCACTGCTGCGTTCTTGCACCCCAGATGGCTGTCGCGCCGATTTTGCGCCAAATTCCCCCCCTCCCCCCCCCCCGCGAGCTGCCGACCCGTGCCAGCCCCGCACCCGCCCGGCTCATCGTCCCCTACCAGTCTGGATGTACGGGTCTACTTCAACTTCTTGGCTGTCCGACTTCCATTCAGACAAATCTTCTGACAGTTCTGCGTGAAATTATGACTGTATATTGTTGTTGTTCTATTCTTGGTTGTGCGAGGAGGTACAGTGCATCCACCTATTCCTCCATCTTGCCGGAAGTCCAGAATTTCTTTTTTTAACAAGAAAAAAACACAATTACAAACTACAGGTAAAACAAAAGCTGTACAATAAAATCACGTTGAAATATGAAACAAAATAAAATCATGGTATAAGAAAATAAAGTTTATCAAATATTGTTAACAAAGTATATTTTTATTTGAGTGGCCAGCAGGGGGATCAGTAATCTCAATATACTTCTTCAACCAATGTGAGAAAAATATTTACATAGGCAATATATTAAATGGTATATATTAGTTTTTAATGTTTAGAGTCAGTCTTCAGACAAGATATGGATCAGCTATAGCTGTAAACAGAATAATTATTAACATTATAATGTAGATGGACAGAAAGTAGAAAGTGGGAGGTAGGAAAAGGGTATGAAGACTCACTTCTCATTTCTCATTTTACTGTGTTGAGTCAAGGTATTGACTAATGTTGATGGAAAGAGAAGTAAAATTTCAAGTATTATTTAAGGTTATAAAGACTATCAATAAATGAACCAAAAATAATACATTGAGAGAAGGGAAAAGACAAAAATATGTGTTCCTAGAAATGGACTCTTTAAAGATAATGATTGTAATGAGGTTTATATTTTTCCGTAAGAATAGTACTTTAATTGTGAGTTAAGTACCAAATAAGTTCCATGAACAATATGTCAGGGAAGCAAAGAAAGAGCTCTGGTAAATCTATATATTGATCCAAAAGAGGTGATTTATATTACAAATGGATACATTTTCAGTCATGATTTTTATTTTTCAATGGTTCTAATGTAATGAACATTGTTAATAGTTCAAAGTTGGACCTATATATGCTCTTTAAAGGAAACATGAATTAGACATTTTCAGCTATAAGTTTTCTTGCTGCCTTAGAATTTTGAAGATACTTCAATAGCTTTGGATGGTTCACCTCTATTCAGGAGCTATTTCCAGAAAGATTAAGACAATGATTTCTTTTTCTCTTTATGGGGTCCAGCACAAATAATGTCTCAATTTTATTACAAAATATTTTATTACAAAATCATAAGCATGTAATTCTGTGACATAAAAATATCATTCTCAAGCACATCATATAACATTTTAGGTGAAAAGTTCAAATTAGAACTATTAATCATTACACCCATATTATTACCCTACCAACCACATTCACACAGGCTGGACCCTGTATATAAATTTGCCAATAGCAAAAGAAGATTTCAGAGTCATTTTGCCAACTTTTCAGCAACTCTCAGTTTGAGACGACTGTTTTCAGTAAGAGGATTTGTGTCTCTAAATATTTGAGGAGCCCAATGTGGGCTTTTGGAGGTCTGGGGCCCAGAATCCCCCTAAAGCAGGTTCTATTAGTTTCTTCCTCTTCATTTCTCTTTCCCCAAGCCCACCACGATGGACATGAAAAGGCAGAATTGAAGAGCAATATAAGCCATTAGAAGACAGGGTTGGGAGCTGGTGGAAAAGTAAAACACTGCCTTGGATGGACAGAATTTCTTCTTTTGGGAGGGTACAGATGGGTGGTTAGTGGGGGAGGTTGAGTTACTCTCAGGTGCTGACAGAACTCCACATATTTTATACATCCTCTGATGGAGAAATCTTTGTAGATTCCTGAACCAGTGTCAGAAGGGGCTCTACTCAGAGCTGCTAAAAAGTAGAAAGAGGGATATAGAAACTAATAGAGAAACCATAATTTTCCTGTACTTCAAATTTTACTTCTCTGGAAGCTATGTATCCAAGTGTTAATGATTTCTAAGTAGTATGATATAGGGTAACTTTTTGTCTTTTCAATTATTTGCATTTTCTAATTTGTACAATAAATATATAAGACACTTATGTAAATAAAAAAGAGGGAAAAGAGCTGCACATAAAAAGTAAATATTATTTGAATGCATTTCCTTCTTTTCTTGATCTTATTTTCTTATCCTTGTTGTCATCCTTTTGATATCTCTGCTATACAGCAACTTATAAAGCTGCTGAACCACAGTCACTGTTCTACAGGTTTTGTGCTGCATTTGAGATTGGCTGTTCACAACTCTGGAAAGTTAGTTTTTTTTTTTCTCACACTGAAAAGGAATAACCAACTTAAATGGTCAATCAAAGAGACATTCATACGTGAGCTATCCCATCTACTTGGTGGAGTTACTAAAACTGTTGTATGAAGACTCTATTAGCAGGAAAAATGTTTAAGGTACTCATGTTACATTTTTAAAAAGCAGTATGCAAATTATATAAACAATAAGAAAAATGACTAGAAAGAAATATAGCAGTGTGTAAAAAAATTTGTTTTGAAGATAATGAAGGTAAATCACCATAGAGTAGCCAGTTAGCAGGTAGTCAATCAATGTTAGTTGAATTTCAATTTACATTCTCACTTTCAAAAACTCTCTCCTAAAGAGATAATTCAAAGTGGGGGGAGGAACAATTTGTAAAAAAGTATTCAGCAGACCTTTAAATTAATGAAAAATTGTAATTGAGCTAAATATTGAAAAAATAGAAATGTGGTAAGTAAACAAATATGATTGCAAATATGAACCAATCTGTGTGTGTATATCCACATTAAGTATAATCAATAATTTATAAGAGATAAAATATTTTAATATTAAATGAATTTTTATGTCCCTTGCAATCTTTAAAAGCATCTACACGTGTGTTGGTAATTGAAGTGTGTTCTCGCAGGAACACTTACTGAAGCCTCTCTGAATGAGGTGCCCTGAAGGATCCCTGAGTCTGTCCTGCTGCTGAGCAGTTGGTAGCTGCTACATTAGTAAAAGTTCTTGAAATAAATTAGAAAGCTGCTTTTGCTTTCCAGTCTTAAGAGATTTTCAGAATTCCCGGAATTTCCCATCACATGGCTTAGATCTTCACAAAGTTTAACAATAACCACTGGAATTTTTTAAACTAGATTTTAGTATTTTAAAAATCCATTAAAATGGCTTTAATTATGAGATCTGAGATACCACAGGGCCTCAGTAAATTGGTTCTGAATGTGGTGGCCTGTAGCAAAGTCTTAGATAACATTTTTCTCATAAATGCATCATATGTTAAATATGTTTATGTTATAAATTCGGAAAATACCGTGATTTCCTTTTGGAAGCAAATAATGGTCATTTTCATGTCTTGAGAGCAAAAGTAAGTTGACATATTTTTTTTATTATGAACCAAAGAAAAGTTGTAAATACAGTTTGTTAGTAACTGCTTGAAGATTATCTCAATTTGGAAACATTTTTTTCCACAAATATTTACAGTAACTTGTCAACAAAAAAATGCCGTAATTAACAAAGCCCAATTATTAACATTTTTATGATCTTCATAAAAAGTCTTTTATATATTTTATAACATTGTCATCAGTGAATGCATTTAATTTTATGTCCTATTTTTTCATTTACTATTATTTCAAATATATTTCTACACATGCAATTAAATCCATCTGGTCTAATGGGTCATATAAGGCCACTGTTTCCTTGTTGATTACTTGTCTGTAAGATCTACCCATTGACATCAATGGGATGTTAAAGTCCCCTACTATGACTGTATTTCTCTCTTTAAGTCCATCAATATTTGCTTTACATATTTAGGTGCTCTATGTTGGGTGCATAAATGTTTACAAGCATTATTTGTTCTTGTTGGATTGATTGCTTTGTCTTTGTATAATGACCTTCTTTGTTTCTTGTTACAGCTTTTGTTTTAGAGTCTATTTCATCTGATATAAATATTGCAACCCTGGGTTTTTATTTTTTTGTTTTGATTTGTATGAACTATCTTTTTTAATCCCTTTACATTCAGTTTATGTGCATCTTTCATTCTGAGGTGGGTCCCTTGTAGACAGCCTATGTAAGGGTCTTGTTTTCTTATCCATTCAGCTACCCTATATATTTTGATTGAAACATTTAAACCATGTGCATTTAAAGTAATTGTTGATAGGTATTTATTTATTGTTATTTTATTATTCACATTTTTTTCTGTCTTTTTAAAAAATTAACAAATATGTTTATTGACTTGAGAGAGAGAGAAAGGGGGAAAGAGGAAGAAAAGGAGAGAGAGACAGAGAGAGAAACAGAGAGGGAGGGAGAAAGAAACATTGACTGGTTGACTCTTGTACATGCCCTGACCGAGGATCAAACCTGCAACCTAGGTGTGTGCCCTGATTGGGAAATCAAATCCCCAACCTTTTGGTGTATGGGACAATGCTCCAACTAACTGAGCCACACTGGCCAGAGCTCCTTCTTCTTCTGAAAGAAGTCCCTTTACCATTTCTTGTAATGCTGGTTTGTTGGTAATGAACTCCTTAAGCTTTTTCTTGTCCGGGAAACTCTTTATCTGTCCTTTGATTCTAAGTGATATCTTTGCTGGATAGAGTAGTCTTGGTTGTAGGTCTTTGCTTTTTATCATTTTGAATATTTTGTAGCAATTCCTTTTGGCCTGAAATGTTTCTGTTGAAAAATCAGCTAACAGTCTTATGGGAGCTCCCTCATAAGTAACTAACTGTCTTTCTCTTGCTGCTTTTGAGATTCTCTCTTGGTCTTCAACATTTGCCATTTTAATTATGATGGGTTTGGTGTGGGTCTCTTTTCATTCACTGTGTTTGGGATTCTCTGTACTTCTTGGACTTGTTTGTCTATTTCCTTCAATAAGTTAGGGAAGTTTTCAGTCATTATTTCTTCAAATAGGTTTTCAACCCCTTGCTCTCTCTCTTCTCCTTTGGTACTCCTATGATGCAGATATTTCTATGCTTGATGTTGTCCCAGAGGTTCCTTAAACTGTCCTCATTTTTTAAAATTCCTTTTCTCTTTGTGTTGCTTTGCTTGGTTGTTTTTTGCTACCTTGTCTTCCAAATCACTGATTTGATCCTCTGTGTCACATAACCTACTGTTGGTTCCTTCTAGCGTATTCTTCATTTCAGATATTGCATTTTTTTTTATTTCTGACTGGTTCTTTTTTGTGCTTCCTATGTCCTTATTTATGCTGTTGAAATTTTTACTAAGTTCTGTGAGCATCCTTAAAATTATTGTTTTGAATTCTGTGTCTGGTAGATTACCTGTCTTTATTTCACTTAGTCCTTTTTCTATGGGTTTCTCCTGTTTTTTCATCTGGGACATGTTTTTTTTTCTCCCCATTTTGGTTGCTTTTCTGTATTTGTTTCTGTACATTTAGATAGATCTTCTATGTCCTCAAGTCTTGGAATAGTGACCTCATATGGTAGGTGTCCTGTGGGGCTCAGTGGCACAGTCTCCCTGATCACGTGAGCTAGGTGCTCCAGGAATGTCCCTTGTGTGGGTTATGTGAGCCCTCCTATTGTAGTTGATTCTTCGTTGTTGTCCTATACATGTTTGGGATTGACCTTAGGCTGGCTGGCTATGAGGATTGACTCCAACCACAGTACACCAACTACTCTGTGAGGAATTTGACACATCAGGGTTTTGTGCCTGCCAAGACCTTCCTTTAGGTTAGCTAATTGTATTGCGCTGTCTGTGTTGGTTCTGGGGCCTCTTGGGAGGGACTCTGCTGCAGGTCAATGTCAGATGCTGCCTTTAACTGGCCCCAGGGTAACTGTTTGGAGCTACCAAGTGATCCACAGTCTGTGTCTGCCTCTGTTGGGTCTGGGTGCACACAGGAGGGGCCAAGCTGTCTACCAAGGTCAGCACCCACTGGCACTGAGATGAAGGGCAGGTCAGCACAAGGGCAAGGTACCTCCACCTGCCACTAGGTTCAGTCACTGCAAGAGCCTTTGCGGTGCATAAGTTGTGTGGGAAAGACTCTTACTGAGTCACCAAGTAGGGGCAAGTGCTATTCACCAGGTTGATACACATTAAGTCTTGGTGCTAGGGCTGAGCCTGAGGCCACTCAGCAAAATTCTTAGTGTACACCATGGCCAGCTGCTACCTGCCAGGGCCTGTGGACCTTTGTGGTGGGGCAAGGGCTCAGGGAATCATCAGGGTAAGGCCAACAGAGTTCACCAGGCTGAAACAGACCAAGACTGGCTGCGTGGAGAGAGGGTTCTGTGCAGGGATGGTGGCACTGGTGGGGCGTGTGAGGAAAAAAATGGTTTTGCCAACAACCACACAACTCAGTCTTTCTCTGTGTTACCCTGGCATTTCTCCAGTTTGCCTAAGCTTCCTCGAGAGCTCTTTAATAAAGTCTGCACTACAGGCCTAGGCTGGAGACGTGATTGGCTCACCATGGGGAGTAATCCTGGCAGGGTGAGGGACCTTCAGGAGTCAGCAGAGAGGGGTCACTGTCACTCCCCAGGCTGATACTGCAGGGAGGCAGGAGGGGCCCAGGCTGGGAAGGTGGACTGGCTGGGATGCGTGAGGAAAAAATGGCCCTCCCCGAGGGCCACCCAACTCAGTTATTCCCTGTGTGATTCTAGCACCACTACATCCTTTAAATTCATGCCACATGGTGTTTGAGGATGTTTCTAGCTTTTTCTTCTGGAACACCAGCTTCTTTGAACTTAGGTACCAGATGTTCCAGGTATGTGCTTCCCGCCCAAACTTGACACAGTATTTGGCACATAGATTGTTGTAAGAGAAGACTCAGAAAAGTGGCACTACACTATTTCCTTAAAAATTTTGTGAAATCTGTTTAGAAATTCCTTGGAAAATTTACTTAATTTCATATTTTAATTAGAAACAGTGGGTATATTAATTGCTTCATCATCTGTTTTTATTTTTCTCCCTTTTTTTAGCATGTTGAGGTTTGTATCTGTTCTTTATATACTATTTGCTATGTTAGACAATTATTTGTAATACTTTTATGTAGTTAATCTTTAAAAATTATTCTTTTCCTTATTATACAAATATTTGTTGAGGATCTACATTGTGCTGGGCCCCTGTCACAGGCTGATAGCATGCAAAAAGAAATAAGTTCTAGGTATCTCAGCAGAGAGACTTTAACTAAAAGGTCATTCAATTAACATATAATGAGGAATTGTGCTTAGAGATTTTTAACTGAGGATGCAAAGGGGGGTTCTCTTATATGTTCCCAGGCTCAGAATTCTGGAGTTGATCTTACTAGCTTAGAAAATTTAATTTAAAAATAAAAAGCTGTTATACACACTGGGTTTTCTTAATAAAAACTTAATAGTGTTCCAGGAGGTAACAGACACACATTATCCACATAGCTTTTTAATCTTTTCTATATTAAATTCTTCTATTTATAGCCACTCAATATGTAAAATGCAGCTGCCTGTGTATTCCTCCTACTTGTAAATTACACAAAAAGTTTTAACTTAATTAAAACACTATAAATAGGGTGGAAAATCCCAGCTCCTTTCACTTTTCTTCTGCCATCAATAGGATTAGAATATTTCTCCATCCAACTTCATCTTCAGATGCTTACCACAAGCATTCTCATGAGCTAATGAGAGGTATCAGCAAGTCAGGGGAGGGAGGAAAAGGCTTATTTTCCAATTATGAGTGTACTGATTCATTAACACTGACTCAGGGTTGTCAGGGACTTTTATTTAAACAATAGTGGCATGTGGATGTCTGCCATCTTTCATCAATCTTGCATGGGGATGCTATTGAAAAAAAAAAACAGCAGAAAGGGAAGCTCAAGAGCAGTAAATTATTCATGGCCAAAATAAAAATTATATAAGCTTGCTGAAAAATCCTAATTCTTTTTAATCATCATTGGCAAATCTCAAAATATATTATAATAATGACATAGTCTACAGATTTTAAACTAGACACTAAGAAATCCAAAGTAGAGAAGTCATCATCTGATCCAATATTACTATTTACCTAAAGTCATGGAAAATTTAATGGCATGTTGGTTAAGGTGTCAAGTTATAATACTTTAAATGTTAATTCTTCATATTATTCCTCAATATTTATAAATGTATCCACTACTTTTATGAGACTATATTTCCTAATGATGCATCACCAAAAATATCATCAATTTTTTAAATAAAGGATTACATTACCTCAATTAATGATGTTATTGTTCAAGTAATCATCTTAAACTAAGTCATTTCCTTAATCTAAATTTGCTTTGGACTTAGGAGAATAATTTGTAATACTATTTGTCATATATCAGTGATTTAGATACAACTCTCAGAAGTTTTTTCATTTACAGACATCAATTGTAAAATTATTTTCTTTAAATTGACTAATTTTATTCTAATTAGCCCAACTTAAATAATATGATTAAAATCAAGGGATTTGTGTGATAATTGTATTTTTTCAAATAAACATTAAAATAAACCCCAGAGTCTAGAGTCTATAATTGTTACCAGCTGAGGTGTTAGTTCAAGAAAGCTATAACTCTTGTTGCTTTTAAGCTACTGAAAACTGAAATTTTTTTTTCTCATTGTGTATTATGGAACAACTCAGCCTATCCAGAGTGACAAGGTATGTATCTTTCATATGAATAGTTATGAACCACCCCTCAAATTCTGTATTCAGATTTCCCCAAAACTCTTTATTGATTGCAAAACTATAAGTGCACAGGGTAAGAATTTAAGAAGCCTCACAAAAAGTAGCAGCTAGGAGGCACAAGTTTCAGTAGCTGAATGGAGCTGGGGGAAAAGTTTGAGGTTCAAGCTCTGCCAAGTTTGAAGGGTTTGTTAAATATCTTAGAGTTTCACTAAAACTACAGAAAAGCCACAACTTATAAGCAAGCCCAGGACTAAGGGCTCCACTCTAGAAATGCATGCAAAATGGAAATGAATCCACTATAGTAAAACCTAAAACAATTCTCCATTTAAGATTAATGCGATCCACCAAGAATTTAACTGCCTGCCAGTACAGGCTTAACTTTCTTTGGAGGAAAGATACAAAAATTCAGAATCTCTGTAAGGCATCATCCACAATATTCAGGATAAAATAAAATATTATCAGATATTTAAAGAAGCAGAAAAATATAAACTGACAGTCAAAGAGAAAATACAGTCAAAAGAAGTAAACCAGTAGGTGATCTATATATTAGCATTGAGGCAGGGATTTAAAAACAGGTATTATAAATATATTAAAAAATTAAAAAGAAGAGATGAACAGACAGGGAACACTGGAAGAGAAATGGGAAGTATAAAAGAACCAACTTAAATTTTAGAGCTGAAAAAGACAATATAAGAAAAAATTATTGGATATATGTTTAAAAGGTTGAACACTACATAAGAGAGGACCAGTCAATTTTAAGAAAAGTGAATGAAAATTATCCAAACTGGAGAACAGAGAAACAAACAATGGTTGAAAAAATTAGCCAAATTGCAGTGATACGTGGAACCAGCAAGCTGACTGATATATGTGTCATTTGAATACTAGAAAAAAGGAGAGAGAATGGGTAAAATTTTTCTTTTTAAGAAGTAAAATGAAAAAATTTGCTTAATTCAGGGAAATACATCAACCACAAGCCCAAGTAGCTCAGAGAACTCCTAAAATGATAAATACAAAGAATACTATATACAAGCAAATAATGGTCTAACTGCTAAGACCCAAAGATAAAAATAAAAATGTTTTAAAAGTCAGAGAAAAACACATTATTTCATCAGAATGATATCTGATTTATCATCAAAAAGGAATGGAACTAAAACACAATAGCATGCAATATTAAAAGTGTTGAAGTGAAAAACTATCAATTTAGTTATCAATGTTCAGTAAAAATATCCTTCAACAATAAATAAAAATAAAGATTTTTCAGATAAAAAATGCTGAGGTGATTTATTTTCTGCAGATATTCACTAAAAGAAATGTTGAAGGAAATCCTTGAGTCTAAAAAATGATGATACCAGGTGGAAATTTGGATCTATTGGAAGAACCTTGGAGAACTACAAATGATAAACAGGTAGATACAAACAGATTACTATTTTATCTTCTCTTAACTTCTTTAAATACATTTAGAGTTCCTGCCAAGATGAAGGTGCAGGTAGAGATGCTTTACTTCCTCACACAACCAAAAGAAGGATAACAACCAATTTAAAAACAAAAAACAATCAGACCTGCCAGAAAATCAAACTGCATGGAAATCCGACAACCAAGGATTTAAAGAAGAAACCTTTATCCAGACTGGTAGGAGGGGTGGAGATGGCAACCAGGGCAGAGAGGTCATGTGGCAAGGCAGTGGATGCTGTGGGCTAGGCAGAGGCTGGCAGACCAGGCAGTCCCACATTCATGTGCAGATAAGCTGGGAGGAACAACTGAAGAGTGAAACAAACCACACAACCCAGGGTTCCTGCATGGGAAAATAAAGCCTCAAAACCCCTGGCTATAAAAATCTGTGGGGGGTAGAGTGGCAGGAGAAACTCCTAGTCTCACAAGACAGTCTGGTGGAGAGACCCACAGGGTCCTAGAATGTACACAAGCCCACCTACCTGGGAACCAGCACCTGAAAATGCACAGTCTACTTGTGGGAAGTGAGGGAAGTAACTGAAAGTGGGACGAGAGTCAAGCAAGGTAGCAAGTGGCATTAATCTCTCTATGATGCATCCTCTACATATGGCACCACAACACAGCAACGTGAGTTGCCCTGTGCTGAAGAATACCTAAGGCTCTGCCCCTTACAATGTAACAGGTGCACTGAGACAAAGAAATATGGCCCAAATGAAAGAATAGATCAAAACTTCAGGAAAAGAACTAAGTGATGAGGAGATAGACAACCTATCAGATGCAGAGTTCAAAACACTGGTAATCAGGATGCTCACAGAAATGACTGAGTATAGTTGCAAAATAAAGGAAGAAATGAAGGCTATGCAAAGCAAAATAAAGGAAAATATATAGGAGACCAACAGTGAAGGGAAGGAAACTGGAACTTGAATCAACAATTTGAAACAAAAGGAAGAAATAAATATCCAACAGGAACGGAATGAAGAAATAAGAGTTTGGAAAATGAGGAGAGGCTGAGGAACCTCTGGGCTAACATTACACATCCCAACACCTGAGTCATAAGGGTGCCAGAAGAGAAAGAGCAAGAAATTGAAAACTTAATTGACCAAATAATGAAGGAAAACTTCCCCAATCTGACTAAAGGACTAGGATGCCCAGCGAGTCCCAAAGAAATTGGATCCAAGAAGAAACACACCAAGATACATCATAATTACATTACCCAAGGTTAAAGACAAAGAGAGAATCTTAAAAGCAGCAAGAGGAAAGGAGAGAATTACCACAAAGGAGTGCCCATAAGACTATCAGCTGATTTCTCAAAGGAAATCTTACAGGCAAGAAGGGGCTAGAAAGAAGTATTCAAAGACATGAAAGGCAAGGACCTACATTCAAGATTATTCTATCCAGCAAAGCTATCATTTAGTGTGAAAGGGTAGATAAAGTGCTTGCCAGGTAAGTTAAAGTTAAAGAAGTTGTCATCACCAAGCCCTTATTATATGAAATGTTAAAGGGACTTATCTAAGAAAAAGAAGATAAAAAACTATGAACAGTAAAATGACAAACTCACAACTATCAATAACTGAACCTAAAAAACAGAAATGAAAACTAAGCAAACAACGAGAATAGGAACAGAATCACAGAAATGGAGATCACATGGAGGGTTATCAGTGGGGAGGGGGAATGTGGGGAGAAAAGGTATAGGGAATAAGAAGCATAGTTGGTAGGTACAAAATAGAAAGGGGGAGGTTAAGAATAGTATAGAAAATGGAGAAGTCAAAGAACTTATATGTACAACTCATGGCCATGAACTAAGGTGGGGAGGAATGCTGGAGGAGGAGGGTGCAGGGCGGAGGGAGATAGAGGAAGAAAAAAGAATGGGACAACTGTAATAGCATAATTAATAAAATATACTTTAAAAGACATTTTAAATTTTAAAGCAAAAATAGTAAGTATACTGTGGAAGTTTGTAACAACTAAAAGTAAAATATGTAATATTAGTTGCATAAAGAAATGAGGTGAGTGACAGATTTTACTGTTGTAAGGTACATTATACATAAAAACAGATCATACAATGATTTATAGCTAAAAACTATTAAAAATAAAATAAATTGCTAACACATATTCAACAAACCCAAAACGAGATGGGAAAGAAGGAAAAATAATCAAGAGAAGAAGAAAACAAATAATTTCACTATATTAAGTGGATCCACATTCTAATGATAAGACAGAGATAGAGATAGTAAGATTACATAAAAATGCAAGATTCAACTTAATATTTCTTATGAGAGAGACATTTAAATATATAGACACTGATCATTTGAATGTAAAATGATGAAAAAAGATATACTATGAAAATGCTAAGCCCAAGAAAGCTGGTGTGGCTATGTCAGTATAAGAAAAGTTAGATTTCTAATAAGGAATATTGGTAGCAAAAAATAATATTTTATAATAATATAGAGGTCAATGTAAAACATAATAATCCTAAAAATATATGTATCTTACAGAGATTGAAACTCTATGAAGCAAAATATGTCAAAATATAACATAAAGACATAAAGTAACAATCATAGCTGGAGATTTTAACAGTAATTGATGATCTCAGTAATTGATAAAACAAGTAGTAAAAACATATTAATAGGCTGTAGTAAGACAACAGACATGACCTAACTGACATCATCAGGACACTGTGTACAGCATCTGCAGTGTACACATTCTGTTCAAGTGTGCATGAAACATTCACTGAGACAGACCACATTCTTGGCTATAGAAA
Organism: Phyllostomus discolor; assembly: GCF_004126475.2. Lineage (NCBI taxonomy): Eukaryota > Metazoa > Chordata > Mammalia > Chiroptera > Phyllostomidae > Phyllostomus > Phyllostomus discolor. The sequence continues at coordinate 47,033,707 of NC_040907.2, read as the reverse complement.
AAATTTCAATCAATATCGAAAGTTAGATATCACACAGAATATATTGTTTGACCACAGTGGAATTAAATTGGAAATTAATAATAAAATATATCTAGAATAGTCTTAAATATTTAAAAATTAGGCATAATATTTCTAAATAAATTATGAGCCAAGAAAGTCACAAAAATAAAAAAATATTTGTAATTAAATGATAATGAGAACACAACTTAAAATTTGTAGGGTACAGCTGAAGCAGTGATGACAGAAAAATAAAAGAGTGTATTAGAGAAGAAGATAGGTTTAAACCCAATAATATAAGGTTTTCATGTAAGATGTTAGAAAAAGAACAGCAAATTAAATACAAAGTACACAGAAAAAAGATATGAGTGGAAATAAATAAAATAGAAAATAGACAAGCAATAAAGAAAATAAAGTCAATAGTCTTTTGAAAAGATGAACAAAATTAATAAGCTCTACCAATGCTAGTCAAAAGAAAAGGTAAAAAGAATAAAAACACAAATTACCAATATTAAGACTAAAAAGAAGGCAGAACTTCAATACTATAGACATTAATACAAAATAATAAGAATATCATGAAAAGTGCTGTGCCAGTAGATTTAACTGTTAAAAATTAGACAACTTCCTTGAAAATCACCAATTACCACAGTTCACAAAAGGAGCAACAGAAAATCCAAAGAGTCCTACATCTGTTTAAAAATTGAATATGTAATTAAAAATCTTTTCACAGAGAAACCTTTGGCCCAGATGGCTGTGCTGGTGAACTCAATACTGCTTTTAAGGAACAAGTAATATCAATTTTATAATAGTTGTTTCTTAAAATAGAAGGAGATGGAACGTTTTCCAACTCATTTTATGAGGCCAGTAAATACTGATACCAAAACTTTACAATGATAGTACTAGAATACAAAACTAAAGATCGGAATCCTTCATGCACAATAGCAAAATGTTAACATATTCACTTTTGTACCATGTAAAGAGGGTAATACATCATGACTAAAGAGGTTGATTTCAGGATGCAAGGTTTAACACTTAAAAGGCAACGGTTACTTAAATTTTAAAAAATCTAGATATATGCAAAAAATTAAAAAAATCTCTTTTCTTGAAAAAAGTCTCAGTGAAGTACAACAAGAAGACAACTTTCTCAATTTAATAAAATGCACCTCTGAAAAACCTATGGCTAACATTCATAGTTAATGAAAGACAGAATCCTCCCCCTCTAAGATTGGGTAGGCTATCTGTTCTATTAAAATGATTGTAGATTTAAATGTAAATATTAGGAGGTTCAGGCCAAGATGGAGGTGTAGGTAGAAACCCTTCGCTTCCTCGCACAACCAAAAGGAGGATAACAACCAATCTAAAATCAATAAACAACCAGAAGTGCCAGAAAGTCAAACTGCATGGAACTCCAACAACCATGGGCTTAAAGAAACAGTCGAACAGAACAATAAGACTGGTAGGGAGGTGGATGGAGAGAACCTGAGGTGAGCTGGCGGACTGGGTGGGTAGGGCTGGCTGCAGTAAGGTGGAGGGCCGAGTGGCCAGGGCTGACTTAAGGAGAAACCAACTCACAGCTGGTTGTGGACTACAGAGGTTGCTGCGGTGGGAGAAACTCCTAGTGTCACAGGAGAGTTTGTTGGAATGTGAAGCTAGAGACAAGCAGGTGAGTCACATTTTTCCCTCTCTGGGACCACACCACAGTGCAGCAAGGAGGGTTGCACCACCCTGGTGAATACCTAATGCCCCACCCCCTTACAACTTATCAGGTGCCTGGAGACAAACAGGCCCAAATGAAAGAACAGAGCAAAACCTCAGAAAAAGAGCTAAGCAATGAGGAGATTGCCAACCTATCTGATGGAGAATTTAAAGCACTGGTAATCAAAATGCTCACAGAACTGATTGAGCTTGGTCAAAAAGTGAAAGAACAAATGAAAGATACCCAAAATGAAATAAATCAAAATATTCAGGGAACCAACAGTTACAGGAAGGAAACCAGGACTCAAATCAATGATTTGGACCAAAAGGAAGAAATAAACATCGAATCAGAACAGAATGAAGACACAAGAATTCAAAAAACATGAAGACAGACTTTTGAACCCCTGGGACAATTTGAAATGTTCCAATATCCAATTATAGGGATGTCAGAAGGAGAACAAAAGCAAGAAGTTAAAAATTTATTTGAACAAATAATGAAGGAAAACTTCCCAAATCTGGCAAAGGAAATAGACTTCCAGGAAGTCCAGGAAGTCCAGAGAGTCCCAAAGAAGTTGGACCCAAAGAGGAGCACACCAAGGCAATCATAATTACATTACCCAAAATTAAAGATAAAGAGAGAATCCTAAAACCAGCAAGAGGAAAGGAGACAGTTACCTACAAAGGAGTTCCTATAAGACTATGAGCTGATTTCTCAAAAAGTAACCTTGCATGCCACAAGCGGCTGGAAAGAAGTATTCCAAGTCATGAAAGGCAAGGACCTACATCCAAGAATACTCTATCCAGCAAAGCTATCATATAGAATGGAAGGGCAGATAAAGTGCTTCCCAGATAAGGTCAAGTATAAGGAGTTCATCATCACCAAGCCATTATTATATGAAATGTTAAAGGGACTTATCCAATAAAAAGAAGATAAAAATATGAACAATAAAATGACAACAAACTCACAACTATCAACAAATGAGCCTAAAAAAAGAAAGAAAGAGAAACAATGAAAACAAAAACTAAGCAAACAACTAGAATAGGAACAGAATAAGAGAAATGGACATCACAATGAGGGTTATGAGTGGGGAGGGGGAGCAGAGGAATGGGGGTACCTTTGTACAGGGGATAAGAAGCATAATTAGTAGGCATTAAATAGACTGGAGAGGTCAAAGTGGTATAGGAAACAGAGAACTCAGAGAACTTATATGTACAACCCATGGACATGAACTAAGCAGGGGAATGCTGGAGGGTTGGGGGTGCAGGATGGAGGGAGGATAAAGGAGGAAAAATTGGGAAAATTGTCATAGCATAATCAATGAAATATACTTTAAAAAAGAAGAAGGGAGAAAGGAAAGAAGTAAAATAAATAAATAAATAAATCTTTTAAAAATTAAAAAAATAAATGTAAATATTAAAACTTTGCTGTAGAAGAAAACATCTACAGCAAATCACTATCTATACAAAATTTGGGCAGCCAAATTTTCTTAGACTAGGCATTAAGAAAACTTTAAAAAGTGAAAATGTAAGCTATGGACAGAGATAAAATAAAGCACATTACCAGCAAATCACTACTAAAAAGACCAAAATTTTAAATAGTTTAAAAACTTGAACAGTCACTTTGTAAAAAAGAATATATATAGCTGAACAATAAATAAATAAAAAGAGGCTCAACCTCATCAGTCATCAGGTAAATGCAAATTAAAATCACGATTAGGTGCTATTTCTCACCCACTAGAATGTAAAAGACTGATAGTGCCAAATGTTGGCAAAAATATTTTTATGAGCTGAATCGTACCTCAACAGAAGAGATATGTTGAAATCCTAACTCCCAGCACCTCAGAATGTGATTTTATTTGGAAATAGGATCATTTCAAATGTAATTAGATGAGGGAGTAGGGTTGACCCCCTAGTCCAACATGGCTGATATTCTTACTTAAAAATAAAGCCTATTAAAGACAGAGCTTCAAGGAAACATCATGTGAAGATGGAGGCAGAGATTGAAATGATGTTCTACAAGCCAAGGAACATCTGGGACTACCAGAAGCTGGAAAGGGAAAGAAGGACCCTCCCCTGAAGCCTTTGGAGGGAGCATGGCCTTGCCATACCTTGACTCTGTACTTCTAGTCTCCAGAACTGTGAGACAATGAAATTCTGTTGTTTTAAGCCACCCAGTTTGTGGTACTTTGTTATTGTAGTTCTAGGAAGTAAATACAGGTGTGAAGCAGCCAGAATGTTTATATATTGCTAGTGATATTTTAAAATAATATTTTCTGTTATTAAGTTAAACATATACTCATTAATATGAGTCAGCAATTCTGCCGTTAGGTTTAGCTCCCAGGAAAAATAAGGGTATATGCTCACAAAGAAGACTTGTACATGAGTGTTCATAGCAACGTTAGTTATAATAACCATGAACTGACATAAGCAAAATGTCCATCAACAGGTGAATTAACAGACAATATAGTATAGTCATAATATTAAATACTACTCAGGAATAAAAAAGAATAAACTACTCATTAATGCAACAATATGGATGAACCTCAAAAACATGCTCAGTAAAAGAAGACAGACACAATATTGAGCATATTGTATAAATTCCATTTGTTTAAAAATCAGGACAAGCAAAGCTAACTATTGTGATGGAAATCTGAACGATGTTTCCCTCTGTAGGTTTGCCTAGGAAGAGGCATGAAGAATATTCTGAGGTGATAAAAATACTCCATGTTATGTTTGGGGTGTTGGTTTATGTGGATGTATACACTTGTAAAAACTTATCTACTTTACACTTAAGATCTTTACAGTTACTGTATATAAATTACACCTCTAGAAAATAAATCGTTTATTAAAAACCTCTCAAAAAAATGAAAAGCAAAGTTTGACTTCCACTTCTGGGTACAATGGAGAAGTAGGCCTGGTCAAATCTCTGGCCAAGCACAAACAGAAAACCCAGATAAAATATGTATGCCATCTATGTAAAGGACCAGAGAGCTTTGGGAGCAATGAAGACTGGAGGGATTAATATTCCAAAGAAGGAAAAGCACAGGACAGATGCTTTGTCCCTGGGAGTTTTTGCCAAATCTTTTGGCAGTCGAGAGCCTGCCAGTTCAGACTTCGCCCAGGAGGAACTGATTGCTGGGGTCAGAAAAACAGCAGTGGTCTTGGAGGTTTCACACAATGGAAAGATCCGTTTGTGGACTCCGTGAGTCTCAGTCCCATTGCCAAAGTTTTCTTCCCAGAGTTAGTAAATCCCACAGGGCTGGACGCTAAAGAGCAAAGGTGAAACTTATTTTTGCTTAGGCAGTTCTATACTTGGTCCTCAATTTACCTTTCTGGCCTAGTCCAAAGGAACATCACACCTGTCCTTTCCTGTCTTCTTTGCTTTGGTTAATAATGGTTTTCCCTGGATGACCTTTTTAATTACTTTTCTTCAAATAGGAAAATTGATCTATTCTTCAAAACCTATTCAAATATAATTTTCTGTGTGTGTGACTTTGAGAAATGTTTCTAGTTATTCTGAATCTTATTATTTTCCTCTAACAAAACAGGATAAAATATGCCTGCAAGATTGTGGAAAAGATGAAAAGAGGTAACATAAATGAAAGTATCATAAGAGTACCTAGTACATAAGAGTTCTTCAAAATATTACTCCTCACAAAGGTATATAACAATAAATAATTCTGTATACCAATAACACATAAAAATAAAAGTTCAAAAACTATACTATTTACAATAGCATAACAAAACTACATAGGAATGTATCTACCAAAAATTGTACAAGAGCTCTATGCTGAGAGCTAAAAAAATGTTCCTGAAATTAAATAAGAACTAAATAAACAGAGGGATATACCATGATTATAGGTTAGAAAATTCAATATTTTAGATATCAATTTCCTAAAAAGTTATGTATGTTCAAAATAATTTTAATCAAAATTCTGGCAAGATATTTTTTGCAGAAATGTCAAGCTGATTTTATTAGTTTATTTTTAATTTCAGCTTTATTGAGGTAAATTGACATAAACTTGGGAAGCTGATTTTGAAGTCCATATTCCTCAGAATTTCTAAGATATTACTATCAGATAACTATAGTAAATAATTAAAACAGCATGGTATTGATCCAAGGATAGATAACTGACCAGTAGAAAAGAACAGAGTCCAAAAACAGACCAACACATATGCGGTCCCTAGTTTATAACAAATGCAACACTGCAGGGATGGCAAGTCTTTCCTATAAACTGCATTGAATGAATTGGAGAAATACATGAGAAAGAATTTTTATCTGGAACTGTACCCAACAGTGCACACTGGGCTGTTTTAAAATTAATAACATCTGTTCATCAAAATATTTCCAGAGAGTAAAAAGTCCCTCTAGATTGAGGGAAGATATCACTATATACATATCTCTGACAAAGGACTCATATTAAACATATACAATGATCTCTTATAAAATAATAAGAAAAAGAGAGACAATCCTTTTAAGAAGAAAAAGGGCAAAACCTGAAACCATCACCTCTCAAAATAGGGTAGAAAAATGGCCAATAAACATGAAAGTTTGTTAGTCTTCAAGAAAAAGCAAATTAAAACCATCATGAGATTCCATTGCATGCAGCTGAATGGCTAAAATGAAAAGGCAGAAAGATTCAACGTGTTGGTGAGATTGTGGAGTGTTGGGACTGCTTCTGGTGGCAGTGAAAACTGATACAACCATCTTTGCAGCATCTACTCAAGCTGTACATACGCGCATAGTCTATGGACAAGCAATTCCACTCCTGGGGGTGTGCCAGAGACAGAGATATATTAGAACATTCCTGACAGCACTAGGCAAGCGCCCATCTTCAGAAGTGTGGGTAAAGTGTGGTATATTCTCGGAAAGGGATACTACACAGCAATGAAAATAAAAGATCTGCGACAACACAGAGGAATATGGGTGAATCTCACACTATGCTGAGCAAAGGAGGCGCAAGAGAGCACATAATGTGCTTATAATGTATGATTCTATTTATATAAAGTACAAGAAAAGCCAAGACTCCTCTACGCTGTTAGAAGTCAGAACACTGGTTGCCCCGTGGGACTAGTGACTGAGACGAGAGCCCAGGAGGGTCTTCGGGGGTGTTACAGGTTGATCTGGGTGCTGGTCAGATGGGTATGTGCAAGATGTGAAAATTTATCAAGCTATACACTTACATCTATTACATTTTAAGAAAAATTAAAGAATAGTCTTTCCTTTTCTTTCCTTTCCCCTCCCAGCTAGAACTATAATTAGTTTTATTAAATAACCTGTCACTAGATAGATGCAATCAAATCAGCAACATTTTTCTTTCTTAATTCCTGTTCCTTAGTTTAAATCCTCCCTAGATGAAATATTGGGCAGATCCCATGGCGTTTCCAGTCATGATTAGATACTAAATAAATAGTCCCTTTGTTTTAGCATTAAAAAGTCTATGCTAGCCTAATAATCACATAACTTCAGGCGGGTCTGGTGTAACCATGAAAACATCAAACTCATAAGGCTTCTCTCCCTAACTCTTTGGGATCCTGATCTGGGCCTAGAAGCTCATGAAGGAGATAATGTTCCTGGTTGGCTTCTTATCAGTTCCCAGCTGCCCTTCTGCTCACTTGCTGGAGGCTTGTCTAAGCCTTGAGAGTTAGGCCACAGCAGAGGGGTTTGGCAGGAAAGGCACCAGTTTCTGTGGCCAGAGCAGCTGCACTGTGCTGCTGGTTCCCCGTGCATGCTTACTCTCCTGAAGTGCTTTTGTGGCTTTTCTGGAGAGCACCCCACCCAGACCTCAGATGATAGTCTCCCCCATGCACACAATGCTTGTCCTCCGACAGCTGCTTCATGGGTTACTCCCAAGCCCTACACAGGGGTTTCAAACATGCCCTACACAGACTTTCTTGGTGGTGGTGGTGGGGGGGGGGGGTGCTGTGTGGCTCTTTCTCCTGCCAGGGAGTCTTCTCCTGTATGATCCCTTTTGAGAAGATTACAGATTAGCTCCTTCTCATGAGATCTACATCTGTCCTTTCTGGAAAACACAGATGTTTACCCTGCTGTTTGTGGAATGGCAGCTTGCTTTCAACACATTCCTTTCTCTTCACTCTGCTGCTGCCTAGTTGCTCACTTTAAAGGACCATATTAAGCTAATGGCCAAGTCCTCATGTTACCCAAACTTTGAGGTGCTCTCAGAGCCCCCTCACGTGGCTTGAGGTGAAGGAAAGCAACTCCTTTTCCTCCATCCATGAGAGGGCAATGCATAGCACACTGCCTACTCTCTCCAGAGAAATGCCCCCTGGCTTGGCCTTTGGCACATCAACTCCTCTGTGTTCTCAATGCCGGTGTCTTGGCATGCCCTTTGTATATGAGCCGGCACTTTGCTCTTGGGCAGTGAAGTTACAGTGAGGTACTTAGCACCTATACGGTTGTCCTCAAAGTGAGACAGCAAAGTCCAGTTTTAACATCCTCTTGCATAATTAATCTCTGTCCTCTTCTCATCCATTAAAGTTTTTCTTTGTTGGCTTTTGTCATTTTCATTGTCATTGTCAACCTTGTGTTCCAGTCATTGACATGTACATCAAAATTCCCCTCCTGGACTATAGGTTTCTGGAGAATAGGGTTCAAGTCTGATTTAATTTTATACCCCTGACAAAACCTACTGGACTGCTGGTACACAGTTGGGACTTAACACACGTAAAGGGAATGACAAGAGCTGTCCCATACAGGCCTGGTTGCCTGGGACAGGCCTCATCTGGACCTTTTGTTTCATACCCCGGGTTTTCCTGTAGCCCATGTATAAAATACACACACTCATTTGCTACTCACTCAATAAATATTTTTTGAGACTTTATTATATTCCAGGCACTGCGTAAGTCATTGCAGGTAAAACAGACCTAGCTTCTACCCTTCTGGAGTTTAGAATTAAATTAGTATGAGTTTGACATAGAGAGATTAGTAAGTTTGGCTAAGTGGGTAGGAAGAAGAGCCAGTCCCTGCAAGGAAATTAATGCCAAGCAGTCTTGACTTGAAGGCGAGAATATGTGCATGTGTCCGGAGGAAGAGTGTGGATGAGCCAAGCTGTAACTGGGAGCCCGAACAAGTGCGGCCCAGGCTTGAAGATTAGTGCGCCCGCGGAGGACCAGGGCTGGGTGTAAAGGGTGATGGCACTGAGAAGTGCGAAATGGCAGCTACAAAACAGCCAGGGGGAAGCGCAGCTTAGGAAACACTTGTCTAGTCAGTGATACTGTACTATGTGTGTGTCAGGCGGGTGCAGAGGGGATCACTTTGTGAGGTATATAAATGCCTACTCGCCGCTATGTTTTGCACTGAAACTAATATAATATTGAATGTCAGCTGTAATTTAAAAACTAAAATATTATTTAAAAAAGAAGTGATTCTAAGAAGAGATACAAACAGGCCTGGGCAGATCAGAGCAGGTGTTTTTGAGGGCAGCTCTGGGACCTGGTTTACTTTAGGCTGGAAGTCATATTCCTTAAAAATATAATTTACAAGGTCCTCTAAATCTTTTGTAAGCACGCGCACCCTAGTTAATGACAGTCAGCGCTGCACCACCTTTCTGAATTCTGTTTGTGTCTGTGCCTGTCTCTCAGCTGATAAATAACCTTGTCAACTTTGTAAGACATTTAAATGTTCTTGCTTCATGATCCCCTTGCTTCAAATCCCCACTGAACAAGGGGATTTGTTATCTACCCTCAACCTCCCCCACCACATGCACATACTTCACACACACACACACACACACACACTCACATACATGCATACATGTACCCCAAGAAACTGCTGCTATTGGGCTGTTCTAAACTTAGGTGTTTACTTACCTTTCATTAAACTGATTGACAAGGAATTTGAAAACTGACCTTGGGGAAAGAATACAGGTTATCTCAACTGAACCTTTAACAAAAATCATGCCAAATTTTCTCGAGGAAACAAAAGAGTTCTGCAAAATAGGCTGAATTTGGCACATTTTCTCACCAGGAGAATATCATGCACAATCATCTCAGCAGCAAAACTCAAAGCCACATAAAGAACCAAGTGTGTATGGTCTGGAATATTAATGACACAATTTAATTCAAAGGTACTTCTGCCTATAGGGCTTTGAACCATTGAACAGAAAACAATAACTAAACACAGAAGAAGATCAAATAAAATGACTGGCCATAGTCTCTGGTCTACAAGCAGAGAGCTGCCATGACTCCTAAAAACATGGGAATAAGCAAGGTCTGTGCCGTGTTGTGTAACACGTAGACAATACTAAAAATACAGAAGAAATAAGTCTTCCTAATGCCATTGTTTACTTGGTGTAAAATGACTCTAAGATACCCACTGATAACCTGAAAACTGTAATGGACCACAAAGGACCTAAACATTAATATTCTGCCAGTGGGTTGAACTTTTATGGGGCAAGAGTATTTCTTCCAGTATTTTGTGGTCCCTGCAAAGCCTCAGTAGTCAGGGTTACATCATAGTTCTGGGCAATGCCACAGGTGATGATCAAGGACAGGGCTAGCATAAGCATCTACAGGGAAGCTGGAAAGCATATATAGGAAGGTGGAAACAAGAGGTCACTAGTGTGAGAGCAGGTGGATAGTATGAGGATTGGGAGCATACTGTTACTGGCAGGAAGTGGAGTTCTCCC